>NC_089869.1:16625049-17302549 GCF_036373705.1 Amia ocellicauda
AGAGCAGAGTTATGTCCTCTTTTGATAACACCGCTTCATACTAATCATTATGCTGATTCTTTCTTTCTTAGAGTATACACAAACACACACACACACACACACACACACACACACACACACACATTCAAACATTTGTACAGTTTTTTAAATGAACAGATTTTAATGGGTTTTTCCCCTGTATTGATTCATGTTTTCAGCGAGGTTATGAAATATTGAAGAAAGGTCTGTTTCAGTTTTGATTTTCTGACAGTTTGTGACAAAAACTAAATTGGTTTCAAATCACAGAAAACTTCAGTTGTCCCATTTCACAATATCTTGGTTCTGGGTTCTGGCAGAACAATCTAGAAAATAGTAGCCATTGCCATCTATTGGCAGAAGTTATTAATGCACATGGGATTACTTCGCAAAGCTAGCCTCTCACGCAGGTTTTCCATCGCACATTACTGTTATGAATCATTGTTTGAAGAGTAGACTGCTGTGAATCAGCCACCAACATGAATACATTTATATTTTGGGAGACAAGTAAAAGCTATTCAAAATTAGGAAGTATTGATGCTGAAACATAAAGGAAGTCAAATCCACTGAGAAAATGTGTTTATCAAATACCTGTGACCATTGAACATTGTGTACGGTTATGGGTTAAAAGTATTATTTTGTGTGTGTTTGCTTTCTAGAGATCATAAAGCTCTTATTGAACTAAATTGAATGTACAAATGTGGACACAAATGTTATGATAATCCTCAACTGTGATAATCCTTAAGTGTGACATAAAATATGGCTTTTTATCTTGTAAGGTAAAGTAAGGTGTGTGTATGTGTTTAAAACTGGTTATTGGGTAGAAAATCAAGAGTATGGGTAGAAGCCTGTAGCTGGGTGAGTCATGAGTGGAGTACCTCAGGGATCTGTTTAAGGCCCACACCTACGGAGGCCATAAGAAGCACTTCTTTACAAAAGCAGTTGCTGAGATTTGAAACAATGGGGAGGTACACTTGAAATTGCAAAAACAGCATTGTGGGCCTGTATTAAACCAAACACTGTTTTGTTGACTGTTACCAACTGCATAGTTTAAGATGATATAAACCTGTATTTAAAACGTAACATGTAAATCATTCTGTGTATTTACACGTTGCCTTCATATGTACAATATATGACTTATGACTGAATTATAGAGAACTATAGTACATCTTTTTACAGCCATTCTTTCAATGGTGTTGCTGCCCATTTCTCGGGAAGAATGCTGTTCCCTCAGAAAACTATACTTGAACTGTACAATATTGGCCCCAGATGGCATTTTCTGTATTACTAAGCTAATCCCTTTACCTCTTCTAGTAAGCATATTAATTAATTGCATTCAGTAGTAATGCTCTTTAGCATTAACCTCTGATACAGCTGAATAATAGTAAGGGAACCAGAACAAAAGTCTGAAATCTAGGAATATTTTTACATTCAAATTGTTTAAGTTAAAGCAAGGAAAACACATGATTAGCTGAGAAGACTTTTACAATTAATTTATATTTGTATTGGAGCAGATTGCATTTCTAATGTTTAATCTCTGGTTTTAAAATATATTTTTAAACGTAAGAAGTCCACAGAAATGGAACAATTTAAAACACAAAGGTATCGTACTTGATTTATACAACAATTTTGAAGGACTGTGAAAACGAATAACAAAGAAACAGACAAACAAGCAAACTAACAATTAAACATATAATGCAATACATAATTAAACAAATAAATTAATATGACATGAAAAAATGTCAGGTTTAGGGTTAGAGTAATGATTACTTTCCTCTCAAAATAAATGTAATGTCTTAATCAGTTACTCAGCTATACAACAAACTACAACTTTTTAAAATTGATTAATTCTTATAAAATCTTGTTGATGTAATGCACTCTTGTGCTTATAATTCATGATTTTGTTGACTTTGGAACATGTTAAATAACATCCTTGAACTTGGAATGGAAGCTATGAGTATGGTTTCACTTTTATGTTCCTTTTGTGTTTGTTTGTATGTTTTAACCTAAAAGGTATTCATAACTAAAATCCCCAAATAAGTAAATTTTGTGACGGACCAAAATCCCTTTGTTGACCTTTTGTGATACACACAAAAAAGAGTTTTCAGTACAGCAAACTCCCACTTAGCCACAGAGGAATCCTTGAACTTACACTGAACCCTGGCTGGCATCTTCAAACCCGTTAGAGAAATGCATGTGTAAGTTTTCTGAAGAATCAGCTAGTCATGGCTTCTGTGGTAACACTGAATGATATGCAATATAAATAACTGTCATGCTTTCAGAGATGTTCGTGCCAGCATAATATTTTACATTTCTTTTCTAGACTATTTAGCATAGGTAGTCCAATAAATAATGCATAACTGATCCAGGGAGCAGTGTACGTACTAAAGATTACATAATTATAGTGAACTTTTGGAGGGTATCCATGTCATATTATTATCAAAGTAACAATAAACAAGAAGCACTAAGAAATATTACTTTTCAGTTGTCAAAACATTTATTAATGTTATGTTTTTTTAAGTAATAGATAACAATAACAGTAAACAGCTTTGCAGTCCGATTAAACGTATGTGAAAATAACTCCATAATAATCACACGTGACCAACAGGTATAGTACTGAGGAGAGGAGAGGTAAGTGCTAGGAGTGAGATTTGGGATACTCCATTAATACAGATTATTCCTCCAAAAAAGAATAACAAGTATAGGTGTATACAAAACAACACAAAACAAACACCTTTATAGAATAAAAATTCGACAGCACTAATTCTTACACACTCACACATGCTTTCATTATTAGACCCCCGAAGCATACTGTTGTTAAGGGACACCCTGGAAAACTAGCTTCATGTTTTCTCCCATAGACAATGTCTTTCAAACCCCTCTCCTGCTTTCGATTAGATTCCCTTGATCGATGTCCATTAATAAAAACAGCCCTGTAGGGCCATTTATTACATGTAAGATTTCAGATAATAAGCACTTTAATTCATCATGAAACCTCCCTCTTTCTGTCTGCAAGTTTGCTTTATTCCAAACTGCATATTTTCAGCATGATACTATGTCTTGAAAAGGGGGGAGATCTGTATGGAATTTATTAACATTTAAACCTACCAGTAAATCTTCGGGTTGTTTAACAGGACATCTTAGACTAATATTACAATATGCCTCGGAGAAGTACATGTGGTTAAGCTTATACAAAGTAAAGGATGTATTGTTTTAAAAAGGCGGCTTTTATTTGTATTGTTTTGTTGTTCTATTGTTTAGTAAACAGGTCCTACATGCAATACTAATCTTTTCAAAATACCTTCTGAAAGCAACTGAAATACGGGGGCAGATATATTTGAGTTTTATTTTTTTTAAATAATGGGTTGTTAACAGTAATAAAGACTGCTTTATGATTAAGAATAATAAATCATGTATGGGTTACTAAGAGCCTCCACAATAATAAGAAAGGAAAACAAAAAGGAGTTTGATATGTAATCTCAGAGGGGACATTGATGCTCATAATCTGTGACACCTTTTTGGCTCTTGCTATACTGTAGTGAGTTCAGGTTTGGGAAGGAGGGAAAACCTGCAAGATAATGGCCGTTGTACAAGAGGCTGACATCTGGTGAAAGGTATTGGCAGGGAGAAGCAGTGAACACTTTGGATCCTTTTGCAGTCACGCAGTACAGAGAGTTACCATGCTTTTCCAAGAGCACAAGTTTACATGAAGGTGTCTTTTTCTGTGCAGAGAAAGGGCACACAGATGTCAGCTCTTTAAGTAATGACATCTGTTTCATTTCATTTCACCAATACTATTAAATTAGAAAGAGGCAGCTTTGATGTTAACCGGTGTAATAATAAGAGAAAAAAAACTGGAGGAGTGCTTTAGACATTCCCCTCCATATTGTTTTTCAAAGAGATTTTCATTTTTCTCCCTGATGCACAAGTAGTGTACAGTGAAATCCTCCTCTTTGGCTTCGATTTGCTTTTTAAGAGTTGATACTGTGTGTTTATCAGATTGGCAGTCCAATTAGTTTGCAAAGACTACACTTTTATCCAGGGTATATTAAAACCTATTTGACTCAACTTTAAAATGCTATTTCTATAAATGTACATAAGAGAAATATTAAAGCAGTTCATAGTCAGTTGAAATGTATCATCCCATAGTAAAACACACACACAAATATATATACCGTCCTTTTTACTTTTTTGCCTGTGAAGATTTCTAAAAGCAAATTTTAAATGTCTTTCATTTCACTATTACAGTGATTATCCAATGTGGTGCGCCTAAGAAAGTAAAGGATCTTGTTGTTTATGTGTATAGTCATTGATAAGACCTTGCAAAAGAGAAACATTTTTCACACTACCCACCCATGTGTTACGAGTCCCAATCCCTGCTCACTGCTTCACACACATTTTCCATGATTGTTATTGTCACTGCTCTACATACATTACTGCATTTTCAGTAGTCTAACCTACATGGATTAATGCTTTTATAAGAATAAGGAGAAGCCATGCAAACAGAACATTAAGGGATATACCTCTTAAGCCTTGCGATGCTCTCTGTGTCTGAAGTCTTTAAGCCAGCCAGTACCTGAAGGCTTATGCTACAAGTCCTTTTATTCTCCGTTTATTCGTACAAATGTGACTAAAGCCAGCGCCTTGCTGACTGATAACCATCACGAGTTCTATCAGGGCACCTGCAAGATCCAAGCTAGGATCTCGGCCCAATTTACTCGGCTAAGTGAGCGATTTGCCAGTTCTGGGTGGTTGCACTTTGATGTCATTGTGCAATGCCCCAATGGCAGAAGAGGGTAGATGAAAATGTTCCTATCTGTAAAGCAAGCCAGATTCCTCAGTTTAACAAAATTCTAAAATATGGTCTGGAAATACCATTAAATAATCTGTGATGCACAAGCTTCTCTTACCAGGTATTTGTATGAGTTTATTTTTTTAATAATGAAAAAACCTGGAAGCCGGACGCATGAGCACATCTAACAGCCTTTGCTTTGGTAATGTAATATTAGAACTGTTACTCCAGGATATAAACAGGATATAAACAATGAAACACCTACATTAAGCTGTCAGCATTTGTCAAATGTTAGCCCACCCAAAAAACTAAAAAACAAAATGCCTACTAAAAAAAGAAGAGAGTGAATCATTAGAATTATGAATGAATTTCATTTGAATCGTATTTATATAAATAGCTTGATAGAGATGTAAATATAGAATATGTTGTTTATATAAACTATACACTCACCTAAAGGATTATTAGGAACACCATACTAATACTGTGTTTGACCCCCTTTCGCCTTCAGAACTGCCTTAATTCTACGTGGCATTGATTCAACAAGGTGCTGAAAGCATTCTTTAGAAATGTTGGCCCATATTGATAGGATAGCATCTTGCATTTGATGGAGATTTGTGGGATGCACATCCAGGGCACGAAGCTCCCGTTCCACCACATCCCAAAGATGCTCTATTGGGTTGAGATCTGGTGACTGTGGGGGCCAGTTTAGTACAGTGAACTCATTGTCATGTTCAAGAAACCAATTTGAAATGATTCGACCTTTGTGACATGGTGCATTATCCTGCTGGAAGTAGCCATCAGAGGATGGGTACATGGTGGTCATAAAGGGATGGACATGGTCAGAAACAATGCTCAGGTAGGCCGTGGCATTTAAACGATGCCCAATTGGCACTAAGGGGCCTAAAGTGTGCCAAGAAAACATCCCCCACACCATTACACCACCACCACCAGCCTGCACAGTGGTAACAAGGCATGATGGATCCATGTTCTCATTCTGTTTACGCCAAATTCTGACTCTACCATCTGAATGTCTCAACAGAAATCGAGATTCATCAGACCAGGCAACATTTTTCCAGTCTTCAACTGTCCAATTTTAGTGAGCTTGTGCAAATTGTAGCCTCTTTTTCCTATTTGTAGTGGAGATGAGTGGTACCCGGTGGGGTCTTCTGCTGTTGTAGCCCATCCGCCTCAAGGTTGTACGTGTTGTGGCTTCACAAATGCTTTGCTGCATACCTCGGTTGTAACGAGTGGTTATTTCAGTCAAAGTTGCTCTTCTATCAGCTTGAATCAGTCGGCCCATTCTCCTCTGACCTCTAGCATCAAAAAGGCATTTTCGCCCACAGGACTGCCGCATACTGGATGTTTTTCCCTTTTCACACCATTCTTTGTAAACCCTAGAAATGGTTGTGCGTGAAAATCCCAGTAACTGAGCAGATTGTGAAATACTCAGACCGGCCCGTCTGGCACCAACAACCATGCCACGCTCAAAATTGCTTAAATCACCTTTCTTTCCCATTCAGACATTCAGTTTGGAGTTCAGGAGATTGTCTTGACCAGGACCACACCCCTAAATGCATTGAAGCAACTGCCATGTGATTGGTTGGTTAGATAATTGCATTAATGAGAAATTGAACAGGTGTTCCTAATAATCCTTTAGGTGAGTGTAGATGCGTTTGTTAATTCAGTACTCCATCATTTGAATGCAATTCTCTAGAGAAAATACCATTCCAGAAAGTCTGTATTCAGCTTTGACATCAGTATAACTTGAGTTAATCTCTGGCAAACATAATTATACTTTACTAGATATTGGATAAGTCTGCTTTGGCGGGTGTTCATGTGTGACACTGAGATGCAGGTGATGTTCCAAAACCAGAAGAAAAATTAACCATTTCTCTCTTTCTCATTGTAATCATTGGCCTTTAACCTCAAATTATTTTAATTAATGTGTACAGAGTAACCAGAAGAGATATAAAAGTAATTAAAAAAACAGAATTGAACAGAATATTGGCCATTCGCTCTTTCCATAACACAATTGTGATTCAAAAAGTGTCACACAGTCATACTAGTATTAAAATTAAATTAAAACCATGTAGTTTAATGCTGACCACTGCTGACCACCACTCAGACCAACAGTGACTAATAGTGTCCTGGGCTGGACAAGTTGGTCCAAAGATTCTAATGATTCTAAATTCTAAATTCTGAGATTCTAAACATATATTAAAACACAACAGGATATTCATTTCCATATGTCCACATTACATCAGTCTGACCTTGTGTTAAAAAATCCTGTATTGGTATGAAACTATCCTCTTTCTATTAAAAAAAGCACTGTGGAGAACAGTGGAACTAAAACAAAAATCTTGTTAATCCTGTTATACCTCGTAATTTAGAAGAGATGTGTTATTACCCTGTGTAATGTGCAGATGTAATATCGCAGTATTACGGCATCTTTAATAATGTAAATAAAAGAACCTTTTAATCACACTTCTCTAAACATCTGCTTCTGACATGTGAAAATGTCAGGGTGATATAACCACATTCTTATAATAGCAGCAGTGCGCTCTGCCTTCCTTGTCCCGTCATGTGATCCTTCCACAACAGTGCTGTCCAAACAGGATCATTCCACTGACTGAAACCCTCATTTCTGGCAGAGATGTGAGTGAGGTTGTGCGTGTATAATACAGGTTACATTTTGTCAGTCAGCTTTGATTTGAGAGAGACCAGAAGCCTACCATTATTTATTACAATAAAAGTGTTATTTAAACCAGACAATATCTACAGTACTGTGCAAAAGTTGTAGGCAGGTGTGAAAAAATGCTGTAAAGTAAGAATGCTTTCAAAACTAGACATGTCAATAGATTATATTTATCGAGGTACACTTGCAGGTAGGTTGGCCCAAACATCTTGGAGAACTAACCACAGTTCTTCTGTGGATTTAGGCAGCCTCAGTTGCTTCTCTCTCTTCATGTAATCCCAGACAGACTCGATGATGTTGAGATCAGGGCTCTGTGGGGGCCATACCATCACTTCCAGGACTCCTTGTTATTCTTTATGCTAAAGATGGTTCTTAATGACTGTCTCTGTATGTACACTCATTTGTGTATCGCTCTCCAGCCCTTCGGTGAACAAACTGCCTTCTGCTACAGACAAATATTTCAAATTGACTCATCAGTCCAGAGCACCTGCTGCCATTTTTCTGCACCCCAGTTCCTGTGTTTTTGATACATAGTTGAGTCGCTTGGCCTTGTTGCCACATCGAAGTAATATTAATGTAGCCACATCATCAAGCAAAGGTATTATATTGCAAATTAATGAAGCATTTTACAATTTTTCTACTGTTCAAACAAGACACTTTTTTACGGTCTTATTGTTTACTTTGGAAAACAATCTCCTTTTTTAAGAAGTCATAAAACCCTGTGTGCTTTTATGATTGGATATTAAATGCTTTTTATATTCCAGATGGTGGTCCTACTTCAAGCACCTATAGAATAGGAAAAAAAAAAAAAAAAGGTGTAAAGTAAGCAACCAATTTTTGTCAAATTCCAAAATAAAGTGAAAATGTGGTGAATCCTTCTTGTCACCACGAAGTTGAATAGCCTTCAAATGGAGACGTCAGACTGGTACACTTGCAGTTATATGCATCAGCAAACCTTGATAGGAAGTGAATTAGCTTGAATGCAAACTGCCTTTCTGTAATCTCTGTCCAGTGATAAACCCGCCAGGTGAAATTCTAGCAGGAGCCTAATGTATTCAAACTAATTAAAAAGTGCCAGCGGGAACTTCAATAACCCTGCTATTAAAACAGATACTTTTAAATGCAGCACATTTAAAGTTCCCATAGGCACACCAAGCTGAAACTCCATGTTTGCAATGTTAAGATAATTTAAATAATGGCCAGTCTTGGCAAAAGGTTTGTGCTCTGACTATGATACCTGTCTGCATTTTGTCGGGGAAGCTCTAATTGAGACAGATCTCACATTCATTCTAATTACATAATACGTTAAAATGTAACTCACATTGAAAATCTGACATTATTATATGACAATGAAAAGTCAGAAATAATAAATGGGAGCATTGAGTTCTTTTCTTTCAGCAGCTGGTGGTCAAATCCTTTATACCTTATGGCTTTCTGATTTCTATACACTTGTGAAACAGCTTTTAGATTGCACCACACTAAAAGGCATCACTGACACGACGTATGGGTGCTCATGTGATCACCAGCTCCATGCGGGGAGACAGTCACAAAGGCATCTGGCACTGATGTGCAGACTTATAATAGCGCTTTAGTTGTAACAAAGAGTTCTGCTACAAATGTATTTCCTTTATGTCAATCAATAAAATAAAATAATGATAAAAACTATTGTATTTCATTCAATAATGTTCAAATATAATGTGACACCTGTTTAACAGTGAGTGTAATGTTACAGTTTTACATTTACATTTGTCTTTGCACTGTAAGAAACCATTTCTGTGTTGAATACATGTGGATTTTCAAAACTGTTCTTTGGTTAACACAAGGTTAACACATAAGGAAAGCAAAAGCAAGAATGCAGAGACTAAATAATTGGCAAATCCAGTACTTTGTTTTGCTAACCAGGCAATGCTTTGGTGTTCAGTTAAACACCTTAAGGCTACTATATTCTCTGATTTCTAGTGGAAATGTATACCAGCTGTGGAGCATTGCAAAGATGAAATATAGACTCCTTTATTGAATACCACTGTAACTGTATGATTTGTATGACATTATTTTGTAATAGGCGTCTACAAAACACAGTATTCCAGCACAATAAATACAGCAGGATGCAAAGAGATAATCATTTGCCACCATCTAACTTCATTTAGATAGCTGAAATTTTTTTTTGGAATGTGGGGTTTCTGAAAATGCAATACTCATGTATTGTACTCTTCAAAGGTTAAGGAAAAAAGTTGTTTGTAAACCACACAAAAGGCACATTCTGAACAGTAATGACAGTATTCTAGAATGTATAAATAGGTAATGATCACATCAAATGTCAAATATCAAATCAGGTAAGGTAATGATCACATCAAATATCAGATCAAATTCTCATACAATTCAGGATTTCAATATTGGTGCCCAATCCTTTATTTCCAGGAGATATTGTGTTGCTCAGGGGTTTCAGTGCACATTTCTGATTATCCAGACACCAATGCCAATCTGTTTACATAAGCCAGACTCTGTATCTGACATTCACTTGGCAGAACATGCAAATAACAACTTATCTTGAAATGGAAATCAATCCACTAACACAGAAAGCATCAGACTTGCTATTGTGATTAATGTTGACAGAGATACATTTAACTTAGTTTTCTACTTGCTGTCACAAAGACATATCTTCCCAACAGTATACTTGTGGTCAGTGTAGCCTTCCCCAAATGAGTCATGAGTCAAAAATGTGGTTGTTTTTCTTGTTTTTAAAGGAAAATTACATTGTTGTAAGGTTATGCCTACATGGAAGGCAGCTATACATAATCTATTCAACATATTTAAACATGTGTTTCCAGATCATTTCAAAATCTAATATTGTATGGCATTTTGTATAGTAATGTGCTGCACATGTTCCAGTACTAGCCTAATTATTAGTAGTACATTAGTAGTCCTAATGTCTTTTGGGAAAATCAAGCTCTACATTTCCTTGTGTCTTTGCAAGGGAATTCTAGCACCACCAGCAGACTCTGAGGAGATGTAACACTGAGATCCGTGGAGCCTATTTCACCAATTTGTATTCTGCACATTTTATGATGAAGTTATGAGAGAAAAGCAGTCCCTCTGAAGGTCAACATATTTCCTAAACAGAAACTACAGTCACTCTAGAACTGAGGAAAATGAGCAACTGCTCAGATCAAGTAATTTTAGTTAATTTACAGAATCTGACATTCAAATTTTATAGACAGTATGAATATGGCAAGCCAAATTATCATTTAGAGATATCTCTAAATCATTTAAAGATATCTTCAAATATTTAAAGATATCTCTAAATCATTTAAAGATATCTTCAAATATTTCAAGATATCTCTAAATCATTTAAAAATATCTGCAAATCTATTAGAGATATCTGCAAATCATTTAAAGATCTCATTTAAAAGTACATTTAGAGATATCTCTAAATGATTTGAAGATATCTCTAAATGATTTGCAGATATCTCTAACTCATTTAGAGATATCTTCAAATCATTTAGAGATATCTTCAAATAACTTCCTGTTCATTTAGAGATATCTGCAAATCATTTAGAGATATCTTCAAATGACTTCCTGTATGTAGCCCAAGATTATCACTTCCTATTGACTTGTTCATTCATTTCTATGTAATTGAATAAGGAAACAGGAAGTGATAATCTCAGCCAAAATACAGGAAGTCATTTGAAGATATCTCTAAATGATTTGCAGATATCTCTAAATCATTTAAAGATATCTGCAAATCATTTAGAGATAGCTTTAAAAAGCACCTTATTTAGATATCTCTAAACCGTTTGCAGATATCTCTAAATCATTTATAGATATCTTTAAATGATTTAGAGATATCTTTAAATATTTGAGGATATCTTTAAATGCATTTAGAGATATCTCTAAATGATAATTTGGCTTGCCATAGTATGAAAGTGTCCAGCTTGCAATTAAATAATGTATTAAAGCTCACTGCTTTCTCGATTGTAAACCTCAACTGACTATAGACAACACTAGTCAAAGCAATCAAAGCATGTTGTTTGGCCAGGTCTGTAGATTTTGAATCTCACATGATGTTAATGTGTGTGCTCTGTGTGAAGGAACCAGATGCATCACAGTGTCACCCATGTGTTCATAAATTAGCTCGCCCTGAATCAAAATGATATATATTTTAGACCTGATGTGATGACATATTTAAAAAGTACTGAATTAAATTTCTCTCTATTTAAATGTATATTTTCTGTAATTGTTACTGAAATTTTGTTTAGTATTTACCACCATTGTTTTCATGACACATATACATATACATATATAAAACAACTTTAAATGAACACTGAATAAAACGCACTTGTAAACATTTCTCTCCTGGTTTAGATTAGCAATCCGAGCCCACTAACTAACTAAAAAAATACTTCCTGTGATTCCCAAGTTGCGAAGAATGTGAAAATATGTTTTTCATTAGATCGTGGAAATACTTATTTTGATATAGAAAGTATTTTGTAATCTAAAAAATAAATGTCATGATTTCCTTCTAAATGAACATGCAATTATGATGATGGACTAAAACCTTGCTCAAAAATTTGAACAATGGCACATGGTAATTGTTTGGAATTATTTGCTTTTGTTTTCTCTCTACTTCCAGTAGCGTCATGTTTCTATATCTGCAATTACAGACCCATCTCACCACTGCCCTTAGGTGTTTTTGTTTTTGGCAAATGAAATTAAATGCAATTCTTAATTATAAATACAGTACCTTCATTCCAGCTTCTTTCACTTCTGAAATACATCTGATTGCTTACAGCTGCTATCACTTAATGGATTCTTGAGGCCTAGCGGAGAAATTTCAAAGTAACGTACGCTTCTTTGTGTAAAAATAAACAAGACGCCGATGCAAAATCGAACATTTTGCGTGTTTTATTGCTTTTACTTTGACTGATTTTAGTGCAGAAGTTTAATAATTTATTATGAAAACTGCTATGGTTGAATACGTCTGTGAAATTGAAACACTTACCACACAGAATGACAGATCTCTTCCATATATTCAAAACAGGCCCAGAGAAAAAACAAAAAACAGATTAACAACATCTTTCTTTTGCTTTAGAATGGTGCACATGTCGGTACAATTAAAGGATTTTTATAGCGCCTATACCAAAGCTATACAAATTTAATAATACCGGCATGAACACACCCTGTTATGATTGCTGATTTTACTTGGTAACCAGGTTGAAGAATGTTACCTTAATAGTTGCATACTTGAATGATGAAATAACTTGTAATCCTCCATATTAACATGAAACTAATATGGTTAAATAACACAAAAAACTCAATTTCCACTCACTTTCAGCAGTCAAAACAAAAGCCTTTCACCTGGAGATCCTATTGTTTAAAATTAATTCACAGCCAAACACAGACACGGACAAAAACGCAGTGAATTCAGAACATTTATAAGTATCACATCCTTCTACAGAATTAATTTAAAGTGGAAAAACAAATGTTTTCCATAATCATAAATACATATTTTGAATAGATTTCCAGGTCATTTAACAAACACAACCATCTTCCACATCACATTTTTTAAGCATCTAAACATAAGATATTATATGAATTTACAATGTAAAAGTTAATCAGAGACCAGAAGCTGGGCAGCGAACCAGGACTGAAAGGTAGGGATGTGAGTTTAAATAGACAAGTGTAGGTAAGACCTGGGGAACTTCAGGTCATATTTTAATGGGGTTCTTTAATTGGTATTTTGATTATATCATTTCTCCTGTGTATGGTCTCCCATTGAAGTCCGTGAAGTGTGACATAGCAATTACAGTCGGTGAGGCACACAGGAGCAGACCCAGGCATTAATGGAGGTTTGACCATTTCACTATTCTTACCATTCACTTCTAGTTTCTGATGATTGAGGAATTGTCAGAATGGTCTTTTCACATGAGCTTTCTTTACTCGGCTATTAAATTGTTAAGAATAAATCAATATAGACTAAAACAAAAGCTGAACCTCATGCAAACTCCGATCAGAAAAGCCCTGCTCAGAATAAATGAGCAGGATACAGTAGAAACGATATGAGGATCACATGATTTGCACTTTTTAATGGTGTGAAGCAGACGGTAAAAGAGAGGTCTGGATTTGCTAAAGCTTGAATCATCAGGTCTGCTATAAAGCTCATTTGTACTTCATTTTAATATGCACTGGCAGCACCACCCATTTATGATTAAACAAATGAAGAATTTATAAGCAAATCCCTTTTGCTGATTTCTAAAAAGCTGACCTGGGGCTGGAAAATTATTCATTTTATTTCATAATGTGAAGAGAATCTCAATATGAATATAAATTATGCTTTAAGACACAATAAGAGTGAACCATTTCATCCATAGTCCAACAACTGATTACAGTTAATATAACTAGCATGTACTAAAGGAACACAAAATAAAAGCTTAAAACAGATTGTTGTTTTCCGAATGTTGTGGTGAAGTGTGATATAAAATATACTTTCCAGCAATACCACTTGATGTGTTTATCATAATCATAATCCTCTCATTTATTTTGTTACCAGATATGTAGAACATGCCTCTAGCATTTAGCCAACACTGAATTGGGTGGACTGATTTTTGTCAAACGCCAGATTAGCAGCTGTAAAACGATGGCTGCAGTGAAGAGTTAGCTGGATGTTGTTAATTAATATTTAATCAGTTCATCATCGCATTCCTATTTTCTTCCATAGGAAAAAGATAATAAAAGATGTAATGGTTTGTCTAATTAGGAGTACGTATCTGAAGCAAAGCTAATTAAATAACAATATACCCCACCCCTGAGGAAAATTAACACCAACTGCTCCCATGTGATATCTCTAAGTGCGCCTATTGAAAATGTGAAGCCCGTTCTGAAAAGCCTTGACTGCTGCTCCAAGAATATAGCGTCATAATAAATTAGTGTTCTTTCAGTGGCTGTATTGAAGTAGCACAAGATGATGTCTATACAGAAAGGTTTTAAAGAGTGTACAGCCGAAAGACAGGCCTGCTGCCGGGATAATGGAAATCTGCAGCCTCCTGCACCGCAGCCCCTCAATGTCTTGTTACCAGCAGGGCAATCTCTTTTTTAAACGAAACCGATAGTGTTCTTAAAAAGCCGTTTTCTGTCATGTTCTGCTTGTCTTTCCTAATACTGGCTGGACCACAGAAATGGAAAGGCTTGGACAATAGCTTCTGTCAGATATGCACATTTACCCTAATAGGTGGCATAGAGAGGTATGAGAGAGGTGAAATATAAAGGCTCGACACAACCATTAAACAAGCCTGTTAATATATAATAAAGATATCTGCTTAGCAAAAATAAATATATCAATAAAACTGAGTTGTGTGTGTACGTGTGTGTGTGTGTGTGTGGTGATGTTTATGTCTGCATTGGCTTTCTAAATCAGCTTTTAGTTGCACTTCATCTATGATCTGAATGCATTTGGAGGCTACTGTACATACAATATAGGTTATATATAACGGTTACTAATAGAATGTATTTTATAGAAACAGCATGTGTTAGAAACAAATGGCACGGAATTAAAGCCGGGTATTTCTCTGGGCTGTACTGAGAAAATAATCAAACCAGATGTAGAGGAAAGCAGTGTATCCTGTAGAAGGAAATAAGATCCAGCAAAATAGACTGCTAAAATGACAACAGTCATTATTCCTTATACTCCACCCCACCCCCACCCAGTCCTTTGCTCTTTTCTCTCTCTTACTACCACACTTTCCCTCTCATTGCATTTACTTTATTACAGACCACAAACACTCAATTCCCCTGTCCCAGATAACTACTGTAATATTCACAAAGAGTTGAATAAAGAGCTCTCTGCAAGATTTGTCAGAGTGAAGGTATTTATAAAATGACAGACCTTGGGTTAAAGCCTTACCATTATTAAACTATAACTCCTTTACATAAGGTAGGTTATATTTAGAAAAGTATTAATAAAGCAAGTTGTCATCATGGTCAATATTTTCCACTGGCCATACTGGTGAAGTTATCTTTGAAGTCTCAGCCATTTGTGATTTGAACATCCTGTCCATTGTTTGAAATACCTGGGGACTGCTTGGATATTTGTATCTCCTGTCAAAAAAACATATTTTTGGGGATTGTTTTTATTTTTAAAGCGGCCCATGACTCACATATGTATATTTTTTTAAATCTAAAGTGTTATTGATGACAGAATTGTAATCGTATAGCATATTAAATGTATGCATATGAATTCTGATTTATAGACCATATGTCTCCCAAGTCTTGGTTTAAAGGATTCATGTGCGGCTGCGGTATTTTACAATATTAATATTGATCATTTAAACCACAGGCAAAATTAGTTTGATTTTCCCTTTGATCTCATATATTTATGCAGGCTTACTAATACATAGTTTAGACTTCTGCCCAATCGCCAAATCTAATAACATCTAACAAAATTGTAAACTGGTATGCTCGGTGTTATTGCATGTCATAATAGTTAATAACATGACTGTTGGGTGTTTAAAATAAGATTTACAAGACAGTTACATAGGATTTACATCAGACTAAAGCTGGCCATAAAAGGACCGTTTCTTTAAAGCTCAACAGGGGCAGTTCTGAATCCCGTACTGCATTCCCTCGAACAAACGCTACATGAAGAGAAGCTCAACGTAGTTCTGTGGTCCTTTCTTTGGTGTATAACAAGTCAGATTATCAATCCACACAAATATCTGATGTTCTAATACAGCAGGAACACTTCATCCATCACAGATGAGGAAAATGATAACTAGTCACGAACAGTAACAGTGATTCAGACGAAACTGGAAACCCTTACTCTAAACAATCATTCATGGACTCACCAGACAACCAATGTCTTTACATTGTGCACAATAGCCATGCAAGCTTGCTTATTCCCTACCCTTTCTTGTGTGCTTTTATAATGCTTATATTAGTCTTACACATCACAATAATTGAATCAAAATAGGCCTACACTTTACCTAATGTTAGTCTATACGTATTTATAAATGCTGGTTGTGTTAAACTTGAGCTCATATGAATGTAATGGTGAGACATCACAGAAAAATGTACAACCTATTTACTCCAAATGAAACACGAATTCATATGGAAATAGAAGTTCATATATAATGGCTTATAAAGGGTTCTCCCAACTTGAAATGTATAGAATACGAAATGTTCTGAAATACACGTGACAAAGTGTGAAAAATACCACATAAATCATACTGGCACCACTTTCTTAAGAGTAATAATTAAAGAAACCTGACACCTCAGATTAATTGCTTAGTTTTATTATAGAAATCTACAGTGCTCAACACTACTGTAGCTTATTATATCTATATATATATATATATATATATATATATATATATATATATATACACTCACACATTCAATACATTTAAAACATGTGCACTTGTCATTAAAGTACCGTGCATTTCTTAATTTATAATGTTGAGTTTGACATACTCAATATATATTGAAAATTGCATTCAAGCATTCAAAAAGCACTACAGAAAATCTGTAAAATGAAAAGGAAATTTCTGAATAATTATGTTGGAAATGTCAATATTTCTAGCGTATTTATCCTCAGTTCCATTTCCTTGTGCAGGAATGTAGAGCAGATGTTAAACCACAATATTATTCATTAATTGACTAAGTGTCTTATTTGCATAAAATAACTCACTTTGACAGTACATAATTAAACAAAGCTCATTCTGTGATCAGCAAAATGAATGCAAAATAGCCAAATGCAGATTTTACTGCAGAGTGGCAGAGAAATTAGAGTCAGTGATGCTACTCACATGTTCAGACATGCAGTGGATAGATTTTTCTAATATGAGTAGTGTTTCCCTTCTAAGTGAGTAACATGTAGACATGCTCATGTTTTTAGGCAGTAGATGGAGGCTCAAATAAAAGGCCGACATAAGTCAGAATACTGTATAATGTCAGCAGTTTAATTCTGAGTGACAATAAAGAGCCAATCAAGACTGCATACAAAATAAAACTTGAACGCCTCTACCTTGCTGTTCTGAATGTATTGAATATAATAACAGCATAACCCAAAACATCTGTATAACACCACAATACCATTCAGTACATCGGAGCAGTCTGATAAGAACCACGCAGCTTGTCTTGTGTGTACTGATGTAGGCTACATACACGTGCAATAGTCAGTGCATCATTGCCTGGAGCAGTAATTCTACACCGTACTTCACTCTATTTTATTTTGTATGTTATTAGGTAAATGAGAAGACACAACCTATTGTGTATGAGGCAGAATTACTGCTGTGCAATAAGACACAGTCTGAGTCACTATCAATCTCTCTCTCGGTGGACTGCACTGTAGCTCTTCAGGACCAGGGCTGTATGCTTCTAGTTGTGATTTGTTTAAATAAAGAAACATTACAAATATAGATATTTACTCATGGGTGTCTTTATTTTAAGTCATTTATTAATTTCATTTCATAGACAATAATACCACAACACTGCTTTAGGCATCTCAGTAAACCTCAGGATCTGATGTCAGGATATGATCTTGGAACATTGTGGCATTATGAAGATGTTTTTGAAGACAGTATTACTATATAATCCTTAAATTCAACCACCTCAGAAAGACAGACATGTTTTTAGCTTATTTCTTATGTAGTCTTGAGTCAAGCTTTAAATGATGATAGAATACTTTGCAGAGAGTAAACTGGTAATTGATTATTAAATATTTCACATGCCTTATAGGCCTATATGCAAATGAGTTACTTTAACAACCGATTTGCAAATCAGAGCATTACATTAATCAAATTATTAATATGAGTCAGTGAAGATTTCTCAACTATTCTCATACATTGTCGCAATTGAACATATTAACACAGAAGCAGTTAAAATCCCATATCATTTTGGTTTATTTGTATTTAATATGATGCACCACTGCAAGTTTGGTGGCTCACAGGAGACTGATATTTAAGGATTGGAAAAGACTGACATATCGATGGAGATATTCAGTCATCTGTGAGAGAAACTGCTCTGCATCTGCAAACCTTATGAAACTTTTCTTCTAACAAAGCCTTGAAGTGGTTCAGCCTTTCCTGATTAGCACGACTCAATGTGGTAATGTGTCTAAAAGAAGAATAAGCACGGTCCTAAATAGTATTGCAACTGCAACAAGTGTGCAAGTAACATGGCTGTAATTTTCATTGTTCACATCCTGACAAGGATTTATCATTTATAATGTATAACTTTTAACTCTGTTGGACGGGAGCTTCCGCTGCCTGCAACAGGGGTGGTTCTTGGGGAAGTTGTCTGTGTGGTGTCACTTGGAGTGTCTCCAGATATGTACTTTTCCAAACCCTCACGCATCTGAAGTGCCTGTAGCTGGGGGTTTTACAAAAGCTGTGATAGATGTCAGACACCTAATGGAATTTAATGGAAGCATTGACTGTTTGTGCGCTGGAAATTATGAATTGTATGTTTAACAACTTAGGATATGAACAATGATAAGCACAGAACCACAGAGAACTGTTTCCATAAGTTTTTAAGCCACACCTACTGCATATAATTATGTGCCATACAAAAACACATTAACTCCACCAACTTTTTTTTTAAGACTGAATGTCAAACCCGAAATTAGGATTAAAATATAATCGTCAATTTTAATTCTTCTGATGTCAGAAAACAGTGCATTATGACACTGCAATGCAATCTCATAATTCAGAATAAAGACTCTCTAACTAATGAATTGCCAAATCTGTATTACATCTAAATCTGGCTGTTGTAAATGTCATTATAAAAATGCCATATTAGATGTTTTGACCAATTTGAGATTAAATTAAATTTGGGATGATATTCCACACTGTAATGGGTAAAGGTAGAAATTGAATAGGGTCAGCTAAGAAGCTTGGAAAACAGCCAAGTTCCCCTCATCAGGGGACGGCCTATAGTTTGTTACACAGAGGGAGAATCACATGACCATATACCTCTGGCATCTTGCATAGAACTGGCACTGCAGCTGTTTACAAATCAATCCCTTCTGTTTCTGATATAAGCTGGGTACCAGTTATATGAAATCCTGCACCAGTGTAAACCTGATGCTATTTGCTTTGCATCACAAAAGGATTGACTTACATAATCATTGTATGTGTGTGTGTGTGTGTGTGTGTGTGTGTGTGTGTGTGTGTGTGTGTGTGTGTGTGTGTGTGTGTATATATATATTCTATAAAGACCACATATCCTGATTTGGGGCTTTTTTTAATAGAAATGGGTTGACATAAACAAAAGATGACAGATCCCCCCCTAAGATAAAGTATTTGAACTGCTAATTAACTCAACAACAGAGCAAAAAGAATCAGAAAAAGAACAACCTTTCACATCCCCAGATTGCCAGATAGATTGACATCCAGTTGGGCTTTTTCTTTTTTCTTTAGAAACGCCAACAGAAATATGTGCAACCAAGTGGAAAAATAATAAGTATATTTCACCCAGTCATATCTTATGGTAGACTGTTGCTGTTTATTTATTTATTTCATATTATATGTAACCATTTTTCATTGTGCACATTCTGAAAAATAGGAAAATGTCCTTCTTCAAAATGAAATCATTGAAAAGATTGTCAAAGTGAATAATCCCTTTTCATTAAAGAAATGTTTTCTTCTCTTCACATTGCTAGACTCATCTTATTTATAAAGGTGTGCATTTCTCTTCCAATTGTTGTAGGCAGCTCGACAACGCTGACACGGGTTCACCTAGCCTTTCTACCTCTGAGACTGTCGGAGACCTTCCTCACAATCAGCTCCACTGTTAGCATCACAGAGCCACTGATGATACACAGGTTTACACGCAGGGGGAGTCATTTTTCATAACAGGAGATGAAAAAAACCTTCAGGTGGAACCTCCCTCGGCAAAGATGAGTCATTCTGGGTTTGCATTATTTGAGCTTTTAGAGCCCATTATGTTGTTTGTGTGGCAAATCTGAAGAAAGGAATAGATCTTTCAGAGCGAATGTGGAAATTCCAATTGAATAAGTAGCTCCACTTTACATATTTTTATTTTTTCTGAGTGAATATTCATATTCTATAAATGCATGTGAAAAAATATAAATATCAGACAGATGACAAATGACAAATCAGGCAGATTCTTGAGTCAGACAAGCCATGCAAATAAAATGTTTAAAACAATAAAACCAATCATTTTAAACACCAACCATCTGAACCACTCCCATCCATTATTCTACTTTACAGCAGACCGATACTAAAGATAAATATAGCTGCAAGCAGCAATGTAGGGGGCCAAGCATATATGTAGGGAGATGGCATATTTAACATACTTCAGGGTTTCAGCCATAATGAGACTCAAACACAGGTCTCACCCACCACAGTGCAGTGATCTAACCGCAATGCTAAACGGTCCAGACTTCATAGTATGCCTTCAGAACTGCTACAATATGATAATGATAGTACATGAACATTGAAACTAATGAAGTTATAAGCAGCCAAACATATCAGTTGGAGATATCATGTTTAAAATACTGTTGGATTCTGGCCAGGGCAAGACTCAAACCCAGGTCTCCTGTACCCCAGTGCTGTGACTTTAGCATCTGTGCCATATCCAACTTAGTTAATATGTCACCTAACTATCCTATGTCTGTGAGAAAGGATTAATTGTTAGCAGTTTTGGAGAAGAATCTGATTGAATATTGTCAAATAATTGTCATTAATCCAATATTGGCACCAAACGATATGACATATGACCTCCAAATGTATTGAGGGATAACTTCATATAGGCATCTACCAGCTTAACACATTTGGTGGGTTTCTGTCCAGTAGTTTTCATTTTATGACCATTTGAAATATATGGCGTAATAATAATAATAATACAAATAAAAATCCAACAACAATAGGCTTCCAGCAACTTCATTGCTTGGCCCCCTAAATATAACATGTTATTATTGATGACTTTTGAAGGAAACAGAAAACAATAACCCCAGATACACAAGCAATACACCTGGATAAACTCACAGAAATTTGGTCTCCTACAAAGATATTTTAGATTCTAATCTGCATCTAAATTCCAGCATGACTGTGTAAGATTGTCTTTGCTTGTGCAACCATGCTTGTGTGTGGGTGTGTGTATGCATGCATGAATTTACTCATTAGATGTGTAGGAATGCTTATGCTGGTACTCAGGGTAGGGAGTGTTCTCAGGGAAGAGCTTCTCGTAGTGAACACTGGGACTGCCGAGATACAGGAGGCCCCCAGTTCAATTAAGTCATCACCATTAAATCTGTTTATTCTACAATACATAGCTAAATAAAGAAGAAATTATTAATCTACAATATGGCTTAAAAGTACTTTATTATGTTATCACAGTCCCTTCACTTCTTAAAGGAAAAACAAGAACAGACTTTAAACATTGCAAATTTGTAGAAAGTTTTTTTTTTATTAACTTTCATTGATGGGCATTCATATATTGTGTAATGAATAAGGTAAAGACTCTCCATGACAGCACAACAAAATAATAATAATGTTTTTAGTATTGCATATCTAAAACAATCTGAAGTTTTTTTGTATCTCTACCCAACGTGAGAAGATAGAGAAACTTGATAAGGCTAGCCCTAAGGCTGTTATTAAATAATATATCATGAGAGAAAGTGCAAACCCTCAGGAGAGTGAGCAAGAAAGGTAAAGCATAGTTTTCCATGTGGAAAGACATTTGGCAACATCAGAACTAGACTGTAACGCTGTGTGACAGGGGAGTTCATTATAATCTCACTGAATATCTGGGCAAAGTCATTGATTCCCGAGTACCGGCGAGTTACAGAAAAGTTTAATTCAAAGGTAGCTGGTATTGCAAAGGCATTGCCATCTGTACCGTCACACCAGAACACATTTATTTCAACATTGATTGATTAACTTCATTAGACTGTAGATACTGAGCCCCCTGCAATCCTCAGATTATATGATACAAAACCAGTATAGATCAGACCTTTCCTGTACATTTTATTAACTGACTGCATAAAACAAAATACAAACGATCTCCCCATCTCATTAATTGTGTAGAAGACACAGAATGCGAAAAAAGTCCACATCACTCTTCCTGTTTGTTTTATTCCTGTCATCTCAGAGCTGTTAGCATAATTCAGATCAACACTGCTACAAATAATGTGGGTGTGCTTTGATAAACAAGCCAGCAAATATCTCCCTGAAGTAATTCTTGTGGGATACAAGTTATTCAACCACACAAGTCTCAGAAAGCTAAATTTTCACAATACATTTTTGAATACCAACTGCAACAAGGTCTTGTAAATAAAAGAATGATAGTATTTTATGTTAAGCTCGACTTCCCTGACAAACAAGAAGGAGATATGACAAATGAATTTAAATGTTTACTTCCATTTATTGAAAAGTCTTGATTTCACACATCAAATATTCATTCAGGTTGTTTGTTGCGTTTAAGATGAGATACACTGGCAAAGTCAACTGCATTAACTTGTAAATCTCAATATACTGTCTTTGATCTGCCATTTTCACCTTTAGAGACTCTGCTGTGAGTCAGTCAGGCTGAAGGGAATTACTGTCTGCTCCCAGAGAGATCCCAAAGCTAATTAATAACTTCTAGTTGAGTCAATTTGTTTTAGTGTGTTCCAGAATCCAAGGCTCATAGCCATCTCTAAACACATTAATGAAATCTGACTTTATTCCCTTTAACCAATGCACATAGAACTGTCATTATTCCATATCCAGTTTTCTCTCCCTTATAGTTCACAGTATATGGTTATAATGTAATCTGCAGATTGTGCACATAGTTAATTACATCTGTTTTATAAACAAAGTACAGTTTAATTAACACAACATCTTTTCAGTTGAGCCTCAATTATGGACATTTCAATTAAGACAGCCAAGTTTATTCAGATGGGTTTTTCTCTTGTGTCAAATACATGCTTAAAGGTGGGCTAAAATCTCCTTGTTGACTGCAGTTTATTTACAGTGTTTTTTCTCAATTAAGTTTGAATCAGATCTTGTTTTTGAAAACAGAGAACTCACAAGTGTGTCCTGAAATAGACAATGTGTGCAATATACTGTGCAGAGAAAACAGTATAGATATGATTTCATGATCCACTGACACTGTTATAAAAGCTTATCCCGGTGATTTTTCACACTGCCAACGATTCACCTTCAACTAAGTCAATGTATTCCCATTATTCTATGCATCTCTGGAGTTATAATATAGAAATAACATGTATTTCGACTGCAATTATCATGAGGAAATGTGCAGAAGTATAATAATCATTATGCTATTGATAAAAGTAAAAGGTAAACATATGCATTCAGTAATAAATGTTTCAACTGATATGCAGTATGCTGTTGGCTGGAAACTTCATTCTATCACCCAACTGAATGCTCCCATGAAGCCTTGAATTTGGACATTTCGTTTGGCAGGTGGGGCAGAGTATTGATTTAATCAAGGACACACTTTGATACGATGAATTAAATGCATAAATAATCAAATAAATAATCACTCTTGGGACCTAAAATAATCTAAGGTTTGAATATATTTTGAAGACTGATATTTAAGGGCAAAGCAACACAAATAAATACAGAATAATGATACGAATCATTGCTTTCCTAAAAGGATTGCCAGCAAACTGAAACCTGTAACACCAATGGGATTCCAGCACTGGTATATTGTAAAGCAGATCACAGGGGATATATAGTATTTTTATGCATTTGGCAGAAATTATTATTATTATTTTTTTTAAAGACTTCACATTTTTAAACGCAATGTAATGCCATGAAACCCACATGGAGGAACAAAACACTTTGCAGGGGGGCTCAATATCTCAGATGAGATCTGTTCATATATGGAAAAATGACTTCAAGCCAGTTCTTGAATGCAGACCAACATTATTAAAGACATAGCTTTGCCAATCTGTTCCATTGCAGCACTTTGATATCGTCAATTAATTGCATAATATCATTGGGGGGGAGGGACATACTGTAAATCCTACTCTTAAGTGAGTAGACAACATAGCCTTCAAAAACATTTGTTTAGATTAGCTGAGAAAGACAGTCAATTCTTGAAGTAGAATGTATTCAGAATCTCCAACTGCTTGGTCAGCGTATACAGCACATACAATGATAATCCAGAAAGGACTGAAAAACTCAAAACAGCATTACCTTACACCGATCAGCCATAACATTATGACCACCTGCTTAATATTGTGTAGGTCCCCCTTTTGCCGCCAAAACAGCCCTGACCCATCAAGGCATGGACTCCACTACACCTCTGATGGTGTGCTGTGGTATCTGGCACCAAGACGTTAGCAGCACATCCTTTAAGTCCGAGGTGGGGCCTCCATGGATCGGACTTGTTTGTCCAGCACATCCCACAGATGCTCGATTGGATTGAGATCTGGGGAATTTGGAGTCAACACCTTGAACTCATGATTCATCAGACCAGGCCACCTTCTTCCATTGCTCCATGGTCCAGATCTGATGCTCAAGTGCCCATTGTAGGGGCTTTCAGCAGTGGACAGGGGTCAGCATGGGCACTCTGACTGGTCTGCGGCTGCGCAGCCCCATACGCAACAAACTGCGATGCGCTGTGTGTTCTGACACCTTTCTATCAGAACCAGCATTCATTTTTTCAGCAATTTGAGCTACAGTAGCTCGTCTGTTGGATCGGACCACACGGGCCAGCCTTCGCTCCCCACGTGCATCAATGAGCCTTGGCCGCCCATAACCCTGTCGCCGGTTCACCGCTTTTCCTTCCTTGGACCACTTTTGATAGGTACTGACCACTGCAGACCGGAAACACCCCACAAGAGCTGCAGTTTTGGAGATGCTCTGACCCAGTCGTCTAACCATCACAATTTAGCCCTTGTCAAAGTCGCTCAGATCCTTATGCTTGCCCATTTTTCCTGCTTCTAACACATCAACTTTGACGACAAAATTTTCACTTGTTGCCTAATATATCCCACCCACTGACAAGTGCCAAACTAACGAGATTATCAGTGTTATTCACTTCACCTGTCAGTGGTCATAATGTTATGGCTGATCGGTGTGTATACACCTGCTGGACAGTCACATTCACAGCATATCTACTGAGTATCTTTGGAGCAACTGTGTCGAAACACTGTCACTTGCTCACCTCCGGCACCAGAGCCACAAAGCCTATACAAGCATAAAACCCACCATATCAACATTCAATTTTCACACTCCTGTGAACCAGTTGAAGTGACATCACCATAAAAGGCTCACATACACAATTAATCATGTTACATTTCGCTCTAGTCTTCACTAACCAAGAGATCATTAGTATGAAATTATAATTAAAGTGAGAACAGAGGGGAAAGCAGTACAGTTTTTTTTTCTTTTTTTAAACAAAACATACTTTCTTGGCATGTATCCATATATTAACATAATATTTATAAAAGCTGATCATGTTATCCAATGGGAATGAGCACAACTCCCAGGCTTCACAGTGGCTCAGATGGGGGCAAAATAAAGTCCCTGATATTAAAAGCAAAATTGTCTTCAGGCTCATTAGCAAGGAGATGCGTGGTTTTATATAAAAATGGGAAAGACACCATTAGAGCAGGAGGATACATTGCTCGGTGATAAAAGCATTGGTTCAGTGCACTTTGCAAGTTACACATTTTCTGCTCTTGTCATACTGGGGAGATTATGAAATGTTTCCATTTTGCAGTTATTTGTATTTTTTCTTTATTTTGCATATTACTCTATCCATATGTTACTATATACCTTCGCTGGTTCCTTCAGTCAGATTGAAAAATAAAGCCTTAAGGGATACCTCATGAATACATACAAATAAAACATGATTATGATTATAATTAATAAATACATCATTATGCCTCAATGTCAACGCACCAAGTTGACCCGGTGTCCTCTGCTGTGGGCTTTAGACCTTGTCTTGCAAGTAAGTACCGACGCAAGTATACTGACATGGAGAAAATACACAATAAAATAATTTTGCAGTTTTTCCCCATGAATTAGAGCCACGGCCAGGATACAAACACATGTCCATCACATTGTATCTTCCACTGTGCAACAACCATTTCATGAAAATCGTCTTAGATGGTAGCACTGTAAACACACGCCATAAATATGGACTATACCAAATACGAATCTATAATAAATATATAACACCAAACAAGCGTTTTGCCGAAATTTGAAATTAGTCTCATACGGCACCTTTTTGTACCCTACCCCCACCCCATATGACCCTTTTTGGGTGCTTATGACATTTTTTGTTCCCCTATCACATGTTTTGGTTGTCCTGTCTGTGTCACACTTTGTCTTTTCCTTAGCTTCGACTTTGCAAAATTAAACTACTACTGCTACTACTACTAATAATAATAATCATAATTTTGCATACTAACATAATAATATACAAGAAATATGTCACATGCAGACAAAATATCTTCAGATACTTTAAATTCTACATTGTATTGCAATGGCATTCAGCAACGGTGTGATATTAGCCTAATTTATAGGTGTATGTCTTTATTTCTGTGAGTAATTTATAAATATTGTTCAGTCTCAACTAATCCCTATGTTCACAGTCAATTATCTATATTATTGTGTATTGATATATTCCATGGTGCCTTGACTTATTTTGCACTGCACTACACTCTTGTTAATTTGATGCAGTTAGTTATATTGTATGTAGTTTCCAATAGCTTTATAAGATGCATTTTAAATATGTTGACTAAACAATAGTGTGTAATGTACTGCACTTCCAATTTATAATAACAACAAATCTATACAAATATATATAAAACACAAATAAATGTAACTTGAAAATGTATTTACTTATTCATCTAAATATGTAATCACAGTGTTTTTATGAGGCTATAGATCTTAGTTATCCACATCACTTCGATGGAATTGGTTTTTGGATCACACTGGATTTTTGAACATAATGTAATTAGTTATGGTAATGAGAATAATGCAGTTTTTTTTGTTTTTGTTTCTTGCTTTCACTTCCACATTTTACTTCACAATTTCTATATCACGCACAAATAACTTGGTTAACAGCAAGATATTGGAAATCTATGTAAATGTTTTGGAAGCAAGTGAAAATGTTCAGATGTGGTCTAAAAGTGAGGCTCAGATTTTCTCTTATTGTTAGAAGTACTTTTGATGTTTGGTTGGGAATTCATGCATCAGTAGTTTTGTCAAGAACTTGCAATCTGAGACAATATTAGTAACATTTCCCTAGGCAGTCCTTTGAAACTGAATGCTACACTGAGTCCATTGATGGCATGAAACTTTCACAGAATTGACGACAGCTTATGTACTCTTAACCTTAGCTGTATTTTTGCATAGCAGCTCATGTTTTCAAAACACAGGGAACTTGATGTTTAATTTGATGTTTCATGTTTGCATCGGATATCAGGAGACGCGCTGGGGATAACAGATGATTGAAGTATGTCACTATAGACATCCATATTTATACAAAGGTCACTGGTCAGTATACTGGCTGTCCCATTATTATACACAAAGGCAATGAAATCACACTATAGTTAAAATTGAAATACTTTAAAATATGTTTACATACATTCCAGTTTCCTGTCAGAAAAAATAATTTTCATTTTAGCCTCAAGGTGTGGAAATCTGCACACACGCTAGGTTTTAAGTTCATATAAATACAATTTTACCCATAAAATCTGGTTCAGGTTGCATGCCAGGTCATACAGCAACTGTTTTCAGCTGCAGAGGTAGATCAAAACCTTGTCATTATTACGTCAACCGATTGGCAAGAGAAGCAAGAGCATTTGATCAAAATATGCTGGTCTTGCCTAGTAACTGCAGTGTATTTGTTTATTCTGGCCTGAAATAAAACACATAACAAAAAGGTTCACACAAATGGTAAGTTCTTGCTTCCATTTGCAAAGTATGTATTTCATATTCTCTACTGCAACATCAGCTGAATTTCAAACCAAGGCTTTCGCATGTCTTAACCGTTGAACACTTATTATATTGTTTGATCTGCTACCTGCCTCTGAAACAAGATTATTTTTTTAATCCCGATCTCCCTGGGATTTTTATTGCCTCAACAAATCCAGCCAGGGAAAACTTTCTTGTTCTTTTTATTGAATAGTCTTTTAGTAATATTTTTATCATTGTATGAAATAAATGTACTTGTAAGTAATATTTATCCGGTGATCTCTTACAACTTAATTGGGGTTTAACTGAAAGCAAACCACATATTTAATTGACTGATACAGCAGAAAACTTTAGTGTGTGAGAACAAACTGCAAAACTGACTACAAAAATATTATTCTACCAAAGCATTCCAGCTTTTGTAACAGATATCCTCTATTTTCATTTCTTGTTTGTAAGGCCATTTATATGGCAATAAATTCCTTTGATTTTTTTGTGTGTGTGCCTATGCAGTTATACGCATGAGAAAAGCTTTAGGGCATTTTATATAACATTTTTTAAGAAACAAAAACTTATCACATCTGACAAACGCTATTCTCATACATCACGAATTTAAGAACTCTTGCCTAGCTGAAAGGCAAAGCTATTGAACAATTCAGTTCACTCTTAAATGTTTTTGGTTGGTGTTTTTTTATTGTCAATCCAGTATGTCCAATGACACCAAATAAGTAGTGCACAACCACAGCTATAACATTGACCACGGAAAACTGTTCAGCATTGTGTTGAGAAGGCTGTGTTCTCGTCAAATCAGGATTCAGGTTCTGTCAACTTGGATATGATCTGGGTTTCAAAGGGTACTGAGGCAGACTGGGAGGGGGTTGGACATGGGGAAAAGAACAAAAAAATATATTTTTCATCTAAAGTATCTTGAAAGTTTAGCAAGAAGGTATTAAACAAAGCATTTTTCAGATTATTCTCTCCACCACAGGAAAAGGTGTTAAATTCAGACAACTGGTGGGTGGGTAGACAACTGAACATCTCAGAGGCTTCCTGTTTGGTTTCTTTCTTATTCTGTCCAGACGAAATTGACTATCGAAACTTTAAAGATACTTACCTACCTTTGTCCTGTGGACCAAATATCTGATTCCAGAGCTGTCCTCTCTTTGCCTGTAATATATACCACACAAGCATTTATCCCTCCCCCCCCAAAAATAAACCTAAAACATTATAATCCTCGTAATAAAATTAGTGACAAATTATTTGGTTGTATTTTTTTAATCCATTTTGGTTTTCTGAAAGAAAAAAATTTGGACATGTTATCATTTTGTTTGCCTGATGCTTTTGTCTAAGGGTTTTCACAATCAATTGATCTTGGGCAGTGTCAAGTAGTAAGGTAGGCCTACTATTGATAACATATTAAAGGGAAGGTCCCACTAGTAAAATTGCAGTTGTATGCATCTTTATCCAAATCGAGTCCATTATATAAGCAACTTTTAAAAATGTAAAATTGAAAACTTGCCACATAATGGTGGATGTCAAACTTCAGTATGTAAGCTCTCTTGAGTTGTTGATGTGTCATAACATCATGGATGGCAGAAAAACTATTAAACACCAGATATGTCTTCCTTTTGCCAACTAGTATTATAAAGTAAATCCTGTCAATTATTAACACATTCTAATTTAAAATCTATCCAATAAAATGCACACCTTTCCTAATAGGTGCCCAGCCCTTTTTAAAAACTGTGATTAATCTTTTTGTTTTGTATACATTCTGTAAGTACTGCATCTGTACACAGCCATACAAATTGTATTTCAACAGCAGCCATAATAGCAGTCTTGACATGTCTTATGAGAATTCAACATATACAAATAGAATCCCGTTATATTTAATACATAACATATCATAACTATACTTGATTTTTTTTCTTGTAATTTGCTATTCTTATGGTTATTTAAAGGAGTATAAAGTGGTTTTCAGTACTCTGCAAATCCTGCCTGAATAATTTGTTCAGCTACCAATTATTGTTCTGAAACTGTAAATTAATTATGCTTTCAATCCAGTAGCTTAAGGCCTGTTCCCCAAGCTCACTTTGCTATGATGTTTTGACATATTGTACCAAATGGCTGCTTCTAGAAGCAGTTACTTTACTTCAGGGTGTTTAAGGAAAAACAAGGCTAACTCTCAAAAGCTCAGCCAAGCAAAAGATTTTCCACTCTGTCTAAACAGCTAAGATTAAAAAATCATAGTGTAGCCAAACAGTATTAACAACACTATCCCTTATACATGCTAATGAAACTACAAATAAATTCGCTAGCAGGTAACCGATGGTTTAGGCTAGTTTGCAGTTTTGAACAGGTTATCACAAATGTGTTTGCTTAAAAAGGATATGTACTCTTAACTAACAAAAACAACAATTACATCTTAATTTACAACAATCAATAAATTGGACCAGGAAATATGAAAGACATTTAAGATGAAAATGATCTTGATCCCTCATTACAGGTACATTTACCACACATGGTGTCTGTTCTGTCTATGTGTTGCTGTGTATCTACAGTGAGGGTAAAAAGTATTTGATCCCCTGCTGATTTTGTATGTTTGCCCACTGACAAAGAAATGATCAGTCTATAATTTTAATGGTGGGTGTATTTTAACAGTGAGAGACAGAATAACAACAAAAAACTCCAGAAAAAAACACATTTCAAAAAAGTTATCAATTGATTTGCATGTTAATGAGGGAAATAAGTATTTGATCCCCTATCAATCAGCAAGATTTCTGGCTCCCAGGTGTCTTTTATACAGGTAACGAGCTGAGATTAGGAGCAATCTCTTAAAGGGACAAAGAGCTGTCCAAGGATGTCAGGGACGAGATTGTAGACCTACACAAGGCTGGAATGGGCTACAAGACCATCGCCAAGCAGCTTGGTGAGAAGGTGACAACAGTTGGTGCGATTATTCGCAAATGGAAGAAACACAAATTAACTGTCAGTCTCCCTCGGTCTGGGGCTCCATGCAAGATCTCACCTCGTGGAGTTTCAATGATCATGAGAACGGTGAGGAATCAGCCCAGAACTACACGGGAGGATCTTGTTAATGATCTCAAGGCAGCTGGGATCATAGTCACCAAGAAAACAATTGATAACACACTACACCGTGAAGGACTGAAATCCTGCAGCGCCCGCAAGGTCCCCCTGCTCAAGAAAGCACATGTACAGGCCCGTCTGAAGTTTGCCAACATCTGAATGATTCAGAGGAGAACTAGGTGAAAGTGTTGTGGTCAGATGAGACCAAAATCGAGCTCTTTGGCATCAACTCAACTCGCCATGTTTGGAGGAGGAGGAATGACCCCAAGAACACCATCCCCACCGTCAAACATGGTGGAAACATTATGCTTTGGGGGTGTTTTTCTGCTAAGGGGACAGGACAACTGCACCGCATCAAAGGGACGATGGACGGGACCATGTACCGTCAAATCTTGGGTGAGAACCTCCTTTCCTCAGCCAGGGCATTAAAAATGGGTCGTGGATGGGTATTCCAGCATAACAATGACCCACAACACACAGCCAAGGCAACAAAGGAGTGGCTCAAGAAGAAGCACATTAAGGTCCTGGAGTGGCCTAGCCAGTCTCCAGACCTTAATCCCACAGAAAATCTGTGGAGGGAGCTGAAGGTTAGAGTTGCCAAACGCAAGCCTCGAAACCTTAATGACTTGGAAAGGATCTGCAAAGAGGAGTGGGACAAAATCCCTCCTGAGATGTGTGCAAACCTGGTGGCCAACTACAAGAAACGTCTGACCTCTGTGATTGCCAACAAGGGTTTTGCCACCAAGTACTAAGTCGAAGGGATCAAATACTTATTTCCCTCATTAACATGCAAATCAATGTATAACTTTTTTGAAGTTCGTTTTTCTGGATTTTGTTGTTGTTATTCTGTCTCTCACTGTTAAAATACACCTACCATTACAATTATAGACTGATCATTTCTTTGTCAGTGGGCAAACGTACAAAATCAGCAGGGGATCAAATACTCTTTTCCCTCACTGTGTATAAACATGGAAAATGGTAAAAGTGACAGAAAAGCTCAACAGACATTTTGCCCTAGATTGTGTAATTCTGAGTAATTGAGAAATTACTTAAAAAACTAAGAAACATGCAAAACAATAACAACAGGTATTTCATAAAAGGAAAATACAAATGATATAGGGTTTGTGAATAGGGTTATATAACGACTAAGCTGTATCTCAGCATTCAATTCCTTTATAATAAGCTCTTGCAGCACATGTTTTATAATACCTTGACTATCGATTGTTGTGTACAACCGATTGACGTGTTCTCCAGATGAGATTCGGCAATTATGACATCAATGACTTCAGGCGAATGTGAAACATCTTATGCTGAGCTGTCCAATTCATGTTTCTTTTTATTCTTAGCTGACATTACTAGCAGCATCCTCTGTGAAAGAAGTATTTTAAATTGTGAGTAATATTTTCATTCGAGAATCTGAATCATATAATGACACCTCCCACCACTATGCTGTATCAAAACAGAACAATTGTAATAACAAACTCAGTGGAACTAACTGAAATATTATCTCCACTAATATTATCTTGGAGTTGTATTCACATCATTTCCTGCAATGTTTCCATTATCCAGAAATGAAAAAGGTTAATTATTCTTTTCTTTTTCTAAGATGTGCCAATACCCATAAACATAAAATGACTGTTTCACTGAACCTTCTTTGAATGGAATAATAATGGTTTTATAATTAGTTAATTATTCTATTTGGGCCTCTATCTCACAACAGGAAAACAATAGAAAACCAGGGTAGTCATGCTTTTTAATGCAGGATACATGCGTAATACACAGATTCAAACCACTATGTTAAGAACACATCCAATACTTGATTTACATGAGTGACAAAGATGTTATGCCAAAAGACCAAATCCAGAACCGAGTATTTGTAGACTATTGAGTACCCAGTGGAGTAACACCACAATAGCAAACTCACGACCACAATAAATCATGTTACATTTATTAGTACATCCTTGATTTCTGAATACAGATGTGAGAGTCAATATTTAAAGTAATAATGTCTTATTGTTCCAGAGAGAAGTGTAGATAGGCATTGGCCACACAGCCTACTACGTGATTGCTAGATCTTCCTCAAACCTTCACGCAGAGTGGGAAACAGTTACTCACTGACACTATCCTTTTGTCAAGCTACGCTAATCTAGAAACCAATAAAAATTATCACAGATTACTTTTAGGTTATTATTAAACAGTGGACCGTACTTGTGTTCACACAGGGAATCAATGTGGAAACTATCTTAACCCTATCCACAGATTGACAGATACAACAAAAGAGGCTGTAGCTGTTGAATCCTACGAATCATTTCAAAGCTAGCGCTGCAGTGTAAAGAATGCTTCCTATAGAGGAAGACGTTTCCCCCTTGTCATGCAGGATTACCTTAATTATTGTTAGGGAGAAAAAATTGTCGGCATGCATAGAATTATCCAGCAAGGTGGAAGGGCAATTGCACAGTTCATTTCTGGAAATATTCTACAATCTCTTTCCTTTCTCCCTCCTCTCAGATCCCATGCTTGTTTGATAAGCTTGCCATTTCTGCCTGACAGGGAGGTCGATTAAATCACATTTATATTGTAAACGTATGCATTGCTTTTTTACTCTCTGCAGTGGATGAGAAGATACAGGGGGCCCCAGGGGAGCAAGCCAGCCAATTCACTCTCATATTGCAAATTTCCACTGTTTAAGAGAAATGAAAGGTTGCTGGGGAAAGACTGGGAATTACTCAGAAAGGCATGTTGAGTTTTTTTTTTTTTTTAAACCTGTAAAGATACTCTTTTTCCACACCTCCCTTTCCACATCATGTCAGCTAAAGCCAGTCTCTAAGAAAACCCAGCAGGAATGCGTTTCATTAACATTCTTTGAGGATGTATATGCATGTTTTGTAATCTAATCTAAAGTAGGCTATGTCCATTATAGAAAAGAGCTGAAGTACCATTTTCAACTAGTGTGTCCATATGAATACAAAAATTGCATATGACTTGGTTCAATATGTCACTGAATAAAGTGGCCACTTGATAAAGGCTTAATTTAAATAGTACAAAAACAAGAGACACCTATACACAACAGACTAGGCTGTAAACTATGTTTAGGTCATTTCTACAAGGATTTGTATCATAGAAAAGTACATCAAATAGATATAAACCAATTAAACAACTGTTTAGCATTTTAATTAATGTTCTACTATTTAAAAATCTATAATAAACGAATTGTTACTAATAAGGGGGAAAACAAAGTTCAAGAAAGGGTGAAATGCTTTTTCCAAAAACAGCACTACGTAACCATTTCCTTTTAATTAGTATATGAATGCCTGTCTTGTTTTACTAAGCCTGTAGTGTGAATATCCATTTCTAATGAATTAGCTACGCTTGTTGTATTTTTGGTTAGGGGGTTTATATGTATTGCCAAATCACTTAAATTGTTAAATAAAACGTCTGCCAAATTGCAGTAACAAATTTGCTAAGAGATTTTTTCTTTTTTTTTTTTAAAGCTACAACCATTTTAAATTTTTTAGCACTGTATGATTATCCTGTAAGCTAAGATAACGGTTTGCCCCTTTGTAGTGTATATTGTATTAATTATCACATTACTAGTAACTCATCCAAAACCCCAAAAACATTTACCTTCAACTAAATTTAAAAGCCTATTACTGCTGGAAAAAGTATATTACTTTGCGCTTATCTTAACACTTGCGGTGCTTAGCATACTGCTGACATTTTAGATTTCTCCCCCCTATTTTAAAATGAATTTGAAAAGAGATTGCCCCAGAGGGATAGCGTTCACTGTTGTATAGACCAATGACCTCTTAGCTAAAGTTTAAAAAATTATCAGTAATATGAGGAGATGCTACATAGTGCAATTGCATAATGTAAATGATCAGTATTGTAAATTATGTGCAATAACTAAATTACACAATTACGAAAATCATGATGTTCCTTCACAGAACCACAAAATAAAATGAGAAGTATACAAGAGTTGTGTGAATGAATCTGGCTTATTCATTTCATATTTTATGAAGATTGTAGTGTGGTGGACTGTGGTAAAAATACAGTTTGGCGTAGTGTGGTGTAGCATGGTAAGCGTGATAAAGTCTAGTTCACCATTTTAAATATATGGTTAAAAATGGTGCACACACTAAACATGTGGTAAATACAAATGCTAAAAACATATCTAAAAAGTGATAAAATCATGGTAAAAACACATACAAACAGTAACATTGGTGTCAGCAGTGGTGAAGCATGGAACACCAGACCAACTCTGCAAAGCAGCGTTGAGGACACGCTTCCACCTTTCACTTGATGAAGGACAACACTGCGAGGCACAACACTGGAGGATACCGAAAGGCGGTACAGTACTAACTTCCAAAGCAAAGCCAATCATATTTTGGATCAGTTTAGTGCAGCTAAATCATATTTCATTCATCAGTTGTGGATCTCAACACTTCCAGGACTATCTTTGAACTCGCCCATTGCTCTTTTGTCGTTTTGGTACAATTTCATTGTTTTTATATTTTTTGTGTGTTTTTCTTCTTACTCGAGAAATGCTGGAGCCAATTAAATAAAGATTCCATGGTGATTTTATCTCCATGACGAGAGTTTATTTTCAGGTAGGGGGTTATATTTAAATTAGCCACTCATAAGGCTAGAACAGCTCTTGTTTGATCATTGAAAACTGTCTGGATTGAGAAGGGTGGAGATTATACTCGAGTATTATAAAACTACCTATCTGTATCATTATATCATTATGTCTTGGTATCCAAAGTAATATAATAATATGAACAATTACATGTTTAGATCTCATTTGTCCCAGTCCCTTTTGTACATTTAACAAGAAATTTGGTTGGTATACAAAGGGATTAGTTTTAAGCCATGATAAATGATGAGATTTCAAGGCTTCTGGTGATGTGCAATTAGTGTAACAGAATTAGACTTCCATAGTAATAAACTGCAAATTATCTATTAAAACATTCAGAATGTATTAATTACATTTTCTTTTAAAACCAAATGCTGTCAAATAAATTAGGTTTGGCATGCCGCAGTGGCAAATGTAAGTCAGAGTACTTCACGTTAATATCTAAACATCCAGATACACAAGACTTCCCAGATTTATGATCACACCGCATACTGTCTATTATTATTAATTAGCAGTAGTAGTAGTTTTATAGAATCTTAACACTAAATCCAAACAGATGCTTTTAAAATTATTGCTTTGAATTGACTTCCATCTTAATGAGGACACAGGCTGATTTATTTTCTTTAATTCACCTCTGTAATGAAAATACATTTAATTCTAACAGGGCTACAGGTTTACTAAGAGCTCCCATCTGACTAAAACACTGAGGCAAGAAATGTAACTGTGGTGCTTCTAGTTCATACTCGACTGCACAATTATCACTCAGTTCAACACGTTAATTAAAGAACACAGCCAACAGAAATGTGATTAGTGCTATTTAAAAGGGGATTTGTTGTTTGACGTACCCAGACCCTTCAGTAGAAATAGCCTTTTCTCATGTATGTGATGACTAAAACACAATAATATATGCATTTCAATTGCAGTCATATTTCGGTGTTATGAAAAAAAGGACAAATGCTCACAGTTATGTGAATGACAAGTGAAAGGAAACACGTCCAATGAGATAAAAATAGCACAGTTATATAATTTATGCCTGTACTCGAAATTTCAGATAGTTTTATAATATGCAGGGCTCACAGTGGGCAGACACATGTTTTCTGATAGCATCACCATCTTATAGTTAAAAAGAAAAGCACTCCCTGATACCCATACCAATTTATGTTTATTTTTCTTTGTTTTTCCCTTGATACCTCTTTGCAGATCATTTTGAGATGAAGGGAACCTTGAAAAAGATCTTTAATATCAGAAAGGGAAAATAAGATTGTATTTGAAACTCTAGGTAATACATTTGTATACATTTTGTTATCTTATGATAATGCTATATTTCACACACATGTAATGTTATTTGCACACATTTTGAGGTTTAATAACAAATACTACAATACCTCATTGGCTCATGTAATATAATCTACCCATCGTAATACTGCAATGTGAATTCTGCAGTGAGGCAGTGAAACTATCTTTATTAACAGACTGATGGATTATAGTGTATAATATTGTGATACTATATTCCTTTTTATAATGATCAATTAGTCTAATTACGTATGTATAGATCACAGAAGAAAATGTATTTAATTAGAAACCACAATAATTGAGCTTCTATTTGTATACCATTAATCATATTTTGGGATTTGTATGTACCTATTAACTAAACAGTCTTTCACTTGAATACACAATATTTTTTTCAGAGTATTACTAAATTAAAATCTTATCGAAACATTATATTTATGGAAGTTTATGGGGGAGTCACCTGCAAACAATAAATATGAATTGCTAGTTTCTGCAAATGTTATTCAACCTTTTACTTCCATCTAACTTTCTGGAGCAAAATACCTTGTTTATTTAATTATTTTGACCAAATATATCAATTATAATATTTTATAACCCAATACCTACACGGAACATGCATGCGTCTTCTGGAAACCTGAACTGTTATGTCATTGTTTCATGGTAAGTCAACTGCACAAACAACACAACTAAAACTTCAGATGGAAGACTTGAACCCTCAAAGGCAGGAGTGAGTTGGAGGCCTTGTGTGGAATAGTTTAAAGGGCCTTGAAGGGGTTAACTGAACCAGCAGCTGTGACATTGACACTCTGTCATCTACAAGAATAGAGCTTGGCTCAAGTCATGAAACAAGAGCACACCTTGTCATTCAGCTTGCTCTGATCCCATTTCAGATGTTTAGATGGCAAAGCTCAGGTCACTTACCTATAGCTTGTGAGGTTAACGACTTACCAGGCTTTATCACTACCTGGTAGAAGTGGCAGTTCAGTGCGGCCAATGAATGACACTGTAAATGATCACTCTCAGTCCGGTAAAACCTGACAGCCTTGGTTTGTTTTGTAAATGGACAACACAGATATCACACTAGCATATACATGATTCACACCAACTGTTACATTAGTTGAGTCTTTTTAAATTAATACAAAACTTAATTAATTAAAAATCTGACCAAGCAGCAAAGGAAGTATGTACTATAAACACCGTCCGTATTTGATCAAGAAATCTAGAAGAAAATAGCAACAAATGTGATTCTCTTGGGAAAGATGTTTTAGTGATAAGAACATTACATGGGAAAGCGACCGTGTGACCTATTTAAATTCAGTCTATCGCATGGTTGTAGTTCACCCAAATGTCAGATATTTACTTGTTGTATTTATTTAATAGATGCACAGATAATTAGTAATAGCTAATTTGAAATGCCTTGTGTGCAGAATCAATAAGCACAGCGATATTTCTATCAATGCTGAATATAGTGCAAGCCTTACCAAATCGTGTTCACAGATTTATGGCTTCTCCCTGTTCCTATGTTCAAGCCAGGTCAGTAGTGCTACTATTTAAATGTCCTGTAATGCTCCAAATGTGCAAGTCAGTACCGTCTTAGCAATACGGAGAGCTGAAAGGGCACTCTGTCTGAGGAAATCCAAGGCAAAGTAAACAGGCCGGGATCAGCTCTGTGTGGTCTCTTTGTTAAGTGTCAGTCCTGGCATGGAGAAGGGTTGCCAAGGCCATGTTTTACCTCCTCTAAAATCAGACAGAAAGTCATTGATTTTCTGGTGGCACGCTCAACCTCCAGCACACCCCCTGCCATATCTCTCTCTCAGCACACACACACACACACACACACACACACACACACACACGAATGCAGAATCTCTCTCTCTCCATCCCTCTCACTCTCTCTTTCTCATTTGTGCCTTTACAGCGCAGCTGCTGCCCAGAGAACTGTGGGAACTGCATTCACATCCGAGCACATTAGTCACCAGATGTCACCTTTTGCTGCCAGCCCGTCGAACAGCCACGCAGACAATGCCCCATGCATGCTGAACATCTGACTGACGACGTCTTCTATAAAGGGGGATGGCTCACTGGGCTAGAATAACACCCACAGTGGTAACCTGCAAATACAAGCTATGTTTAGAGTGACACCTACAGCTCTGTTTGGAAACCTAAGTGTATTGCATTAGGAGTGATAACAACTGGCTTTAAAAGGTCAGAAATATTTGTAAGCAATCAATAGCACACAGAGATTTTAAAACGAGACAAGATGATATTTGGAGACGCCGCCAATGTTCATTTTAGGATGTGTCCCAGGTGTTTCCCCCCCCCCCTTCATTATAATAACAGCGCAGTTGTGGTTTTGCTGCAGAGCTGAATAATCTGTATTCATTTTTTGCAATTGGGGGGTTTCAGAGTCTAGTTTAATTAGATTACAAATTTATTCAGCAAAGTCAGACATTTAAAAATCGAAATGACCCTAAAGGTCCTGTATTACACAGCTTTCAAATGTAAATACACCTACAGATGTCCAACAGAATAACACGACATAGAAAAGGTTTACAAAATATGTCTTTCCCGAGCTTTGAGCAAGGCAAAATAGAATTTAATAATTGAAGCATTTATTCGGCACACTTCAGATAAGCCACAGATTGCATGACCCCGGCTGTTTGAAAACTCCTGATATTAGAATTGAACTCCTGCCGAGGACTTGTGGTCTTGGCTAATCTTTCTCGTCCAGGAAGCAGACTGGCAGGTGAGGCTGTCTCTGGTCTAACTGAAACAACAATATCTCCAGGGAGAGGCCAAAAGCTAGCCACAAGATGACAAAGATAACACCGTGCAGCTACAGCAGAGGGGAAACTGATGTTTTCCTGATGATGTTCTTTGGAACTAAAATGTGAAATGCACACAATGTCTAACATCTTTTGTGAGAGTGTGTTTTTTAATGGGTTTTAACGGGTTTTTCACTCAATTCGACTAAAGTTAGAAAGTTGTCTTGGAAAACCATGTCTGTAATGTATACAGTATATTGTAATTCATCATCTGTTCTTCTGTTTGTATATTTTTTTGCTTTTCCTCTCTAAGCTGATGTGTTTGAAAGGGTATTTAAACAATTTGCGGTAAAATGTTGAGATTTTGCTCTTTACTAAATAATGCCTTGATTCACACACATTTAAAAGCATACACCTTTCATTCATTACATCATTAATCCTGTGTTCAGAATGAATGTGATTGATAGTTCTTTGGTCATGTGCATGAAGGAGAAGGGATTTACACCATCTCATATGTCAGTGAAGAAACGGTTTACTGCTGAAAGCGTATAGTATATTCAAATAGGTATTTTAGTTACCGTTCAAAAATAACAACTGGAAATGTATAGTTTTCACACAGATGCAGTACTTCCTCCAGTGATGATGTTAGAATACATTTGTCAGAAGGAGACAGGCTCCACCGTGATTAGATCTTTGCCTTGTATCAGAAGTCAAAGTTTTAAGTCATTTAACATGTAACAAAATATGAGGCTTCCAGAGAGAGGCATCAGAATGCAAATTGCTGTTGGTACTCTCAAAATAGTAATGCCTAGAGGCAGTGAATCATGCATACATTTGAGAATCTATTAAGAATGTGCAAGGTACAGTTTTTTTAAGTCCTGTCTTGAATATCCTAGTGTGTACGGAGGATTGTTGCAGGGAAAATGTTTATTTGTAATGCGTTTATTTTTGAGTAGATATTGAGGTTCGAGGGGAATTTAGATTTTGAAATGAGTTCTATAGTATAATTAATGGAGAGAAGCACCTCGCCTAATCCTAGTGGACAATGCTAACACTGCTGAGTTGTCATTGACTTTCTTAGACTGTCACAATAGTGTGTTTGTTTTATATTTTTTTGCATCTTAGAATGCAGAATACAGAGATCTGTGGTGTTTGAATTATTTTTGTTGTAATTTTACACAATTATGAATAACATGACGTGGGTATTATAGATTAAACATATCTATATATATTTTTTATTACTGTTCACGCTGACTGCTTTTGTTTACCATTGTGTTTCTTCATAACCTCAGAATTATTCTCAGTGTAGTGATTCTGTACATCATGACCTGTTCTGTACTTGAGGGACATGTTTAGTCTTTGAGAACAGGAACACACTTGCCTGTTTTGTATTCACTAATATAAATAGGATGATGACAAACAGCAGTAATTTCATGCAATGTGTTTTGGAGGAACCATCCACCATTCCTTCACAATTCAGACATTTTTAATGATTTAAATTTTCTACTAAATGCATATGAAATATATGATGGAAATGGAAATTATTTTGTATCCCTTATTATTATTGAACTAATCATTTGAACACTCGCTTTTATCGCCTTCAGAGCTTCTTGTGCAATTTCTCAGGCATCCTACCAACAATGCTATAGCACCAGAAAGATCTGGAATGTCTGGTATCGCTATTCATTGTCGTGCCAAGTACTATTATTGTTATTATTATTATTTATTTATTGGCAGACGCCCTTATCCAGGGCGACTTACAAAATATAAGCGCAATACAAATTGCAAAACTACAAGGCATAAAACATTACAAAATCAAATTTACAAAATACAGTGCAATTCATATACATTTTACAAATTCCAATTTACACAAGTGAATACAAAAAAGGAGGTCTTAAATCCTGTACTGCAGAATGTGTCTTTATGTTGCACCCTGGTTTACCTTGAGCTCTCAAAAGAAAGATAATTTAAGTTGTTGAAATCTTCACTAGTATTTTTTAATATAGTATATATACTGTATATTAATACAATTGACCCTAGAGGTCATTGGTTATGAATTACTGGTTCCACACAAAGGTCCTTTCATTTACCTTTAAGACATTCACATCTCATTGAAGAGTTGCCTGTCTCTGTTTGTGTCAAACATTTTATTATTATATAGAATATTTACAGTGTACACATATTTGTATAGTTTTGCAAAATAACAGGTAGATATACTTAAGCTGGAAAAAGAACCACTGTCTCTTCAAGGCAAATACCTTTCATTTTCCTTCACATTGACTCTCCATTTGTATTTTGCACCTATTTAAGTTTATAGTTTTATGTAGGAAAAGGAAGATGTCATTCACACTTATCAAAACATATATTTAAAATCCTCTCTATTTGTAATGCACATTTATCAAGTTAAACCTCTGTTGAAAATTGCTCCATTTATAAATAAAGTATTCAAAGGGAACTACATTATCTGAAGTGAAAACATGATTTTACTACAAACTGTAATTAAAAGGTGTATGATTACAGCCATGTTCAGAGTTATTAAATATTACATTAATTTATGCTTGTATCCCTGAACATGTGGATCTGATTATTGAGATGTTATGGGAGTGTTCATAATTCAATCTATCAGCTGACAGTAAGTTTTAGATTTAAATCTAATTAAAACCAAATGTGGAATGTAACCAGTAACACGACCGACGTTCAGAGACTAATATACCAAAAGAGAAGTTGAGGAATGTTTCCAATTAGCCGGTCAGCACACAACAAAAAAATGGATCTAATGTTTAAGAATCTATAGTGAAACAGTATTATACCAATTTCTTTTGGAAAATGAGTCTTTAAAATGTACCTTAAAGGACTTCACACTTGACTTGACTTGGGAGTTGCCATTCTTCTTTCACTATAACCCCTACTTTGTAAAACATGACATTCAAACAGATCAAGGAGAGGCAGATTTTACACATTTCTTTCAGAGGAGAGATTGAGAAAATAAATGCTGCAGTAAGAGCACTATCTGGTTGTCATACTTTAGTTCCTGTCCATGTTGATGCAACATGTGTGGAAGAACTGTTTCAGTGAGATTCAGATCTGCGTGCTGTCAGCATATCTGTTTCACTGAGGTAGCTGATACTGTTTTAGTGAATTGCTTGAAACCTGCTGCATCAGGCAGACATGTGACACAATGTACACAATGGGTTTTCTTGAATGCATTTAATAATTTTATCTTAAATATGAAATCTGACTTTCTCCCATAAAGACACTGTATACCAAACATTCTCATTGGTATAATATGGCATGAACGTGCATGTGATTACTCTTAATTACCATGCACCATTGTTATCAATAATCACTTTGAGATTTTTGTTGTTATAGTTGTTATTGTAGTTAAGAGTAATGTAGTACCATATTTAATTGAATTAGGTTTAAAACTTACAGCACATTTCAAACCAAGACAGACAAATATCCAAAGAGTGACTATCTGGTTGTGTTTGACTCTCAACCCCATTTCTTAAGCCTTTGTTATTAAAACTGTACATTTGTGTAAACGACATTTTTTCCATTAAAGAAATCTTGAAGAATCCATTTATCTTAGGGCAGTAAGCATGATGGTATTGATTTTAGGTGCCTTTTATTTGGCTTTTTCAGTAGCTATGGTGGCTCAGGGGAACAAAAATCTATTTCCCAAGCATGAGATAGAAATCCATTTGTGTGCACATTTAAAATGCAGTGTTAGTTGTAGTTCAAATATATCACTAAAAAAATGAGCAAATAAATTGTGAGCCTTTGCACATTGATATTACATAATACTTTAATTCTCTAGGAAATGGAGTAATATTTCATGATGAATATAATGTACAGATAGTACAATTGAGGCTTTAGCTATAGATGGTATTGAATTTAGAATTGACACGAAACAACATCATACATATCAAACAGACATAAAAACTAATTAAATTGAAGTTGTTTGTTTGTAAGGGAATATTTGGCAATTAATTTGTTAAGGGATATGGAGGCAGTCTTTAATAATATCCGATTTTAGAGACTTTCATGTCAATGTTCCTATTGATGGTCTCAAATAAATAAAATATTACCCAAAATAAAGTTCAATAAGTGCAAAATAGCTTTTAGTTCACTGTGCAAAATGGTAAAAATAATTATTTTAGTGGTATCTACTACTTTATATGAATGATTTTACTGGAAAACCAACCATGTTTTAGCAAGGGATTGAAAGTTATTACTAAAGGCAAAGACGCAGTTTATTCCTACAAAGTGACTTCATATTACAGCGTATTACACCCATATTTTCACACTTGAGAGCAATGTTCTGTAATGGGCAATTAGTCAATTTAAGTACTTCTCATCCCCCAATGTTTATCCTTGTAAATGACCTATCTGTGCAAGTATGACACCTCCCTCCCGCTCATCTGTATATTAAATGCTAGGTGTTATTTTCCCCTCACAGTGCTATCTCATACGTCGAGTCACCTCGTCACATTTGCATGTTTATCATTAAGCCCACGGACTTAAACTTCAAAGTCAGCAGTTGTATCTCAAGGAGAGGAGAAATTGCTACCATGAATGCAGTTAGGACTGCTGAGCACTGAGATTCTCTCGGGACGTATAATGCATTTATAAGACGAGGACCAAATGTGTAAAACTCATCATCCTTTAACACAGAATTCGACAGGATCTTGATTGACAACCCATGAATTGTGTTTTGCGATTATTTCTTTATTATAACCTGGATATATACATTTACTAGGACCACATCTAATTAGGAACACAACAGAATTTGTACTGTGGGAGATATAAGTGACAAACATATGGTCACATTATGTTGATTACGTTTATAGAAAAGTACATTATTTTTAATCTATTACATAATTGAAATTACTTCACATTTTGCTACTACTACTATTACTAATTATTAGTATTACCATAATTATTATTGTACTGGTAGTGGTAGTAGAATTAGGAGCAATAGCAACTGCAGTAAACAAATTAGTTTTCACACAATCTAATGCCTTAGATATCCATTGTGAGCTGTGTTTTCAGATTAGATGCTACAATCCCAAAGGAATGCCATTGGAAGCACAACTGATCAATAGGATGTACTGCATAGGACATCACCAGACCGAGAGAGAGAGAGAGAGAGAGAGAGAGAGAGAGAGAGAGAGAGAGAGAGAGAGAGAGAGAGAGAGAGAGAGAGAGAGAGAGAGGCTCAGCCTTCTGGGAGAAAGAAAAAAGGAACACTAGGTATCGCAATCTGCCTTTTGCTAGGTATTGGTCATTTAATCTGATTGGTGGCGGTAAATTTCTATTACTAACAAATACAAGCTTTTCAATTCTGGACAGATATATGCATATTAATTCAGGGTGTCCATTGAACGATGTCAGTGAATGCTGGTAATGAATTGGAAAGATGTTCAATGACAGAGTAAAACCCCCAACCCCTCATGGAAGACAATACAAATTGCCTTAAGCCTCCGTGGTTGTGTACCATTATTATTATTACAGCACAGCCCAATGTGTCAAGTTCAATTTGTTGTTCTGCAGGTATTTCACAATCTTTTTCTTTCTCCTTATGTATATTGAATAGATATGGCTGGATAACACATTTCAATTACTATCTATTAAAGGATAGCAACACTTAAATATAAAATAACATAATATTGTGATAATACGGCGGCTGAGTCTTTAGTGGTGCAGTTGGATCTCGCAGACAATTCAAAAGCATGTATTGGAAGTGAAAGGAAAAACAGATCATATGTCATGTTTTGTTCTAGTTTGAAACCATTGAAATTACTCTTCTTTATGGCAGCATTCCTGTGAAGTGGAGGTTTTTTAATGCAAAGCCTGTTTACTAGATGATTATTTAGAAAATTCACAAGCTAATACAACAGAAGACCTTTCCCAAGAGCACACTACGTATTTTTCTGATTGACTTTCCCTGCATGTCGCCAATCACTTCTGTGGTCCTCGCATTGGCTGCTCATCCAGTGTATTAACCTTTGTACATTGATTAATTTCCAGCTCGTCCAGAATGAAATCTTGTTAAATGGCTGAAGTTTGTACTGCATATTTAAATTGAACCATGTACCCTCTACAACAGCTTACATTAGATTATTATACATTAAAATGCACGTTATGTTTTCATTGTGTTCATCTATTGTTATTTTTTGCATCACAGTAAACATCTCCCTCTCCCCCTCTGTCTCTATGTGCCTGTCTGTTAAATCGTCCAAACAAACAAAAAAATACCACAGCGACATTTTAAAATATAAGATGTACATTTGTTTCAGTCCAGGATTAGGTGCGTTTTCCCGCCAATTCTTCCTTGGCTTTGACTGAATGTCACTGTGAACTCAGTGGAGAGATTCAGTTTCCATGAAGTGCAGGTCAACCAAGAATGTGGCTAAACCTATGGCTAAGGTCGCCTTATATTTGTTTCAAAACGTATAAGACATGCTCTTGCTCTGGATGTTAACAGTTGTTTTCACCATTTTGTTAATACCATTGATTTATTTTAGGGGTGCATGGGAACAAAATTATTATGTAATCTCAATTCCATATTCATTTTAGTGTACCTTCTACTAGAATCAGCTAAACCGGGCCAGGTCAAGCTAATGATCTCTAAATTGAATGCTTACTTAGTGATGGACAACCTGTTTTCCTTTGTGGCCAGAAGAACAGCATGGCAGGTTGAGGTAGGGTCAACGGGCAATAGATTTTTCTTCAACATTATGTTGCAGCCATTTCTCAAGAATGAACAGCACTCTTGTTTCACATTCACATATGCCCTGTGTACCTTTACTTCTTACTCTCATATTTAAGCTTTAAAAGTCTGTCCAGGGATTTCTTCATTTTATGTTTTTGAACTCTTTTTGAACTTTTTAAATAGCTTACACTATAGCAAACTGAAACACTCTTGATTATGTGAATGTTTCTTCCCCTTTTCAGCTCCTGGAAATGATTGTGGCCCTATTTATTTGACCCATAGTTACTGTACCCATCATGCACTGCAAAATATTTTCCATAATGTATTTCTAGTTTTATTCAAGGGGCCACAAGGAAAAGATATTCATTAAAACCTGTGTTGATGTGTTTATTCTACTACCTTAGATTATCATACATATAGTTTACAGATGGAACCAAGCAAACAGCATAGAAACACTAAGCTTTGAAAGGAGTTTGGAATACAACTGTTTATTTCATCAGTACTGTGCTGTTTGTTCTCTGATTTGCTTTGTTCAACTGATTAGAAAAGCAAAGGAACCACTTAACTCCTGAGTTCAGATATATATACTCCAGTTAAAAGCCAGACACAACATAATGAAACAGACGCTCACTGAAATTCAAGATCTGTTGGAAATGGAAACTTCTCCTGGACCAAAAGAGTTGACAATCTAAACAATAGGAGTAAGCTATTCAATGTGAGTGTTTTATCTTGATTAAAGGGACTTTATTATTTCATCAGCACTTTGAATGCTCTTACTCCGCCACTCATGCTCAGAGAAACAGTTTCTACAGACAGATTATATTATTGCCAGTGCACGTGCTGTCAATTTCTACAGCACATTGATTTGGGGCATTTAGCATAGATGCTTAAGCCCCCTTTTGAGTGGAAAACTGTAAGAATAAGAAGCTCCCAGGAGCTTTTTCGGTTGCCTAACATTCATTCACAAGAAATAGCAATTCTTTAAATGTGCAAATATCCAAAAATGTTTTGTGAGCTTTTGTCTCACTATCTATACTATATAATTGTTTCAAAAGCTAATTATTTGAATATGTTTCGCCATAAAGTCCTACATAATATCTACTGGAAGGATGTGAGAACTACAGCCTACCACTGTTTTCTGAGTGCAAACAATTGAGTAATGATAACAGAAGCCTATTACTATTTTGATCAGATTAGTGAAAAGTAAATGAAAATAAAATGCTCAAACCAAGTTGTTTATTGATATTGTTAAACACGACTTTTTCATTTCCTATATAATTTCCCATAGAGTTATAACAGATTTAAAATGTGCAAATATATTAATTTGTGCAGGTATTGTGTCATTACCATACCCATTTGCATGCCTGGGAATAAAACTGACTTCCAAACAAGCAAATTAAATAATATAGAATTAATTGAGTATGTACACTTGAGCAAGCCCTGTCTGTAGCCATAGCGAGATCAAAGTGCACTATCTCCAGATCCTGCCTGTTTCTATGTAGCACACTCCCACACTGCAATTTATTGTCCTTTTGGGTAGCAGGAGAAGAAATAATAATTATCTGTAGCTAGTCCTGTGTAACAGTTCTTTTTTTTTTTTTTTTGTAGATGCACACATACTCCTCGATTAAAACTTGTTTCGTCGCAGTCAATAATAAAATTACACTTTCTTTGCACCGCTAACTAAATGCAAATTAAAACAGGGCACACAACATTAATGCAGAGGGTTGAATATCCATTTAATCACATCCTCCCTGCAGGGTGTGCTGATAAAAATGACAGCAAAACTGCATTACTAATTCTAGTCCTGTCACATCTCATAGCTACTTACCTTGCAAACGAACTGCTATAATGGCACCTGCCTGCTGGGGCGGGGGGCTTGTGTTGATGTACACTTGCAGCGAGAGGTCTGGGAACAATCCTGTAACCAGAGGCAGGGCAAAAGGATGATTGTTTTCTTGCTATGGATTTTTTTTGTTTGTTTTCTAATTTGTTTGTGTTGATTTTGGCCTCATCTTTGAATCTTCTAAACCTTTATTTTCACTCTCTCTTTCTGCTTTTGTACCCTGAATGATTTCAAAAGCCCAAATTTCTTATACACCTTAAATTTCATTCAGATAATTCTAAAGCCATTCGTCTACCTAGACCTGTGGTAACTTGGGAATACTTGGGAGAATGGTTTAAATTGTTGTGTACACGATGATGAAGATGCACAAACAATAATAGAGACATGTAACTACTGCTAAATTATTATTAATTAAGAGATTGTATTAGCACTACATGGTTAGATTTTATTCTTGTATCTATTTGCTTCCCTGATACACAGTGAAAACAGCCCGTAGAGAGCAATTTCTGGGCAGCCGTCCAGTAGACTGCAGAGGGAGAATATATTTGTTTTGATGACCCCACGATGGGAACGATGTCGCTGAATTGAAATAGTGCAAAGAGAAAAATGGAACATGCAACACGGAAAAATTAAGTTTGGCCTGTTAGACATGTTATTTTAATAAGCAAGTGACACATTACATAAAACATCACCACAGAGCCCTAGGAAAACACTATTCTTATCAGATCTCATTTTGGCACTTTTCCCCAGTGAAGTATCACCAAAGTGTTCTTCACGACTGCGCTCTGGGACCTGGAGTATTTATTTTTCTGGCTTGAGGAATACATTTCCTTTCGTCTACTCCATTAAACATGGATGTGGCTCTCCAGTTGATATTTACTTTAGAAATAAACAGGTCGAAACTTGAGCATGAATGTTCCCTTTAATTGTATATGCTAACATTGGTACGTAATGTAAATCGCCTTGGATGAATTTCATAGACGCATTCAGCAGAGCAATGAGAGGACAAAGGAAAACATGCCATTGAAATGATTTTAGATGGATGTCTGCTTGTAAAACGAGAAAGTGAAAAGGTCATAACATTTATACCACTTTTTACAGCCAAACATCCTCAGACTGGCTATAAATATATAGATATTGGAACAGAGACATTGTGGGGATTGGGGATCTCTTGGACTGCCAAAACTTTTTCTTTAAAAAAAGTATTTTGTGCATCAAAAAGAAGAGTTATTTAAGATAGGCCAATCACAATCTGTAAAGGTCAAGGATACTATACTTTATGAGCTCCCCTACTATCCATTAAGATGTCTGTTTCTTCAAGAGAGACACATAATAAATAAGGCTTGCCTGTGACTCCTTCAACTATATTAATTTATCTAAAAATACATATACCTATTTGACATAAGTTCCCTGGGCTGCTGTTGTTCATCGGTGTGGTTGATTTTTTGTTTTTTTGCATTTAAAGTAAGAAACTGCATTATTGTTCAGTATTATAAACAGAAACTGCACTTGTTGCATGTGTATTCACAGTAGAGATGATAGGTTGCATGCTTCCTGTGGTTTTTATTAGGAGAAACTGGTCATGTATTAACAAGAAAAGTGTACAATAACTGCTGGGTTGGTACTTTGGATTAATTGACAGCAGGTTCTGTGTTGAGTGTACAACTGTTGAGTACAGATGATTTATGAAGGACAAGTTGATCGGGGTCCAAAAGTAAGACCTCTACGTAATGTCTGCTTTGCAACATATAACCATATTTCAGTACAACGTTGTGTGGTGACATTCATTACACAAGTGGTAATAAAACTGATTAACACATTCTCATCAGACAAACATTGGTTTCACATTCCAATTTGTACATGATTGAATATCATCCTTTAGGTTTTAAGAACACCCTCAACTGTAAAATGAATAATTTATTTCCACAACACATGCTCATGTTTTTATTGCTGCAGGCAAGAGCTAAACACTGACCTTTTTACTTGCTACATGTTTCACTTGCATCTCCTTTTTATCATATGTCTGCAATATCGTAATAGTATGAATTCATTGACACAAGCTTTTGGCATCAGGTTTAAGTCTATCACTACTATATCTTTTGACAACACTGTGTTTATTAATGACTTTTTACATTTGAACATGCTGTATAGTTATGTTGTGAATAATCAAATTCAAATCCTAAAATCCCACAGTGTTTTCTTTTAGATAACTGTCTTTGAAATATATATTTTTCTTAATGTTATACTGCAGTCATCAATGTAAATTTGAATAGTGAAAATTTGATGTTGTAACCATACAAAATATATATATATAAATAACACTATGTAACACAATTTTTATTCCTGGGTAGTAAGTGTTATTTCCTAATTGCTTATGCCTCAAAAGTATAGAAAATGGCTATTATTCCCTACAAACTTTGCTTTTGTGATCAGGACAGTGATATTTTGAAATGTACGTATTTCTTCACTTCTAAATATTTTGTAGTCATTTCTGTATTACTTTAGTATAAATACAAGTTAATTTTGATTCATATGTTGTTTTTTTCGGACTTTTTTTTTTAATGTGTTACACGGTGTAATCAGAACAGTATTATAATTGGGGTTGGATTTATACAAATGTATAAAGATACTGCTTAATTAAATCTCTTATAACACTGCAGACCAATATAGAAATAAACTGCATAATATTTATGAGGTTTTATAGTGTAAAGCTTTCTAGGACAAAATGGAAGACTATGATTATCCTCTCCTTTGGGTAAAAAAGGAACATTTAAAGGAGGTTATGATTGTAATAGTAATAGGTTAATGTAAATGATGAAAACAGTTCACTTGGTATGCATGGGGGAGGTGCCCAATTATTTTTATTTAGACACCTGACCATGATGCACTGCTTCCTAAGCCGCACAATATATTGGATTTATGTTTTGTATTATCCTACACTTAAAATGATGAGCTGATGATTTAAATCTCAACTGCATATTTTTCAGTGGCCGGTATCGAATTGGATTTGAGAATCACATACAGTATCCCTCAGAGATTTTCTTTAATATCACATAAAAGGGGAGAGGGAAAAAAAAAATCACATGTTTTCATGGAAAATAATTATATAAATGTTTATGGAGGGAACAGCTTAAAAAAAAAAAAAGCTTATTAAAATGATATACCTACCATTTAATAAGATATTCCCATTATGTTAGTATTGGACTAATAAGCCAGTTGTTTCCATTTCTGAGCAGGATACATATTAGACGGCGTAACAAGAACTGTAACTCCTTGTGGTCTGATCTCAAAATACTATATTAATATCTTGAGAGTTGTCTTTTTACAACAGATATATATTCCTGCACATACAGAGGCAGGAAGGCAGTTCAGTAAATCCTCCTCTGTCAGGAAACATTATTTGATGAGGTGCTAAGCTAATAGTAACATTTACCACATTGTGTTGAGACACATCAGTGCTGAAAATTAAAGGCTACATGTCACTCTTGAAGATAACACCTGAAGTACGAAAAAGAGTGTCATGAGAAAAAATCTCCAGCACTCAGTACCTCCCAGCCTGTCTCTTCTCAAATGGATTTGACAACCTTGGCAGTCCCTTGCTAAGTTGGTCTCATGCTGTTTAATACTGTTTAAAATGTCACTTTAGTCTAAGTAGGGGTTTCCTCTAGTACCAATAATATATATATTTTTTTAGACCAGAAGAGCTTATTTTATCCAAATTGAAAATATATACACTACACAAAAAACAACCACATAATGCACGCATTTTCTTCTGTTCATGCTGAACCTCATTGTCATGTAAGTGCTGGGAGGACCTTGTCTTTAACAATCATGCACAACATCTGGATGCTTTGCCGTGAGATCCGGGATGATGGATCCCTTTTATTTCATGCCCTTTCAAAACACTTAGAGCAAGAGGTTCTTACACAATTCTGCTAATACAGAAATAAACTGAAGCACAGGAAAGAACAGAAAGTACAGAACAGAACCAATATTAGAAGATAGCCAGATTTCCAAAGTCAAATGTTTTTGGCCTGATGGTAGTTATTCCATATCTATTTGATTAAATCCTCATGCAGAACAATACAGCGGTGTCTACAGACACATTCTTCCAAATGTACCAAATGAGTTTCCTTTTATACGAGCAATTTCCATTCTAAACTGGTTCACATAAATACCTCTTACATAACTTGATCGGAGTCACTATAAGCTTGAAGGAAAGTAAACCATGTTGTACATCCATCAGAGTATGTCCTATTCCTGTCAGCGCATTGCAGTGATGTGGCTCTTAAGTGGCTTATTCGGTAAAAGCCTCTGCCTGGAGTACCCTGTGAGCCTTTAAACCTGGAGATAGTTAGCTTGCCTGATTTAATGAAATTATTTCATATGATTACTCAGTCACAAAGAATCCCCAGTGGCCCTGTAAAATGGGCTTTACTCCACTATGTGTGAGTTAGGAGATCCATGCTTCAGCGAGAGACGGTGAAGCCGAGGGCTTAGGGGCTCTTGCAGCGCTGTGCCATGGCTGTCCTCCAGCTCACGCTCTGGATGGCAGAGCAAAAACAGGCCTGACAAGCACACTACTCTGATCACGGAAAGTAGATATGCTACACTTTTTGCTCAAAAGGGAGTTCCCTGCTTGCTGATTAGTAATCTGTATTTATAAGTGCCACACGTTTCTCTTTGTTACATCTTCCCTTCATTTAGAGAAGGTTCAACCATTGACCCTGCTGGAATTCTCTTTGTCCGAGGTTAGCAAGGTGGCAAATTGTTCTACTCATTAGATGAACCTGCCAGGGTAGCTCACACTTGACACTACAGTGTTGGTGAGATGGTTTATAAGAGTTGATTACCAGTGTGTATATTCAGGTACCTACTGTACTCTTTTGTTAAAGATAAAATAACCTTTAAGTGGCATATTAATCAGGATCATTTTTTTATACAGAGAAGCACATGCAATGCATCCTGAGGTATCTTTTACAGTGTCTTCTACTCCCTTCAGTTCATTTGGAAGCACAACTAATAGTGTTTGAAATATATAGTAGTTCACACACAGACACACAGACACATGAAGAGAGATTCACAGGCCAAAGGAATAGCACAGACTTATCTCCTCTGGTAGGTACAGGGCGAGATCTAGCAGCATCTCTGCCGAGGTGCTGTATGACAATGGTTGCAGGTTGTGCAGGTGCTACAGTAGGAAGGTCTGTCACGTTGGCAGGCTGCACCGTCTCCGGTCATGACTGCATCAGGGGTGGCAAGACAAAGAGATACCGGTTTGCCAAGAGAGACAGCTGTAGCAGACAACATTTAGTAACAGAAAAGGACGAGACAGTAATAGAAGCTCGTCAAGAGAGAAGTCAGCCAGGTCAATAAGGACAGTCAACTCTGACCTTGATTTGAACTTTGGAAATGAAAATATATTTATATTCCAAACCGTGTAGCATAAAACCTAATTATGTGGCCGGACAGCGTGTTTTAGTGCAGCTTACTGTGCAACTGGCAGTAAGTACTTTAATTTTTCTGTTTTAACTATTGCATTTATGATAGGCTGTAACTTCCATGAATTGCTATGAGCAAGATTATAATTAATACATGCAACTTAACGTGGTTGTTAAGAAATTTAAAGGAAGCAATTACTAACCCTGTACCTACACTGCAGTATCAGAATAGTTCTCTTGGGAGCATTGAATTTATACTTGATATCTCAAGAGCATATCTATATACATAATACATATATATATATATATATATATATATATATATATATATATATATATATATATATACACTCACCTAAAGGATTATTAGGAACACCTGTTCAATTTCTCATTAATGCAATTATCTAACCAACCAATCACATGGCAGTTGCTTCAATGCATTTAGGGGTGTGGTCCTGGTCAAGACAATCTCCTGAACTCCAGGAAAGAATGGGAAAGAAAGGTGATTTAAGCAATTTTGAGCGTGGCATGGTTGTTGGTGCCAGACGGGGCAGTCTGAGTATTTCACAATCTGCTCAGTTACTGGGATTTTCACGCACAACCATTTCTAGGGTTTACAAAGAATGGTGTGAAAAGGGAAAAACATCCAGTATGCGGCAGTCCTGTGGGCGAAAATGCCTTGTTGATGCTAGAGGTCAGAGGAGAATGGGCCGACTGATTCAATCTGATAGAAGAGCAACTTTGACTGAAATAACCACTCGTTACAACCGAGGTATGCAGCAAAGCATTTGTGAAGCCACAACACGTACAACCTTGAGGCGGATGGGCTACAACAGCAGAAGACCCCACCGGGTACCACTCATCTCCAATACAAATAGGAAAAAGAGGCTACAATTTGCACAAGCTCACCAAAATTGGACAGTTGAAGACTGGAAAAATGTTGCCTGGTCTGATGAGTCTCGATTTCTGTTGAGACATTCAGATGGTAGAGTCAGAATTTGGCGTAAACAGAATGAGAACATGGATCCATCATGCCTTGTTACCACTGTGCAGGCTGGTGGTGGTGGTGTAATGGTGTGGGGGATGTTTTCTTGGCACACTTTAGGCCCCTTAGTGCCAATTGGGCATCGTTTAAATGCCATGGCCTACCTGAGCATTGTTTCTGACCATGTCCATCCCTTTATGACCACCATGTACCCATCCTCTGATGGCTACTTCCAGCAGGATAATGCACCATGTCACAAAGGTCGAATCATTTCAAATTGGTTTCTTGAACATGACAATGAGTTCACTGTACTAAACTGGTCCCCACAGTCACCAGATCTCAACCCAATAGAGCATCTTTGGGATGTGGTGGAACGGGAGCTTCGTGCCCTGGATGTGCATCCCACAAATCTCCATCAACTGCAAGATGCTATCCTATCAATATGGGCCAACATTTCTAAAGAATGCTTTCAGCACCTTGTTGAATCAATGCCACGTAGAATTAAGGCAGTTCTGAAGGCGAAAGGGGGTCAAACACAGTATTAGTATGGTGTTCCTAATAATCCTTTAGGTGAGTGTATATACGCATACATACATACATACATATATGTGTTTGTGTTATACATTATAATTACCCTTTATACACTTATTATATTTTAAGGAGTGGCAATTCCCATCTGAAATAAACACTTTATATTGTACAAGAATAAAAATATATATTTTTAAAAAATAATGTCATTTCATGGCTAAAATCATAAACTATGCATCATGAGGCATTTATTAAATAACCAAATGGCTCCCCCTGCTGTTTTCAGCCTCATACAAACAAAAGGTAGAAAAAACAAGTTGACACTTAGGGTTGCAAATATATCAACTGCTTACACTAATAAATCATTGATGAGGCTATCACTCATAACATAAAAGCAATGATGATATAATAGTGTGCATTATAGGAGAATTATGCGTGCTAATATAATAGTGAAGAGCAGAAATAACACTTACATGTATACATTGAGTGCTCATCAATTACTGCTGTAATACATTAATAGAATGATATATGATGGAAGTTTTTTCCTTGCAAGTAAGGGTCCGTGTGACATTATTAGTGTGCCAATACAGCCCTCTTAACAATATGAATTATATATTCTACCACAGAGATTATATTATTAAAGCAGGGAACCAATAAAATTCCAATTGCTTTATTATTTATGACATGAATGCTTAATGAATTAGAGTGAACTTGTTCACATCACCTTCATTAATCAAAAGGTTTCCTCTTATGATTGAAAAGTACATCATTATAATAAAAAACTTAAAGACAAAGGGGCAAGAAAGATAATTGAATACAAAGAAAGAAAGCCTTTTTATTAGGTTGATTACATATATATCTGTGTGGATGTGTGTGTGTGTGTGTATGTGTGTGTGTGTGTGTGTGTGTGTGTGTGTGTGTGTGTGTGTGTGTGTGTGTGTATTAAAAGGACCCGAAAGATAATGCGCTTTCTACATGTCTTGGTTTTACTCAGGAAGGCAATTATACTGACATGGCCTTGTAATTAAGTATGTAAGCAATTAGGTATGTAGTTAAGTTGTGATACCATGGAACTGTAAATATTAATGTATTTATTATTCATAAACAGTAGTGGTTTTCTAAAACCAACTAATGTAATGCAGTCCTTTTTACATCTGTAATTTAAATGTATGTTAGGAGTCTCAGTAAGTTCAATACAACAATGTCAGCTCTGACCCCAACACAAACACACAAATATGAAAATGAATCTGTGTCATTAAATTCTTCCTGTCTTACAATTAAGAATCAAGCTATTAAGCAACAAGAATCTTAATGAGGCTGAAACATAGTTTCAATATATGTTTTCTCTTTATATTTGAATTGTACATCACCTTGTTAATTGTCTCCTTTCTCTAATGTATCTATTTTATTTCAGCCAGCTGCCTACTCAATCTGCTTTGCCCAGATGCTTCTCAGAAGTCAGGGCTCTAAGCGTCAATATGTCAGATCAATAGCTTTGTGTGGCATTGACTGCTCCACAGAAAAGACAAGCTAGACCTGCACAAAACATGTCCGGTATTCCTGCAGCAATTCAAACAGTTAATCTCTATCTCTATATCTGAATCCTCATAAACTCCCTTGTGAACACAATTTCATTGCCTTCACATTAAAGAGGTTTGAAATGAAACACTTCAGGCAACAGAACACTAATGTCATATATAACACACATTTTCAGGTGTAGAACCTAATGTTTATGGTGTATATTTATTCATAAATCAGATATCACCATAAATAGAATCTGTCAGATTAAATTGTATGTATACCATACATAAGATTATCTAACCAACACCTCATCTATATAGATAGAAACAAAAGCAGCATTTTAGATGAACAGTGATGTGGTCTTTCACATTTACAAACCATAGCTGCTCAGAGTGTGCTACAATTGACAATGAATCATGCTCAAATGTGTTATAATAAGTCTGAGTATGGAGAGAAGAGCAAATGGAAAATTCCAGTGTGGTGAATGCCTAGGGTATCACTTTCTGTGTTAATGCCCTGAAGAGCACACCTGAGAAATTGTATGGGGCTCTCTTGACTTTTTTGGCCTGATTACATTTCCTGTGCTTAAATGCTTCACTTTCTAGCCATCATTCTTTACTCTCTTGGGCAGTATTTGTGAGCCACAGTAGTATCCACTCTTTTACAGGTTATTCATTTTGTAGCAGATAAAAGACATTCAAATGATAAGATGACAAAACTAAATCAGATCAAGAAATGAAATAATAAGCTTGAAATCCCTCCCTCACTTTTTTGTGAACAAAGAGATTCAGGCTTTTGGGCTTCGACGGAAAGTGAAGTTCACTGTTTGCAGATGTGAACAGCTTGACATTTACATACATTAAACTAAGACACAAACTCTGACTGTACAACTTATTCAGGATTGAACTTCTGTTGTGTTTATTTTAACTCAAAACATAAAGAACAGGCAGTTCCATAGACATTTGTTGTTTAACTTCTCTTGCAGAAATAACACACAATAATAATTTATAAGCACTGGAATAAGACGGTTACTGTAGACGATTAGTTAGCCTTGACAGGATGGTGCACAGGTCATTTGTGAGAATTACATTTTTTTTTACACTTGAATTTCCACAAGAGCAATGAGAGAACCAGAGAAAGATGTATGTTTATTTCAGAAGAGCACATCGTACAGACACTAGTCACATTAATCTACTCATAACAAACAGTGTTTCCCCTTCATTCACCTTCTTGTTTTTTTCCCCCTACACGAAGAGTAAACATTGCCTCTAAGAATTCACTTTATGGTGGCCCATGACAACTGATTAATAGTCATATATCCTTGAGCGGAAGGCTTAGTAACCTCGGCGAGGAAATTCAATCTTATTCTAATACAGATTTTTTTTTAAAAGCATTGAAGAATCACGTTAATAATAACACCTGTTTGAACCATCTTCTTTGCATCTCAGCAGCGCCGTGTCAGCCATGGCAAGAACCATTCAGAATATGAGTGAACACATCTACACCTGCTTGTTTTAGAACTATACCTCTTATAACGTAACATTTTCTTTGGCTAGTTTCATAAAAACAATATTGCTTCTGAAGACAGCTCAGGTTCAATCAGTATTTGAATTCAAAAAGAGAACCTGAAATTACAATTCACTTTAACATAAACACTGTATTTACTAAGAGTCTTTAAGGTATCTTCTGATGTCCACACTTTATCTGGATCATTGTGCAGTTGCTATTATTTGATTTTCACATCTCAGTGAACTACAGTATACTGTTTTTAATACTGGGCATCTAATTGCACCTTCCACTTAATAACGGTTAATAATGCACCGAAATGTTGAACTTGCATTTATAGTAGCATTTAATTGAATAATACTTGATTTAATACATGCTGGCTACTGGAATTAATTGCCACTGTTTACTTTTTCAGTTGAAATGTGGTATTTCATCACGGCCCACAAAGACCAGAGAAGTACCAGTCATTAAAATATAAATGGAGAAGGGAGAGTGCAATAGTATGACATAGGCGGGTGTTTTATGTAAACACACATAAATACCGACTTTATTAGAAGAAAAATAAATCTTATGAGACAGTCTCACTATATCAAAAGAATGACATCAAACACATGGGCTGTTCTGATTCACTCAAAGACTTTCCCAGCTCTATGGAGTCGCCTGATCCCTGGGTGGTAATCTGTAGCCTGGTAGGTAACTACTGCCTCTCTAACCACTGCCATGGGATACTCCTTCCACCAGGATAAGGCAATGACTGGCTCCAGACAGAAATCCCACCTCCATTCGGGGATTTCAGGACCCCCGTTCTCTTCCCCGCCGCAAGTCCTGCACATCTCACAGTGGAGAATCTCGTATGCCAGTCACATCCCGGCCCTCACCCATCCTGGGACTGCAATCAGGCTCTTAATAATAATGCCAGTCACATCTGCTGGACTGCTGCTGCAGTGACTCGAATCATGCTGGTGCTCTGATGCAAATAACAAGGACATCTGAGATGGAAGACTGGGGAGCGTGTTTTACAATGCAGATACTAGTTCTGAGCTGTGTTTGCTTCCCCCTTTATTGTGTATGTTTAAGATGCATTACACAGTGAATATGGTATGTATTTGTGTTTTTGTTGTGTGAATTATTCCTTTTGTTCGAGTTTTCAAATAAAGAAAATTGAGTGTAATTTCAATATTGAACATCTGTAGCATTAAAAAAAGATGCAATTCATTATGCAAATTGTGTATTTCATAGATCTATTAATATTGTAACATAATTGTATTATTATTTATTATTGAATTCATCCCAGGTGACTTACATGAATAATGTTGGACACTTGAGTTATTGTAGAACTGATAGAAGATTCTAATCTTTTAGCATGTGAAAATATATAAACCAGTAGTTCTGCAATCACCACTGGAGAACAATCAAATTTGTTGCAGTGTAATATAAAAACAATAAATGAGACTAGTAGATCAATATTTTAAGGTAAAATGCTATATTTTAGTAAGTGAACAAGTGGCTTTCAATGCTTCTGTGGTCATGGAAATCATAATAAAGGTTATAAATTATAATAATAATAATAATAATAATAATAATAATAATAATAATAATAATAATAATAATAATAATAATAATAGTGGTGTAAAAGGCCTGCAGATTTGGTTCAGTGTATAATGAATCTCTCTCTGTCTCCGGGGAGCTTGTGCTGTTCTATACCAATCTCTCTCAAACTTCTCTCCCACTGCGCTTCAGAACGGCTGCTTAGAGAGACCACACACTTGTGGGGTCATTGCGCTGTTCAGTTATCCTGCCCATCCATCCTTGGTCTCTCATCTCAAGAGTGCTGCTGAAGATGTCGAATTGTGTTGAGTTATATGTCAGTTTCACACAGATGTCCACTTGGGGCTGAGTTGAAACAATTAAGCCCATTTCACCGGTGACGTGCAGCAGGTTAAAGCCCAGCCCTCCAGAGGACCCAGGCACTTCAAAGCTAGAGAGCTGGAGCCAGAATTCATTGTGTGACTGCAGGAGGGGGGGAATAGCCAAGAAATCAGATTTCCTGGCGACACAACGGCTGAATGTGAGTAAGACCATTGTCATTTAGGGTAAGCAGAGATCAATGAGGGTGAAAGGGTTTTGATTTAGATATCATTATACCATAATACACTTTCTAGAAGCAACCCCATTCAAAATCCCAGTAACATGTATCAATATGATACTAAATATTCGTGTTTATTCTTATTATTATATAATGGAAAATATTCCAACTGTCATCCAAGGCATCAGTGTCTATTCCTTCAACAGCACAATAATATCTGAAACACATCTCGGTAATATTGTCAGCTGCTGTGCTATAACACCATTGTTTGGAACAGAAAAGTAAACTTCAGAGCTGCTTTGGGAAGACGGCAGGTTGTTTTTGTCATATATTACACATGTATCTTTTGGAAGAATGGCAGCCAGAGCCACACATGACATTCACATTCACTGAAAGTGCAGCAAGCACGATTAAAATTCAACAAACTCTGCCTGCCAGCTAAATCTAATCACATTTCAGGACCTGAGAGCTATAAAGTAAATGCATTTTACATAGCGGCACCTAGCAACCAAAAAATTACAGAAAACTGACAATGAGGATTTCATTGGTATCACTGAGCATATATTCTGTATTTGCAGCTGCCCAGCAGTTGTGAGTTACATTGTTCACTGCTATGGGACCGAGGGCATAATAATTTAAAACAGAAAAAAAAAAAAACGGATAACAGTTTTAAAATTATTCTATTATTATTATTTTTAAACACGCATTAATTAAGGATTTCCTTCCATTTAGAGCATTTTTAGAGTTTTAGACATGTCTGGTATGAACTTCATAGCAGTCAATAAAAATACAAGGAATTTCTCAAAGGTAAAATGATTCATAAACATCAAACAAACAAACCAAATGACCAAGAACTCTTAAACATCTGGTATACAGAACTGGCCAAATATCTTGTTCAACATTTCTAATGATAACACATTCAAAACAATGCATTACTCATTATTCTGTATCCATATTAGCTCTTTTAAGAGAATATACGCCCCTGGCCACAGCATCACAACATCCTGTGAAGCTCCTGGCATGATGTACAAAAACAAAATAAGAAAACATCTGACAAGAATCACATACAAATTTCTTTATCATCACCATCATGATCCACTGCTGGATGAAGGCCTCCCCATGATGATTCCACGTGCTTCAATCTACAGTTTCCCTTTTCAACTCACATCTGCAAAGTTTATTATTTAATCTTCCCATCTTTTATGTGATCTTCTTCTAGGTATTTGTTAAACTCCTGGTATCCATTAAATGGCATTCTTTGTCCATCTTTAATCTGCTCTTCTTGCAATGTGGCTGGTCCACTGCCATTTTAACATTTTCACTCTTTCAATGATGTCACATATTTTCAATCTATTCGTCTTCAGGTTATTCCAAGCTTACATCTTACAATGCTGCTTCAAAATGTCTGCAGTTCCTGTATCATTTTTGCTTTAAGTGACCAGGTTTTACAGCCATAAGTGAGCACTGGTAGTATGCATTGATCAAATACTTTTCTCTTCAGGAAAATTGGTAATTTCTTTTCAACAGCATGGTGTTTCTTCCAAATGCACTCCATCCCATTTTTACTCTGCTGATTTCTTCCATAATCTCTCCATCTGCGTCAGCCACCACTGGATACCTCCCTTCCTTACTGCACCGCTTTTCTCTCCCCACAGGTGTCTTCGCTGGAGCCAGTCCTGGAACTGGAATGCGTGGAGCTTCGCCATCCCCAATGGAGTCCGCCACACTGGCTCTGCAGGTAAGTACGATTACTATTTTATTATTTTTGACTGTTCACACTCTAACTTGTATCTAATACTATTTTACAGGGGAAAAGCCTCTCTCTCTTTCACTCCTCTGACCTGCTGTTTTGATCCTGTCTCTGCAATTTGGCCCTGCTCTTATAATCAAGACTTATCACCAGGGTGGGGGAAGAGACAGGTGTTGTAAAGGGCTGCTGGTTGACTAGCACAGGTGTGTTCGACTATGCGAGAGCTCAAACAAAGAAAACTCATGCAGTTAATTAAATATATGTGAAACCAATTAAATAATCAAAACTATTAGGAAAGAAAAATACTTCAACCAAGGTTAAACCAATAAGTGCAGTTCAACAAGATTCATTGCTCTTGTACCTTATGTGAGATCTATTTCACTTTTCACTTAGGGTTTCTCCAGGTCCATTTTGTTGTTGTTTTTTTCTTGAATCTGTGATAAAAAGATTTGGGTTTACTGCAAATTCCACTAATCTCTTGCGTCTTTCATTCCTGTCTCCATATCTGTATTTACCTACTGTTTTCCAATTCTTACATTGAAGTGACGATTTTAAAGTGTGCTCTTACTTTTTCATGAAGTTGTCCTACTTCTTCATAAAAGTTAATATCTCTTCTTAGCTGGAGAACTATGCTTGCTGCTCTGTCAGAAGTGCCATCAAATTTAATGATGAAATTCTCCAGTGTATAATGAATTCAACACCACTTATGTGACCATTTTTGTTCCATAATAAAATAAAATATTGTCCACAGACTTCAGTTCACTTCCCATTTCACTTTACCAAGTTCTTCGTTGTTTTTTATTAAAACCAACAAATAAAAAAATAAAAAAACATAATATATCTATAAATATGTATAATATGTTAAGGCTTGCTAGAACCAATTGGTACCAATATCTTTCTCCGCAGTCCATACTGGCATCACACATAAGCAAAGGGTTGTATAAATATACCAACATCTGCACATGGCTGCATTCATTAATGTTGTTTTTAAAAGCACAGTGGGCATTTTTCCAAAGGGATTGAAATTATATTTATACTGGCAGGAGGTTCAAATAATCATTCACTACCACCTGTACTATGGGGGTAAGCCAACACAAAGCCGAGCCAATTATGGAAATTTGAAAACACCTGGACTTCTTCTTGTATCCTTTCTAAATTATTTTTGTAAGAAGGATGTCTCATTATAGTTGTTTTTGAAGACGTACTTGATTTTTGCTCACTGCTTTCAAAAACGGGAATTGAAACTGTATTGCGAAAAACAATCCCTTTCATTATACAGGGACCCAGAAAACTTTGTTACGTCGCTGCCCCCAGAGTAGAGCAGGCGCGGACCCACCATCTGTTAATTTTGTCTCAGAAAATACTGGTTCCCTGCTGCTGAGTGGCTGACAGAGCCCAGGTGATGGCAACTGCCGCAGTTCAAAACCACCCGCCAGCCCTCCGTGTCTACAGCTCCCTGGCCCTGCATATTAAAACCCATTCTGTGGAACTGGGATGCAGTGCTTAATATATGACTTGTCCAATGAGCTTATTGCCTTCAAATTACTCCAAATGAAAGTAAGTGAGGGAAGGAGAGAGGGGGCTCCTGGGAGAGAATTTCTATGCTGCTGAGAAGAGCCTAATTTTCTAACACCATCTGTTACCAGTCCCTGAGTTGAAAGCTCCATTTATGTCAAACCTCCCACTGCCTCGAAATGAAAACACTAAAGGCAAGCAAGGCCTTGCATATTTCAAACAAATTTGTTTCCTTCCATTGTCTACTGTAGTTCACAGTGTTGTTGTTTTTGTTTTGCCACTTTTTTGGTGGTCAAAAGAAAACACGGGAATCAATTAAGCAACTAGAAATGGCTTTGGTGATAAATAACGGTGTGTGTGTATTAGAAGATCGATATGGGTTCAGTACCGTTTGAGGGTTTAATTGCTTCCGCCATTAGCCCAAGCACTGAAATCTAAGGTAAGGTGGCATGCTCACTTGCCTCTGGATGTTTTGTAATAAAGCTCTTATCAAACATTTCATGATACACTTCTGTTCAAATGTCCATGAAGGAGGTATTGTCAAACACATGCAGGACAGAGACATGAAGTCAGCAGACCACTTGTTAGTCTCGGATGCTTATTCATTTCAAAAGCTTGAGTTCCAATTGTATTTAACAGTCTCTGACATTCAGTCCATGTTCCAACTGACCACTGATTACAATGCTGACAAATCAGAGGGGGGAATTATTCAGATACAACATACATGAACACAGTTACATTAAGACTTGTAAAATAATTTATCCATTGTGCATGCAGAGGTTCCGGTACTTATTGAAGTCACTTAATATAATCTCCGTTTAAAAATATATATTGTATGCGTGGTCTTAAAGCTTGCTTTTTATATAAATAAATAAATACAGCAACACACAAGACAGGGCAAGAATGATTATACTGTGTGCTGCCACTGCTGTCTTTCGGTGGAACTCAACAGGTTTTTATATTTGTAGAAAGGTGTCACAGTTGTGTTCGATCGATCAAAAGGATACTTGAGTGTGACCCTAAAATCCCTGGTGTGGTGAGCCTACAGCAGATAGAGCACATCCAAACCAAACACGGGGCGTCACATGTCACACACGCCAAATGGAATACAAACTACCGTGCAAAGTGCAGATGTCTTCTCACTCGTCATAAGACACCAAACAACAACACTAAATATATATATATATATATATATATATATATATATATATATATATATATATATATATATATATATGAAATATCTGCATGTTTATAGGAAATGTCCTAGAGCTGAAATCAGTTAGTGTCTATACTATTCTACTGTATCTGTCATGAAGTCTGCAGCTTTGTATATTCAGATCTCGCACACAGCACACAGCAAAGTTTATTTCTGCTGGTGCTATTCTTAGGAAGTGTACTTCCACGGATCTCGAGAGACAGACCTTCACAGAGAAGCAGAAGAAATTCGATGGAGTGTTTCAGGTTTTAGGTTTGCACTCATGAACGCAATGATTGCAGTTACCACCAAGATCTAATCATTTTAAGTATGTGATGAAAATGTTTCTACCGCCTTCGAAAAGAAAGTAGACAGGCCTCCTGTATTGACCATGCAAGATAAAGCATCTGCATTGGAACAGCGGTGAATATGAAAATCACAATTTTCATTTTGACCTTTCTAACCCATCTGATTTCTTATTCTGAACAGTTAATGCCAGACGTTTAATTTGAATTACACTGTCTTTGACTGTTAATTAAAGAAACACAATACGGCACTTTATAATTGATTTGTTTTTATCTCTATTTACATGATACAACACATATAAGCACAATGAACTTGGCTGTAAGTCTTCCTGAAATGCGGTAGAAAGATAAGATGGCCGCAGGCATCATCACGCTGCTGCCGGAACTCTACATATGAAAAACTAAATGCACTCCTGTAATTCTTTACTTCAGAAACAGACCGGCAGTAAGGTCAGAAGTGCTATGCTTTAGCAGATGGTGCCTGAAGCAATTCCTGCATTTTATGTTGCCTGATAAGCCTCAGATGACTGGAGGTTTCTCAGCTGTGTTCTGATATTTGTTTCAGTATAATTAGCCCGAGTTTTTTTCTTTCAGTATCACGTTTTACATTTTAGAAATGCTGTTATTTCTGAGATGCCACAACACCATCTAGAGTGTATGCTTCAGTTTGCCTCAGCTGGAGAACGTATGTATGTATGTATGTATGTATGTAAATATATATAAAAAGACATTTAAACAGGCAACATTTCAGTTGTGCTGAATGCCAATTAGTATTTAATTTGATACAAATATTAATTTTAAACTGTGTATTTTCTTATCCTACGTTAAGATTTTAAACTGTAGCGTTAATAGAAAATTCAAAATAAATTAACTTATGGGATAGCCAAGGTTAATGGAAAACACAGAACAAAACACAAGACTTATTGATTTAGTTGTAATTCTGTTACAAAAATAAAAAAAGTGTACTTGGGAAAGAAAGTTACCTGACAGATACACAAAACAAACACACGCACTTGGTATATTAAAATACTACAACACTCAACACAACATGGTGCAATATAATTGTATATATTGTTTCAAATGATGACATCAAAAATGTTACATCTGTATTTTCTAGACACCTGTGCAGAGTATGAATCATCCTGATTCCTTACAAGCACCGCACGAGATGTGAAAATGAAAGACAAATTATCAAAGGCTTCTAATTTCATAAGATTAACCTAGAATAGACTCTTTCACTGATCATTGATTACCCCCTTCAATCTTTCTACCACATTAAGGATATTTCATTCAGACAAAACTAATTGCAGTGCACAGTTTTGGCAACTGCACCCAGCCAAATTGCTTTGAGAATAACCTGGATATACTTCATCTACCAACACAGCATATGACATGTGGGCGCACTGTGCTGTAACAATGTTTGCTTCAGATGACATGTAAAATTATACTCCCATCTGCTTTGCAAACATTAAAGGTCCCACTTCACATGTCATATCAGAGCCAGGGTATAAGTCTTGATGTCCCCTCTCTTTCCAAAACAGATTAAAACAAAAAATAAGTGGTAGTGAATGAATACCCTGATAATAATAATAATAATAATAATAATAATAATAATAATAATAATAATAATAATAATAATAATAATAATAATAATAATTTGCTTTAGTTGAGTCAAGAATTAAGTGAATTTTCTATTCAGTAAAAGTACTGGTAACACTTTACAATAGGTCTCCCTAATTACAGTGTATTAACATAGTAGGTACTCAGTAACTACATCTTAGTTACTCATAAGAACAGTGTAATTATGCATTTGTTAACATGTACTTAACATGTTAATTCGATGTTGCTGTATAAAACCACTGTCCATTGGGTCATAGGGCTTTATTGTTATATCTCTCAACTCGCTATATGATGTATTGTATGATGGGATAAAATGCTGAAGTACTGTCAGTAAAACAGAGTAATAGTTTTATCATTAAATTGAAATGCTGGGGAAATAAATGCATTGTAATATTGTCAGGTGATAATCTTTCTGAACTGTGTTACAGAACAACTCAAACTTGTGAGGCTGTGGTGCAAAAACATTTGATTAGGATTATTTGTTGGTGTTTAAAAAAAAAAGAATTAAACCTACCTTCTTCCTCCATTGATGGCACACTTCAGTACTTCAGCTTTATTAGTATTAGTCTCCCTTTGGTGTGAACTATACCCACTGAGCAAAATCATACCACTAATGGTTTTGCTGTCAGAGAAAGAAACTTAAGCTTGCCACTAAATCTTTTTAGAAAATTGTAAGAGCAAGTAATTTTGCACCTATCATACCCCAGAACTCCCCAGGGCCATCATTAAGTTGAAAAATATAGACTTCTGTTTCCTAATAATAAATGTGTTAAATAAAAAGGGTTCCATACAATTTAAAAATAAAGCTTCTGGCAAACATTACCAATATCATATCATTTATCATAGGGTTTGAAAAGTGTTTCTTTCATTTCTTTTTTTTTTCTTTACCTTTGTGAAAACAATTGTTTCTGACAATGGGGTCTTACTTATACAGACATGTGACATTTTGTAAGCCCAGTAGTACGGGATTCATTGATTTGCTTACAAAAGAGAGGATTTAAAATATTTGAATATGGAAATTTGAATATAAAAAATGTAAATGATACTTGTGTTGTCGTCAATACAAATTTAATATTATGATTAGTTTACTTTTCTTTTTTTTACCACAGATACCGGTTTAGTTGCATGATATGGTAAGATAGTCAGTATAATTGTTAATAAAGAAGAAAGTTAATTCCTTATCCATTGTATTCGCATTACAGGTATGAAGGAATTGAGCATTTTACTGCATTACAAGGTCAATTCAATGATACATTTGATGTATTTATTACTTATTTATTGTACATCAGGCTTAATTTGTTATTGTTAATACACATTCTTAGTTTTAATATGTCAAGAAATGGACATGACCTGCATTATTCAGTGTTTTAGATACAAGTCTGAAGAAATGGCACATGAGTTTGCTAGCTACCTGCTGGGATAATGGCAATGATATATTTAGAAAGTAGACATCCGTGTAAATGGCTCTCTCCGATCTCCTGTTGCTGTTGTACACCTCTTAGCAAAGCAGAAAGTAGGGACACTTCAGCGTGCGTGACTTACATTAGAGAGTTTGAGATGTGTGTCTGATCCCAAGTTTCAGGAAACATTGGTTCAAGTTGGTATTTAAGAATTGAAAGGAAAGATTGTGCTTGAAGACCTTGATGGGACCAAGCAGTTTACTTAAGTGTCTGTGATTAAGCCCTGATCTTTATTAATTGGTTTGTTTGTTGGTGTTCTTCCTTGTTTTAAAGTGTTGCCAGCTTTCCAAAAGAGTTGATGGCAGTTTAAACTCATTTTGAGACAGATCTCTGGATTCTGATTCGAGTCACTTTATTATGTAAATGTTTCACCCATTTTTTTAAAGGATAAGGCTGGTACCCATAACTGAAAATGTAGTCAAAGTAGTCAAATCTTCTTTCTTACACTCGTTCCAATTGTAATTAGGAAAGGCCTATTTAAATAAATATGCTTGTGCCATCTGTACTATCCTGCAGGCAATGTAACCTACAGTCTTATCGCAAGATTTGAGGCTAGTCTTTTTCCAGAATTTTCTGTTCCACAAATTTAAATGCTTTTTATACCAAGATGCTGTACAATGAGATCAATGGCATTTACACAAACAGAATTCAATAAATCTAGACTGTATGTTGTCTATTAGAATACATGCAAGCATAAAGTAGGCTATCATTTAGAAAAATACATAATTTCTATGTTTCTATCATCACTGTAACTTAAAAATGTATAAATCTCTAAATGTGTATAAATAAATTCAAAGGTGGCTAATCTAACATACTTGTAGGTATATTTAAGGGTTATTTACCTAGATTTAACCTTAAAAGGAAGTTTTGGAGGAATTAGGGTAACATGTTGGTCTGGGCTAGAGTTAGTCCCCACTAAACTTGCATTGATTACTGCTAGGGTTGTGTATCTGTTGAGTTAATTGACAGGTGGACATAGTTTCAAGGTTTAATAGTTACTACAGTTAGGGTACATTAGCTATAAACTTTAAATTTTTATCAGAGCTTTTAAGAAACATTTGAAAAATCAAAAAACTTTAATTTGACAAGAACCAGAATATTTTAAATAAATAAATCATGCATATTACTGCATGCATTTAGCAAGTACACCTTCTTGTGCAGCGCAGTACTCTTCAAAAGTTAATTTAGATGTTTTCTAGGATTGGGGTTCAGGCTGTTCTGAGGCCTTCAAATGGGGATAGGTTGTCAACTGTTGTAAAACAGTGTAATAAGCAGCCTCTATGCCATGCAGTCTGGTACCATTATGCCATATCACCATTCAGAATAAAGATTTTGAACATCATTCAGGTGGCATTCTAAGTAATTGTTATATATATATATTTATTTAATATTAGTATTATGAATATGATTATTATTTAAAATGTAGGAAATAATAAAAAATATCAATTTAAGGGTAGTTTCTGCAAAATATTGGCAGACTGCAATGGACTCTGGGAAAATAATTCACAGGCTAAGATTAAATAAATATGAGGATAAGGAAATTTTCATATCTGAAGAATTATTCTTTATACAAAGAATATAAATTGCAAAGAAAGGACAACTCGGATTTGGTTTCAGTATTAATAGGTTAATCTAACAATACCACAGAGTTAAACAGTGCCGTGGAAGAGATTCGGAGAGAAAGCTTGAATTAATGCGAATTCTACCTGAGGCATTTCTACCCCTGAGCTCGGTGGGGCAGTCAGTCTGTGTGAGATAGAGAGCGAGGCTCACGGATAGGGTCACACTCCACCATTTCAATAAGCTGATAACATTTCATATAGGCTACACAATGCGATGCATCCTCAGGGAAGACAAATCCATGCATTTTAATTGCTCTATTTTCATTGTGTTTTAGGGTATTTCTATGCAAATCTGTCTTAAAATTCATTTTCAATAGAAAAAGGAATATATTTTCTGTAAATCGTTGTTTTTAAGCATAACTGAATTGAAACCTTATGACTTGTATTATTCTGGATTACAGAACTGCTGTTATTACAGGAATTAAGTTTTTTTTTTCAGATATATAGTACTGCAATGCAGGGAGCTCAGGAAATATCAGAGAAAAGCAACAGAAGCATTACAATATCCAATTTAATTTGTATTTTTTTATGCATAAGTCAGTACAAATCATGTTTCAGATGGTGTATAGTTCATTATTATCCAACTCTTCTTAATATTCATATATAAAGTCTCCTCATGTATAGGTTAAAGACAGGCAACGGAATAATCTGATTATCAAAATTACATTCCTGTGCAAAAAAATCCTTGTATTCTTTTGTTTCTGTGTGAACGTCTGAGAGTGTAATGGGAGCGACAGGAAATGGATGGGGGGAAATAAATATAGTTTTTCAAAAATATGGATGTAAAAATGGATTGATGGTGGAGACAATTGAGGAGCTTTGTAAACAGACTGTTCACTTGGGAAAATGTTGATTTGGTTAAAGAACAGAAACCATTTAGGAACTATAAATAATTAGTTATGGTTGCTGCTTCAGCTAGTTTGGTGATTAAGGAGATTAAAGAATTACAAAGTCATGAATCAATAAAATAGACATTCAAAAACTAATATTAATAATAATAAAAAGAAGACTGTAAATTCCTTATGACTTATGATAATGAAATAATGCAGGAAAACAGTTTGTGGCAGCAAATGGTTCTAGACACTTGATTTTCACATTTTGTCATACTCACTGTTGTAATGATAAATACTGATGTCGAACGATCCTCCAGTTATACAGGTGTGTCTAGATACCCATTTTGTCTGTCAGCAACATGAGTAATAATATCAAGCTGAGACATGTGAACTATGGAAACAGAAAACAAAATATATGTGCACCTGTTTCACTTCTTCCATCTTGATATTTTTCAATTGAAAATCTAAGGGCTTTCCCATAGACATTAATAAAAGAACACACAGGCATTTGCAAATATCAAAGTATGTTGACTGCAAAACAACAAATGAGTCACAACCACCGGCGATTAAGCCTGTAGCAGCACGAAACTGGGCTCACACACACATGCACACACACACAAACAGCTCTCATTACAAGCCGGGCTGTCAGAAATACCTATAATCTATAATCAAGAATGTCTAGCAAGGGAAGGCATCCTCATTATATTTTCCCTTCCATCCCTTCTGACTGATTTCAAGTAATAAAATACACTAAATCCAAATTCAGGAAGACAAGGAGTCTGGCTGTTTTGACAAGTTAAATGACTGCGGGCAACATTTGGCTGCCAGTCTGCAGGCAGCACACGTAGTTTCTGTGCTGCTCTTTATTCCTGTAGTAGATTCTAACCCACCACATTCCCTTTTGAGGTGAAATTGAAACGGATTGTGTTGTTCAATATTTTATTGACAGCAGCCTCACAGATTGTTGCTACAATGACACCAAGGATAATTATTTCACCGCAGATTTCCCCCCCCTCTCTCTCTCTTTCCCCAGCCCTTCTTTTCCTGTAGAGAATTAGTTTTGCATAAATTACCCTGTAGAATATTTAATCAGTACCCCCACAGGGAACCAATGTGGCTGATTGCTAGGAACCAAACATAGATAGAGGAAAGGAGACTCCAAGTGAGTGCTAGCACAACTGCAGGATGAAATGAAAAAGATCCTCATTGTTTATAGTTCAGGATGTGATGCCAAGGCGGTGTAATTTAATTCGTATTTGTGTAGATTTGTTTTCATTTAATAGTAGATTTAGGGCATTTACAGAGAACAGGAACAGACTGGCTGGCCCACACCTCTGTATCGTGATCTCTGACTCCTTGTCTGGAAGACGCGGGTGTATTTTCATTATTGTTCTCATTCATCTCTGAGGTTGTCTACAGCAGTGTCATTAACAACAAGACACACCAGGCAGTGTTGGTCAATTGCATTTGAGACCCCGAATATTGTTATCTCGGTGAGAATTGACAGTGCCATGTTTCTGTTCCAAGAATTGCAACCCCTTGTACATTAGCCAGGCATCTGTAAGGTGGCAGTTGAAGAGGTGTCCCTTTGCTTACCTGTAGTGTTGATGTTTATCTACCAGACTAGTATACATACAGAATACAAAAATATTAACAGACAGATGGTCATATTGTTGTATGTGGTGCCCAGTTTTAGTTAATTATTATTATTATCTTTTTGAAGACTCATATATTTTGCAGTGTGTTATTCAAATTAAGGTTTTAAGTAGACTTCACTGGCAAACAGAATTAACATTGACTACTTCCGGTAAATGCCTCCAGTCGATATTACATTGAGCAAGATTTGACTAAATGTGTGTCCTATCTGTATTTTGTGATATCATAGAGGTCCCTGACTTGCATCCTAGTGTCCCAAAGGCTGGTTTTCATTCCACTTGAGTTTGTATTGATCTAGCTGAATGAAGATCTTGCTGCTGGGAAAGGATGTCAGCCTTTCTGAGATCAAAAGCAGGTATAGCTTCCAAAATACCTAAAACTGCTTAACAAATGTCCTCAGACCCCCACTACTGTGAATAAACCTATTTGATGTGTTGTGTGTGTATCTACAAGCATGATAGGAAGTTTTTTTTCATTGGTGTTTGTTTTCTCTCCTCATTGACTTACCTTTGAACCAGTTTGAACCTCCAAGAATATTTGCCACCTCGATGGTTTCAATAAAGTATGAAAACAAATTATTACAAAGAGGGGAGTTACGGACATGTGCAGATCAAAAAGAATAAAATGCAAATATATATATATATATATATGGAAGTAGCCATCAGAGGATGGGTACATGGTGGTCATAAAGGGATGGACATGGTCAGAAACAATGCTCAGGTAGGCCGTGGCATTTAAACGATGCCCAATTGGCACTAAGGGGCCTAAAGTGTGCCAAGAAAACATCCCCCACACCATTACACCACCACCACCAGCCTGCACAGTGGTAACAAGGCATGATGGATCCATGTTCTCATTCTGTTTACGCCAAATTCTGACTCTACCATCTGAATGTCTCAACAGAAATCGAGACTCATCAGACCAGGCAACATTTTTCCAGTCTTCAACTGTCCAATTTTGGTGAGCTTGTGCAAATTGTAGCCTCTTTTTCCTATTTGTAGTGGAGATGAGTGGTACCCGGTGGGGTCTTCTGCTGTTGTAGCCCATCCGCCTCAAGGTTGTACGTGTTGTGGCTTCACAAATGCTTTGCTGCATACCTCGGTTGTAACGAGTGGTTATTTCAGTCAAAGTTGCTCTTCTATCAGCTTGAATCAGTCGGCCCATTCTCCTCTGACCTCTAGCATCAACAAGGCATTTTCGCCCACAGGACTGCCGCATACTGGATGTTTTTCCCTTTTCACACCATTCTTTGTAAACCCTAGAAATGGTTGTGCGTGAAAATCCCAGTAACTGAGCAGATTGTGAAATACTCAGACCGGCCCGTCTGGCACCAACAACCATGCCACGCTCAAAATTGCTTAAATCACCTTTCTTTCCCATTCAGACATTCAGTTTGGAGTTCAGGAGATTGTCTTGACCAGGACCACACCCCTAAATGCATTGAAGCAACTGCCATGTGATTGGTTGGTTAGATAATTGCATTAATGAGAAATTGAACAGGTGTTCCTAATAATCCTTTAGGTGAGTGTGTATATATATATATATATATATATATATATATATATATATATATATATATATATATATATAGATATATATATATATATATATAAGCAACCAAGTGTACTGTAAGGTTTTAATGTTTCCAAGATCACCACAGAGATTTAAAATAAAAACAAAGATAAAGTCATGATCAATACCATAGCTGAGTTTCAGATCAGTTATTCTTTCTATAATAATGCTCTTTGCTGCAATTAAGTGTAGAATAGATCCCATGTCCTTATTCATCAAATAAATTTCATTGACTTGAGAACTATACAGATCAATCTTGTCTGCCCAGCTTTTAAATAGACTAGTAGTACTTACAATGCAACACAGATGATGAATCGGATGTATACACAAGACTTTCTGTAAACTGTGGCTGACAACTAGATAGGACTCATAAGTAGGCAACGTGAGCAATTCATACATTGACTTCAGGAAGAACAGCGAGCCTTGTTAAGGCAAAACTCAGAACCCCTGAGAAATAGCAAATGATTAAAAAACAAGGCATAGCATGTACAATTTTCATAAGGCTTTTATTTATTTATGTATTTTTCCTTCCCTTTCAGTTTTTGTATAATAATGTCTTCCCTCTGCCGCAATGAATTAGAATGGTTCCCTCGGTAGAATTATTTATGGTTATATTATATAAAAAATCACAAATGGAAAAATAAAAACAATTACATCTGAAATATTCTTAATACAAATTTAACGGACTAGGGGATTGTAAAAAACCTCCCTCAGGTAAATGCTGTATGTGCCTTCCATTACACCTGTGGCCTGCAGGTAAATAAATGTTAGATGGGGTTCTCTATACTGGATTCATGATCCCTGAGAGACAAACACACACATCCGTATAAACTTCCATTAGTAGACTTGCAGACACTTGTTTAATTGGATGTCATTTATATATGTTCTGGGAAATTGTATTGTTTGTTGGTTTTGATGCCATAGCCATAAAATGCTTACTGAGTTCTCAAAGATGGACTGTAAAACAATTGGTAAAAAAATTAAAGAAAAGTGGTTTGTGTCAAAAGTGTGCCTATATTTATTATTATTATTATTACTACTATTCTTTTAAACACTTTGCAAACACAAAACTTAAGTTAATTCCAATATATATTAATACTTTACATTGCCTGGAGCTGCAGAACAGGCATAACAGAATCTGCTTTTGTTTCTAACCTGAAGGCAAAAGAGACAGTACCCTTCCCAGCTGCTTCAAGGCAAAAGGCATTAAATAATGTGATTTTATTCATTTATTTATTTATTTTCAATACAAACAGTGCAAGTTTGAAAATGAATTAGTTTTTTAAAGACAAAATACTTTTTTCTTTATAAAATACATACATGCATGTATACCTTCATTCTCCCAATAAAATGTTACAGTTAAGAAGTCGAAATTAAAGAGTGATATACATAGCAGAATGTTATTAGGATTACTTCCAACTGTGTTTCATATTTCGATTCCCGCTTGGAAGCAAGTATTCAAGTTACAAAACTGAATATTTCACAACCCCTGCAATGGGAAATGTCATCTGAAATCTGGGGGTTTTCCTCAACGCCTGAAACAGTCAACCAACATTGTCAGAAACTTGAAATCTTTATTGGAACGACTTTCCTGTTTCTGCTTTTCTTTTTATACATAGAAACACTTTTTTTTTTTTGCCTGGCTTTAAGCGTAATAGTCAAATCAACATCATAGAGCTATTGTAGAAGCTGCCTTTCTTCATTCACTTGGGAACTTGGGGTCCCTAAGGAATTGTTGTGAGCCCCTCGCTGTTTAGTTTACTGATTAGCTGACTCAGCTGCTCATGGTGAATAAAAAGGGCTGCAAATAATAAAAAAAAAAAATGTTGCATGAAAATGGAACATGAACAAGTACATCGCACCAGTGCCTTTCTTAGGAAACGTACCTCAGTGACTGTGGGAAACTGTTGCAGCCTTTGATGCCTTGTTCACGTTTTCGTCGATGATTATGAACATGGTCAATCTTCGTAAAGTATTGCTAATCAAATGTCAGATATACGTGAGGCTGGAAGACAGAAATGTAATATGATAGCATGACACTAAGTAACAGTGAAATCATAGAAAACTAAAAATTGTTTAATTTGTTAAACGCTGTACTCTGGTGCTATAAGACGGGTGTGTTTTCATTACTTTATCAAGCAAGACAGGAGAAAAACATGGCATGATTTCTCCCCATAACTCTTATCATGATCTGACTTCTCAGGATTTGTATTAAAGTCATGTTTTGTTGAGCCACAAATTGTGAAGATAGGAAAAGTGCACTCAACCTGCACTATGCTGATCATAAAAAATAAACCAGCACACAGAAATACCATTATTTTCAGCTACATTCCCAAAACACTGGTATTAGACTGAAAAAAGGTGATGTTGGCCAACAGTTGAAAAGAAGTCAAGTCATGTGATGGATCTTTCTCATAAAATGATTTCAAACCTGCAACCAATGGGTGAAAATAAACATCCCATAAGAGGAACCTGGCACCAGTCCCACTCCTGCTCGTCCTCAACTTAACCTCAGGACAGGTTTGTGGATAAATTGCAACAGCATAACAATAATGAAGTAAACTTGCTGATATGGTTGTTCAGTTCAGGTCCTGAGATTGGTGCTCTTGTAAGGCAGGCGGCTGCAGCTCCTGTCCAATAGCCCAATGGGACTAATTACAGTGTTTACTGTAAAAACAAGCAAGGAAATGTATTCCCTTTCTTTGCACAATAAAGCTAACGGGAGGAGAGACTTCTGCATTACAGATACTGTAATGTTTAACCCTCAAAACACTCCTTCAGCTTAAACCCATTCCAGTGATGTACCTGTTCGAAAGACTGACTTCTCCAATATGGGGTTTCAAGCTGTTTATAAAAGTTAATTCGTATAGAAATCAGAAATCTGTATCATTACTCTCTACTAGACAATAGTTTAGCTTTGGACACAATTTTCTATTTGTAGACTAGGCATGTGCTCAACACAACCTACACATCTTGCTTCCAGGAAAAGTATTAATTAGTTATGAATTACACATTAACAATTCACAAACCTCCCTAACCCATACACCTGCATGGATTATATGTGGAGATGCTTTGTATATAAACAAAATATTGAAATGCTTACCAACAAACCTTTAAAGCTTTTTCCTTTCTTAACTGGTGGGATCTAGATTTGTTACTGTATTTGAGTGATGCCTGTTAAATTCTAGCAGTTACAAATTATTCAGGATTGTAGCTTTTTGTATTTCTTTTTTATAGGAATTGTTTTGTTAAAACCTCTAAAGCTGAATAAAAACTATTCAACAGGTATTTGTCAAACTTACTATGCTGTATGTTGTTGACAAGGAGCCCAGGGTCTAAACCACTGCCTAGTACTGATTATTCATAAATTAAATGGAGCATCAAGACTCTGCTGAAGTACCACATTGAGAAACACTTCACCAACTAAACCAAATGAGTTATCCCCTTTTTAGGAACCATTTTGGCATGTGTATACATTCTTCGATAGGAGACACAACTCACTTTGTGCTCCATATTGTTTTGATGACAAAGACTTTTGACATTGGTTTTCAATACAAGATGCCCTAATAATTTAATGGACAAAGATCACGATGTGACTGTTTCACCAAACTTGCATACACTACTGTACTTTGTTACAACCATGTAGCTTGTAGTTCTGGAATTACATTTATATTTGTAATGCCTGTCTTTTAAATGCATAAAAATAAATAAAATGTTCAATGTTAATCATCACAAAGTGTTATAAAAATGGTTCTTGCATTGCTTAAAAATATACCTGTTGCGACATCTAGTGGCTACAAAAAAGCATGGCATGTCAACATTTATTCTTTTGCTAAGGCAGTGTCTCTGGCACATGAAATTAAATTTAAATAAGTATGCGTCCATTGGCAATGAACATATTTTAACTGAAATGGACAGAAACGAGACATTGTACAGTTTTTTTTACAATTTATTTGATGACAATATACAAGAACATCCTCAGCTCGAAGGCATCCCCTGAATATCCAAAATCACTGCAAGACAAAAGAGGTGAAAAATGTTAGTTAAAAACAAACTGCTGAAGGGACTTTTTTTTTTTTTTTTTTTAAATCAAGCTTTACATGCTTTACAACAGTTCAGTGAGATTACTAAAAACGGACAGATCTGTAGACAAGATTAATTTATAGTCTAATTGTATTTTATTTATTCTGAATAGTTTGACATGGGAAGCTTTCTCCCACCACTAACACCTAAACCAGACCTGCTTCTACAGGCTGTTGCTGTACGCCAAATCACTTACATTTCCCTGAAACTCTGTGACTCAATATGATTTTTAAATACAAAGTGAAATAGTGTTTTAATTTAGGAAACTAAGACCACACCCTTGTCTAACTCAAACTAATTTACATAATCAAGATTTAAATCAATCCAATTAAAAAAAATTAAGGCAACTACCAATTCAAATTTGAACACTGTTTCCCTGTTCAACCCTCTAATTGTACATGTGCATTAATGGTGACCAATGTATTTATACATGTATTAAAATGGCTCTAAACTGATCCAGGGATCTCAAGTGGGGTCTGTTGTAAAGTGTCAAGGGGAAAGTCCCGAAGCATTTTAACCATGCATTTAGGATGCTGTTCTAACCGTATGCTTTAACACACTAACACATTTGGCGAGTATTATACTGCATGCAATGCAGACAATGTCTTTAGTAGATTCTTTATAAACATCAAAGTAAAAAGTTGCTTCTTTGCTTTGAATGCAAAATTACTGTAAATGTTTCCCAATTTTAAAAAGGGAAATCTTTCCTACTCAAATAGATCTTTGCCAGTGAAGAGAAACTAAATGAGACATAGGCCTATATACAATAGTCTAAGAAAATGCATGTCCTTAAGATTAAATTAACTAAAGCTGTTACAGCAATTTCTTAATATAAATGTACATCGACTCCACTGCATGCCTCTTGAATCAAGGCCTCCAATATTCAATCTGTTGTTCAATCGAACATTTGAGATACCTAAAAAATAGCATGCAATTGAATGGATCTGAAAGATTGCTTATCGAGAACTTCTTGTACACTTTAAAAATGCGAGTGTGTACTTAAAATAAGCCCTGATTCATTCTGACAACCCATTTCAGTAAATTAAGACAAGGGACCACAACAGCAAAGGAAAAGACTAAACATTTGGGTTAAGGTACAAAGGTGGGACATGCAGAGGAGTTTAACTGGGAATTTCAAACGATGTGCAAAATCAGCACAGCACACCATGCTAAACAATACCTGAAACAGAAACCTCATTTCTGGATAAAAAAATAAAGCAACAAAACATGAGAAATGAAAGACTGCATGTTTGTTTTCTTCATACATGGAGTTCATGATTCTAGATGAGCACAAATAAATGCACACTTCACAATTAGACACCCTGATTACTCAAGGATTAGCACTTTTTGATCAAAGCACTGGAATAGTAAGTGTTTTCAGATAGATATTAGATATTGGTCAACCCAAAAGGCAGTCAATTTGGCGTTTCCTGAGACTGCTGTAAAACTATTAGTTTAAGCACTAGTGAATCTTTCACAGACATCAATTAACACAAGCTCTAACAAAATGGACTCATTCAAGACTAGTGCTAATCCGGGGTTATGAACTAGATCTATGTCTACTGAGGAATGGGAATGTAAAAGGAATACAAGTTAGCCATAAGGACATCCTCTTGTTAGAAGTGATGCAGGTCTAAACTATAGGGGAGCTATTGAAGCTAGAGACCATGTATGGAAATAACATTTACTTTCTGATGTCCAGAAGGAAATAAAGGAGGAAAGATAATAAAGCGAATTAAAGTAACAGCACAACAATGAGGAAACAAAAAAGCAACATGAGGATGAACATTTATGAAAACACTGAAATGTTGCCGCCACCCATTACATAGTGTTTAAAATTACCATTCAGTCCTCTAAATACATTGAAAAAGACAATCAATAACCTGGCAGGACGTAAGCCAATACTTATGCCCGTTTCTCTGAAACAGCAGCCTGTGAAGAACCACACTGTGGAGATTACCTTTTTGCCGCTCTGGCCAACATTTGCCTTGGCCGTCCCCCGGACTTTCTTCATTCTGTTCTTGCGTTCCTTGCGCTGTTTCCTGGAAGTCTTTTTCTTCTCATAAAGACCGTGCTGTTCAAAATGGACAAAGACATGAGCAGCTGACATTTTCACACTAATCCACACCAGTTCTCTTGTAGCCAAAAGAGGGAACAAGTTAGAAATTGATTTGGGGTATTTTACATGTGTATCCCCCATTATATTTGTGCTATTGCATAAAGCACTACCATCAGGCTTGCAAAGATTGATATAGTTCATATCAAGAAGTATTTTATTCCTAAACTCAGATTTCACAGCCTGCAATGTTCTATAAAAGCACAGCATCTAATGAGTTTTTTGGACAGATCAATACTTAAAAGGCTCCTAAGGAAGTACTTGGCCTCAAGAAAAACTAAACTATTTTGTGGTAATCTATAATAAACAAAAAACACTTGTGTGTAGTAATCTGTGCTTGCAGATTTTGTCCCCACATGCTTTCTAATCACATGACGGTGGTACACTGTGCCATACATGTAGAGGTCCATGTTCAAAAGACCCTTCAATGAGTGTGTATGGATTACAGATCAGGTCCACTCACCCTGGCCAGCCTGTGCTTGGGCTCGTTCTTCTTGGCATAGTCCAACGAGTCGTAGACCATCGCAAAGCCGGTCGTTTTGCCACCGCCAAACTGAGTTCTGAAGCCGAAGACGAACACCACATCGGGGGTGGTTTTGTACATCTTGGCGAGCTTCTCCCTGATTTCTGTCTTGGGGACCGTTGCCTTGCCGGGGTGCAGGACATCGACAACCTACAAATCAGATTTTCACAAGGTTACTTTCACAGTGTAGGTTTAATTTGTACATCCCCCCACCAACACATTCAACTATTCACCCACCAAACCTGTCAACTACATCTGCATTGACATCAATCTCAGAGCGGTTACATTGAGCTCAAATGTTTCTACACCAAACAATTGCATTATTCAGGTTTGTTTTCATCCCCAGTTGGGTTTGGGTTGTATGGCACCCTATGGAAAGATTAAGAAGCGATCAATGCTTATTTTATTGTTCATTATTTTAAAACCCACTAAAACACTTACCATTTGCTTCCTCTGAAGCAGCCGGTTTGTCATGAACTTCCTGGTCCTGATAGTCACTGTGTCGTTCTGGAGGATAGAGGCAATAGGGGAACATACTTTTTAGAGACTTTTATGTATATATGCATAAGAAAATTGGTTGACCAACAGAAACAGACCTCACTAATCAAGCTTGCATGCAATGAATGCGCCGAGTGAAGATCAATGTTATACAATTGCATGTAGTACAAAAGCACTATTAAATGATAAAATATATCTACGCATCCCATAAAATCTGAAAATGTACCCAACATCTAAAGCATTTCAAAACAAGGCATTTCAGCATGGACAACAACTTCCACACTTGCACACATCTGTATAGTATTCTTTAATGATCATTGTACAATTTAAAAACGTGTTATAAGTTTCACCAATTCACGGATCCGGAATACACGTTGCTCTTCAGTTTAACCGACACATAACTGATATACTGTTCTAGGTATTAACAACCAAATCCCTTTAACACAATATATAAACAGTTGAATTGTGATTATTGCAATACACTAGCCTTCATATAAATAATCAGTAAGTATACTTCCACAGCTCGCAGTTAATATGAATGCATTGTTTCGTGTATTGTTGTTTTAAACAGTAGTAATTCAGGTGTTCAGTGAGATTTAGGCCACAGGCTCCATCAGGGGGAATCGGGCGCATAATAAAGTGATTAACTTAATCCATCAATCGGTATTTCCAATTCTTTGGTGTCCTGTTAAATGACGCTTCTTTAATTGCATAAATGCTACAATGTGGGAACGATGGCTAAGATAATAGATGGATTTTGATCGGATTTTCGTGGCGCTAAACTCACCATCTTGGCAGCTGCCTCTCTCAGGGATGTGGAAAAGAAAGAAGGACCCTTTGCTGGCCAACCATATGCCTGCAGAGTAATTCCACAGGCAGGGCCAAGGAAGTGCCTGAATGAAAATCATATATTCTTACGCTTATTATTGTTATTTGTATTATAACACAAAACAGAGTATATTTTAAATATAATCCAAACAATTTAAGACACGTTTAACGTAAAATTGCATAATTATATGTCCTGCAAAATATGGTATATACTGTGTTATTAATAATTAAGTATATGAGAACAGCACTACCTTTGCAGGGCGAATAAATTGATTACAATAATCTCTTAAATCCTGAGTAAATTGACTGACTGACTAATTTCATGATACAAAAAATAGATGCTTTGATAAACATATAAATTAGCCTTTATAAAAAGTCACTGATGTATTTAACCATTTTGTTGTAAAAACCTTATCATTAGAATGATTCAATAAAATGTGAATCAGTATTGTGTATGTATTTCGGGATTTTATATGCCTCTGTTATGATTATAATTTATAAAGAATATTCAGCCTCAAACCCAAGATGTGCAATGCCAACCGCGTTTTCCACGTCCTGCCGCTAGAGGGCAGTGTTCCCGGACGGGGGGTCCACACTGTGGACTGTGTGCTTTCTTGCCCGGCGCTCGTTGGCAGAGGGGTTAAAGGTTACGGCTTCACACACTGCTCAGCATTTCAACATGGAGATGTTCCTCCTGGCTGTTGCGTGTGTTGCATAGCAAAACAGAGAGAGTGCTTCGTGTGTGTTTATAGATGAAGCTTTTCTGTTTCTTATAGCACAGACTGCTTAAAGCAACACTAATCATGGTGAAGGAGCAGTTTAGGGAAACGGATGTGGCTAAAAAAATGTAAGTACAAGACAAGGAATTAAATATTGTACTTATTAATATTAGAAGTTACCTGATTTCTAGTAAACATTTTCTAGGAGTGAGATGACAGAAATGTGCAATGGTTTGTTAAATGACCGCAGTATTTTACATACAATGCAGAAAGTTTATATTAATTTGAAAATAAAGTGTCATTCGGATGACATTTTTCCAACACAAACAGCATGTTTTAGAAAGATGCAATGTGCAGACCTACTTCATTCCATAAAACAATATCAATTGTACCTATGCATTTACTAGACCAATATTATTTGCTTTGATAAAGTAAAATGGCATCTTGCTAGATATTAGTAACATTTAACAAAAATAAATACTGAATATACTGAAATAAATACTGAAGCCTACTATATAAAAAGCTTGTTCTCCGAAAGAATTATAAATGAACAAAATTCACCTGATCTTCAAATTGTCTTTCTCCCCCACTGCATTACGCCATAATACACACATTTCCAAATGCATACTTTGAAAAGGTGATTTTTTAAATCCTCTAAGCTGCCATCTGAATGGTTTGAAGCTCTGGACTCTTGAAGCTGAAGCTCCAAACCTCCTCCCAGGATGATTCTGCCTCATGACATCTACATTTGTGATGCTTTTGGAAATTTAAGCTTTTTCCACTTTTTGTAAACTTTACTAAACACATTTGTTGCTCACTCAGTTTACAAATCTGTGCCTTTTGTCTGTCATTGATTAGAAGCCACATCTGTTTTGGGATGAAGTCTTCTGAACAGATGCGGCAGCAAGCACACATCCAAGTGGTCAGTAAGAACCTGTACAGCCAGGACACCAGTCATACCCCACTATCCTATGGTGTGTTGGATCACCGCATGGTAAGGAAATCTGGACCTTTTATTCTTGAAATGAATCAAGCTGGAGTTCTCTGATTAGGAAATTCCAGCTCATAAATTGCACCCGTTGCATATTTCATGCAGCACATATTATACATCTGAATTTCATTTTGTTTTTGCTTTCTTGAAGGGTACAAGTGAAAAAGATCGGCCATGTGAAACCTGTGGAAAGAACCTTGCAGAGTGCCTGGGACATTATGGATACATTGACCTAGAGCTACCCTGTTTCCATATTGGATACTTTAAGGCCATCATTGGAATTCTGCAGGTGGGGTTAATTAATTCAAAACATGTTGTTTCTTTATTGAAAATGAATACAGCAAATTCAATCAACTTCCTGAATGGAATTTCACGAATTGTAAGGTTTAATATATATATACACACTAAATGGTGAGGAATTCTAAATGTTATTTCTTCTCATTAGGTCTGTCTGCAAACACACCTATTTGTATGGTTTACTAACGATTGTTCATTTCACAGATGATCTGCAAAACTTGCTCCCACATCATGCTATCTAAAGAAGAGCGAAAACAGTTTCTGGATATTTTGAAAAGACCTGGTTTAGCCTATCTGCAGAAACGTGGTCTAAAGAAGAAGGTTTCAGATAAATGCCGTAAAAGGACGATCTGCCTGAACTGTTCATCTTTCAATGGTAAAAATGATGTTTATTTTGTGTCCAACATCCTCATTATAAAAGGTTGGCCTGTTTCATAAGAGTCATGTCAATAATGAAGACATTTACAGCTTGTTTTCTACTGTTGCCCAAAGCTTTCCTGTGAATTCCCATGATGTGTATGCCATATCACCCCACCAGTACTTCAGGACTTTGAAAACATATTGTCAAAAAAATGATTTCCCCCCAGGCATGACTGTCATGGGCAGCAGAGTAGAGGGTTTAAATTATTGGATAGAACATTTATAATAGCAAGTTAAATTAATGTTACACTTTGCATTACTTTATCTTTCAACTCTGTGTTTTTTTAGGTGCAGTCAAAAAGTGTGGGCTGCTTAAGATTCTCCATGAGAAGTACAAAAGTAATAAGAAAGTGGTGGATACAGTTGTATCTGAATTTCTTCAGTCCTTTGATATTGCAATAGAGCACAATAAAGAAGTGGAAGCTCTACTGTCAAGGGCACAGGTAGGTCACATAGTATGAATACTTTCAAAAACCTTTTTTTGTTTGTTTTTATATAAAAGTCAAAGCTCTTAATCACTGTTTTACATCCAAATGTATTTTTGTAAGTAAAGTTTGATCTCTTGTCTATCAGCCAGTAACTTTAGGTGTTGACTTTTCTAGGCTATGGAAAGCTTGTTTTCTTTAATCTGATCGTGTATTTGGACTGTTGGATATGTTAATGTCCGTACAGTGTTAATTGACTTCTCTTTAAATTCAGGAAAACCTTAATCCATTGGTAGTGCTAAACATGTTTAAAAGGATCCCCTCTGAAGACATCCCTCTGCTACTGATGAACCCAGAGGCTGGGAAGCCCGCTGACCTCATCCTGACCCGCCTGCTCGTCCCTCCTCTGTGCATCCGGCCCTCAGTCGTCAGTGACCTCAAGTCAGGCACCAATGAGGACGATCTAACCATGAAACTGACCGAGATCATTTTTCTCAACGATGTCATCAAAAAGGTTTGGATTTAAAAACTAAAACAAAGCTCCAGTTTGGGTAACTTTGATAGCAGTGATAGAACATGATTCTGTGGCATCATTATATACCAGTGTTCCTTCTCACCTAAGAGTCTAGATGAATTAAAACAAATGTAGTGTTTCAGAAGTGGCTTGATGAGTTCGTTATTTGTGTACATTTACGAAACAGCATCGGATGTCAGGAGCCAAAACTCAGATGATCATGGAAGATTGGGACTTCCTGCAGTTGCAGTGCGCTCTTTATATTAACAGCGAGCTTTCGGGGATTCCTCTCAATATGGCGCCCAAGAAATGGACCAGAGGCTTTGTGCAGAGGCTCAAGGGAAAACAAGGTGTGTGTGTGTGTGTGTGTGTGTGTGTGTGTGTGTGTAGGCAATAAGTGCAATAATGACAACCTGTGAGCCAGTCTGCTTTCTCAGTTGGTGAAGGGTGTAACACTTTTAGGATATTTTTAAAGTGTAAGCTTAGTATAACAGAAATTAAAGATGATCTCTATCACTGAGGAGGTACTACTGTGTACTCCACAAACCCAGTGACTGAAATTAATACAAATGTCGTAGAAAACTAACTTATTTTTGTTAATGATTCCCAGGGAGATTCAGAGGTAATCTGTCTGGTAAGAGAGTGGACTTCTCTGGCAGGACAGTCATCTCTCCTGACCCCAACCTTCGCATCGATGAAGTTGCTGTGCCGGTCCATGTTGCCAAGATACTCACTTACCCTGAAAAGGTGATCTCTCTCACTTGACATTCAGTTCTGTCAGCACAGAGCGATCCGATTTCCCTCTGGTACATTTTACTCATTCTTCTCTCGTGCTGCTCCAGGTGAACAAAGCTAACATAGATATGCTAAGAAAACTTGTGCGAAATGGACCCGAGGTTCATCCAGGAGCAAATTTCATCCAACAACGGCACACAAACATGAAAAGGTGATTTCATTTTTCTGCTCTTGTTCAAGGTAGAAGTACAAAATGATTGGATACAGTATATAGTGTTTTCAAAATGCTGATTCTAGTGTCCCAGTATACAGTTACATGTGAACATTTTCACAAACTTAATTTATAACAATTATTCTGTGATTTTTATAGGTTTCTTAAATATGGCAACCGTGAGAAGATCGCCCAGGAACTGAAGTTTGGAGACACCGTGGAGCGGCACATGATCGATGGGGACATCGTGCTGTTCAACAGGCAGCCTTCCCTGCACAAGCTCAGCATCATGGCTCACATTGTAGGTTCCCATGTCGCCTTTCTCCTCTGTGCTTCTTCAGTTCAGTTATGAACAGCCACAGAAATGCAGTTGTTTCAATTGATATTTCGTTTCGTCCCTCCTCAGGCTAAAGTGAAGCCCCACAGAACATTCCGGTTCAATGAGTGCGTGTGCACACCCTACAACGCTGACTTTGACGGAGATGAAATGAACCTTCATCTTCCTCAGACTGAGGAAGCCAAAGCCGAAGCTCTTGTTCTCATGGGGGTAAGCGTTCTAATGAGAACTCCTGCTCGGTTTCTTTTAAATCTTTATAAAAAATCCTAAAGTTCCCATTATAAGTTCCCATTATTTATCCCATGGATAAAATTATCCATGCTAATTTCTCGCTATTTTATATGAAAGGTGTTTTAGGAAATAGGTAAAATGAAATTCAAAACCATATATTTTTGCAGACAAAAGCCAACTTGGTGACTCCACGAAATGGAGAACCCCTGATTGCTGCTATCCAAGATTTTCTCACAGGTGAGTTTTGTATTTTTCATGAAACTGTGATTCAACCCATCTAACACTTAATCTTACTCTTGAGACAGGTAGTCTTAAATTAATTCATCTAATGAGTCAAGTTATAATTTCAATATTCACTGAATTTTCATTTATAGATGGCTTACGCCTGTGTTTGAGCTAGTATTATAGATTTTGTTTCATTTTCATTGTCTGTAGTATCACTTCCTTTTAGTATAATGCCGTAGCTCCAGTAGGTGGTACCCAAGAGCTGCTTTTCAGTTCGTAAAATTAAAGGAAGCCCTTGTAAGTTCTTGACCTCAACTTTTGTACGGAGATAAATGCATTTTCCCCACTTCACTTCACAGGAGCCTATCTCCTAACTCTGAAAGACACGTTCTTCGATCGGTCAAAAACCTGCCAAATAGTTGCTTCTATTCTTGTTGGGAAAGATGAGAAGATCAAAGTGCAGCTGCCTCCCCCTGCAATCTTAAAGGTAATCTTTCACCTAAGGACCTGATTTTCCATCCAGTAATATCATATTTTTCAATAATTTTATTTCTATAGACTCTGATATATAATTTATTTGTATTTTTCAAACTCTCACTTCTAGCCAATAACTCTTTGGACTGGGAAGCAGATCTTCAGCCTTATTCTGAAGCCCAGTAAGTCGTGTCCAGTGAAGGCCAACCTGCGGACCAAAGGCAAGCAGTACTGCGGCCGCGGGGAGGATCTGTGTCACAATGACTCGTGTAAGTGTCCGCCAAATGGCATCGTTGACCTTGGTTTTGTACTCAATACCTTACAAAGGGATGATGTCATCGGAGTCCCAGATTGCTTTGACCACTAAAACAGTGATCTCTGCTCATCCTCATGAAATGTTCTGTTTTCTGTGTCTGTTAGATGTGGTGATTCAGAACAGTGAGCTGATGTCGGGAAGCATGGACAAAGGGACTCTGGGGTCGGGGTCGAAGAATAACATCTTCTACATCCTCCTGAGAGACTGGGGGCAACTGGAGGCTGCCAACGCCATGTCCCGCCTGGCCAGGCTTGCTCCTGTCTATCTGTGTAAGTGAGGGCAAACTATGCTAAAAGAACACTAATCATGAGTGGAGATCTTTGATATTCCATCTAGGTTTAGAATAGAAGTAAACTGTTCCCCTCACGAATTGTGCAGAAGAAGAAACTATAAGTTCTTCTACCATGGAAGAAGACTCTTTACACATTTAATATTTTACATTATCGATGGTATCCTAAAACCTACTTGATGTCCTCTTAATTTATGTACATTTCTGTAAAACACTTTTTTTTCTTTTTGTTTCAATACAAGACTTTCGTAGCACTGGTACGAAATTAGCCTCTAATAAATTATCTATTGCTGGGATGTAAGGATGTTTTCTCTCTCTTTTAAGCAAACCGTGGGTTTTCAATTGGGATTGGCGATGTGACCCCAGGCCAGGGCCTTCTTACAGCTAAACAAGAGCTCCTGGAAGCCGGCTATAAGAAGTGTGACGAGTATATCGAGGCCCTCAACACTGGCAAACTGCAGCAGCAGCCGGGGTGCACCGCGGAGGAGACGCTGGAGGTGAGAGGGGGCAGAGCCAGCATCTTTCTCATGAGACGCTATTCTGTTGTGGAAGGCCATTCCCATCTGCATGCATTCATTAATTAATGGTAGATCGCATGTTTTTAATTTTCATGTGAAGATGTTGACGTAGTTCTGCTCTGTTCCTCCAGGCCCTTATTCTGAAGGAACTGTCTGTAATCAGAGACCATGCTGGCAGTGCCTGCCTTAGGGAACTAGACAAAAGCAACAGTCCCCTGATTATGGCTTTGTGTGGCTCTAAAGGTAGGTCTGTTCGTAAGTGCTTTTGCAGGCCAGAGAAGTCGGCAGGTGCCTAATCTAAATCAGCGGACCCTAACAATTTTAATCAGATGCAGAAACCTTGATTTCACAATGACATTCACCTGGTGGCACACACATTACTCATTCTTTTGTTTTATTTTTCTGCTTCAAGGCTCTTTCATTAACATCTCTCAGATGATTGCCTGTGTAGGGCAACAGGCCATCAGTGGGTCTCGGGTCCCTGATGGGTTTGAGAACAGGTCCTTGCCACACTTTGAAAAGCACTCCAAAGTAAGTCTAAGCAATACGAACTCAGAATAACCTTTGACAGTCTATGAAATATCTACTGTATATATATCCATTTTAGGCGTTATGGGCTTGATATCTTCAATGCTCTCCACAGCTTCCAGCTGCGAAAGGCTTTGTTGCGGACAGTTTCTACTCCGGTTTGACGCCCACAGAATTCTTCTTCCACACGATGGCTGGCCGTGAGGGTCTGGTGGACACAGCTGTCAAAACTGCTGAAACTGGGTACATGCAGGTAACTCCAGTAACCTTGGAAAACGTTTTTCTGGGCGCCATGTCTTCTATCTGTGCTCCATTTGTACTGTAATGCTTTGGTTCTGTGTGTTGCCAGAGGCGACTTGTGAAATCTCTGGAAGACCTCTGCTCTCAGTATGACCTCACGGTGCGCAGCTCTACTGGTGACATCATTCAGTTTATCTACGGAGGGGACGGGTTGGACCCCGCCGCGATGGAAGGCAAGGATGAGCCGCTGGAATTCAAGAGGGTGCTGGACAATATCAGAGTAAGCCATGGCAACATTTTTATTCATACAGGTGAATTAAAATGTATGTTTTAATAGTATAAGCTTAATAATGTACAAGTCTGAATTGTATGATAAAGGAGGAAACTAAGGACAACACTGGATATGTTGTATATTTTTGTGAGGCTAATCTGAAATCTGTGTGTGAACTCTTGAGTGGTCTCTGTTCAGTCTGTTTTGATTAGAGATGTATATGAATGAATCTGAAGTTGTAAGTCTATAGGCTGGCATCATAGCCAGGGGAGTGGGCTGGGGTTGTCTGTGAACAACGCACTGACTCTTGATCCTGTTGCGTCCTTCAGGCTGTGTACACCTGCCAGGACCAGCCGGCTCTCAGCAAGAATGAGCTGGTGTTGACGGCCGAGTCGATCATGAAGCGCAGTGACTTCATGTGCTGCCGGGACAGCTTCCTGGAGGTGAGTCTCGCTGCGCCGGACCTTAGGGCCTGTTTCTTTGTGACTCTTACCTGGATGAGTCATTCTGTGTCAACCTCTTTAACACTGCTTCTGTACCCATTTTCAGAAAGTTACACTATAGCTTCTCCTACTAAGAAGATACTGGTGGTATGTTAAAACCATTGTTGTGTTAGTGGTCAGAATGCATCATTTAAAACCCAAAAGGTACCCAATCTGATCTATTTTATTACATTTGTTATTAGCTGCTATGAAAGTGCAAGTTATTTGTATTAGGCTGTTTTTAAAAGATATTGTAATTTTGTCTGTGTAGGTAGGGCAGCAGTAGCAGGGTACGGTCACTAGATGTCCCCAAGTATCCTACAGTATGAAGCGCAGTCAATATTATGAACGGATTTAAGTTTTTTTTTTTTTTCATGTCTATGTATAAAGGCTTGGTATTTATATATAATAACCATAAAATGTCAAATTAATTTGTCACGATTTTTCTTAAGCAGAAATATTTAATCCATTTAATCATATTGGCAAAATGTCAGATTAGCAATTGTTTTTAAACAACTTCTTGGTATTGCAGGGGCAGAAAACAACCTTAGCTGAATGGTCACCTAAGTTTAACGCATAAACACTTGACAAAATACTGTTGTGATACGGTTTAGTCAATATTCAAATCAGATTTCTGTCATTGCATTAGGTGGCTCTGTTTAATTGAGTTTCCTCCCCATTTTTACTTGAAGGAATTAACTGAAACAGGTTCTGAAAAGTATCTCGAGGTATTGTGATATAAGCATGTGTGGAAAGTGCTGTGTGTTTGGTTTGGAGTTTTTGGGTTTGTCTGCACATCTTCAGCACCCAGTTTGTATTGCCACTGTTGTGTACATCTGTAGTTTTATAGTTAATATCTTAACTGTTTATTCTTGTATGTAGAAAAAAAAAATCATTTCAATCTGTGTTAACTTGCTTAAATAGCTATATCAACACAATCGGAAGTATTATGCTGAACTTCTTGACCTGCATGATTAGCTCTCGGCTATGAACAGCTGCTTTGTGCACTCGGCTGATTTTAATGATAATTGGTGCTTGCAGATATTTCAATTCACCACAGGATACAGTCTTCGCTCTGCAGTACTTTGTTTCATATTGCAACAGACTAACATTTGAATTTGATGGTTTTCAGCCCTTGTCCTGAAGGCTATGGTCTACAGGTTTTTGCACTAGTGGATCTCTAAAAGTACAATTACATTTTGAATTACTGACAGCTGTTAAATGATTGGAGTTAATTCAGGTGATTAAATCCAAACGTATTAAACAGGTTTTCATGTTATGGAAAATAAGGTTAATTTTACTCAGTTTTATAGTGGTAACCCTTTTAGTACTGTATATATGGAGAGCAGCAAATGTTTGTTAAACCATGTCAGTTGATGTGGATATTGGCATCTGTTAAATAACTTAATGAGGCTGAAAAATCTTTACTGGATTGTGGGGAAATTGTCTTGGTTGTAGCAGTTCTGACAATGACCGCTAAACACTAGACATTTTATGGATATTCTTTACATTTTGGGTTCTGTTGATGCAGTAGGATAAAGACTAAAAGCATGGTTTGCTTTTCTCAAGGATCTTACATGTTACTACTAATGTGCATTTGTTTTTTTAAGGAAATCAAAAAGTTTGTCAAGAATATTTCCGAAAAAATCAAGAAGACCAGGGACAAGTATGGCATAAACGACAACGGCACAACTGAGGTAATGCTCCGATGTGCTACATAGCCAGATTATTCTAACCCTGAACTACCTCATGTTAATTAGCTTTAAATTACATTTCCAGCCAAGAGTTCTTTATCAGCTGGACAGGATCACACCAACCCAAGTGGAGAAGTTCTTGGAGACGTGCAGAGACAAGTATATGAGGTAATGGACTAACCAAATGTTTCTTGGCATGCTTTTGTCTTCTGTCTAAGGCCTTGTTATCTTGCATACTAAATATACAAAATAAACTTGTGAAATACTCTTTTTGTATATTGCGTATATAGTGTGTCAGAGCAAATGTAAAACTTCAAAGGTATGTCACCCAGAAATGTAATTGTTTTTAATACAAGCTTTTCATTAGCATTGCGCTCGAAACAGCCAACCGTTTTCTTGCATCCCTGTTGTTCAAATTGCATTGCCTTCCCTGCCCTTCAGCACACTTAGACTGTATTGTTGAGTATACCGCTGTGGTCTCCCTGTGCAGAGCTCAGATGGAGCCAGGGTCTGCGGTGGGCGCGCTCTGTGCTCAGAGCATCGGAGAACCGGGCACACAGATGACCCTGAAGACCTTCCACTTCGCTGGGGTCGCCTCGATGAACATCACCCTGGGAGTCCCTCGAATCAAGGAAATCATCAATGCATCCAAAAACATCAGGTAAGCCCATGGGAAGACCTTATCCGTAACCTAAGGCTGTGTTTTTTGTCGAATTCTAACTTAATTTCTTTCTTTTATGTATATGAAGTACCCCAATTATTACAGCCCACTTAGATATTGATGATGATGCTGACTTTGCTCGCCTTGTGAAGGGAAGAATTGAGAAAACCCTTCTTGGAGAGGTATTGTTTTGTTCTTAAATCTCAAATTCACAATTCAGGACAGACTTGCAACTGTATATTTCTGTCGATACCCCTGTGAATACATCACGACTGATCTTTATTTGTTGCTGGAGCACTTTAATAAGATAAATTATCAGTGCAATTGTCAAATTCCTGTATGAATTTTATATTGTTGCCAATGTCAGATTTAATGACTGTTCAGAATGATGCAAAGACGAATATTCAAAATCTCACATTTTCAAATTACTGGAAACACTTGATATGCACATAAATGGCTTAGATTTAAAAATAATTACTAGATGTCAAATTTGACTTAATCACTCTGGAGTTTTTTCTATTTCAAGGCCTCTATTAGCACAAAAATAATGAATCTGTTCTGCTTATTCTCATTCCACAGAACACTTAAAGAAAAGCCTGATTTTTAAACTTGTTTTAATATATATACATTCAGTGCTTGATAGTCCTCTAACCCTAGATTTTAAATCTATATATTTTCACCAAATATTGCATTTATGATCCTTGCGAATAAAGCCATTTGTTTTTCTCCCCTAGATCTCCGAGTATATTGAAGAAGTCTTTCTCCCGGATGACTGTTTTATTCTTGTTAAACTGTCTCTGGAGAGAATCAGACTCCTGAGATTAGAGGTAGGTGTGCTTTTATATGTGTCCTGTGCTGACTGACTTGTGTCTTCTGTGCGTTCATTATTGGAGTGGTGTTTATTTTGTATGTCCAGCAATTAGTTTCCCAGATCACTGCAATGTGACATTTTTAATTGGATGACTTGTCAAACTGTCAGTTTTGTTGAAAAGCCTTTTGTTGGTAACAACGTCTTCAGAGATTTCATCCCTGTATGTGGCAGGAGTGCCTGCTTCATGGGTGTCTGTTTTCCACAGGTCAATGCGGAAACTGTGAGGTACTCGATCTGCATGTCAAAGCTCCGAGTGAAGCCTGGCGACATCGCGGTCCACGGGGAGGCCGTGGTCTGTGTCTCCCCTCGAGAAAACAGCAAGAGCTCCATGTATTATGTTTTACAGTCCTTGAAAGAAGATCTTCCAAAGGTACAAAGACAAGTGCCAGGTTTTAAGGAGTTATATTGCTTTTTTTGTGTTTCTATTTCTCATTAGTTACCAGCTGTGCATATTTTTTCTGTAGTATTTTCCTGCCTGAGCATTAACCCTTAACAGCCCTGATTATAGTCACCAAGTGTTGGTATTCCTTGAATATCCATTAATTATGAATCCTGCATCCTTGCCATTTTAAATTTAAAGACCTTGTTTCATTTTTCAAAAATATCCATGAACATTTACTGGATTTACACTGGTATCGTGTTGTCAGTAATGAAGGTGCGTCTTGTACAGATAGTGGTGCAGGGTATCCCAGAAGTGTCCAGGGCTGTTATTCATATTGACGAGCAGAGTGGGAAGGAGAAGTACAAGCTGCTGGTCGAAGGTGACAATCTGCGCGCTGTAATGGCAACGCATGGGGTCAAAGGGACGCGAACCACTTCAAACAATACGTATGAGGTAGGACCTTCTGACTTTTCTAAGATTTGAGGAATAATTTAAGGCTTATAAAAACCTATTAAACCATACAAAAAAAATATATAGGTTTCGAAAAAACGATTATTGATTTGATGTGTAATGTCTTCATTTTACACACTTAATGTCCCTTTTATTTGTTAAGCATTACAAAATGATAACAACATGGTGTTACAAGAGGGTTGGGTTGCTTCAAATGTAAAGTAATGGGTATTAAACAAAGCTGTGATTCTGAGTTTAATCATTGTGAAGCAGTTACTTTTTACAAAAGATCAAACTGACACTGTGCGAACACTCCCATGAGCCTTTGAAGGTTCAGAGCCTTCGAACCTTTAGACTCTGCCTTATGCTTTCGTGTGAAAGGAAATGAAGGAGTACAAGAACCATTTCAAACTGTCAATAACCACTGAAGCCAGTTTTCCCCAGTGAGTTTTGTTTTGTTTGATGTCCTTTCTTTAAAGGTTGAGAAAACACTGGGAATTGAAGCCGCAAGGTCAACAATTATCAATGAGATTCAGTACACAATGGTGAACCATGGCATGAGTATAGACCGGAGACACGTTATGTTGCTGGCAGATCTCATGTCCTATAAGGTGTGTAACTGTACAGGGCTAATGGGCAGTGGGAAAAGCACTTTTACAACCTCCAGACAAATGTATACAATTTTCTAAATTTTTATTACTGTATGCATTACAATCATTAGTTTTAAACGTATACAACGTGGTGTTTTTGAGAGACATTCAGTATTAACTGCTTCTTTACTTTGAAAATATCCATCTGTAACTAAACCAAGTGTTTTTCAATCTTTTGTTAAAGTAAGGTGAAAATAATAAACCGTAAAATTAGATTGTTTTTAATAAGTGTGTTAAGTGTTCATGAACTGCAAGGCCCGCCAAGTCAATAATGTTGCTCACGTAGGTTTAAAATGTGTATAGTAATATATAACTTTTTTTTTTTTTGCTGGTTTGTCTAAAATTGTGGAATTATTTCACACCATTTCTAGGGTGAAATCTTGGGAATCACTAGGTTTGGTCTGGCTAAAATGAAGGAGAGTGTTTTAATGCTGGCGTCCTTTGAAAAAACAGCAGATCATCTTTTTGATGCTGCGTACTTTGGACAAAAGGACTCTGTTTGTGGTGAGTGTTTTTCCTTAGGAAAGAAAATGGGAGGCCTTCAGTGCTGCCATGTTATATTGTTCCATAGTATCTGAAGTATAGCTTAGTATAGGAAGGAAGAAACCATCCTCATCTCTGTCATGTATAAAATAAAGCATTAGATCAAAGTACAGCAGACTTCAGCCTTGTTTGTATCACATTTTTAATCCATGTTTTCCTCTAAACTCATGGGCTTTAAAACTCATAGGAAAAACACACAATTTAGATTTGTATGTATGCTTTTGATTTTCCCCCTATTATGCAAGCCTTCATAAAATGGCTGGTGTCCTGCACAACTTATATAATTGACATTGACAACTGAGCTCTTGCATGGTTTAAACTCTAGGTTATTTCTGTCCTAGGTGTATCAGAATGTATTATAATGGGGATCCCAATGAACATCGGGACGGGACTCTTTAAACTGCTCCACAAAGCTGACAAGGTTCCAGCCCCCCCCAGGAGACCCCTGCTGTTTGACAATCGTGAATTCCACATTCCTATCATCACATAGCAGGACCGGCTACAGCTGCACATTCAGTTTAATCTCAAGGAAAAGCTTTTATTCATCCTGAATCAGTGCCACACTAATGGGTTTGAAAATGTGAGCAAAAAGTTGTCTTCCATGCGACCTTTTTTGTGCCAACTTGTTTCAAATAAGTAAGGATAGCATCTTAACTAAAGCTAGAGTTCCATATTTATGTCTATGTCCTGTTTGTTTACGTGTGTATATAATATATTGTTATTTAGTTGCATTTAACATGCAAGAAATTGTTTGGTTTTTGGAGAAGATAATATCCAAACATCTGCATGTTCCACTCTGTTGCTATCCAGCAGTAGTAGCCAGACAACATCATTACTGGAGTGATGTAATGTAGGTTTGCGTTTTAGTTTATATAAGGAGTGAAAAAAATGGCTGGAAAAAGCTTTAAAACAAATCATGATATGTTTTAATGCATTGAAAATGTACTTTGTGTAGATATGTGAATTCACATAAATGTATTGCAGGTTAGAATGAGTGTCATCATTCAACTGTTTGACACCCCTCCCCTAGTTTCCATGTAACTTTATAAAGCATTTCAAACTGTGTTTTTCATGGTCCATGGAAAGACATTCATGATTTTTGTTTCCTGTTACCTTTTTTGCTTATTTTTTGGAATAAGAACAGTTGTTTTTTATTCATGTGCCTCATTTCTAAGGAACAGTAATTAAAAAATCCTGAGAGGCTTTCTCTCAAGTAGGCCCTTCAGGTCTTTTTGTTTCTCATTCCAATGTTTACAAAAAAGCCTACTAAATATTGAATTTCCTTATAATTTATTTATATCTCTTGCTGTACATGCAATGCAAAGGCTTAAAGAGAATTTAGGACATTTAATTTGTAAACTTGAGAGAATAAGACCTGTATTGTCAAAGTGAGCAGTTGTAATTTACTGTGTGTGTGTGTGTATATATATATATATATAATCTTTCAAATGCCTTGTTTGTGAATAAAAGTTTTGATCTAAAAAGCATACTTAAAATTCTCAAGGATTCGCCTGTGTTTGACGACAGTTTTAAGGCCTTCACGCATTGCACCAAGATTTATTTTGACACTGTCAAGCTGCTTTCACACCAACTGTGTTCAGATCATTAGAACGCAAGAAAATTCAACAAGTATGTGTGTTCCCATTTCCACTCCAAAATAGTTATGAATAAAGCACTGATAAGCGGTTAACTTTCATGATGTTCTCATTTAATGATGGCTTTTCAATAATTTAGTCACATTTTTTATTTATAATATATAACTCAAATTTAATATACATTTTTAATTACATATTTAATATTGATAGAAACATACAAAGTCAATTTTGCATGTAATAGAAAATGTCAAACTATTAACTTGTACATTTCCATGTGTGTCTTGGCCTTTTTGGTATCCATATACAGTTTGGTCCATAAATATGTGGACAGTGACACAATTGTCATCAGTTTGGCTCTGTATGCCAGCACAGTGGATTTGAAAGGAAACAATCAAGATTTGCTTTAAGTGTAGACTTGTAAGTTGTGTTTTTTTTTTTTTTTTTTTTTTAAATCCAAACTTGGTGTTATAACATCCACGTTTGAACTGGCTCTGTATCTAAGTCCGTCTGATGTGTTTTGTTGTACATTTGAAGTTGAAGATCAGGTGTAGCTTCAAGTGGTGTTTATGGTGAGGATACTTATCCTTCATCCAAACTCACATCTCACACTAAAGACTCACTGAAACCAACTCAACGGTGTTAAATTGTAAATCAACACCATATCTATCTGTCAACCATTTTCACACATGAGTACACCCACAATTCAACACTATATAGCAATCTTCAGTGGAATTTTTCTTAGTCACTGAGATAGCTGGTGGTGTAACAGAGTGACCAATTATGATCCAAACCACTGCCAGACCAATTACTGAGCATCATGTGAAATCCTTGAGCTATTTTTATATATAATGCTTGTAAAGATGTGTTTATTACAACTTATGCTGCCACCACCATAACTCTCCTGATGGTGTAGAAGTATAATGCCGACATTTTCATGATTCATTATATGGAAACAGTTGGTTTTGCCTAATTGGATCAAATTAGATTAGATTTACATTTTGATTAATTGTAACCATTAATAATTAACTACTGTTACTTCTAATATATTACATAATACTACAGAGGTTAAGACTGAGTAAAAATAAAATAACATTCAACAGAGAAAGAAAATAAGATTCTCTGTTTATAAAATCACACAGCAAAGTACATATAGAAATACAGATACAAAGGAATTTGTCAACCCCTAGTGCACCGCCAATATGCACTGAATCCTTTTCAATCATCCCCTTTGCAGCCTGGTTTTAATGAAACATTATTAAAACATTTCTTGTAACAGGGAAAGAGAAAAAGGAAAATCCAATCCAGAAGCAAATGCATATAATACATATCACCGGCAAAATAAGTATCATCAAGCATGTATTCAAATATTCAAAGAATTCAAATAAACATGTCCTAGATGTAATGTCTGTTTAATAATTGTTCACATACTTCACGTTTTTGAAGCACAAGCCATTGATATCCTGAAAATGAACTGGTGTTAATGTTCAAAATGAATAACCAACACATTTCAACAAAATATGTTTCATGTCATTTTATATATTTACAATATAAATGATATGCTTGATGAGGGAATTTCGTCATTGTCCACAGATCCTGGAGACTGAATATTCATACCAACAAGTTCATTCTGCCGAAATGCCCCTTGAACACGCTCAGTGTGAACAGCTGTAACTGCTGCTTGGTAACTCACAGTGGACAGTTGATATTTTCTCCTCTACAAAGGCTGTGGAAGTGGTTGCTTTTGATGAGGTTGATGCAACCTTGTCAGATAGGCTGAACTGAATCCCCTGTGTTGGCGTGTCTCTATGGAAGGCTTCATGTTGCACATGGTTTATAAAATGCACATTAAGTTTTGGTCTCTCCATGGGAACTGTCTGCTGTGAGTTCTGGTTTGGTCTCCTGAGGCAACAGGACAGGGTTGACACACAGTTTTTCTTAAAGTTTTCATTCATGAAGGCATACACAATGGGATTGTTGAAGGAGTTGGAGAACCCTACAGCCTGCACAATGGCGATAATCATGCTGACAGTGATGTCGTCATATTCCTTCTCAAGATCATCTGTGATTAAACGACGAAAGCACACATTACAGCACATAATCCCTAGGAAAGCAGTCAATTGATCTAAATAGAAGGACTGAATTCAGGATATCGTTCCTGTAAGTGTCCCTGGGAAAAACTGCACATGAGATGTCATTTAATCAAAACAGAGTATATATGGAAATCAACTTACTATATTCGAAGAGCATGTGCACTATATGAAATGGAGCCCAACACACTGTAAACAGCAAAACGACGGTAATCATCATTTTAACAGCACGTTTCTTCTTCCTGTAGCAATCGAAACCACAGAACAGTTAATATAAACATGTCATGGACTTCCCAATACCTGCATATGTACCATGCACTGTTGTTCTTTAAAAAAAGTTATTAATGGAAAGAATCCTCTAAAAGCTACCCTTATGAAGAGAGGATTCTTGGCCACTCCTCCAGGCAGACTTGCTGGATAATAGACTTGATTGTGAGCTGTATGTCTTTATCATTCTGGAAAGTTCTATCATTGACTCAGTTTCCTGACATGGGGCACCAGGATTTATGGCCAAAACTGTGGCTGCATATTCATAGGGTATTCATATAGTTGTACATTATTTGGCAATACATTATTTTGAGCAGATATTGTTTCATATATACAATACTGATTCAACACTTTTTCATTTTTTGATTAATTTGTTGATGAACACTGAATTTACGCCTGCCTTCTCTTAGCTAATCCCATATTAAGTTATACTTCATCAATGGTAAGAATAACTCCCTCCAGAGAGATGGCAATTAAAAGCTACATTGCTGGGGTTGTATTCAGGTTGATACATCAGTTCTGTTCTCTGTGGGTAAACATTTTGGTTACAAAACACAGATACACACTTTATGTGCACAAAATGGGATTTAAACCAAGTTGGGACTGTCAAGAACCATCAGGAGATTTCGAGAATCTCAGAGTCAGCGCTGTTCAACCACAAGAGATATCTCAGAGGAACTACACATATTAGGCAAAACAATCTCAAGTGTTTGAAAAAAATACATCTGTAAAAGCAAAGCCCTAGTGGGATGCAGATAAACACTTCTACAGTGCTCAGGAACCACTCAAGACTGGCCCTCGTGTTTCCATTCACAGTTCTATCAAAATAAGCCAAGTACCTGGCGATTTTGTTGATCTCCCTGTGGTTCATGGTGTTTAAGACCGAAGAGTCTCCCACTTGCTTTCGGATCCAGAGTTTGAAAGCTATTCTGGTGTAGAGAAAGAGCATGGCTGTCAGAGGCAGAACGAAGAGCACCACCAGGATGAAGGTGGCATAGACCTGGCGATGTGTGGGGGAATGCCAGCGCTCCTGACAGCAGATGTGATGGAGGTCATAGAGGAAATCGTACTTCACCTGAGGAAGGAGATCATTCCTGTTTGAATGTTAGCAGTGAAGCAGCAAAGACTGAGGTAAGGCATTCATATGCAAGAAGCTATTTCTGCTGCATTAATAATCATAATATTATGTAATAACTATTTTATTACACATGCCTGAGATGTGATCATATTATTGGGTCTATTTTGCACATATTCATTTTTAGTTCATAATAATAATAATCTTAATTGTTGTATTACACTAGTCTTTTATTTCTGAAATGCATCAAGTGACTACTGAATAAAAATCACAACTCAGAATTGATGGCATTGAATTAAATTAAATTATTAAAAAACACAGCCAGACAACAACACTAAATAAACTAGAACATAAGAACATAAGACAGTGTACAAACGAGAGGCCATTTGAACCATCATGCTTGTTTGATGTCCATTAATATATACAGTGGGGGAAAAAAGTATTTGATCCCCTGCTGATTTTGTATGTTTGCCCACTGACAAAGAAATGATCAGTCTATAATTTTAATGGTAGGTGTATTTTAACAGTGAGAGACAGAATAACAACAAAAAAATCCAGAAAAACGCATTTCAAAAAATTTATACATTGATTTGCATGTTAATGAGGGAAATAAGTATTTGACCCCTTCGCCTTAGTACTTGGTGGCAAAACCCTTGTTGGCAATCACAGAGGTCAGACGTTTCTTGTAGTTGGCCACCAGGTTAGCACACATCTCAGGAGGGATTTTGTCCCACTCCTCTTTGCAGATCCTCTCCAAGTCATTAAGGTTTTGAGGCTGACGTTTGGCAACTCGAACCTTCAGCTCCCTCCACAGATTTTCTATGGGATTAAGGTCTGGAGGCTGGCTAGGCCACTCCAGGACCTTAATGTGCTTCTTCTTGAGCCACTCCTTTGTTGCCTTGGCTGTGTGTTTTGGGTTATTGTCATGCTGGAATACCATCCACGACCCATTTTCAATGCCCTGGCTGAGGGAAGGAGGTTCTCACCCAAGATTTGACGGTACATGGCCCCGTCCATCGTCCCTTTGATGCGGTGCAGTTGTCCTGTCCCCTTAGCAGATAAACACCCCCAAAGCATAATCTTTCCACCTCCATGTTTGACGGTGGGGATGGTGTTCTTGGGGTCATTCCTTCTCCTCCAAACACGGCGAGTTGAGTTGATGCCAAAGAGCTCGATTTTGGTCTCATCTGACCACAACACTTTCACCCAGTTCTCCTCTGAATCATTCAGATGTTGGCAAACTTCAGACGGGCCTGTACATGTGCTTTCTTGAGCAGGGGGACCTTGCGGGCGCTGCAGGATTTCAGTCCTTCACGGCGTAGTGTGTAACCAATTGTTTTCTTGGTGACTATGGTCCCAGCTGCCTTGAGATCATTAACAAAATCCTCCCGTGTAGTTCTGGGCTGATTCCTCACCGTTCTCATGATCATTGAAACTCCACGAGGTGAGATCTTGCATGGAAACCCAGACCGAGGGAGACTGACAGTTATTTTGTGTTTCTTCCATTTGCGAATAATCGCACCAACTGTTGTCACCTTCTCACCAAGCTGCTTGGCGATGGTCTTTTAGCCCATTCCAGCCTTGTGTAGGTCTACAATCTTGTCCCTGACATCCTTGGACAGCTCTTTGGTCTTGGCCATGGTGGAGAGTTTGGAATCTGATTGTTTGATTCCTTCTGTGGACAGGTGTCTCTTATACAGGTAACGAGCTGAGATTAGGAGCACTCCCTTTAAGAGAGTGCCCCTAATCTCAGCTCGTTACCTGTATAAAAGACACCTTGGAGCCAGAAATCTTGCTGATTGATAGGGGATCAAATACTTATTTCCCTCATTAACATGCAAATAAATGTATAACTTTTTTGAAATGCGTTTTTCTGGATTTTTTTGTTGTTATTCTGTCTCTCACTGTTAAAATACACCTACCATTAAAATTATAGACTGATCATTTCTTTGTCAGATGGCAAACGTACAAAATCAGCAGGGGATCAAATACTTTTTTCCCTCACTGTAAGTAATCCAAGGATACTATCCAGTCTATTTTTAAATGTTCCCAAATTTTCAGCTTCTACCACATCGCTGGGTAGTTTGTTCCAGATTGTGACGCCTCTCTGTGTGAAGAAGTGTCTCCTGTTTTCTGTCTCAAATGCCTTGAAGCCCAATTTCCATTTGTGTCCCCGGGTGCGTGTGTCCCTGCTGATCTGGAAAAGCTCCTCTGGTTTGATGTGGTCGATGCCTTTCATGATTTTGAAGACTTGGATCAAGTCTCCACGCAGTCTCCTCTGTTCCAGGGTGAACAGGTTCAGTTCCTCAGTCTCTCAGTAGGACTTTCCCTTCAGACCTGGAATAAATCTGGTTGCTCTCCTCTGAACTGCCTCTAGAGCAGCGATATCTTTCTTAAAGTGTGGAGCCCAGAACTGTTCACAGTATCCAGATGAGCTCTAACTAGTGCATTGTACAGTCTGAACATCACTGCCCTTGTTCTCAATTCTACACTTTTGACAATATACCCTAACACTGCATTTGCCTTTTTTATTGCTTCCCCACATTGTTTGGATGGAGAAAGTGAGGAGTCCACATAGACTCCTAGGTCTTGCTCATGCGTTACTTCATCTAGTTCTGTTCCTCCCATAGTGTAATTATAGTGGACATTTTTGTTACCTGCATGTAATACCTTGCACTTGTCCACATCTGCCAGGTGTCGGCCTACAACTGAATATTATCTAAGTCCCTCTGAATAGCCTGTGCTTCCGAGATTGTATCTGCTGAGCCGCCTATTTTAGTATCATCTGCAAATCTGACAAGTTTGCTAACTATCCCAGAGTCCAGATCATTAATATAGATTAGAAAAAGCACAGGCCCTAGTACTGATCCCTGTGGAACTCCACTAACAACCTCACTCCAGTTAGAAGCAACTCCTCTAATCGACCCTCTGTTTCCTATACATTAACCAGTTCATAATCCCTCTACTTACATTACCCTGAATGCCTACAGCTTCCAATCTGAGGATCAGTCTTTGGTGTGGAACTTTATCAAAAGCTTTCTGAAAATCTAAGTATATCATATCATATGCTTTCACATGATCTACAGCTGCAGTTGCATGTTCAAACAATTCTAATAGATTAGTGAGACATGATCTGCCTCGTCTAAACCCATGTTGACTATCTCCAAGAATACGGTTTTCATTAAGATGCTCCTCTATTTTCTGTCTTATAATTTTTTCCAACATTTTACAGGTGATGCAGGTGAGACTGATTGGTCTGTGATTTCCTGACTCAGTTTTGTCCCCTTTCTTGTGGATTGGTATGACATTTGCTGTCTTCCAGTCAGTTGGCACATCCCCTGTTCTAAGTGTCTTTTGGAATAGTTTTGTTAATGGCCTATAAATAATTTCCCTTATTCTTTAAATACTGTAGGAGATATGTAGGAGGTGATCTGTTTGTTTTTAATTCTGCTAGTCCCTTTAGTACCTCCTACTCCCTGTCTTAGGGTTTGACTGGACTGGTTGTTAACCTGTGGCATGTTATCTGTTTTTTCTTTTGTAAAAACCTCAGTGAAATACTCATTTAGAACATTTGCCACATCTTGTTCATTTTCCAAGATACTTCCATTTTTGCCCTTTATCTGTTTCACGTCCTCCTTTATTGACCTCTTGTAGTATTGAAAAAAGCTCTTTGCATTAGTTTTAGCTCCAAGAGCTATGTTTCTTTATATTTCTATTTCTATTTGCTTTCCTGATCCCTTTCCTAAGATTTCTTTACAGTTCAACATATTCTTTGTATTTTGTTTAATCTCTATCCCTTTTGTATGCACTATACAACATTTTCTTTCTCTTGACATTTTTTTGCATAACTCTATTAAACCATTTGGGCCAATGTTTTGGTACAAATTTCTCCTGAGCCTCAATTACTATATTCTTAAAATATACCCATCAATTTTGTACTGAATCTGTATCCAGTGTGCTCCAGTCTAACTCTTCTAAGTGTCACCTCATACCTTCAAGGTTTGCTTTTCTAAAAGTATAGAACGTTGTTTTAGACTTGGTCCTTGTTTTTTGAAAGTATGCCTCAATGCTAACCATATTGTGATCACAGTTTGCCATTGGTTCTCTAACTAGTGTCCCTCTGACTCTATCCTGGTCATTTGAAAAGATCAAGTCAATGTATGCACGGTCTCCCTGGTTGCTTCCCTGACAAACTGAGTTAGAAAGCAGTCATTTACCATCTCAACCATTTCTATTTCTGCTTCTGTAGTCCCAACTGGGCTTTCCCAGTCAGTGTTTGGGAAATTGAAATCCCCCATTATAACAGCCACATCCTTGCTACATGCAGTCCTGACACTGTACAATGCAGCATCTTGCTGAATATCTGAGTTGGGTGGTCTGTAACACACTCCTACCACTAATCCTCTGGATCTTTTATTCAAAAGCTTAATCCACACAGATTGTTTCATTACTAGGGTCTAATTTGAGTTTTTCTGCCTCAATATCATTTCTGACATATAATGCTACCCCACCACCTCTTTTGATTTGTGCATATCCTTAACTTATTCATCCCCATCATTTTCTGTAAGCCATGTTTCCGTCACTCCTACAACATCATAGTCACACGCCAGCACTGTGGCTTCTAGTCTTCTATATCTATGTAAACATACGTCTACATGGCAGTTTAGTAGTTTCTTACAAATATGTAAATAAACATGATGATCTTACCTCCAGCTGCTGAACATACAGTAATGGAGATCCAACAATCACAGCTGCACTCCACACAACTCCTGTTTATTGAACAAAAAAGTACATCCTGGTTATAGCTACACGATTAAAATGGATACCTTAACTACACTTCACTTCAGAAAAGCCCCTCAATGTTTGTCCATCAGCAACTAATTGTTCTGTTAGTGGCCCAGCATCTAATTTACAAGACAAATTAACATTAATACCTTCATTTCAATTCCTAGCTGCCTGGTTTGGTTTATGTCTCCATCAGGTTCAAATAAGACTTTGCAGCTGTAAACATGAAATATGTGGGCAATCTCAACAGAGAATTCTTGACATTTTGATAATCTGGTGGGTTGAGCCATTGTTCTGATTATGTATGAAAACAATTAAACAATTACAGAAGCAATATAATAGGAATCATCTTTAAAACTCAAACAGCACACAGACTTAAATCCTTCTGGAATTGAGTCCTTTCAATAATACAGATTTAGATCAATAATACAATACATCAAACCACTTTCTGCCATAGCTTAACATTGACTAACATGTAAAAGTGGATATAGGATTTTGTTTCATGCCATCTTCCAAACCATACCAAGCATCCTGTAGGCTCTTTTTGGGGTGCACTGCCTCTTCATTTTCAGTGGGTAGACAATTCCCCGGTATCTCTCTACAGCAATGCATGTCATTGTAAGAATACCGGTCACTATGGCAGTGCTTTGTACAAAAGGGATCATCTTGCATACAAATACACCTGCAAAAGTGAAAGAAATACTTGGTTACATGTTTTCCCTCCAGCTTATCTCAGTTACTCAGTAAGTATTCAGGTTCTGTCAAATGCATCAGATAAATTACTGACACCCAAAGTCAGCAGCTGTACATGTGATGGTAATATCAGAAGTGCTTTATTCATCAAGAACATATTCAAACATCTGAGAATGTGAAACTTTTCCCCAGGGTTGTAGGTTACTTGGTGCCTTGCAAGTTTTCACCAGCCATCCTTCAACATGTGGAAAGAGTTTGGGGAAAAAAAATATCAGATTCATTTGAACTGCTCAATTAATTTAAATCTTATTAATGAAAAAAAAATGTTTACAACCCATGAGAATAGCAAGTGAGAAAACTCATGAACTAATGTATTGCTTATTTCTGAGATCAAAGCTGTCCATGCTCCTTTTATTAGGTCACAATGTATTTTGCTTCCCATTTATTTGTAATATATACTAATAAGGAGTGGAGAATTGAAGATAGATAGATAGTGAATTGAGTTCTTTACATTTTATTTATGGGTTTAAAGGATATATATATATACCAAAAAATAAGCTGGTATGTCAACTTGCAGTATAATTGATTGCATGAAAATTATGATTCAGCATATCGCTTCAGTGAAAGGAGACTGAAATTAAAAGCGATTCATGAAAACCAAGTTTGGTGTGCAATGTTCATAATTAATGCATGATCCATTAAGCCATTATATCCATTATATAATAATAATAATAATAATAATAATAATAATAATAATAATAATAATAATAATAATAATAATAATAATAATAATAATTTTATTAACATTGCAAAGACAAACACACAAACTGTTTTCTACAGTAAATCCGATGCATTTGAAACTCACCTCCAAGCCACACAGAAGAGATGTTTTGCAGCAGGGTGAAGGGGATGCAGAAGAAAGTGATGAGCAGGTCGCTGACAGCCAGGGAGCAGATGAAGATGTTGGTGGCAGTCTGCGCCGCTCTCTTCCGCAGCACAATGAAGACTACCAGGCTGTTCCCCACCAGTGCCAGGACGAAGATAATGGCATACATCACCACAAAAACTATCTTCGCTGCAGACGGCAGCTCGGGGGTGTAGACGAGGGGTTGCAGATGATAGGTGTCGATAAAGTCCCGTCGGGAAAGGTTGTAATAGTCTAGGAGCTGCTCCAGTACCTCGGGGGTTATTTTCTCCGACCCCATCTCACCGGAGGCGGTCATCCTAGTGTCTCAATCCCAAACGTAAGATCAATCAGTGTATGAAAAGGTAATGCAGATTGAAGCGCTCTTTTAGTTCAACTTCAAGCGGAGTGCCCAATCGCTTCTGCTGCGCCAGATGTTTGGAGAGTTTGAGATGTTGGTCCCCATGATCGGGTCATGTGCTTTTCTGGTGTGATGGTCTGTTCTTGTCATTAAGTGTGGCGCACATGTGTAGCTCCCCCGAAATAAATAGCAGCAGTCATTTTCCAGCAGGTCAATTACTGTCACAGACGGATTGAAGACGCCTTCTGCATGTTGACCACCTGATAGGTTTAGTCGGGATTGCCTTTGCTTTGGTCCTTAACTGTTTATGGCAGGCGTGGTTAGCAAGCATGCAAAACGCAGAGTATTGCTTCTTCCAGGTGATGTGATACTTATATCATGCATCTTTAAATGGAAACGAGCTCATTTTACATAATGCCAATGGGATGAGTTACATCATGCAAAAAAAAAAAAGAAGGGAAAAAAGCACTCAACACTCAACACTCAACAAGTTGCTGTCACCATTTAAAATGACTCCCTGTTTGGAAAACCCTGTGTCTTATCATTGCATTCAGGCACCTTGCTTTGCAGGGTTGAGAGTCCAATTTAAGTTATATGAGTGCAAATAACCAATTCATAGCCCTATTAAATAGAGTGTCCCTGGCTTTTATATGGTGAAAATGAGGACAGCACTGTTTCTGGTAAACAACTCAGCGGCCAGGAAATATTCACAATTCAGGGAGCTAAGTATTTACAGTAAATGTAGTAGCAATGTACAAATAAATCCTAAAAAGATAAATTACAACACAGTGCATGATTCAATTAAGGGAGATTGTAGGGGCAGCTCAGTTCATATTTTGCCTATTTTTGATTTTATATCAACAGTTACAATTATAATCTTTTCATTCAACAGTTGATGTGATATAAAAGGTTCATTAGAGGTAACAGAGGTAAGAAACTACCATTATCACATATATTTCTGCAATGTGTATATCTGCTGAAAGAGTCAGTTCTGTGATTCTGGCAGTGAGATTTGCCTTTTACTGACCACAGAAAAGAGGTAATAGCCTGTTTTTTATAGGTCACCGCTTAGGGGACATTACAGTAAATGCCCAAGGGAAAGGAAGATTGGAAAATGTCTTTATATTCTTGAAGGTTTTATCCTGAATTCTATTGTTGTTATCTGCAGGTGGGTACTTTGCCTTCAGCTTGTCTTTTCAGAAAAGCTGCAATCTTATCGTTAAAAAGTTCACAATTGTAGATTCCAGTTAACTGTTTCAGTAGGTGAAAGTGACAGTAGGGCTCTGGAAATAGCAACACGTGTCAGTGATGTTAAGATCTTCAGGTACAGATATTTCTATTTAATCTGAGTTGTAATTTGCACCTAATACGTTCTCTGTTGGCTTGTTCTGCTCATCGGATGCAGCTTCAAGTATGTTTGTTTCTCAGGAGAAGTGGGGATTGCTGGGTCAGTGGAGGTGGGACTGAGGAAGCCAGAGCAACATGATGCCCTCCCAAAGATATGCACCAATTTTTACTATGGGTGTAAACCAAGTGGGACACATCCTAAGAAACAGCTCCTCATATTGACTAACTATAAATTGAGCTCCCTTCCCCCTCCCCAACCAGAACATCTCAGTCCATTTCCCTTTAATGCTAATGCCTTTCCAAATAAATCTGTGCAATTCACACACACAGATAGAAAGAACACCTTAGGTACTAACAGTTTTTACATGCAGTAAGTGCACTTAGTGGTTTAAACAAATATATAAATCCTACTATTGATTGATTTATTTATTTATTATAATAGAATGTAATCCTTCTGTAACAAACGTTGCTGGATTGCCATTGCACTTTGTATTTTGAATGGGTCCGACAAGCTGCCCATTGAGGCAAGATGATTTTCTTTACATGTTGAGAGTTGGTATCCTGGCAACTCCATAAACACTGCCAGCAGAAAGACTGGAAAGATTACAGACTTCAGCAGAAAGTTGAGAAAGGCTTCTGCTTGGTAGAAGGTAAGCTAATTGAAATGTCTTGTATTTTTCAAGTTGTATTAAATGAATGCTTTGTTGAAATCAAAATGTTTGCAAAATATTTATGTTTATTGTTAATAACAGAGTGAGAAATGTCTCATATATTTATACTTGTATGTTCTCTGTGCATTGTTATTTTTAAAGCGTAAAGTTGGCTTTTATGGTTAATATTGGTGCTTGTTGTGGCTAAAGCATAGCAAAAGTACAATTTCTACTACTACTACTACTACTACTACTACTACTACTACTACTACTACTACTACTAATAATAATAATAATAATAATAATAATAATAATCATATTAAATAGAATTCTATACAATAACCTCTGTAAAATATTATACACAATTAAAAATCAGGACTATAATAATACAAATATAGCATATATTAATATTGTATGTCTCTCCACAAGGAATATAGTTTCCAATTAATCTTTTCAGAATGTGCTTGTTTAGCATTTCCTTTGCTACTTAAGTTTTAATTTCATTTCTGTCTTGCAGTTGGCTGTTCCAATGCCATGGCAAAGTGATATGGTTTGTAGATGCTTTGAATGTAGTTTGTGTAATCAGTCTTCATTAATGTCTTTTTGTTAAAAAATAAAAAATATCCTAATTTTCCATTTTTATCATTATCATCAATTGGTTTAAAACACATTGTGTGAACTGTCATTACATTATTTTGTTAATTAAAATACATATTTTTAGATTTTTAAAATATTTTGAAGAGGATTTTGTTTTCTGCATCTTCAGCTAAGAAATTGAATGAAATCTGTTCCTTTTTGTTTAGGGCTTTTTCCTGATATTTGCTGTGTAAAACAATATATAGATACACACTGCAGTGGCTGAAGCACGACGTACTGGTTGTGACATGGATCAAAAACCAGAGTAAGTATAATAATAGACAATGGATATTCTGTTGTAGCAACCAGGCATATCCCTCCCAAAAGCTCCTACAAATGCAGCTGACTTTGGATAGATCAAAAGGTAACCTGTTATTTAGGTCTATTGTCTTTTCAAGGGCCATGGAGGCATCAGTAAAGAAGAGAATGGAGATATTGGAGGACGCTGTTTCCACTGCTATCAATCGCAAGGACGCCCTCAAGAACATGAAAAAAGTCGAAGATGTGTCTTTTAATAATCCTCTGCGTTTGACTGAGGATGCTGGGAAACTGCCAGCCAAAGGCAGCCCTCGGTTTGGCACGCTGAGTCACCATTCGTTTTTCTCCCGACACAATCCTCATCCTAACAGGGTGACACATATCCAGGGTAAGCCACTTTGGAAAACCAGACTAGACATTTTCATTAGACAGTGAATGAAAAAAATGCTATTGACGTATATGCTTGCCTTTTAGTATGAAAGGTTGAAAATACATCACATATATGATTTAAAGTGAGATAATATACCACTGCAGAAAAGAAGTTCCTTTTGCTGCAGATCTAACATCAAATATGTATGTATGTATGCACACACAATCTATGTGTGTTTGCTTGGTGAAATGGAAAAGAAAGCAGCATTAACTATCAGCTGCTCATCTTTAAATAGGCTCAGCAATTATTATCGATTTCTTAATCGTTCTTATCCAGAGTGACTTTTAATTTACACAAGAAGCAGTGCAAAAGTGCAGTAATACAGTCGATACAAAATACAATTTAAGAAATACAAAAGTGCAGTAGTACAATCAATACAAAATACAATAAGCATACATCCTAGTTCAGTGAGGTAACAAGTGCAGACAAAATACAATTAAGTCCTAGGTATGTGCTAAAGGGCATAGGAGGAATCTCAGAAAAATAATAGACGTTCCAACAATATGTAAGTAGGCAGGAGCAAAAGGAAGCATCGTTACATAAAGTAACAGCTCAGGGGAATAAGCTGCTATATTTCAGGTACAGTCTGAACAGATGTGTCTGGAGTAATCGCTTGAAGGTGGTCAGGGACTCTGCTGTCCTGACCTCAGTGGGAAGGTCGTTTCGCCGAGGTCTGGACAAGTAGCCGAGTTGGGTAGTTGGTGAGGAAGCAGCAGATTCTGTGTGTATTGCTCAGGAAGAATCGGCAAATGTAGTCTGAGTGAAGAGTGAAGTGCTGGGAGTAGGATAAAGGGAGGTCAAGAGTGACCCCAGATTCTTGTCAGAAGTAGATAGCAGGGATATTGAAATGGAAAGATCTGTAGAAGGTGAAGAGGAGGAGGGAAAAGAGGAGAAGATAAGGTTTGGAAAGGTTAAGCTTCAGATGATAGGATAGAGATAGAGACAGGAAGAGACTAGAGAAGGGATGTGGAGGTCAGAAGAGGGAAAAGGCCGCAAGATCTGAGCGTATTCTGCATAGAAGTGGTAGGAGAAACCATGGGATGTGATGAGGGGGCCCAGAGAGCGGGTGTAGAGAGCGAACAGGAGGGGGGCCAGGACAGAACCTTGCCAGAGAATCAAAGGTCAGCAAAGGAGGAGAGGAGAAGGAAGTGATTGACAAAGTCCAAGGCTGCAGAGGGATCAGCACAGAGGCATGAGCAGAGTTGGTGCGTAGTCTATGACTTTCAATAAAACACATATCAGCCTAAATAAACTTCAGAGCCTTTTGCATGCTTTGATTTCCTGTACAGGCTTGTCACCAGGATTCAGAAAGCACACACTATTAGAGGTGTTTAACAGAATTATTTGCAGTGCTTCTGATAAGATTAGCTCTGCGTAACCATTGGCTGTGTCTTCATGTGACTTTCAGTACTAAATGTTGCACTTTAAGTAACAAATGTATGTCTTTACAAAACACACATAAATGGCACTAAACACATGCAGACTGAAGAGGAAACATTCTCATCATTAATTTGTATCATTATGGTTTTTTTCAACATTTTCAAATATAATAGACATAGGCACTGTTCAAATTTAACTATGTTAAATTCACTTTTAATTAAGCATGAAATTAAGGATTTTCAGTTCAAATGCTCTCTGTCTTTCACAGTTCAGTCTTGAATCCAGTAACATACTACCAAAAAAGGACTAAATGCAGGATTATTTATTCAAAACTTTAACCTGAGTCACTGATTTACTTTAATTGCATGGCTGTTGCAGAAATTACTTAGATGATGATATATAATTTTGATGCTACTCTACTGCTCACTTATATTCCTGTTAGAAATCTGATTGAAACTAAAATCAAACTCCTGCTTTTTCTTTACCTGTCATGTATAAATAGAATTCACCAAGGCCCTATTCAAAGGTTCAAAGCTTCATTTGTTCGCGAGGGACTCAAATGTAGTGCTAAATCTTCAGAGGTTTGTTACATATTCAAGCAATGTATAAGCTGCTCTTATGTGTTTATTTGGGTTGAATTAAAAGTGATTAAGGGAAAAACATTATGAAGGATCATTTGTACGTATTAGAGTCTTGCTGTGATGTTGCTTTTTCACTGAATAACAGATGAATACTACCTACAGTGCATTTTCCAATACCTCAAATAATTAATGTTACCTTAAGCAGGAATAGCCTTCATAATTAAGTGCTCTTTTTCTATCTTCTGAATAAATTACCTCTTTGCAGCTCCACAGCTGGAAAGATACTGATTAAAAACTGCCTCAAGTGTTTTTGGACTTGACAGGGAAAAAAAAAAGCTACATTCTTGCTATTGATAATGTCTTGATGGGAAACAAAAAAGAGCTCAACATAATTGATGTCTGTGACCTAAGTGATGTCTGAGGGAGAATGCTGAGGGAGGGTACACTATAAAAGCAATGTGTTTCCGTTAATGGTTCACTGTGTACTACACAACAAACAGTTTCTTTTCTGATGTAACTCATTATAGAAAGCTAGGGGAATACAAGGTTTGAGCTAATTATTTAAGAAACAAGAATGGCAACATTTTATACTATGGTGTCACAAATAAATGAGTGGTACAGAACAGTTAGGAACCATTAATAATTCCATTTATGAATGATCAATAAACCTTTGATTTATCATTTATCAAAAACAAACTGTCAAAACACTATTTTGTTTCAAATCTTTATTATAAATTATATATAATGTCTTATAAGGGTTTATTGACCATTTATACATTGAATTATTAATGGTTCCTAACTGTTTTATGAACTATTTACCAATCATTTATTAATGACACCATAATGTAAACTTTTACCACAGAAATGATCATGAAATCCAATGTATGTAATGCACTTTCTTTTCGTAGGCCTAAATGGGAATCCGGTGTGCATCGTAAACGATGACTGGTATGCCACCAGTCCTTCATCTCCACACCCTTTCCTCAGAGACCAGACTCTGATGACAGTTTTGGGGGCACCTGGAGTGAAGATGCCTTATGGGGAACTTTATGGAAATCAACCACAAAAACAAGGCACAGGTAATGTGTGCTAAATGTTTGATAGACGCAGCCTTTTTAGTGACAAATATCCATAGCAGGCTGAGGATTTTGGAAAGAAAGAGACCACGGTTCTATTGAATTCCAATGTACTGTTTCATGTCTTTAAATATTACCAGTTGGCATCATCTCCATCAACTACAGAAAAGCTTGATTAGCTTCATCCCCCTTGGTAATGTCCCTTTGGGAAGGGATGCCCTCTTGTGCTCATTAATGAAAATACACCTACTACGTATTCACATTGTACTACATCTGATGTATGGGGAAAGGAAAATTGGAAGTCAATTGTGATCTCCTTAGAGATGGAAAAACTATAGTCTTCAGATCAGAGAAGTATTTGTTATGAATACGTAGTGGTCAAAAAGTGTAGTTTGTCTATGATTACAGCCCTGCTGTCTGATGCCTGGAGGGAGGAGCTAAAAGATCTCGCTGCTAAAGTCTGTCTCTCAGCCCCTCTTGGAACAGATGGCAAAAAAACTGTGAGTCTCATGATAGATTTATTATAAAAATGACTATTATTATCATTATTGTAGTAGTAATATTCCAAGGTGTCAATTATGTTACAGTTTCGGTTTGGGGTTTTGGTTTATGTTACCATTTTTCATATTCATAAAATGGTAAATGGCACAATATATATTTATTTGTTTATTGGTGAAAAACGCTTGTTGCCTCAATCTGGATGCTATGTTTTGCTTCAGAACCACCAGGCAGAAGAAGGTGCCGTCCGCCGCAGCACCCAGTACTCAGCCCGCACTGGACGGATCATCCCGTCCTCATCTCTTCCCTCCAGCAGGCGTTCATCGGGGAAGCACTCCAGGACCGGAGGCCAGGCAACGTCTTCAGCGCTCTATGACCAGGAACTAATGGTAATGGTAATGGTAGACTGAGCATGTTGTGACGAGCAATCACATGACCACTGTCTTATATTAAAACACATCAATCACTGTTTGCATTTTTTCTTGAACATTTTGTCAGTTTCAAATGATACCATCTACAAAGGGACAGATGTGTTTAGTGTTTATGCCAAGTTGACGATGCATTTAGTGTTAGCATTGAACCTGCCCTCAGCCATGTTGCAATGTTCAGTTCATGCCAAACTGCATTCTAGTCGGCGATTCTCAAGGTTGTTTGCATTGGCAGGTGAGAACCCGTTTTTGATTTTGTGGATTTCGTGTCATGCTGACCCTGGCATTCTCTCTGTGACCCTCACCAGGTCCTGGAACTGCTCTGCCAGATCCTCCAAACCGACTCTTTATCTCAAGTCCAGCAGTGGCTTTTGTTAGCAGGCCAAAGAGGTGAGAGGAAATTGTTTATGATTCAAATTTTAAATAACGTTTTCACTCACATTGAATGAGTTTCCAGTTTTCTACAGTCTGCATAAACTGAATTATTTGTTTGCTACCACTGGGTAATTAAAATGTCCAGCAGACACCTCAGAAAAGTATATTGTTGTAATTCCTGAGTCCAATTAGCAGCGCACACAGATGGGATTATGAGTCTATGAATGCCAGTGGAAGCCTAAATCCTACTAGGTAGCACTACACTACTATAATTGTATGGTATGAACCCTGCCGTGACTGACTAGACCTGACTCTAGATGTGTTATGACTTTGTAAATCACCAATTTGAGTTTTTGACCATTGGTAGATATGTCATATTGGTCTGTGTCATATGTCTGTGGGGGTGGGCAGCATTGTAACCGGTCTATTAGTAATTTCTTACGTGAGTCGTGACTGTGAAGGTGCCATCAATCTTTAGAAAATTTGCATATAAATGGTCACAGCATGCTTTAGTATCAAATGTGTTTTCCACTGCCATGTTTTCTACGTTTCTGTCTGATCATTTCCAAAATATATTCAGTGAAATTGGTTGTATCTGCTTTCAAGAGAAAGACTTGGTGATGGGAATGATACAACAGGCAGTCGACAGAAGTACCTTTGACAGGCCCATACCTGACAATCCAGAGGGGTTACACACTCTGATGTCTCCGCTGGCGAGGAACTCTGTACGGCACAGTATGACTAAAGACAGGCTTCCTAGGTAACATTCTCCATAAAATCAGTCTTTAAACGGATCGGTAATTCAATACAGCTCTCGTAGCATTACGTAAGTGATTACATCCGATTTCCAAAGGTGGTTTATTATCAGTGTGTGTTTGTGATTGGGAATACAAGATATGAAAGATATATCAATGGCACTGACTTTGTGAATGCCACTTTTTTTTCCCTATTGTATTTCTTCTTAGATCCTATCAAGGGCAGAAGCAAGAAGCAATCAAAGAAGAAATGCCAGGTATTGAAATAATGTAATCCTAGTTTAAGTGCTCTTGTACAGGAAAGGATAAATAAATGTTATAAAAATCTGCATTTCTTTCCTCAGAGCGTATGGGAACTGCTGAGGTTCTTCTGATTCACACGGACGAGACTCTTCAAATTCCAGAAAATGAAGTTCCAGATGATTGTTCGAACTAATTTCAACACAATTACATGGTTTTCTTCTCCAGATTGTACATTGTGATAAAGTTCATAGAGGACTAAAGTTGATAGGTCCTTGTTATAATGTATTGTAATAAATGTATCTTTTAAAGACTTCCAGAAACAATATGATCAGAAACAATAAATTAGTATGAACTGAACTAAATGTGGATTTGTGCTCTGATTTAAACTCTTTGTTAAGAGTGTTTGTGTGGATCTTATATCAACTGAATGCAAGTCTTTTCTTTCACTGGAGAGGTTAGGTTGGTTTTGTTCATTAATAAAACAGAATCGCTGGGGAATGGAATATTTTTACTTTGCCAGAAAATGTGCGAACAGCCAAAGATTCGTTTTACAACATGGGGATTGTTTAAAATAAAGCATTAATATCTTATAACCAACATACATTTTGAGTGAAAGAATACATAAGTAATATTAAAATACATTAAACATAGGCAGGCTTCCAATTTAAAATCCCAGAACTATATTTATATGTACACTTTAATAGAGAATATATGGTGAAAACATCTATTGCATGTATATTTTCAGATGCTGGTAATTTCTTTCACATGATTCTACATTTTAAGTACAGTTTTGCTGGCTTTTCCGTTTGAAATCTCTCACCACTCACTTAATCACTTTCGGTCATTGAAGTAAAACAACCAAACTGTGAGACCACAATAATTATAAGGCTGGAGATGCACTGAATAATTATTTTAAAGTATGTAATTAAAATAATGTGATTGACACTAATTATGGAGCAGTTAATAATGACATTGATTTTGTAATGAGCTCTGAATGGTGTATAAAGTCACTAAGCAACCTCAATGCAGCAGAATTTTGTATTATTGATTACAATTGTGGGTTCAACATTTGTGTCTATTGAAAAGAAAATGAATGGTATAGCTGCTTTTAACATTTCTAAGACGTTTGAGAAAAAAGATGAGATACATATCAAATCTGACTAAAAAAGCAACAGATCAACAGCTGGACCATTTTTCACTCCTTGGCTTAATCAGATTGTGCGTCTGTGTGTGTGGAATAACAAGCATAGACTAACTATATTTCTCAATTAGACACTTCAATTATATTATCTGATTCTGGGGCTTTTCAGATTCTGTTACAGGTCATGCTGGAAGGGGAAATGTATTGTTCTTTCGTTTTGGATGAAATATTAATTATCAATATTGTACTCAGATTTTAACTCTTTGCATTCTCAATTCAGAGCAGTATTGTTCCCTCATGAAACATTTTGATCAATAAATTATGCAAATCATAATGCTTGAACACAGGCTAGACTTCATTAGTGCTCTTGAATTGAAACTGTCCAGTCTGTGGGTGTAAGTAAGAGCTCGCATTCAGGGAAACAATACTGCATGTTAATGAAAATGGTTAAAAAGTGAGATTTGTTTTGTTTAGTCTGAATATGTAATCACAAACACATGCACAAAAGCAGTTTTTCGTGATCCCCCTTCATGTGGTTTTTCATAAGTAACCCAACAATAATGATTTGGTTGGTTTTAAAGGCCGCTCCTGCAGTTGTTTTGGAAGGTCTCCAGCTTTTGGATTGTTTACTCAGTTTCTCCCTACAGATATCTCGGGGCTTTGTTGACTCCTGCTGTGTTTTCTGAAAGCAGTCTAATACACTTCTAATCCATGTAAATGTATTGTGCGCTATACTCTTCATCATGAAAACAAGTGATGCTTTTACACATTCACTGGCTCTTCTCCTTCTGGTTTGGGCTCGGGCAAATGGTAATATATCTTTTCTGATTCTATGTATAGCTGACATATGTTTAGGTATTTCTGCTAATCCGTATACAGGGTTTGGAGACAATTGCCGAATGTTTTTACATATATCTCTGAGGACAGTCATTAACTTTTTTTCCCTATAGCTTTATGTACCTATTATGTATAATCTTAAATTATACAGTGAAAGATTTTCTATATGGTAATCAAAGTTATTAACTATCAGAAAGGAGGCTTCCAAAACATCTTCCAAAATGTCTAATTCTAATTAACCTTTGTTTAATCTTGTTTATTTATGGTTGTTATTCATATTGAAGTTGCTGTATAGATGACAGGAAATTATTTTGAATGTGTTTTAATGCATTTTAGTGTACTCCGAAGCATCTAAGTTTGAAACAGGGACTCTGTATGAGTACCTCTACACTGTGGATGTAGTCCTGGAGCCGACTGCTGAGCATGACCGGATGAGATCTGGATTCTCAATGGAGGCCGTGGTACAGATCCATTCACTGTGGAGAAATCCAAGCAATGAGCAGGACCTGCTGGTCCAAATCAAAGTCAGTTTCTTCTGCTTCCATTGTCGTTCCAACTCTAGAAATGTATGTAACTCTGAACTGTGCAGATTAGAGACAGAATTAAAAATGTGCTTCTTTGTGTTTCCTTCTCTTTGTTTTAGTTTCAAGACCTTAAGGTTATGAGCAACCATAATGGAAGTCAATCCATCTTCATGGATTCGTCAGTAGAAGAGTTACTTGGACAACAGCACCTACATGATTTAAGAAAACCTGTCTTGATTCACTCCATTGGCGGAAAAGTAACCTTTTTGATTTCGAAGTCGCTTCTCTTTGATCGCTACAGATCCTACAGATAAGACTCAGGACTGATAGACTGAGACATTCTAGATTTAAAATGGCCATGTGCTTTTAAGAAAACTTTTCCCTTTCTAATGAGTTTCAGCAGGAGATATCGTTGCATGCATTTAGATCAATGTCAAGGTATATATATATAATGTATATATATGTTCTGTGCTGCAATGAGCCATATTTCCTTTCTTCTTAATCATAATCTTTCACAGCTTCCATTCTGTGGTTTCAAAGCCTTTCTTACTTTCAATCCCTGTTGCAGCTGGAAGACGTGTTTGCTGCTAATGAGACCAACAAGTTTATTTTGAATCTGAAAAGAGGGCTTGTTAGTGTTTTCCAGATGCAGACGTATTCTGGAACAGCTACAGAGGTGAGCTTAGCGTGATATTTACAGGCACAAAGGGGTTTCATGTACTCGCTATATTGTATGGTTAGCTGCGTGATTGCTATGTACAATTTTAGAAGTATATATATCTGCTCAAAATGGATGGAATGCACTGGATTTGATAGAAATAATGGCTCTGCGGGGTGTTAGGTGAAATTTAAACCAAAATAAAGTTTTGTTTTGTTTTGTTTTGTTTTGTATTCCCAGAATGATGTGACTGGTAGATGCAAGGTTTTGTATGAGGTTTCTGGGAAGCAAATCATTAAAATAAAAGATTTCCAGAGCTGTGAAAAGGAAGATTTTGGCTATACCTCCACAAACCAGGTAAGAAAATTGCTAAAAGTGATATGAAACACAGGGGAGGTCTTTACTGTATTGATGGTGAGCCCAGATAAATCCCATCATGTCTGGGAACAACCCTTTTGAAGTGTTCCTTCATGGGTAGGCCTGTGTCACAAAGTTACAAATGATTAACGACTTTTCAAACTATATGGATAGATATGAAACAATAGATCCCATAATGGTCCTTAGTCTTACTACAATGTACAGGACTCCTCAAAACAAATTTTTAGGGGTTTGTTCAAGAAATACGTGTATCACTTTACTTTTCTTTTTCCTCATATCCACACAACAGCAGGTTATTTGAAGAACAGGAATTTATACAGCAGAAGCTAAACATGCCCTGCATCTGTCACTTGTTATTTCTTATCACTAGGGGCTGATGGAAATCTTTTCTGGTTCATTTTCCTCAGAAAATCAGAAGCTGGCTGCAATCAGCATTTATATTAATGAAGTTCTGCAATATGGTTTTAATTTTATATCCCGATTACTATTGACACGTACAGCATATGGGCTTGGGGTTAATAGCATCTGTACACAAAGTTTCCTTGGAGATATATTAAAAAGGCTGTTTCTACAAAGTTAGAAGGGATTAGGGTCAGCAGGTGAAGTTCACAATTAGCGTCATCAGCTATTTGCACAAGGACACCTGTACGCTCGTTTTGATATCAAGGGGGGAAATAATCTGGCATTCGGCCAGTTTTGCTAACGGCCAAAAACTATCTGCTGTGAGGGGCTGAGGAAGTTCACTCAGAGGAAGAGCTTCTCAGTCGGCAGAGTCTCGACTCGATTTTAAAGCTCTAAGGACCACAGGCTCAGACTGCAGCAGCTCTGCTTATAGGTTGAGTCTGATAACAGACCCTCACACTGATTTCCAGCCCTCTGGCCTTTGATATGAAGCTCCCTCATCCTTCACTGATTAAATACAACTAAAACGATGATGATTGATGATTAATAATAATAATACACAAATAATATCATTGGCTGCACTGGTGCAAGTGCATTCAATAGGAGATAGGCAGGTTGAGGTTCGGGAGGGGAGCAGAGGAAGATCTTAGCATCATCTGCATAAAAATGGTATGAAAAACCATAGAAACAGAACAAGAGGGGACCTAGGGCAGATCTTTGAGTTAAAATAGATGTTCTCTTTTCATATGTATTTCTCTCATACCAAAGGGAGTAACTAATTTTCCCCAACACAGATGTGTCACTAATTCTCACTTAAATTGCTATAGCAACAGTTAAGCAATGAAAGAAAAACAAAAAGCCATTGAATTGTTTCATTTCTTTCTTTATTTTTTAAATTGAATTAATTCATGTTTTTCCCCTTCAAAAAACTTCTACAAATAACTTGTGCACATATATTTGCCTTTTGCTCCGCCTGTCAGCCCCCATGAGACATAATTTCTGCATAACCTGAAGAGAAGTGTGTATTTAGCAATAGCTAACGTGACCAATAATGTCACAGTAACCTGTCTTTATCAATTGACTTTGGTCACAGACTTTTAGGATGACATAATGTTTGCATCAGAATGTCTTTGCTGGGCACCGATAAGTGAATATGTTTTGTGCTGTTCTATCCCCATTAAATTCAAAGTGAAGTGAGTATATAGAGAATATTCACCACAATGCAATGAAGTATTCTCACCTCCAGCTTATCTCCAACTTCGGCTGAACACATTTTAAGGATACCTCTTAGATCCATGCAGGTTTATTTCAGAAGTGAAAAATATGTCTTTCCTTTTGATCTACTGTCATTTTATGTTACATAAGGAGGAAGGGAGGTATGATTCTTTACTCTGGAGAAAAGATTAACTGTAATACTTACTGGAGTGCATGTTCAAAGAAAAACGCAGCCTTACTTTTAGCATTACAGAAAAGCACAGAGAAACTTTTGGTAGCTAATCGTATTTCTCTCGTCTTTATCTATAATTAAAAGGGGTGTTGATATTGAAGAGCACACAAAACCCCATTCTTCTTCAGTAATGTGTTTAAGGCTTGTTTGGGCGTTGCAGATAATTTGCTATGTGTTGAGCCTTTGATGGTGGATGAATCTGAGGTCTGTCCATTCATGCTAAGTGGGTAATACAAAACAAATGTCTACATATATATTACAGTGTACATTTACAGATGTTTTGAAACCTCACAGCAAGTCTGTGTCTTGTCTTTAAGGTGTTTGGAGTTAATGTGAATGGAACCAGTAAGTGTATCTATTTAATGGAAAATGACATCATCAAGTCAGTGAAATCCGAGGAAAGCCACCTGATTATGTTGAATTTGAAATCTACAATTGGCACTAAGATCAATTCCAGGTGACTGTTTCTTTTTATGTTTCTGTATGTGATATAGGTGAATTTGCAATATTATTCATAGAAACGCTGAACTTAATTAACTTCAAGATGTTAACTGGAAGTCAGTTGGCTCACATTGTAAAATCTAAATAACTCAACTGGTGTTAAATATGAAAGCCATCCTTCTACAGAACACTCAGTTCACATGTTTTATTATAAAGCTTGTCAAATCTATTGCTCAAGTGGCATGAGGGAAAATTTGTTTTTATGATTTATTTGGCAGGAACTTTAACAGCAGCACTTCATTTGAATGTAACCTAGATCTCTGGAGTATGTGTAAAATAACACTGTGAAATTTTACCTTAGGCTGGGGCTGCAACTTTTATCAACAAAACCAGGAGTGAGTGAAATATTAAAGCCAGACATCCCAGAGGTATTGGCTGGTCTTGAATACAGTTATACAGCAGTAGGTAGTCATGCAGTGCCCGTAGAGAGAAGACCATGTTTTAACTGCTCTTCGGTAAGAACATAATTAAGAAACAAATAAATCCATCAATAATAAATGTTTTAAATACAGCTCTGGAAAAAAACATTAAATAAATAATATTGATACAAGTTTTACAATTTAAAAATACAATCTGCTTTGTTGTTGTTGTTATTATTATTATAGTATCTGATTTTATTAGCAACTGTTCAAATCTCACTCAGGCTACTGACCACATGAAGACCATTAAAAATGTGGATGTTCCTAAAATATCAACTACAAAGAAGTTTCTAGATTTAGTAACTTTGCTACGAGATATGAAGAAGAAAGACATTATACAGATGTTGAAAACCACTAAATATACTGCAGTGTAAGTATAAAATTGAATTTAAAAAATAAGAAAGAACATTAGGAAGCTCCATAAATATACACCAATCAGCCATAACATTATGACCAGCTGCCTAATTGTGTAGGTCCCCCTTTTGCCGCCAAATTAGCCCTGACCCGTCGAGGCATGGACTCCACTAGACCTCTGAAGGTGTGCTGTGGTATCTGGCACCAAGACTTTAGCAGCAGATCCTTTAAGTCCTGTAAGTTGCGAGGTGGGGCCTCCATGGATCGGACTTGTTTGTCCAGCACATCCCACAGATGCTCGATTGGATTGAGATCTGGGGAATTTGGAGGCCAAGTCAACACCTTGAATTCGTGATTCATCAGACCAGGCCACCTTCTTCCATTGCTCCGTGGTCCAGTTCTGATGCTCACGTGCCCATTGTAGGCGCTTTCGGCAGTGGACGGGTCAGCATGGGCACCCTGACTGGTCTGCGGCTACGCAGCCCCATACGCAACAAACTGCGATGCACTGTTTGTAAAATGAGTAATGATGAAATAATTCACCCTACAAACAGTTACAACTTACATTTTCCTTTATGTCTTTTGATGTCAGTTCTTGCTTGGTTAGGCTCATTATTTTGACATTAGCAGAACACAAAGGTGAATCATTATAAAATATTGCGTGTGATTAATGTGTTTTAGTAGGTATTGAAATGTAACTCTCAGCAGGATAGCTATCTATCTGCCTTATGCTGGGAACAGCTCTTTGAAAGAAATGTGAATGTGATTATTCCTTGTGGCATTTGTTTCAGTCCTTTCCTCATTGATGCAGCTGCAGCAGTCCTGACCCCAGAATCCCTTGGTGCACTTTCATCTTTCCTGGATTTCACAAAAGTAAAGCAGGGTCCTCTCTTGGAGAGGTTTCTGTACGCCTGTGCTTTTTCTGCACGGCCATCAACATATTTGCTTAGCACTCTCACCGTGAGTGTATTATTATTATATGTTCTCACAGAATATTTCCATTTCAACACTGCAGTGACTAGATATGTATATGGGCAGCTTTTACAGTACTAAAGATATAGGCCTAGTGTTAATACATGAGGATTAATTTAAAAGTGCTGAATAACTTTATAATCTCCTTCAGTGTAAAGTGTTTGTTATTATTTTGTTTCTTTATGTGTTATAGAATATTCTTTCTGGTAAAATTGTTCAAAAAGAAGTACAAGAGACTGCCATCATCACACTGGGTTCAGTGATTGGTAAAATGTGCTCTGCAAATAACTGTACATCGCAGGTAAGAACATGTTCAATTAAGTCAATTACACAAGGAGCCAAGGCATACATTTAAAAAAAATGTTTTTATACAAATGTATTTATAATGTATTCGTTAAGAATGTTGGAAATCTAACATAAAATACATCTGAATTTAAAAAAAAAATCAGATTTTATCATAATCTAAGCATTCTGAGGTAAGTTGTCCTATCTCTTGAAACACAAGTGACCTTACTTTACTTTTGATATGATTCTGCTGCAGGACCAAACGGTCAGCCCACTACAGCTACAGACCTTGCCAACAAAGTCAGTGTTTGAGTGTTGGTGACCAAAGCAATCCTTCTATTTAAGGTGTTGATATGCCTGGAATGTAATCTGCCTCAGGGTTGTCATTTTTCTTGCCAGTTATAAGGACATTATACTGGGGATGGTATTAGAAAGTCAAGTGCTTCAATAACATATGAGGCTTGTCAATTATATTTTACATATTCGGAACCAACCAGACTTATATATAATCTTTTAGTTTATATACTACCCTTTGCAAAATTAATCTGCACTATATTGTTTTTTTAAATTTTATCTTTTTACTAGGAAGTAATAAGAGCTAAAAACTTAATTGTGGACAGACTGAAATCCTCTACTGAAGAATTTGCAGTAAAGGCATGTCTTTTAGCCTTGAAGAGTGCCTGTCTTCCAGAAACAATCCCCCTTATTCTTCAGTACACCGAGATGTCCAACTCTGTCTCCATTACTGCTCTGTCAGCACTGCAAAGGTTCCCCGCAAAGTATATTAACAATGAGGTATTGCGTGTTTCTGCATTGGAAAACGTAGAATGCAACAATATCTGAAAGCTAGGCGATGTATTAGATGTCGTTGTGTATCTAGACATTTAACACCTTAAAGATTTATTTGACTTTGAGGACGTTCATCATTCAGAGGTTTGATAACAGTACAGCTACTACAAGTGAAATTGAATTTTTGTGTGTCATTTGCAAAACTGGGCATTTGGCCAAACTGTGAAACTCATGGGAGAGACAGGCCTAGACGTACAGAACATTGGAATTAATAGAGACAAAATTATGTATCTAATCCACATTATAAATTACACCTGAAGTCATCACTTTCTGTACAGCAGGTCAAGCAGCCCTTGTATTTTTATTAAAGTATACATTATGAGAAACCAGTTGATGATTATAATATTGACTATGATACAGGTACTTAACATCTAACTATGAGAAATGCTTTATTATTATCACAAAGGATCACACTGGTTTATGTACATTCTTACATTCCTGGATGACGGTATGTTTACTGTCTGTAGCTGGTTTATTAGTGATAAGTGGGCATTTGTGAAGAGGGCATTCAGTAGAACTATTAATAATGTATATCTGTATGTATTAATTCAAATATATCTAATTCAATCTCCTTAGGTTAAGGAGCAAATGAGAAATATTTTTTATCAGAGGAAGAAACACTTTATTGAAACAGTTCGACTGGCAGCTGCAGAAATTCTCCTGAACAGCGACCCTCAGTATGTAGACATCAGAAATATTATAGAAGCAATACCGAGAGAGGGGCCGGAACCATCCAGATATTTATCATCAAAAATTCAAAGTTGTCTTAATTCTGATCATGGTGCAAGGTAAAAAGAATATTTATTCTCTGCTGTCCTATATGGCTCTCCTAGTTATACTGAACATATACATTATTATGATTATTATGATTATTATTTTTACCCACAGCCATAGTCTGCATACAAAATGTCTTGATTCTTAATTGAAAACCTTGTTGTTTTTTTAATTAGGGCATTATTGATACAAATGTAATCTGTTGGTTCAAATAGGTTTTACAATGTGACAATCAAATACAAGGCTCTACTGAACTAGAAATGCCTAATAATTATATCATTATAATTATACCTATAATTAATCACAGCTGGGATACTTTGTGTCTCTTTTAATGTGATTTCTGTTCTCTTTTTCCCAAGGAAAATCATTGTTGAAGTTTTAAAAGATTCAAACTTAAATAACTACAACCATCTATCCAGGCTTGGCAGTTCTTCAACTTATTCTGGAAATTTGACAGGTAAAATATAATTATGAATAATAAGAACCTTTAAATGTTCTACTTAAGGTTAGATAGTCCAATTGACCCTCTCCTTTCCACAATCCCTAAATAAGCCTGCATTCTCCACCCTCACCTGACCTAACTATGAACAGTAGAGTGAACAGACCATATTAGTTCTAATTGTAAACATGCTAATTGTCACAATTTACTAATTAACATTGTGTTTTTCCTGTAGCAACCAAGGATATGGTCACCTCTTATAATGTTGACTTCCTCTTTTCCGAGCATGGATTTTTAAGAAAAAGTAACAGTAATTTCTACACATACAGCCATGGAAATAAACTACTCTCTGTACAGGTACTTTTACACTTCATAACCACCAATTATCCTAATTAACGTAAGGGGAACATGCATTGCAATGTTTTGAAGCATTGTAAATTATATTTCCTTTGAAGTGTAAGTGCTCCTTATTTTTATATTTAAGTAGCTTGTTAACACAGTTACAATACTTTTAAAAACTTGTTAAACACAAGGCATTTTGTATCAAATTAGTTTCAACCCTTTCAAAGGAAATTGCTCTCCTTGAAGTAATCTTATATTTTGTAAGTTGCCCTGGACAAGGGCGTCTGCTAAGAAAATAATAATAATAATAATAATAATAATAATAATAATAATAATAATAATATGTTTTGGCCTTGATATGTATTTACATATGTCACAGTTCACCTTGAATGATTTGAATCACCTTAAAGGTCATAACTTTATAAAAGCAGTATATTTCATTGACCTTTGAAAACTTAACGAATGCACATAGTTGTTTGGGGAGTAATGGAATACAAGTAGCGGTGTTACTTAATCAGATTACAGAATTTTAGAATACAGGCATAGTACAACCAAAAACGTTATCGATAGTTTGTATTTGCAGTAAAATTTAAGATAAATCCACGTAAATTACAAATAGTTACTGTGCATCCTAGCTGGTTCTGTGACCTTAATAATGAAAGACTTAATATAATACCACAATAACAACATACAACGTGTTAATAGTCTAAAACAAATCACACAAACTGAACACAATTAATGTGTTTATTGCATAAACAAGATGCATAATATTTCTCATGGGCTGATACTTGAAAATAAAGGGAAAAAAGTATTCCAAATGTAATCTAAAGGTATTCCGATTATGTTACTGTCTTGGATTGGATTAGGTTACAGATTATTTTCAGAACAGGGTCATCAGTATTCTGTACAGAATACTTTTTAAATGTAACTCTCCCAACACTGGTTGTTAATTTTTTGCTTGTTTGTTTGTTTCCGTTGGTTTTTACAGTGTAATAATAATATACTACACATACACATTTTTTCTTTTAGGTTTCTATGGAAGCAAAAGGTCTTGATGGTTTATTCGGTGAAGCTGCTGAGGAAGAGGAGATCATGGCAGGAATGTCAACAACATTACTGGACGTGCAGCTCCGGCCAGTGGTCTTTTTCCAGGGCTATGCAGATCTGATGGAGAAATATTGGTCAGCCAATGGAGAACCACAGCATATACTAATGGCAAATATCCTGCCAATCGACCATCTGCAGGTAAAAACACTGATTCATCTTTAATTTTTCAAGCTGGAGAAGAGATCTGGTAAACCAATCTGTGTATGTCCATATGAGGATAACAGACACATATAAGATTAAAAAAAAAAATGGTTTGTTTGTTTTGACATCTTTATTGTCTCAGACACAACTGTATTATTATAATTAGTTACATTAAGCTTAAAGCTTTATATAAAGTAAATAGGTACAGTAAGCATAGTAACCCAATTCATGCATTTTAGGTGTTTTCACTTCAGTCTGGTTTGCCAGTGCTTATCCACTTTCAAGGAGGGCTCACGGTTGATGTCACAAGTAGCACCGAGCTCAGTCTGTTCAGCCAAGAATCAAAGAGCAGAGTCACAAACAGGTAAAATCAGGAAGAATTGCATGCTTTCCTTTCATATTAGCTGGAGACTGAAAAGATTCAGTAATTAACACTAATTAATTAACCTTCCTGTGTACAGTTTAATTACACTGCTCAATGAAAATCTTTAACAGACTGCAGAGGAGTGGAAACATATCCATCTTCAATTGTGGAGTATCACACGATATCTGTCCTTGGAGACCCTTTAAAAAAATGTTTAGACTGCTGTTGTAGTGGATTTATTCTCTGTTATTTATTTAGTTACACCCGAGTGTCTGCAAGCTTGACTGGCAAAACCTGTCTGTGAATGAGAGATGTACCCAGTTATTGTCTTTATGCAAACCATGTCCCCAACCTGTCAGAAATAATATTAATATTAAAGAGTCCAAACTGTCTATAGGAAAGTTCATGTTTCCCTCTTCAGTGTAAAGAATTCTTCACTTCCAGTCTTACCTGGAATAATAGTTCAGTATATTCCAATAAAACATTGGAATTGTACATTGTCACCCAAATCGATTAAATAAAAGGTTTACTGTTTAAAAGCTTATCCCCCCATATATAATGACTTCCACCTGCATTGGGAAACATCTCAATACCTTAAGCAATTTCTTTCATACAGTGAGGGAAAAAAGTATTTGATCCCCTGCTGATTTTGTACGTTTGCCCATTGACAAAGAAATGATCAGTCTATAATTTTAATGGTAGGTGTATTTTAACAGTGAGAGACAGAATAACAACAAACAAATCCAGAAAAACGCATTTCAAAAAAGTTATACATTGATTTGCATGTTAATGAGGGAAATAAGTATTTGACCCCTTCGACTTAGTACTTGGTGGCAAAACCCTTGTTGGCAATCACAGAGGTCAGACGTGCCCTGGCTGAGGGAAGGAGGTTCTCACCCAAGATTTGACGGTACATGGCCCCGTCCATCGTCCCTTTGATGCGGTGCAGTTGTCCTGTCCCCTTAGCAGAAAAACACCCCCAAAGCATAATGTTTCCACCATGTTTGACGGTGGGGATGGTGTTCTTGGGGTCATTCCTCCTCCTCCAAACATGGCGAGTTGAGTTGATGCCAAAGAGCTCGATTTTGGTCTCATCTGACCACAACACTTTCACCTAGTTCTCCTCTGAATCATTCAGATGTTGGCAAACTTCAGACGGGCCTGTACATGTGCTTTCTTGAGCAGGGGGACCTTGCGGGCGCTGCAGGATTTCAGTCCTTCACAGCGTAGTGTGTTACCAATTGTTTTCTTGGTGACTATGATCCCAGCTGCCTTGAGATCATTAACAAGATCCTCCCGTGTAGTTCTGGGCTGATTCCTCACGGTTCTCATGATCATTGAAACTCCACGAGGTGAGATCTTGCATGGAGCCCCAGACCGAGGGAGACTGACAGTTATTTTGTGTTTCTTCCATTTGTGAATAATCGCACCAACTGTTGTCACCTTCTCACCAAGCTGCTTGGCGATGGTCTTGTAGCCCATTCCAGCCTTGTGTAGGTCTACAATCTCGTCCCTGACATCCTTGGACAGCTCTTTGTCCCTTTAAGAGAGTGCTCCTAATCTCAGCTCGTTACCTGTATAAAAGACACCTGGGAGCCAGAAATCTTGCTGATTGATAGGGGATCAAATACTTATTTCCCTCATTAACATGCACATCAATTTATAACTTTTTTGAACTGTGTTTTTCTGGATTTTTTTGTTGTTATTCTGTCTCACTGTTAAAATACACCTACCATTAAAATTATAGATGTACGAAATCAGCAGGGGATCAAATACTTTTTTCCCTCACTGTAATATTTTTTTATTGACAACCAACATAATTCAGATGGTTATTTCAATATCTGTTTTTCAAACTGTGGTCAATTTGTGTCTCTAAGGGGCACCTTGGCAATCAGTGGCACAATAGAGATTGATGCTTCTTTCATAAATGTTGGAGTGGAAACCAGAACAGAAGCTCAGACCCAGTTTGTTTTTGTTAACACTGTGCGCTTCTCAGAAATGCCAGTATTGTTCTGTTTGCAAATGAAAAAGGAACCATACCCTTACAGGTACAAATACTTTTTTCTATACATTAACATGCACATGTTGTTGTTGTTGTTTAATTGTTTTAACTGGCAAGAAAACATACCATTAAATAAATATAATGTTGTACCTAATATTGTTCTGTTATTTAGGGAGTCCGTTGTGGTATATGAAAGGTTTCCCAATGGGAAGAACTTCACTTTGCAGAAGAGAAGAAAGTTTACTTTCCCAGGAGAAGAGGTCTCACTACACAAGAGAAATTCTGAGATGTGTAAGAAATTGCTATAGCAAGAAGAGTGAATTCTCCATACATTGAACTTACAGAGAAAAAATAAAGCACTGAATAAGAATGCATCATCCTGATTGTTCAATTTTTTACTATGAAATATATAAAAATGTATTCATGCTGTGTCTAAGAAGAAGGGATTGATAGTTTAAGCCAAAGAAAAATAAAATAAACTCAATTATATATTGTAGACATAGAGGTTTAAATTAAATTTTGTTCTGCTGTTCATAATGTAAATACTGTAACATTTACATAATAGCCTTCTGTATTTCATACTTCCACACCTGTCAAAATATTTATCAAGAACTATCACATTTTCCTGCATGTGACAAGATTATTATTCATGCAATTAAGATGTTGCATTTGCCAAGTAATTACAAATGTTTCATATAAAAAGAAAAGTTTAGGACTTTTTTAGTTGCTGGCAGATTCTTATTCTTATTCAAATTCTTATCTTTCATAAATTACAAAGTATTATTACTTTCATAGTCCGTTAATATTTTTCCAAAGTATGTTCTTTCATAGAATCTACCTGACCAATAAATGACCTGTAAGCTGCTCCCGGCCTGAGAAACAGAGCATCTTCTGACTATCTTGGTTCAGAAGCTGCAATCTTTTACTGTCTGGAGAAAATATAAATAGTCTGCTCTAAATCTGCCGGGCTTACGTCTTTCTGATTCAACATACTGGCTGCAATTTCAAAGACATAATTGAGTGTAACCTCTCACAGTTGTCTGGGCCAGATAAAAGGTCTGTATCCGAGCAGGTCTTATTTTCTCATATACATTTATATTACATTACATTGTTCTTTAAGGAAACAGCAGAAAAACTAAACTAACAACATATAATACGTATTTTTCCCCACAGACAAAGAGGCCCAAAAATCATCCCACAGATTTCAAAAAGCTTTTAAATAGGCGATAATGCTTTTGTAGGGAATTTGTGTCTTTTATGCCCATTGATTCAAAGTCACCCTCCACTGTCTCCATCTTACAGCTTTTTGCTCGTCGGAGAGGAAGGTTTTCTCCATTTCTGAAAGCTAGTTGTCAATTTATATCTCTTCAAAGTAATGTATGCTTCTAGTGATTCACCTTTCTTATAATTTAAACCTTTTTTGAATTATTCACTATTTTCATTAAAGCTATTTCCTGTTTCTATTGCTTTAAAGGGCAAGGGTGTTTTTTTTTCTATTTCAATTCTTCGTAATTAAATTTAATTAGATACAATTTTACTGTTAATGTTTACAATTAACAAATATATTTCTGAATGCTTGACTTTTTTAAGTTGTCAATGCATATATATACTCAGCAAAAAAAGAAACATCCTCTCACTTTCAACTGCTTTTATTTTCATCAAACTTAACATGTGTAAAAGATTCAACAACTAAGACATAAACTGAACAAGTTTCACAGACATGTGACTTACAGAAATGGAATAATATGTCCCTGAACAAAGGGGGGTCAAAATCAAAAGTAACAGTCAGTATCTGGTGTGGCCACCAGCTGCATTAAGTCCTGCAGTGCATCTCCTCCTCATGGACTGCACCAGATGTGCCAGCTCTTGCTGTGAGATGTTACCCCACTCTTTCACCAAGGCGCTTGCAAGTTCCCGGACATTTCTGTGGGGAATGGCCCTAGCCCTCACCCTCCGATCCAACAGGTCCGAGACGTGCTCAATGGGATTGAGATCCGGGCTCTTCGCTGGCCATGGCAGAACACATTCCTGTCTTGCAGGAAATCACGTCCAGCGAAGGTGGGTTTGTGTCCATAGGTGACGTTGTTGCCGGTGATGTCTGGTAAGGACCTGCCTCACAACAGGCCTACAAGCCCTCAGTCCAGCCTCTCTCAGCCTATTGCGTCTGAGCTCTGATGGAGGGATTGTGTTCCTGGTGTGACTCGGGCAGTTGTTGTTGCCATCCTGTACCTGTCCCCCAGGTGTGATAATCGGATGAACCGATCCTGTGCAGGTGTTGTTACACGTGGTCTGCCACTGCAAGGACGATCAGCTGTCCTTCCTGTCTCCCTGTAGTGCTGTCTTAGGCATCTCACAGTACATGCATTGCAATTTATTGCCCTGGCCACATCTGCAGTCCTCATGCCTCCTTGCAGCATGCCTAAGGCACGTTCACGCAGATGAGCAGGGACCCTGGGCATCTTTCTTTTGGTGTTTTTCAGAGTCAGTAGAAAGGTCTCTTTAGTGTCCTATGTTTTTATAACTGTGACCTTAATTACCTACCATCTGTAAGCTGTTAGTGTCTTAATGACCGTTCCACAGGTGCATGTTCATTAATTGTTTATGGTTCATTGAATAAGCGTGGAAAACATTGTTTAAACCCTTTACAATAAAGATCTGTAAAGTTAATTGGATTTTTACAAAATTATCTTTAAAATACAGTGTCCTGAAAAAGGGACGTTACTTTTTTGGCTGAGTATATATATATATATATATACACAGTGGGGGAAAAAAGTATTTGATCCCCTGCTGATTTTGTACGTTTATTCACTGACAAAGAAATGATCAGTCTATAATTTTAATGGTAGGTGTATTTTAACAGTGAGAGACAGAATAACAACAAAAAAATCCAGAAAAAACGCATTTCAAAAAAGTTATAAATTGATTTGCATGTTAATGAGGGAAATAAGTATTTGACCCGTTCGACTTAGTACTTGGTGGCAAAACCCTTGTTGGCAATCACAGAGGTCAGACGTTTCTTGTAGTTGGCCACCAGGTTTGCACACATCTCAGGAGGGATTTTGTCCCACTCCTCTTTGCAGATCCTCTCCAAGTCATTAAGGTTTCGAGGCTGACATTTGGCAACTCGAACCTTCAGCCCCCTCCACAGATTTTCTATGGGATTAAGGTCTGGAGACTGGCTAGGCCACTCCAGGACCTTAATGTGCTTCTTCTTGAGCCACTCCTTTGTTGCCTTGGCTGTGTGTTTTGGGTCATTGTCATGCTGGAATACCCATCCACGACCCATTTTCAATGCCCTGGCTGAGGGAAGGAGGTTCTCACCCAAGGTTTGACGGTACATGGCCCCGTCCATCGTCCCTTTGATGCGGTGCAGTTGTCCTGTCCCCTTAGCAGAAAACCCCCCCCAAAGCATAATGTTTCCACCTCCATGTTTGACGGTGGGGATGGTGTTCTTGGGGTCATAGGCAGCATTCCTCCTCCTCCAAACACGGCGAGTTGAGTTGATGCCAAAGAGCTCGATTTTGGTCTCATCTGACCACAACACTTTCACCCAGTTCTCCTCTGAATCATTCAGATGTTCATTGGCAAACTTCAGACAGGCCTGTACATGTGCTTTCTTGAGCAGGGGGACCTTGCAGGCGCTGCAGGATTTCAGTCCTTCACGGCGTAGTGTGTTACCAATTGTTTTCTTGGTGACTATGGTCCCAGCTGCCTTGAGATCATTAACCCGTGTAGTTCTGGGCTGATTCCTCACCGTTCTCATGATCATTGAAACTCCACGAGGTGAGATCTTGCATGGAGCCCCAGACCGAGGGAGACTGACAGGTATTTTGTGTTTCTTCCATTTGTGAATAATCGCACCAACTGTTGTCACCTTCTCACCAAGCTGCTTGGCGATGCCCTTGTAGCCCATTCCAGCCTTGTGTAGGTCTACAATCTTGTCCCTGACATCCTTGGTCAGCTCTTTGGTCTTGGCCATGGTGGAGAGTTTGGAATCTGATTGATTGATTGCTTCTGTGGACAGGTGTCTTTTATACAGGTAACGAGCTGAGATTAGGAGCACTCCCATTAAGAGAGTGCTCCTAATCTCAGCTCGTTACCTGTATAAAAGACACCTGGGAGCCAGAAATCTTGCTGATTGATAGGGGATCAAATACTTATTTCCCTCATTACCATGCAAATCAATTTATAACTTTTTTGAAATGCGTTTTTTCTGGATTTTTTTGTTGTTATTCTGTCTCTTGCTGTTAAAATACACCTACCATTAAAATTATAGACTGATCATTTCTTTTTCAGTGGGCAAACGTACAAAATCAGCAGGGGATCAAATACTTTTTTCCCTCACTGTATATATATATATATATATATATATATATATATATATATATATATATATATTTTTTTTTTTTTTTTTTTTTTTACTTCACAGCCTGGAATATACAGTGACAAATTAAAAGGAAAACTTGAATCAATTAGTGGAGGAACATAATGAATGTAAAAAGGTGTACTGCATGATACAATTAAGCAATTTACATCCTATTATGCTCTGTGGCATGTATACAAATGCTGAGCAGACCCAGTTGACCTCGATTTTGGATCAAGATGGCAAGAGGAAAGGATCAAAGTGACTGTGAAAGATGGGTCATTATTTGGGCACGAATGGCAGGAGCTTCAGTCACAAAGATGCTCAACTGGCTGGTGTTCTGGACAAGTGGGCGAATGCATGTGTGGTGACACCAAGAGAACGGGACAGGTCTGAATGCTTGACCCCTACAAGTGGTTTGTGTCCACTTGCCCCCTTAGAGGGAAGGGTCACAGCAAATCATTACAAAGTTACTCTGAGTGATCACCTTTATCCTATGGTGACACATTTCTATCCTGATGGGAGTGGTCTCTTCCAGGATGACAAAGCCCCCATCCACAGGACACGAGGTCTGATAAGTATGAAAATGATGTGAATCATATGCTCTGGCCTTCACAGTCACCAGATCTCAACCCAGTTGAACACCTATGGGAGATTTTGGACCGACATTTTAGACAGCGCTCTCCATCTCCAACACCAAAACAACAAATGAGGGAATATCTTTTGGAAGAATGGTGTTCATCCCTCCAGTAGAGTTCAGAGACTCATAGAATCTGTGCCAAGAGCATTAAAGCTGTTCTGGCGGCTCATGGTGGCCCAACACCTTACCGAGACACTTTATGTTGTTTTTTCCTTTAAATTCTCTATATTTAAATATATATTTCTCTATATTCTGATACAGTTGTGGGGGTCTTGTTTTGAAGGGGGGTGTTTTGATATACGTGAACTCACCAATCCCCAATATCAATCTTTATAATAATTCACTAAACAAACAATTGTCTTCTAATATACATTCTGTAGCTATTCAATGTAATATAACAGTACTGTGTAGTTTTTGTTTTCTTTCAAACATATATGTATAATGGATAAAAAGGATGGAAGATTGGGTGAAGCTACAGTTCAGGCCCTCTCTCTTTAGATTCATCTATGCTGCTTTCAAAACAGTTTTTAAACAAATTGATATGACTCATTGCACTTCAGGCCATTACATTCAGTGCACAGCATATCCTTTTACCCTGAGTGACTAGTAATGTGTTTGATAAATTAAATAAAGTTCTATCCCAGGATGAGTAACTCACTTTAATAACTTAATAAATACTTGGAGAGCATGGTCATATTACCTTATTTTACCTTAGTTTAGCACAACTATTGTAAGCATTATAAAACACTCCTGATTACAGGAAAGCAAACCATATAATGATTATGCACATCATTTGCCACAACCATATGTCCTGAAATTAACACATTTGTTTATGTTGGATTGTTCATTGTTTATTGTCATCTATATTAAAAAATACAGCCAAGTATGTTAAAAAGCAATTCAATAATGTACTTAAATACATGGCTCTCTCATCCTTATAAATGTAGAAGAAACACACAACACAAACAACACAGATCAAAAACAAATAACCACATAATGAGTGCATGTAAAGTTAATTCTGCACATTTGTCTTGGACTTTGCCATGAACCTGTTCTTTCAATAGATGCTTGGATGAGTATGAGGGCTTTAAGTATCGTCTCTCTTCATTATTTGATTGTTTGTGTATATCGTTGACATTGATGCAGCCTTCCTTTGGATCTAGGAAGAGAAAGACTACAAATGACCTGCTATACTCATTCAATGTTAATCCATTCATTAACAAAGCTTTTTGTCATTTTCATAATACTCCAATTTTGCTGCTAATGATGCACAGAGGATATTAAAAGGTCAGAGACTCATTGACATACATGGGGACTTGTATGGGTTTCGATCAGTTGGAGGAGGAAACAAAACAAAAACTCGCTTCTGGCTGTAAATGAATCATGTCTCACAAAAGGTGGGCAACCAAGTTTAATTCATCTATGGTTTGAAGAATTGGCTGTTGATGGCTGTTCGGGACACGGGGGCCAGAGGTCGGTGACTTATGCCCAGAAAGCCCCCTGTGCTTGTAACAGCAAGGTCACAGCGAGATAAATGCTTCATTGTTAAGAGTTCTCTTGTCTGCAATACAGTTTTGAGTTCCATGTGTACAATCTAAAGCATTTCTGAAGGTCTGTTTTTATTTTATATTTTGTAAGTTTTGTAAGACAAGGGCATCTGCTAAGAAATAAATATTATTATTATTATTATTATTATTATTATTATTATTATTAATAATAATAAATGCAGTTTTGTCTATTAAAAGTATCACGGAGTACACTTTTTTTCTCCATATTCTTGAGTGAGACCAATGGCATTAGCGTAATTCTAAAGTTGATCCATTTATGTATTTATTAAGCAATTAGTTTGTATTTACTTCTTTCTGGGGACTATTTTAATTATTATTTTCCTGGAGTTGTATTACACCTATTGTCTTCATTCTATCAATCAGCTAAAACAGTATAAAGGCTGTGTGTTTTGGGGCACAGGTATGCGGTTGAGGACTAAAAACAATGCCTTTGATAACATCTGCTGTCTGAAGAATGCTGATCAATTAACACATCAAACACAATGACAACCATATCAAATGCGGGCGTTTGTGAATTATTATGCATGTGGTATATTAACAAAATGTCACTTCTAATACATAAAACTGCAATCTGTTGTCTATCTGAAGCTATAAAAAGGCTTCTCCAATGCAAATCCTGAGTTATTTTCCTCACTGCATGTGAGAGGAGGGCTCTCGGTTAACCTGTATTTATTTTTTATAATAAACTTCTTCACCCTGACAATTTCTGAAAACCTAATTCTAGGGTAAGTCAAATATTGTAGAAAGGGTCAGTTCATGCAGATGGCTTTTCATTTATTTGTTCTTCTCTTAATGGCTACAGTTCCGTGCATACTTGTACATGAGATGGGAAATCTTAGCACTGGTTTAAAAAGTAATCCCAGCTCCCCCCAGACAATAAACTCTTGTCACACGGAAATCTTTTGAAGCTACAGTAGGCATGCAATTTCAATTTGTTTGGGATTTACACTGGCATTTTATTGCTGGCACACATAAGCCTCTCACATTAATTGTTTCTCTTTGACTATCTAACTCTATGTCTATCTCTCGCCATGACCTTGAAGGCAGAGTTCAGTCAAATCCTATCTAACAACCTGCTCCTTATCTCCTATTCCTGTCCTTCAGAGCTGCTATAAAGCCATGGCCTGATTTTCCCAACCAAGCATCTTTGAAACAGACAGCATGCTGCCAGCAGTTGTTAAACTCTGTTGTGGAATCTCATACCAGCATTTCAGGAACATGACAGGTAATTAAGAAAACCCTATACGAGTGATAATTAATAAATGTGTATATCATAAACATATGTAAGGTCTATTTGGAATTTCATGTTACAGTGGACTCATTCATTGTTCTTTGTTTGAAATAGATGGCATTCAATTGTTGGGATTCATCTAAATATAAGGAAAATTAAGATTGAATCAGCACAGACACTTTAACAGAAATGAGTCACATTACAGTCCTTTCAGATAGGACCTTTGTAGAACAATCTGCATGAGAACATAGGAACCTGCTAATATGGAATAAGGTGCTTCTTGCTGATATGATTTATCTATATATTATATATTGTTATCTGTTCATTAGGATTACAACGAATGGCGATGGCAGCAATTGGGCAAGAAGTAAATGTTATGAAACTTTGCGGCCACATCACCCTCCCAAGTTGGGCAAGCAATATGAAATGGATTGAAAGCAAAACTCTTAATGGTAAGTTCCTGAATTTATAAACAATCTAGGACTCTATCAAGAGTTATGATCAACGTTTACAAGTACTTTTATGATAAAGACAGCTATGACCATATTTAAACAACACATATCTGCTCCAAACAGTGTTTAGAATGGAAAAGTCAATATCATCGGCAGCTCTGAAGTTTCTGTATGTTAGAGCATGTTTACCATTTGTTGTTGTTTCACTACACACTTAATTATAACAAGGCATCCGTTTCCCAGCAAAACCAAGAAAAGAAGAACCTGTCAGCTCACCGGCGATTTTCACAGATGAAGAATTGGTCTTTGTAAGGCAAGGAAAGGAAGCCTTACAAAGGGCCCTAGAGATCCTGGAAGAGAAAGAAGGATGGAAAATAGAAATTTCAGGGGTGAGTTTTAATTCTCGTCTTGAAGACACACTTTCACAATTATAGCATCCCTACTGCTCCAACACCGACACTGCAACCTTGTGGCTCTCCTATGTACATCTTCTGGTGCCTTTCTGTTCATGACATCTAAGATCTTCTTGATCTAAGTGCCTGAAAAGCAAAGCATTGTAACTTAGTATATTTAATATTCCACCTGTCTGCATATATTTTAGATATTCTTCTACAGGTTTTTTCTAAACTGATCTAAATTCATCTATTGTTTAGGGAAATGGTGATGTTATCTTCAGTAAGATCGTCCCAGGAACCGGAAAGGTCTTCAGACTGGAAGGGGTTTTAGATGCCACGCCTGAGGAGCTTTACAATCACCTGTTTGTCAAAGTTGAAGAGATGAATCAATGGAACCCCGATGTGAAACAAGTGAAAGTATGTTCTCAAAGATTCATGCCTCCTACTGTGTGAATGCCATTGCTGTTTGCTACTGGTATGAAAATATGCTTTTGAGTATGTGATTTTAAGTATATTGTTGCCTTTTTTCTTTGCTCTGTAGGTGTTAAAACATGTTGGCCTGGACACTAAGATTACTCACGAGGTCTCAGCTGAGAAAGCAGGGAATCTCATTGGCCAGAGGGATTTTTTGAGCATCAGACATTGCTGCAAACAGAAGTCCTCTATTTATCTAGCCGGGGTTGCCGCAAATCTGGAATCCTTCCCACCTCAAAAAGGATTTGTCAGGTAGAGATCATACATTCCAGATACAAATATGTGTATACAATATTATAATTTAATCTATCAATATTTCAAAACTGAACATGGATGGCTTCAGAAAAAAAAGGTAAATGTTCTCATTCAATAAACATTTGTTTAAAGAATAACCTTTTTTGCCTGTAGCCTTGTGGGACAGGATATATATTGATACCAAATTAAAGATGTTATGTGCTTTAAAAACCTTACAAAGTACCTTCCCTCCTCTTGTATAGAGCTCAGGATGGACCTACCTGCATCATCATACAGCCACTTGGAAACGACAAGAGTAGGAGCCAGTTTACTTGGCTTCTTAATATGGACCTCAAGGTAAGTTGATGTTACTTCGCCGAAATATGCATTAGAACTGTGGAAACTGTATTTCTCTTGGCAGTTGTAATGATTAGAAAGGAAGATATGACTTAAAAACTATTTCTGTTTATATTTGACCCATACTGAAGTCATTGACTCATTTGCTATAGATGAAGTAGACATTCAAGTGAAATTTGTAATAAAATAATTAATAATTTTTAATGATAATGTTATAATTATGTTCAATGAGATTTAATTAAGACACATACACATTGGAGACTAGTGTTTAGTATGTAACATGCTGAGAATATGAAAGCATTAGTACAGTGATTACGAGTGGTTGCCTAGAAACACACATGAATTCTTACCAGCCTCCTGGTTGACATTTCCTCCTGACATTTCCATGAAAGGTAAATACGAGGAGACATTAATTAAATCTGCTCACACACGATAGCTCAGGGGATATAATATACAAGGAATGCAGTCTTAGCTTCGTGTACATCTCTCTGGTCTTTCTGTATGCTATGAGAGCTTACTGTAACTTGTTTTCAAGTCTTAATGATTGATTTGCTGTAGTTTCCCCACACTATTGATCTCCGGTGCTGTAGTTTCAGTGCCCTGCTGTGACATGGAGAACTTAGAAAATAAATAAATGTGTGTGTGTGTGTGTGTGTGCACTCATTCCATCTTTTTTTCTTATTTTGTTTATTTAGGGCTGGATACCAAAGTCTATCGTCAATCAAGCCTTGCCACAAGTCCAGGTAGATTTTACCAAACATCTACGGAAACGTCTGACTTCACGGCTCTTCTCTGTGCCGCACTGACACGGATGAATTTGTGTGCTACAGTACTCAGATACCAGGCCTCTTATAAAAGACCGTCCTACATTACAGTTATGCCAAATATGTCTGCTTCGGCACAGGCGGTTCAAGGTGCACTAAAAGACTTTCGTGAGAATCATGAAGATAACGTAAAGACAAAGATGTTTGAATAATCATGAGCTAGAATGTCTGAAGATGTATGTATTTAATAGGAAAGAATTCTTTGCCAACTCAAACCTCGTTTTTTGTACTGCTCTATGTGCTATACGAGGTATGCTGATCAAATATCCTTATTTTCCAATTATCAATAACAATAAACATTTGTGTTCATAAACTGTCAAGCAGTTATTGTGCGTACATATTATTATTCAATCAGCAAACATTTTTGTAAATGGCAATGAGCTATTAAACATTTTTCCAAGACAAATGTTGTTCTCTCTGATACGCCTGTACTGTATGTGTAAACATATTAAAACCTGTAAATAGCAATGTAATACATTTTGCACAAAACAAGTTTAATGAATACTTCAACATTAACATTTCTGAATATAAAAAAAAAAAGGTTTTAAAAAACATTTATTTTATCTTCAAAGCAATCCATTCTAGGACTAACCAGTGGTATCTATACCTTTGTCCTTTGGATGTATTAGCTTTTCTTCACTGAATACAGTTTCTGACAAAGTACCAAGTTTGCATGAGAAATTAAGTGTTAATCATAAGCTCCGTAAACAAACAATCTATTTCAAATAAGTGCTGTAAGTTCTCCACATTTACTTACGTTCGTTCGCTGCAAGGACATGTATGTTAACTCCTAGCCCGCATACATAGAATGAAACAGCTGCATGTAAGTACAAATGGGATTACATTCAAACTGAACTGTTTTCCTAATAAATGCTGATGAGGTCTTTGGAATATCAATGAAGGGATCAAAGCTAGCAAGGCTTTTTTTCACATTTCAAGTTGAAACAGTATCTATTGACATTTTCAGACATACCAGTAAGTAGAGTACACAGACTAAACAGAGGGCACTTTTGAACTGGCCGTTTAAAACCACTAAAATTGTTCATATCTGTAGTTGTATAAAGATTGCATCCTAAGTTTATGTTTAATATAATCATCACGTGTGGTGATTTTGTGTTTTCTTAAAAAACACTATCTAGATTATATAGCCTAATATCACATACTACTGAGAAACATAATTTGGCATTCATGAAAGCTAATTTCCCACACAGAGAACGTGAAGAAAATTAGTTAGGTGTCTTATAATTTCAACAAGTGTTGCTCAGTCACAATTAAACAACAGATTATTTGATCACCACTTTGATGGCACAGTTACAAACTTAGATTCGTATTAAAATATTTTTTTCTTTAAATGTAATTTTTTTTTATCTTTTACTACCATTTCAATTTTTAATAAATATTAACATTTAAAGCTTTCATTCATGTATATACAAGAACTATACAAAACATAATGACGTTATTAAATGCAAGTCAGGAATGAAATAACAACGAGCAGCAACGTGGGGCTGATTTCTCTCAGACTCACATTATCTAAAACTATTTTCTGTAGTTTCCCAATTCATTACACTTTACACAACATGGTTTGCGCTTAACGTTTCACATAATGCAGAAATTTACACTATATACAATATTATGTGAAAATATATCCGTTTAATTTTTTTTTAATGATCAGAAAATAAAAAAAGCATATGCAACTTTCACTAAGGCAATGTGCAGGCTAGGATTTGGGGAGAAAATGTATTACTGTAGCTGACTCAGCTGTAGCTGTAGTCTTCAGAATAAAACCGTTTTAGGGGACAAATGTTTAGGGACAGATTATGAGGAGCAGATTAACAATTAAGCACCAAGAAAAGGGACTACAAAGGTCCCCCATTCAGAGTGATGTATTTTCCATACATCACAGCTCCCACTTGCGGCATTATGTTAATACCACATATATCACAATATAAGTAAAATAGTAGTTCTGACGCACTTTAAAAATAGGTTAACACACCTGTACATGGATCCAAGGCATTATTAGCAATGCTTTCAGTACGCTTCAGTATGCCTTGTAGTCCTTTTAGTTTACAGCACCTTAAGTTGTTTATTTTCCATTTATTTGAAGCAGAGAAGATTGAGTAATGCAGTACTTGTGCATGAAATGTACTCTGCCAATTTTGAGGTAACCATGACCTGTGGAAGTTCACTCGCACAGGGAGTATGTCTCCTGCAGCAACTGGTTAAAAAAGTGCCTCAGAGTAGAGCAACTCATAAAAGCAAATGTTAAAACTTTCAGCTATAACGGTGAGGACCTTTTTGGGTTTTGGATTCACTTATGAAATCACCATTCATGTCACCACCGGCAAGGTTCTGCGGGTCAAGTCCCTCTCCGATCCCAAATCATCCCTTCTTGACCTAGTTGCACCTGAGAAGCCTAAAGTGCTGTTTCGACTATTCCTGCCAGCCATGTTCCTATGTGAGTTTGAAACAGGATGCTGCAAGGCAGGGACGTCCTGGGCACGGTCTGTGCCAGTTGCCCCAGCCCGGCCTGGAGGTAGAGTTACTGTACTAGAAGAGTCTTCATTGGCTACAGCTGACGAGTTGCTGGCGGTACCCTGAGAGTGAGCCGTGGCGTTCAGTTTTGAGGAGCCAGCAGACTTGAGGATCGAGGAACTTACAGTCGGAGCTGGCGATGTCGCTTTCGGTTTCCTAGCAGCAGCTCTGGTCATCTGAGGTTGGTTTTGAGCAGTTGGGACAACTAGTACATCTGGCAGAGGGATAGGGCTGGACTGGAGGGTAGCCTCCGCATCCTCCACCTCGGAAGCAGCTTTGTCAAAATTCGGAGGCAGGGTGGTTCCAACTGCTTTCTTGTTACAGGACTCGCAGCACAGCTTGTTATAGCCGGGGATGGAGCAGTAGCGAGCCAAGACTTCCATCTGACAGAATATAGATTTGTCACCAAGACATGGCTCATCTGTATGAATAAGCACACCAGTCCATCAGTTCACCGGACATGCTGCTTTCAGTCCGCTTGTCGTTTCCTGAGCATTTATTTTTAAATAGGGCTGTAAAATATTAACTGTATATATATTTCGATATGTTCAAACACCTAATCCATATGATAAGACATAATATATATTTATAAATAATAAAAATAAAAAGATATATCCATGCTATACATTGCAATTCAACTTGACTTGTTATTTATTTCAGTGGTTTTATTCCTGGTTCTCTATTTTAGTTTTCTTAAAGAATCAGGATTTCATGGACTTGTATGCTCTTCCACATTGATATTGATGAATACTTACTTGTAGAAATTTTATTAACAGGGCTTTCTGGCACATTCTGAGAGACCCAGGGAACCTTTGGGGTGACTTGTTCCACCGTTTCCGTACTTGGGGAGGGTAACGATTCTCCTGTAACATTAATGGAAACAATGCTGTAGATACATTTCCCTCCATAGTTAACCATGTTAAAAGAACACCCAGCAACAAACCAGACCTATATTTTTTCTTTATCTTCAGTTTGTACAATTTTAGGATCTGAAAGTATGTTTTGAGTTGTACTAATGATATGGAAAAACAAATACATAATAAAATAAAAATACAACTTGTCCCCTTGTTGCTTTAGGAAAATACTCTTTGCAGTACCAGCAGAAACCTGTAATAAACCTTCAGGTTATTTATAGTTCAAGACCCCGAATTTTCCTCTTTAGTTAAAAGAGCTACTGTTCCCTCTTCTAAATGTCTCCCATTCAAGGTCAGGCAACTCCCATTTCATCCTTTTGCTAAAAACAAATGAATACTTAAGAAACTAACAAAACTACTGGATCCCATCCTACCAACAGGAAGTGAAGTGATACCTTTGAGACTCCAGCAGAGAATTAAAAAACAGCAGACTAAAGCACAAAAAAATAGTTTACACTAAAATCACAATTTCTTTCATTTTCAGAGTGAATGTTTTTTGCCCATTTAAGAAAAGGTAAATCAGTTAATCTAAATACTTTGTTGTATAAACAGATGTTGTTTGAATACATAGTTTCTTTCAAATACATTCATATCTTCCCTATCTTAAACTCAGCATAGTATGAACGTATGATCATGGAATAGCATGTCTCAGTGAATTTCACAGTTTTCATTGTGCCATTGATGGAATAACAATTACAGTAGTTGACAGACAGAACGTCAGTACAAATAATTACTCACAGCGGTGCAGTGAATTCTGTCTAGCCACACAAGTACATTGTGATATTATCAAAACTGACAGCATTAAAAACAATATTCATGAATATTTCACTGTAGTTCAGCTAAATAAACCTCTAGCTACTTGTATCTTTAACATGTTTTACACATTCAAATAAAGAGTCTGCTAAAAGCTCCCACAGAGTGCAGACATTACCTGGACAGGGCTCCGATTTACAGATCAACACTGTTTCTGGTTTCTCACCATCACACTGCCCTATGCTGTTGTCAGTAGATCTGCAAACAACCTGGCGCTGTTGGATTCCTTCCCCACAACTAACAGAGCACTGAAAAACATTAGTTTATATTTACACACATGTTATTATACATATACACCTCACAATTAGAAAGGAGCATTAACATTTAATTAATCCAGAGATCATAAGTGGTTAATGGCTTGATTATATACAGTACTGTTTAGTATCACAAGGATTACAATAACATAATTCACTGCACAAGGTCCAGTACTTGTATTAAGACTGTGTATGAATTCATGACTGGAGTTTCATCTTCAGTCTTATGAGCTCCGAACAGACCTGAGACCAGGCCCCTGTCCGCCACAGTGCGGGGCAGGGAGTCCGGTTGCAGGGTCTGCGAACCTCCGGCCGCTCGTCGGTGCAGTACTTTGTGTGGACAGTTCTGTTTGTGCCATTGTGGAGGGCTTGGACACACTGCACCGCCCTTGACTGGAAACCCAGCTTCCCACAACTCTTGCTACATGGACACCAGTGCTCTGCCACCCACCTGCAAGCAAGATGGCAAGCTGTTGTCATTGTACCACTGTCCTCTGTGATATATCGACCACAGGAGACGGGGTTTCTTCCTTGGAAGAGGTACCAGATAAATGTCAAGATGTAAAACTAACATTTTCAGAAATTATTAGTTAATGATACAGTACTTACAGATTATTCTTTACATTAACATACATATGTAGGTTAATAGAACATAAAAAAGAGCAAATCAAAACGGAGTACAGTATCTATGACAGAATTATATCTCCTAGCAGTAAATTTCAATCACTGTTTGATGTTGTCAAGCACTAGGTCAACGCCTCAAAGTTAGTTCCTCTTGTTATTAGTGTTTTGACATCTCTTTCCGATGATAGCATCAGCTCCATTGAGAAGTTCACAATCAGACCTACGGGAGCTTATTTCTCTATGTCAAAAATGTTAAATATTTGAGCAGAAGTGACTAACTTACGCTGGCTGGCTGCACTGGTTAAGGTTACATCGTTTTCTAATTGGCTTGGGTTTCTTGCTTGTTTCGCAAAAGTTCCGATGCACCATCTTGCTGTCACTTTTCCTCCTGCATCCATATTTTGTGTACTGTATACCTAGACGTTTTTATATCAGAAAGGTAAGTTTACATTGTTCAGTGTTTTGGCTTTGCATTTGAATTTCTTTCTTGGCATGCACTAAAACCGACGTGTTCACTTCATATACTACCTGTTACTTCACATACTTTTCATATTACTTTAATTACAATTTAGCAAATATCAACAATATTCATAGACAGTCAGGTGATTTCCCCAAAACAATTTGCTTAAAAATCCCACAAACCCACCTCCCCCGCAGGGTTTGGAGCACTGTGACCAGCTCTTTAAGGCCCACTCGTAAGTGTCTAGCTCAGCTAAAAGGACGTTATTGTTGCTGATAACTGGTAGCAGATCTTCATGAATGATGTACTTGTAAGTCAGACTGATCTTGGAGTCGTCGTCCTGTGGGATAATCTGGTGAGAGAAAATGCAAACTTCAGCTGTTTTAATATCGAGTTCCAGTGGCGGCAGAGCTCATCTGTAGCAGTACAAAAAATATCATCAAATACAAACACATGCTCTTACCAAAACAACAATGCCTTCATGAAGGGGACCAAGTGTTTTCAGGGTTTCTTTGCCATTTCCAAAGGTATACTCCCACTCCAAACCGCTGTCAATGAAGGTTTTGGACTTGGCATCCTCACTTTTTGCATTTAGTATGAAATTACCTGTTACTTGATTCTTAACAGCTGTTGTAGAGAAGAGACAGAAAGACAAGACTAATTTCATGACCTCTGACATGAAATAACGTTCTACCTGCTGACTCAAAGACCCTTAGATAATTTCTGGTACTTTTTACACAGCCATACAGATTATACAGAACTGACATAACCTCACACAATTTAACTAATACAAAACTAATATATATATATATATATATATATATATATCTTCCTTGGGCATTCTTTATTTTTAAATAACCTCATAGATACTGATAACCAGAATGTACTTTTTAATTGACAACAAATCTATTATGAATATAACATTTGAAACACTACAGTGAACTCAATCCTCTATCATGTTTTATTTATTATTCCTTATGCTTTGTAAACTGTCCATCAGCTTTACTCAAGCTCTTTAGCTTGTCTGAGCCACAACGTTTCCTTTGCCGCTAATTCTCAAAGCTCCTTCTCATCTTCCTTTGAATTAATAACTTTCTTAGAAAGATCTGTTTAGGAGGCCTTGGCACTCTGCCACACACTCTCAAAGTCACAGTCCTGCACAGAGAGCTATTGTGCGTCCGTTATGAAGAGTCACACACACTGGCTTGTATCTGACAGGACCGCGGAGGCCCTGCACGGCACTTACAGACACACACATGCCACCGATCATATAAAAATCAGGATACAACAGTGTTTACACTTTAGTAGTGACGTTAAGCCCTCCTAATGTTCTGCGCCTTCCCTTCCTTGTGTTATCTGGTATCATGTCTGCATTTCAATGCCAATGAGACCTTTCTTTAAAAATACAGCAGAGATGTATAATGCAGATTATCATTGAAGAGAAATATGAATCATGTAATTATACCACATTATTACCATACATATGAAACATGGGCTAAGATGTTCACTCTGATAAATTAAATTGAATGTTTCACACACATTTCAAGTATGATCACTTTAGCTTAACTGAAGTCTAAAAGAGTCTGCAAAAATGTATTAGTTACTTTATAGATGTGTCTGGAATATTTACATCTACATATTTATGTTATTTACTATTGATATACTAATTATTAGATCATTATTACTTATTATTTACTTGTAGTAATGCATAATGATGACATAAGCTATATTAGTAATACTTCTAAGAAATGGTAGTAAAACCGTACATTTAATGTTGGAAATAAACATTTGAATTTATTCCTAAAATTGATTGCTATACATTGAATCAGTGTGCCTCCAAACACGCCAGGGCACTTACCAATAACATGGGGAGACGTCATATTTTCTTCTATCAAAATGTGCCTGGCTCCAATTGGAATATCAAACATTTTCAGCATGCCTGATCAAAATAAGGAAATTAAATTCAACAAGGGAAAAAAAATGCTTGTTCTAGAGTTTTCAGTTATAAACTGAACATTTAGTACATCAAATATGCCAGACATAAAACAAGCTGACTTAAAATGTTCAGTCAGTAAAGCTGGCAGCTGACAGTCTTAATCATATTGTAAATGTTTCAAGCAATTAATCATGTTGGAATATATGTTATTCTGTGCAAAGTGAGAGGACATTTTACTTTAAAAAAAACTGATCAAGTGTCATTACAGCTTCATACCAGCTTTCTTGGGGGTCTTGGATAGAGTTAGCTTGACTGTCCGACAATGCGAGTTGTCTCCACCACACACCCCACACTTATCTTCTTGCTTATAAGACCCAACCTCCTTGTCACATCCTACATGCTGGGAAGGTGAAGAGAAGAGCAAAGGACAGGCATAAAGCACAGGCATAATTTATAATATATATACACACACACACTTCAATACCACAAAAGATTAGTAACCTATTCCAGAAACGTACAAAAATATATATAAAAACATAAAAATAAAAAAAAATACTGGCATGAAGTTTTAAGACGTTTGACATTTTAACCAAGTGCTCCATCCCCCCCAAATAACTTCTTATAGGTCATCTGTTAGGCTGCTATCTCATCATATTCATAAGGCCCTCTTACAATTTTAAAAAGTAATGAAAAGGGTTCTGATGTCTCACCAGGCATTCCCCCCGGGCGCAGATACTGAAGGGCTCTTTGTAGCTGCACAGTGTCCCATCATGCATCACCTGATTCATGAACACCACATCTCCTGTTTCCTTAGACTGGCAGATCAGCTCACACTTGTGCTCTTCTAAAATACAGTGACAGCAGGGCATTTAAAGATTTAATTTTCATCCTATTTAAATACGTTATTAGCTTTCTATATGTATTACAAACACATAACACACTCAGTATGAATACTGATTTACTTTTCATGTCTACTTTGCCCTCTTTTCTCTTTGCACACACGTTTAAATGTCAATCCTCACATGATTTAGGTCCTGTGCAATGTTTTTTTTTTTTTATCTCACCATCGGGATGTTCATATGGGAGCCAGGTATGTTTGGTATTCTGGTGATATTTATTGCTTCGCTGTATGCATTGCTGGGCACGGAAATCTTCATAGGGGCCAGGGCACTCTTCAGAATTGCAAATCTTATACTCAAATGCAGATCCAGGACAGTCTCTTCCACCATACGCTGGTCTGGAGTGAATCAATGAAAAGACAAATACATAGACTACACTGAAAATATCTTGGTATGCATGCAAGATTCATTTTTGTAGAGATCTTTTGTAATTTAACTTATTAAATAGAAGATTTTCAGATTGAATGAGCATGTAATACTTTGTTTAATATCACATGTATCATTTGTAACCTGTTACATCATAGAGTGCATTTTATAATACTGTATAGGAAATGCAAGTGTGTCTATTCCAAAAAAATGTCCATATAGAGCAGTAATGAGAGGCATCTTCTGATCCAAACAATGTCCAATGAAACTGTGATGCACCAGGAGTTACGGTAGCAAGTCTATGCACACATGCCTTCTCTTCTCATTATCACTTAAGGTTTATAAATGTGACATTATCAAGATAAATGAGTCCGAAGTCGGGAATCTGATTTGGCATAATTCTTCTTAATTCACTATATACATGATTTCTGCCCGCTTTATCAAAATCATGCCACAAGCAGTATTAAGACAACACCATTCACAGTGTATTTAATACAGTGTACAGCCACACCTAGCCTCAGTAAGTGTGCCGTCATTTTGAAAGACAACCATAGCAATACTGTGCCGTTTCCTCCCACCGTCCTGTAGTCTCTTCAAGATTTGCCAGTTCAGCTTGTCTTAGAGGTGATCTATTAGATTGAAATCAGGAATCTTAGCAGGCCGAGAAATGATTTCAAAGTTTAAGCTTCTGTGTTACACTCTTTGCTTGTGACAGTATGGTGCACACTCCCCTGTTTAGAGAACCAATTTGCACATTGTTTAAGCTTATACGTTGGCTCAATCTCAGTACAAATGCTCTGGTTCGGCAGGCAATGCCGTCACTGGACTTACGCTGGGTTGTCACACTGCCTGTTGCGGGAGCGGACCCCCCCGCCACAGGTCCTGGAGCAGGAGCCAAAACTATTCCAGGAGCCCCAGCTTCCATCATGGCTGTAGGGCTGTTGCACTGACCTCCAGATACAGTGCCCTTTAAAGCACCACTAAAAACACAAATACTGGCTTTAATAGAATTACATAATTCAATTTCTACAGTCTCTATATACAGGAAGTAAATCAATGAATTGGTTGTATAAACTGGTTTTGTTTCCTTACAGTTAAACCTCTTCTAATGTTTTGTATGCCTGCCCTTTCAGATGGATAACTAGGGAGATTTTTACTATTACTATTATTACTATTATCCCAAATACCCTTCAGATTCTTCTTGTTAACTTAGTGTACAATTCCTACAGTGACTAAAATATGTATAGTTACAGTGAGATGACTGATTATGAAAAGAACACAAAAGGACATGAATGGATATCATTTAACCAAAGATTTCAGGAAATATTCCTTAACAGACTTGATTGATATTTTCATTCAAGAATAAGGATGATACTGACCTTTCCTGGAGCACATTCAGTCCCGTCTACAGGAGGTCCCTTCTTAGTTTTGCAAAAATACTGATTATCAGGGTGACTGCACCACAGCTGTTTACACGGGTCAAATGTCCGAAACTGAAAAGAAAACAATCATGCAGTTTTATGGCAAAGGCTTCAATAGAAAGAGAAAAATTGCTGCTGCTGTGTTTTCTGGTTATTGTAACTAACTAAACATTCTCCACTAATCGGTTCGTTGTTTCGGTGCACACAGTAGTTTTAGTTTTACAAAAACACAGATTCACGTAAAGTATCTGACCAACTTTAGGTGAACGTCAAGACTTACAGCGGTGCACATTTTGTATCCCACACCGAAATCAAAGCGGCACTGCTCGTCCATGGAGTAGTTGATCCCAGGAAGCTCCGGAAGCTTCGGCCACTTGTGCTCAAACGGATCGTCAAGCAGACAGTCATAAGAACTGAATGCAAAAAGCACATACAAAAAAAAAGAGACTAAAACACAACACACACGACCATGTTGTCATACAAGCACATCCTGAAGTCTTCTTGATGTCCACATAATTTCCAAACTCAAAAATAACAAAACCACTGTGAAGAAGTTGCTGAATAAAATATTTCTGGCCTGTTTTAGCACTAGACTGCTCTACCCAAAATAACATTGAGTGGCCCATGGTTGGTGCTAATCTGGGGCTGTGAAACCAGCTCTTTAAACATAGTAATGATGAATTGAATGAAGCCAGGGGGCAGCACATACTGTATGTATCTGTTGAGCTCCTGTTTGCTGCAGCGTGACCAGTGATAGCGGTGGAAGGCAGCCTGTACCAGCGGTGCCATGATGCTGCCCATACTGGTCTCATCCGCACAGCGGTTTCCCTGTCCATCATGCTCCATACCTAGACTGTCCGTTGCAAAAAACAACAACAAGAACAACACTGTAACAAACTGTCCATTGCAACAGACAACAGTGACACTGTAACAAACTGTAGATTGCAACAAACAAAAACGACACTGTAACACCGGCAGTACATGCCACTACACAAAATCTATCACATCAACATCCATCTTGGAAAAACGTTTTGGAAAGATCACAACAAAACCCGATTGATAATTTTTTTTATAAAAAGTCAAAAGTCGCCTCTTTCGCCATGAATTCCTGGTGCATGTTTTGTTTTGACCTTAAAATGGCAAATCGATATTGAATACAGACAAAAGAGACACAGTTCACATTAACATAAATTAATTGAATGAGATTCATGATAACAGACCGCGGCACTTGCTTTCATATTCATATCATGTCTGAAGGGAGGCACAATTAAAAGCTGATTCAGGAAACAATGAATCATTATTTCAGGATAAAAGCATTTAAGTACTTTAGCATATTATTATTTCAATATTGCATTTAAACAATCATAGAAGACTTCGTTGCTGGAAATGCATACAGACCCCCCTACTTACAGAACTGTCATTTGGTAATTTTTCACATAATGCAAAATATCTCTTGGAAAAGTCTAAATATACTTTGCTGGCAAGCAGATGTTAATATTCATTCCAATTAATATAAGCAAAAAATAATAATTAAGCGACATGAAAAGATGCTAAAGTTACAATGGAGAGTAAGCTCAGTGTGGCTCATATTTGAGTTTGCTGACTGTCCCCTGTAGGCGGTGCTATTGAGCCAGGGTTTGAGTGCTCATTGTCCTGGCATTCAAGTGGATATTCAAAAGCATTCCTCTAAGAAGTCTGTTAAAAGCATTAAATCCTTTTCACAGTGACACTTTTGCAGCAAAAAAGCAGACTTCATTGTTTGAAATTCCTTAATTTCCAGCTCATATTTGATCAATTGAATTTCTGACAGTAAATCTACAACTTGTATGGAATAATCGATTATGATCTCTATCTACTAAAACTGTTTCCCTAAGTATGAAAATGTCAAACAACATAAGTGGTAAAAACATATTAAAGTACTGCAAATTAACTCACAGGTTGAAGTGTTTTTCAAACCACATGTTAAACATTTTAGAAGGTCATTCAGACCTTGGACAAGAAAAGTATCACATTGGTTTAGACAGGCAGTTTTTCAAAACAACATAAAATGAGCCCGATATTATCCAGGCCTGTTCATTTCTTCAGTAACATTTTACAATAAAGGACACCAATTCAAAATTAATTAATGTATGAATCCCACAGGAAAAGCATATGAATGCCTCATGCACTTCCACTGAGCTCTGATATTGATCACATATAAGCCTTAACTCTAAACCTAGTCAGTAACCCTGTCACTAACCCTGACCCTCACCATGCATCAGGTATTCATGTGCTATTCCTGGGGTAATCATACAGCAATTTATTAAGAATTGGTGCCCAGTATTGTAAAGTGTGACCATTCTTTAATTTCTATAATTTTCTCCACAAGAAAGAAAAACGAGGTCAACAAACAGCAGGAATTTAGTTAAAAAAAGTGTTTCAGTCCTTAATTTCTAAATTTCAAGCACTAATTTGTTTTCTGCAGAACGAATGGCAGCAGCAGGGCCTGTGAAGAAAGGCCTTTGAGTACAGAGCAAAATAAACATACACTTAAAGCACTGAGACCATTAAGCTTTTTAAATATCTTATGAATGTGGGTCACCAATTTAAAAATGAATCTAATGGATTTCATTAATTTTAATTTATGGATGACAGTGCATGCATTCTCTTTTGAAAGTGTTTTAATGTTTAATTCCAGCAGAGAAATCACTTAATTAAGCTTCTTCACATTTCTAACCATAATGTCCTATAGGACTTTTAAAGAAACAAGATCAAACGATCAAAACAAGTGTATATCGTTGTTTACTAAAGCAGAGCTTTTATCTAGATTATCGTGAAGAGGAACGAAAAACAACGAAAATAGTTTGCCCAAATCACAATATTTTTTGTTGTTGTTTTTACATCAGAACATAAGAAAGCTGGATTACAAATGAGGAGGCCATTCGACCCATCGTGCTCGTTTGGTGTCCATTAATGACTAAGTGATCCAAGGCTCCTATCCAGTCTATTTTTAAATGTTCCCAAATTTTTTGCTTCAATCACATCGCTGGGGAGTTTGTTCACTCTGTGTGTGAAGAAGTGTCTCCTGTTTTCTGTCTTGAATGCCTTGAAGCCCAATTTCCATTTGTGTCCCCGGGTGCGTGTGTCCCTGCTGATCTGGAAAAGCTCCTCTGGTTTGATGTGGTCGATGCCTTTCATGATTTTGAAGACTTGAATCAAGTCCCCACGTAGTCTCCTCTGTTCCAGGGTGAAAAGGTTCAGTTCCTCAGTCTCTCAGTAGGACTTTCCCTTCAGACCTGGAATAAGTCTGGTTGCTCTCCTCTGAACCGCCTCTAGAGCAGCGATATCTTTCTTGAAGTGTGGAGCCCAGAACTGTCCACAGTATCCAGATGAGCTCTAACTAGTGCATTGTACAGTCTGAACATCACTGCCCTTGTGCTCAATTCTACACTTTTGACAATATACCCTAGCATTGTGTTTGCCTTTTTTACTGCTTCCCCACATTGTTTGGATGGAGAAAGTGAGGAGTCCACGTAGACTCCTAGGTCTCTCTCATGCGTTACTTCATCTAGTTCTCTTCCCATTGAAGTCCCTATGAATAGCCTGTGCTGCCGAGATCTGCTGAGCCACCTATTTTAGTATCACCTGCAAATTTGACAAGTTTGCTAACTATCCCAGAGTCCAGATCATTAATATAGATTAGAAAAAGCACAGGCCCTAATACTGATCCCTGTGGAACTCCACTAACAACCTCACTCCAGTTAGAAGCTACTTCTCTAATCGACACCCTCTGTTTCCTATACATTAACCAGTTCATAATCCATCTACTTACATTACCCTGAATGCCTACAGCTTCCAATTTGAGGATCAGTCTTCGCTGTGGAACCTTATCAAAAGCTTTTTGGAAATCTAAGTATATCATATCATATGCTTTCACATGATCTACAGCTGCAGTTGCATGTTCAAACAATTCGAATACATTAGTAAGACCTGATCTGCCTCGTCTAAACCCATGTTGACTATCTCCAAGAATATGGTTTTCATTAAGATGCTCCTCTATTCTCTGTCTAATCATTTTTTCCACCATTTTACAAGTAATGCAGGTGAGACTGATCTCAGGTCTGTAATTTCCTGGCTCAGCTTTGTACCCTTTCTTGTGGATTGGTATGACATTTGCTGTCTTCCAGTCAGTTGGCTCATCCCCTGTTCTAATTGTCATTTGGAATATTTGAGTTAGCGGCCTATAAATAATGTACCTCATTTCTTTAAGTACTGTTGGAAATATCCCATCTGGCCCAGGTGATTTGTTTGTTTTTAATTCTGCAGTCCCTTTAGTATTTCCTCCTCATTTATCCTGATCTCTCGTAGGGTTGGACTGACTGATTGTTATCCTGTGGCATGTTATCCGTTTTTTCTTTTGTAAAAACCTCTGTGAAATATTCATTTAGAACATTTGCTACATCTTGTTCTTTTCCAAGATACTTCAATTTTTGCCCTTTATCTGTTTCACTTCCTCCTTTTTTGACCTTTATTGCTGTTGTAGTATTGAAAAAAGCTCTTTGCATTAGTTTTTGCATTAGATCTCTTTGCAGTTCAACATATTCTTTGTATTTTGTTTCGTCTCTATCCCTTTTGTATGCGCTATACAACATTTTCTCTTTCTCTTTATATTTTTTGCATACCTCTATTAAACCATTTGGGCCAATGTTTTGGTACAAATTTCTCCTAAGCCCCAAGTAGTATATTCTTCAAATATAACCATCCATTTTCAACTGAATCTGTATCCAGTGTGCTCCAGTCTAACTGTAACTAAGTGCCGCCTCATACCTTCAAGGTTTGCTTTTCTAAAATTGTAGAACATTGTTAGACTTAGGTCCTTATTTTTTTTTGGCTTTCCCAGTCTATGTTTGGGAAATTGAAATCCCCCATTATAACAGCCACATCCTTGCTACATACATGCTCATGTCCTGATTACACTGTACAATGCCTCATCTTGCTGAATATCTGAGTTGGGTGGTCTGTAACACACTCCTACCACTAATCCGGATCTTTTATTCAAAATTTTTACCCACAAAGATTTTGTTTCATTACTAGGATCTAATTTGAGTTCTTCTGCCTCAATGTCATTTCTGACGTATAATGCTACCCCACCACCTCTTCGAATTTGCCCGTCTCTCCTAAACTGTGTGCATCCTTTCAACTTGTATTCATCCCCATCATTTTCTGTAAGCCATGTTTCCGTCACTCCTACAACATCATAGTCACACGCCAGCACTGTGGCTTCTAGGTCTAACATCTTGTTCCTTATACTCCTGGCATTGATGTACAAACATTTCAGGACTTTCCTACTAGTAGTTTCACTTGGTTTTCATTCCTTAGTGGAACATCTCCCATTGTCAGAGCTCCCTGCCCCCCATACATACGTACATGCACAAAAACATGTTATGTACATATATGTCCCACTGTTGCTTTTGACTCATTAAGAGTCATCAACTCCAGATAGTTGATTCTGGGTAGTCTCTTAATAGAAGCACAAGCTGAACTCTGAACTTACACATGGCCTGTCTCATGAGCCACCACAAAAGCGGAAGAAAAGCCGTCCTCGTGGTTGAGTGTGCAGCTCCGCAGAGGGTGGCACATTCCTGTCACTGGAGCATACCCTGAGAGAGACAGATATCACAAACACTGATTACCTGGAAAACTGTGATCACCCTGTCCACTAGGACAGTCTGGATAGTAAGATCCACAACGGTGGGTCCTAACTAACAGGCATCACGACAAACAAGTGGCTGTATCACAGATTGAAGGCCCATCATAGCAGTCAGAAATGCCACAACATGGTGGTACTCTAAACCAAACACTAATCACTAACTAAGTACAGGTATACCCCATTGTGCATAGATTAATTATAGCATGAATGTATTACATTAATTAATTAGAAAATAAAATTTAAAAACAATCTTCAATATATCAAATGTTAGCGAAACTGAAACGCAACACTGTCCTTGCAAAGATAGATGGCATAGCTGTTTACAAAATGTTCAGTTATGTTCAGTAATTTAAAAGCAAAATTATTCAAATCCACAAGGTGAGTTAAAAATCTATCATAGCAGGGAGACTTAATCTATCGCAGCAGTCACCCTTGTTGACAATGGTAGATGCATTTAACTAAATTATTTTAGAGAGAATGTTAAAAAGGAACAAGAATGAATTATAATGACAAAATGTGCCGAAAGTGAAAGTTCTGAGTGAGAATTGAAAATTAAGTGAAAAAGCATCAGTCAGAAACATCAGCAGATTGAAATTAAAAATATAATAATTACAAATATAATCGGTTTATTATTATTATTATTATTATTATTATTATTATTATTATTATTATTATTATTATTATTATTTGTTTTATTGTTCATTTATTAAACAACTTTTAGTATTTAACTTATTTTATATTCGTGTTTGCGTTTATTGAACCTATCCCCATTAAAGAAATGTAATTGTTGTTCTGGAACCTCTCATGTGTAAACTGGGGTATACCTGTATATAATATGTAAGTGCAATGTAGAGAATTTGAACAAACTGTTAAAATTTTAAATGCCTAACTGTGCTTTTAAACAACGGATATTATATCTGGATTATTTAGGGACAGTATTAAGTTTTGTATCTTATGACAATGTAACAATCATAAAATCCCACCACTGCTAAAAAATTGAATTTAGGATTGTATAATTGTATTGTATAATTTAGCTGAAAATAAGCTGAAATTTGCTTATCTTGTGGAATGTGGATATATTACTATAATACATATCCAAGCTATGCAAAATGTTAAACCCTGATAATATATATTTTTAAATCATGATTTTGTTTATACTTTTCAATGTTCATTTGACTTTAACTATGATCCCTCTAGAGAAATGTCCCTGGGGATTTATGGGTAGAGAAAGAGAAAAGTCTGATTGTATGAAGTAGAAGTGAAAGAAAGCTGTTATGCAACAAATTATAAGCCACATAATATGGAAAATAGAGGACAAGGATGGATTTGGATGAATGACATTACATATTTGAAGACATAACTATGCATATGGAGTAATTTATCTCTATAACGGGAATTGTTGTTGCGTGAGTGGTTTTGTGATTTTATACAGCTGTATAACCAGCAGGACCTGTAAAAACAACCCATAGAAGACAAAAAGCCTGAAAGGATACAAGCACTGTGTTAAACTCAGCATAGGCAATTGCAAGCATGGCAAATAACAACAGACATACATGTAACTGTCAGAGACATTTCTCACAAAGCAAAGAACATATTCTGAAATGAACTCAAAGTGTACTATACTCGATCAAGTTGTGTGCAGCGATTCAGCTTAGCATAATGTGGGTCAGAAGCATCATCTTTTTTTCCTTTTTCTTTTTTCAAACAAATTCCATGCTTTCTGACCATTTGAAGAACTTTGGCATGCAGGTAAAAAGCAGTAAGTATAGGCAAAATGCAATAATTAGACACAAACAACACAGAAGGTATCAGTTACAAACACAAACTAAGCATCAAGAGAAATAAGACATTGAAGTGTTAAAATGACAGGGTAACAACAGTTGCCATTTAGAAATAAACATTATTTACTGCCGTCCGCAAAACTGCATCCACCACCAAGAGGGGGCTTTGATGTCACTAACTGATTTTTGCCAACGGCATACATAAAATGATTAAGTACAAGCTGCATGTAACATATATATAAAATGCAGATAAAAAGCTCACATGAAAGGGCAAAAAAACAAAAAACATTTTCAGTAAATGCCAATGAAGAAGCCAATGAAAGCACTGTGGTCATAAATTGTAAGAGGAATGCAGACTGCTGCTCAAGTTTAATTCAATTGCGGAAATAGCTGCAATTCAGCGATTCAGCTATTGTGCAATTCAGAATCGCACTGATGGATGATATAATGAGTGTGCACAAATATATAATATATTTAACTGAAATGTAAATTAAGAAACAGCTTTATCTAATATAAAGATTTTTTTCAAATAAGCTCAAAACATGCACAAGGAAAAATAAATCATGACCGTCATGAGAAAATTCTGAAATCAAGGAAAATTATCTTGGAGTTTCATCCTTTGAATTCACATATATGATTGGCTATAAATAAGACCATCAGGAAAAACATGATATGGCTGGTGTTGAAAATGACACCAAAACCTCAGAAACAGCACTTTGCGATTTAAACTGCAGACACTCTGTGAAAAATACTTTTGAAAAACAGAAGAGTGATTTAATTATCATTATGTATATCCTTTTTCGCACATTTTTGAAACGGAGGAGAAAAGATGTTACTAAATCAAGAATTCCAAGATCCAAGGCATTATGAGTTACAATTAAATTTGAAGGGCATCCAGCACAGGCAGTCATTTCTAATGCACACTACCTCAACATGACTGGATCTTGTTGCTCCTTCAATGAGTCACTGAATACACGCTGGGTAAATACACGATGTGCTCCTTGCCATGTTTGTAAGGCTGTCCTTGTGTGGACACATTTAGGGATGCTTCAAAGGGTAAAATATTTTCTCCCCTCCTTCTAAATTTAGAAATGTAATTGACTAACTTTGGTAAAAACTTTTAGCACATTAGCGTTGTGTTTACTTTCTTGTCTGAAAGGGTGCTCAAACTGAATAAAGGACAAGGAGCAAGCAAGCTTCAAGGACCTGGTGACTGGGCTGTTTGGACCAAAACACAGCTGAAACTATGGAAACACTTTGAATATGACCGGAACTAAGCAAGTGTCCCTCGGAGTGGCACATTTGAGCACTTTGAGGAGAATGCATTGAGGGATTTAAAAAATGGGTAACATTGTTGACAAAGTAATGTCTAAAACTCCTTTCCAAGGGTTTATATAACATGTATTGTATATGCAGCATCTTTCAAATGATAAATGAAGTGAATGGTTGAATGAATCTGACTTCAGAAATCATTTTGCCACTAACCTCTAATATCCCCCTTTTGAAAAACTATCTGGAAGCGCATTAAACGAATGACTTGAAACAGGAATTTCTGATGGACTCATGGAATCAAATTGAATGGCACAGTTCATTTCTGGCTGTGCTGACACAGTATTGCATTTCTCTTTTGTGAGATAAATTGTTTGACTCTTTTGTACTAAGCCCAAAAGCACCTAGTCAACTTCTTCTATGTATATGCATAATGGGTCACACTTTACAATTATGGGCTCCAATCCTTAATAAATTGATGTATGAATATTTGAAGGAATTACACATGAATATCTGAGGCACTTCATCTGCAATCTGCTCTTTGTCACATGTATCACAAGGGTTACAGACTTGGTTTGGGTTTAGGGCTTATACACGTGATCAAATATGAGAATTCAGGAGAAGTGCATACATGTGGGATTCAGACATTCATTAATTAAGATTGGTGTCCATTATTGTAAAGTGTTGCCACATAAAATTCAACATCTTAACTAAAGCTGTAGAGGCCTTGAAGTTATATACTGAACTTCGACCAATGTCATCTGTTGTGGTGTCCTTCAAAATATCAAGCATGTCAAAGTCAACAAGATGAGGAAAATGTGTAGGAGATTTTTGTTACAAAAATCAAGAAGCAGGCAAAGAAATATTGTTTTTAGTTTAAGTGGGTGTATTAATTCAGCTGCTGACAATATAAATTCCAGTTAGTGATTAGCATAATTAAACTCGTATAGGCTATTGTTTTAATGATATGTAGGTGTCAAATTTCTCTGAGATAGAAAAAAAAAAAAAAAAACACAAGCAAGTACAAAACATTTTTTTCACATAGGAAAGGTTCCCAAAACAAACAAAAGGAGAAACACAAACAAAGTTGACATTCATCTGGAAAATGTATTTTTCAGATGTATACCACAGTAATGTTAGGAACAGTTGTCGTTTTCTTTTTCCGCTACATGCCAAAACCTTCCTTTGATATTAGAGGCAAAATATTCAGTTTTTCTAGAGGTTGGCACCAATGCCCAGTCGGCAAGGTGCTGGAAAAATACTCTGTACTATAACTAAAAGAAGAGGCCATGGAAGGCTAAAATTTGGATGCCCTGGTTCGTTGCATTGTGTAAGTTTCCAGAAACCTTACCTGAGCAAGACTTGAAGCCAACCCTTGTAAACGGAAGCAGATACTCATCAGCACTCAGTCTGCACAGTCCTCGATCGAGAAAAATACAGTACCTTGCATACCTGCGGGACCAAAATCTTGCCTTGTCAGGAAGATGGCATGGTCGTGGTATTCGACGTGTTCTGGGTCCCGCCGCTGCTGCGAGTTTGCCCATCGACAGACTTGCTCCAGGCTCCGAGATGGGTTCCCTCGCTCTATAAGGCTGATGGACTGTGGGGCATATCCAGAAACGAAAGCTTAAATACGAAACAAATACATACAAGGTACATGGTGTACTAATAGCATATAGATATCCCTGCATTGTACACTTCAGAATTAGGACAAAAGGGACATTTTACTGACCTAGTTCACTTCTGCATAGTGACAACTCAGTGCTGTAACAGATCCCACCATACCCAGAGAAAATAATTATTTAATTGTATCAATATTTATTAAATGTACTATTAAATTGCTATAATACATTTTTCATAACGTTTTTTGAAATTCCAGGGACTTTGTCACATAATCACATAATAAATCGCCTGTTTTTGATCTGGTCTATATGGATAATCAGTCACTAAAACTTGACTCGGCACAGATCCTAAAGAACTAAAGAGTTCTATAAAGGATTGGTGTTTCCCTTCCTCTTTTACATCTCACCAATCTGAGAAAGCCGTCCATCACACTATACAAACCATGAGCGAAAAAAATGGTGTGGGATAGACCCAAGAATGTCTATGTCTTTGAACTGTGGAGGTACTCAAATCCTCATTTATTGCTTAATGTCATCTGGTAGTCACATAGGAAACCTGACAGCCTAGCAATATTAAATAGTCGACTACTCTTCTATAGCATCTATGCAAAGCTATAGCAACTACACGGTTGCTGCAAATTAAAAATAAATGTTTAGAAAGTTTTATATAAGATAGCAATTGTTTTAATAAAAGGTTATTTATATTTGGTCCACGTTTTTTTTATCCAGTACTCCCTTCATACAATTCATCCATATTCATTTTATTTGCACAGTAAGCTCAATTATGTCAAAGCTTTACTTTCTTGTCACTTTTAGAGTGGAGACTGGAGATTTTAGTGCATATATATGTATCCTTGAAATACAAAAAGTAAAATCAATGCATGCAGCTCTGTTTATTAGTGAGCAGGTAAAAGATCGTTTGCACCCACTGTAAGGCAATTAACTAGAGCAAGGACACAAAAGCATATGCACCTTATAAGAATTTTAGCTGAACTGAGTTTCCACTCTTAGTATCCCATCCACTCTAAATGACAAGTTCAAGATTTATGGGACAAATATAAATGTGATAATATGTTCACTTTGGATTGGTTGTCACAATAAATTTGGGCCTGTGGCAAGTTAGAAGTAATTAGGAAAAACTAATCCAAGTACTAAAGCATTGGTGGGAAAAAAAAAGTCCACCCAAGTGGTGGTCCTTTAACTAAGAGTGGTTTTAAATTGCCTTGGGAGGGAAAGTGGATTAGTGTGCCGCCTTAACTTTAAGCTGTGTTGTCTGGGATGTTCATGAATTGCAAAATGATTACATTATACTTCAAACTGAAGATAGTCTTTGAAAACACAGAGAGGAAAAAAAAAGAGAGGCTATGAAGAATGAAGGTGCACAGCTTATAAAAACATTTACACAAGGAAAGGGATTGATTCATTCGTTTTAAAATAATTTAAATCAGGGGGACTTTTTCTCACACAAAAAAATGTTTTGAAGGCTTAATATTTAGGCATTTAAAAGAGAATAGCAGAGCTGTTTTTCATTTCTGTGATGGTGCTATTTTATCAGCCATTCCTGGTCAAAGTATAGATACCTCAGAATGTATATCCTTCAATACCATCAAGCACATTTGTTTGAAGACTTCAGGATTGGCGGGTTGAGGTTTTAGAGAATGCATCAGAGTCACAACATTTACACTGTGCCCTTGAACTTTTTTAGTCAGTGAACTTGATGTCATGTTTCTTCATTTGTAGACGGTAGGGGTTGCTCAAATGAAATTCAATATCCAATTAAACCCAATAGATTTTAGGTCAAAAATGGTCTAGAAAGTTAAATAAAGAAGCCCTCATATGCTGCACTCAGTTGAGACATGTTCAGTATGTCTGAGCTGAAGTAATCAAGGCTACATAAACACTGCCCCTGGGTTGGCAGTCTGACACTGCAGAGGTGCCAGAAGTGAGACTTGGTTGTAAATGAGAGGCAGCCAGTCATGCAGATTAATGGTGAAACAATATTTAATTTAATGCTTGGGTTTTTGCCTGTGATGTACTTGATATTCCTTTAGAAAAATGCATTGTGTAACATGCTAAAGATTTTTTTATTTCAGTGATAAAACTCTTACAAACCTATTAACTGCATCTCAGGATTTATGGTCTTGAAATTCAACTAAGGACGAATACAGCCTGAGAAATATATGTCCTCATGTGTTGGTAGAAGTGTATAAGTACAGTATCTGTGAGTTATTTTTTTGTTTTGTTTTGTTCAGTTGGATCATATTAGCCTCCGGAAAGACAAATTTCATTATCCAGGAAGTTATCCAACAACAACCTGAAACTCTTTGAGCCTATTGACAGCCGCCATTTTGTGCGGTGGGTTAAACTTTTTAGTGATATTTTTATAAAATCACAGAACAGAAAAATCATGTATACTTTATTTATACTACCTAGCCATGAGGATATACAAAATCATATTTATTGAAACTGCAACTGTCCTCCTTTAATATCATACTTCTTACAAATAAATGTGGTCCTTATACTATATGAACAGACAAGGTAACAAATTGTTAATATTGGTCTGGCAGGAGCCTGATTATAGGACATTACAGTTAGCACACAAAAAAAGAAATAAATATTCCACTAGGCTAGCTAACAGTTTAAGTCCAAGTTTACAAAGCTGACTTTGAAGTTAAAAAGTGAAAAGTAAAAGTCAATACTGCTTGTTGGCAGGGATTCAATTCTTCAAAGATTTTTTAAAGCACACATTTACAAGTCTTCTCCTCACTTTCCCTGGAGAATACATTTTTATTTATGTTGTACCCTTGATTTCAGGACAGCAAGTAGCTCTGGCTTAATATCTTTAGCAACCTTAATGTTTTTAATCTAGTGAATTACAAATATCCTCACAGTATGAAAAATGTATTTTGGGGGAAGGTGGTCAGATAATACAAGTTGTAAGTTGTTTGGCCAAAAAAATGCCAGGGCATCAACCACTGCAAAATATAGCTCCAAAGCAAACAAAACTCACGTGTCTTGGAATAAAATAAAACAGACTTAATAACTGTAAATGCCTTACCTGTCGATATCCCACCATAATCATTCTAACAAGCACAACATTAATGTTGGATCCAAGGGACTCGTCGTGGTAAATCTCATCCACCTGGAAAAATCATCAGGGAGATGTCAGACACTTGCATAAATGCTATCCTGCTAACTGACTACTATAACAACTAATAAGAACATCTTAGTTCCTAGTCTAGATATTTCCATAGACCAACTCTGAAATCAAAACTTTGACCTACACAATACATAGTAAATGGTCAACAATCCTGATTAGTTGAAGAGAACATTACATTCACACATATTGATACAGCCCACGTTCAATAAATAAAATAAAATTAAACATAAAAAAGAAGAAGCACACAAACTCCTTGTCGTGTCTGCTGCTTACTCTCGTAAAAACAATATTTAATAAGTTAAAAATTCTGGTGACAAACACTGAATATGGTTTTAAATGTATGGATTTTAAAGTGAATTAGTAATTAATGTATTTGTCTTTCTATCATAAAAGTCTGCTAGGATATACTGGCCTAGGCAAACATTTAAGCTACAATGTTATTACTGAATTAATTGCTGAAGAAATAAAAAACATAACCAGGACTAAATATACCAAGGCATGCTTTGAAATCAGTTCAGTAATAAATAAACTGGAGTTGCTGAGCACGAATCAGCAGTATAACCGAAGTGACAGATGTAAATTATGATGAGCTGAACCTATAAAAACATTTTCAAACACTGGTTGACTTGAATCTGGGATCCTGTTTCCAATTAAAACCCCAACACTTATCCAGACCAAAAATATTACAACACTGAAAAATAAATTAAATTTTACATATGATCCAAAACCAAACTTTGGCAAGCCTCAAACAAATTAATTTCAAGTAATAAAATGAAATACGTTGTTACTCTCATACTTGGTGTAGCATTCTAGATTTCAAAAAGCAAGCATATAGTTATCATATAGTAAAAATAAGCCTTAAATACATCTTTGTCTGGACATACACACAATGCATCTCACAGCTGTTTTAATACTTCTGAGTCATCATCAAGTACACATACTGAGATGCAGATTAACTAATGTTCGTTATAATTTTTCTTTGGAAATAAACGTAGAAAAACAATTTTATCCCCCCCACACACAAATAATAAAATCTGATAAACTGAATCAGTCAATATATGCATCATACTGTCAGAAGCCAATTGCTATTCATGAGTAAAAACACAATATAAAGCTTAAATTTGATCTAGGCCACAGTATTGAAAATATTGAATAATATTGAAATTACGGTAGAAAATAATTTAAAGTAAGTTTAAAAGTGCAAGATGAAACAAAATTATCATAAACCCATTCCACACCAAATATCATTACCTGCTGGTTTAATATATGATGCATGACATATATTCATAAACTTAGTAAGGTAGTAATATTTCAAATATCTGCTCATTCTTTTGAAATTGGAGCTTCTTGTAATAATATACTTATAATATTTGCCATTGAATCTGTCAGTCATAGTTTTCCTGCTGATTTTGTTCCTCCAACTCTCACCATTCTTTTTTTTTTCTTTCTACTGCATCTGAAGAATCCCAAAGCAAGTGCCAAGTCAAAACCCTCTTAGGCAAATATGTTTCATGCTGGCACAAGAACCAAGATACTGCAATTCATAAAGTCATTTGAGGAAAGCCAAAATAGTTGTGGAGCAGACAGAGGCGCTTCAATATTCATAGCACAGACACTAATACACCTCATTGAAGCTTTTTGGCCAGAACAAGCTGTTCATAATAAACTGTACTGCTTCCTGTAATTCAAAGAACAATTCTGGGTGCTATCTTGTCAAGACATTGGCAACATATCAGCTCCACAAGTAGACAGTTATTATGTAACGTCTGACATATTTGACCTAGAAATGCCTCGGCCACTCAGTGATAGGGAAGAATGCAGATACCTAATTAGAAACAAACCCGGAATTCAAATAACTGTAATTGAAATTTCCATTTGCACATGTTTTATCACTATGAAATAATCCTTAGCTTGTCTACACAGATCAGGAAGCTTATTTAGGTAATCGACATCTACAATATGGAGGTTTTGAATCTGATAAAAGCAAAGACAGCTATAGACTTCTCTGTCAAGCCCCATTGTTTTTTAAGGTTTCTTCTGTTAAATCACCCAATCCTCGCGATTCTACATGCATCGAAGTGTCTAGTAGGGGAATGCCCCTGTCCCCTAACTGTGACCCTGTACTGGATGGTGGTTATTGATATTTAATTAATTAATTACTGTCTATATTGTAAGCATACTAGTTAATATTCCTGTAACTCTCTTGTGTGTTTCCAAAATGTGCAGATCCATCTGTCCTTCTTAGAAGGAAGGAAAGCTCTAAGATTAATTCTGTTTATAGTTGGATGACTAACAACATGTATCCATTAACACACTAAACATAAAAATATCTATAAATATACACTGCAAATACTGTATTGACATATGGATTTTGTTTTATGTAAATACAAATGGATATCAATTCAGTATGGCTCTAGATTAGAAATGGCTCTCCAGGAATAAGACTACATGTCTTTAAATATGTCTAAACATTACAGGAAAGAAGTATTCTCTCTTCTTGAAAACTGTCTGCATATTGAAAGAAACATATTTGGCATAAACTAATGCTTCAGCTCCACAAAGTGCCAACTAAAAGAGCTGTCTTATTTGTAAGTTCCTATTAATCATTTAAAAAAAGATACATAATACTTCTCTTTATAATTTATTAGTATGGATTACCAAGTGTTTGGAAATTCTGGTCAAAACTAAATCCATAAACTCTGGTCAAGGTTCACATTTTTTCCCCAAAGTAATGTTAAAATCATTCATAACTGACCAAACAATCTCTGATCTGTGACAGCTGTACAAGGCAATTGTCATTATGTACAAATTCATGAAGGTCCTGAGCAAGAGGGAATGGTTGTTTGCAGTACTTTACACACGTCTGATAAGAGAGTTTACCACCACAGGAGACACTATACAATTCTTTGGGGATTTTAGCTGTCTTTCTCAAGAAAAGCTCAAAGAAAAAAAGTGAATACAGAACTATAGGTGATGCTGCCTTTGGAGAAGATGAAAAGAATAATAAACTACAATGGGAAACCATATATGAAGCTGTCCCCAAAACACAATTTTCTCTATTGCATATCTATTTAGACACACTATTAGAAGCATTTATATTCCAAATGGCATAAGCCTACAAAGCAAACCAATGACACCAAAAGTATGTAAAGCAACTGAAAGCTGTGACGTCCATGTTTGGGAAAGACCACGCAGGTGCATTTGTTTTCCAAGATGTTTCAGTAATTTACAAGCTTTCAGCTGCTCAATAATGCCAATTCAGCTGCTTTGTTATAACACACCTCACAGGATGCATTGGTGTCTCCTAAGGGCAGTTTGCAAAAACAGTGACATCAGAGTCATACAATGAATTATGAACATACCACACGTCTTTTGTTTTTGTTTAGATTTGTTTCTTGCAGTTTTATCTTGAAACATGAAAATATTGAAAAAGGACAGGTCACACCGCAAACATCTAGACATACCATCAATAGATCACACTTCCAAACTTTGACTATTGTCATATGTACATTTTGTTTAGAAGGATTATGCATTACTAAAAATGTAGTCATTTTCCAATTTCCTGTAGCATTCAAACACAGTACTAAGGACACTGAGTACTCTGATATGGTTTCAAAGAAGCTCTAAATTCCTTAATTGAATTTAGCCCTAATTTATGCCGTTATTGATATAATATTGAGATAGTAATTTGTATATTATTGGTATATTTGTACAGAGGTAAAATCTGTAGGATTTGGGTTCTTTTTACTGTATCACCAGTAAGATTTGTATGTGAGGTGTTAAACATTTACTGGATACAATGCTTAATTTTAAACAATTCTAAATGCATAATTCATATAATCCATAATAAGTTATACATTTCCCTAATTTAATAAAATAATGTACATGTTTTTAAAACTCCAGAAATGAAACCATGAACCTCTTTCAACTGATGCCAAATAGTTTAATACATACATTAAATGTCTCTAATTCATGTATACATGCTTCACATATTGAAATTCCTGGCCTAACTTTGATGGTGACCTATATAGGGGTTTAAGTAGGGACTTTAATGGACCAGCTGCTGAAAAATGAGGACATCTTTAAATATAGTCATAGCCTTTCTAGAGACTATTTTCAACATCGTAAATAGCATTCAATGTAGATACATTTACACTCGCACACATTCAGTGTCCATATTCCTGGATACAGAAAACGATTTGTTGTAATATTATCAGCAGAACATCCTGGGTTTAAAAATTCACTTGGAGGTCTACCCATTTCATCACATTTTAATCACAAAAAGTGCCAAAAAGCAGTTATAGGAAATTTGAAGACATCTCATCATGTAACCAAATGGAACAGTAAAACATTCAGGTTTCAAATCACATTAATATTTTCCATGTATCATTGACAGTGCCTACCCCCTCATGAGATGTCTGTTAAGGACTGATTAATAACTATAACTGAATGTAAGATCCACAGCTATGCAGTGAAAACTAGATTTTTCCCTTTCAAATCCAGCCTTCAAAACTAACTTATAGTAACGTTGCACACTTAGAGGCAAAGTATGTCATACATTTATATCTGCACAAATTATGAAAAGCAACGTGTGCCACCCTGGGCAGTTAGTGTCCTAAGTTTACAGTCCTAGATGCCAGATCTAAATTATACAATACATATAAAACCAAAGGTATTCAGCAAAAGCACTTAACCGGTCCCTATTGCCTTGTGATAACAAGAGACTCAGTATTTGGCCCTTAAGGTAGGGATCTTGTAGGTGGTACAACACTCTCTACCCTGTGCTTTGGGGTGTACAGATTGAAAGGGGTCGTGTGTGCGGTAAAGGCCCCCACCAAGATTCAAACCCACGTCACCGAGCACCCTGCTCTACACAGCCTCACCAGCAGAGCAACACACCTGCTACGCCAACAGACCGGTCCCCAAACACTGGGGACGTGTATACTCCCCAGCGGTCAGGGAGAGATGACGTCCCCGTAACTAACAAACCATTTTCTACAGACAGGAGTGTTCTAGCAGATTTCAAAGTAGGTAGATGTTTAAATCTTAAAGACATGATGGGCCTTTAGGTTTAATATGAAACGTATAATGTATTGAAAGCCTACTCTTTGCTGGCTACCTCAACAACGGTTCACTACAAAGGCACAATGCACAGTGCTAGTTTCCACTAGTTCCACCAGCTAATGACATCACCAGTCATACATTTTCAGAGCTTATTTTCCACCTTCAGCATTCTTTAAAAGAAGAAGGTTAATTATAAACATTACACAATGGCACAATTCGCAGTCTACTACCGGCAGAGAGGAGACATATTACGGCATATGGAAAAAGGACTGTAACAATAATAGGATCCTTGCAAAATAAAATATGACAGCAACTCAATCTCCTGTATTTGGGAGTGTACGAGCTCCCTTTCACAGTGGGAATCTGTCATGCTGTGGAGAGGTTTCCCTGAAGAAATAATGATGTGTTGTAGGGTGTTGTATGGCTGGCTGTCCTCCCACTGAGCAACATGTAAAGTCATTGAACCGTCTCTCTCAAAACACATACACTTTAAAGCCAAAATACATACGTCCTAAAAGCAGAACTGTTTATTTCACCCACTTACGAAATCCCCGCAAAGGCCACAAACGTAGATGGGCATCACTGAACTAACACAGGAAAACCTCTAGTAGCTATACAACCCTCATATTTTATTAATCTATTTACGTTTAAAGTACAAAGAACCACACAACCAATAGAAATTTCCACAATTTAGGTTCTTGATTTAATATCACCTAGTTTGGTCTATTATATATAGTTGAAGATATATCAGAACATGTACAAAAACTATTTTTATAATAGCACCTTTGACTCAGGACACTTTCGCAGTGGTATGTGGGCATTAGTGAACTTCTTTAATTTAAAAAACAGTTGTTTCTGTTGGATTCGTTAAAAATGGTTTATGTTCAGCAGTTCAATTTGAATCCCAGAATTATTTGCACCATTTGTGAACGTATTTATTATTTTTACTGGAAGAGTAAGCAAGTGTCAGTTTTTAGGTTTTCTTTATTGTTTCAGGCAGATGTTGTGGAAAAAGATCCCGGCAATGACAGCAAGGATAAAGCTCTTAATTGTGGGTTTTCAGTTTCCAATGATGAATAGCTGACACAGCCTTTGCCGAAATCTACTGACATCTCTGTTGTTAAGTGCCATGAATTCCACCTCCGGCAGCACAATCCGAACACTTGCTTTGTGATCCTGTGCTGCCCACCCCTCACCCCACCAACCCCTTCTCAAACAGTCATGTCCGTAATTGGCCTACCGCTACAAATCAGACCACCCTGCCGGTGCCAAATCGTAACTGTTACAGAGTGAAACCAGCACCCTGTGAAAATCTGACTTGGAGGATTTTCTCAACGTAAGCTGATTAAGGTGGCAGGAGCTGGTGGAACCCTTAATGAAAAGGCTGAGGTTTTTCTTTTTTTAATTAATAAGCAGTCCGTCAGCAGTTATCAGAAGATGGTCGAATGAAAGAGTGACACAACCAGGGAACGGGACTGTTAAATAAACGCTGGTAACACTTTAGGTCAAGTGTTTATTTATTTTGTAAGTCGCCCTGGACAAGGGAGTCTGCTAAGAAATAAATAATAAAAATAAGGGTTTAATAATAAGTCCTTGAGTCAGAAATTATGTCATAAACATAAGGGCTTCAACTTCCCAGTGTTTTAAATCCACAAAATCAAACTCCCCTATAAGAAGAACGGTGCAGCTTTAGAGTATGAAGCTGAATTAATTTACACTGCTTTCTATACTGGATTTTCCTTATAGAAACAAATGTGCCGAGCCCAAAATGTATTTAGCTAATGTGATTAGTGTCTGTTGTGTGGTCTGTGAGATGATTTGAGATTTACACAAGTTGGATGTTGTTCCAACTTAAACTATATTTTATTTTAATTTTAGCCCAAAGATCTAATCAAAATCTTTTTCCTCATGAGTGATCTTTTATTCCCACAAATAATGCATTAACCTTTTGCAGCATTTTTTCCCCAAAGATCTTGCCCTTATCTAAAGGACTTAAGAAGGCTGAAGAAGCCAGGCACAAGATTTATCAGACACTGAAATAGATTCAACAAAACCCTGAGAACTTACAATATTCATGAGTGTCAGAACATAGTTTTGAACATGCTCCTTTCCATGGAATCGCACAACAGAGTCATCAACTGCCAGCAGTACTTCAATATTGTAGTCATCTTTTTTGGCATGTCTCCGTTTACGATCTGAATCCGTCAGCTTGTGCTCCATGAGGTCCAATGTATTGGGTAGTTCGCCAATTCCAAAATCTGGTACTGAAAGAGAAGATAAAGCTTGTTTTCTACACTTCAGATAAAATTTTTGGTGATCAACTTTTGTAAGTAACCGTTAAGCAAATGTTGACATCAAAGCTGTTAAAACTAATAGTTTGAATTGAATGGAAAGAGTGGAATACAGTCAAATAGGATCATATTTAATAGTTATTTTGCTGTGGACATTTGCAGCAACACTTCGGAGATGTAACTAAATAACTGACCCTGAACATTATACCAATCACGTTTTGATTAATGATAATTATTATTCTTACACAGTGAACATATATTATATGTTATTAACTGCATTATTATTACATCACATAATTATAATAACATTCTTTGATAATTGATTGTTTTGTGATCGTGCATCATCAGACAATAAAACACTAAATTATGACGGATGAGTAATTATTACAAACATACTCTGAAAACATTCTGGTTGTATTACAACCCTTATTAAAATATAAAATAAGAAAAGTAGTATTACATTGTGTTTGATAGCTAATTACTTTGTCCTGTAATAAGAAAACAACAGATCCCTGTTTCTCATTCTGCAAAGTAAGTACTTCCTTAAATTTCCAGAGGAAACAGATTACGTATTAACAGCACATTACTGTGTCCAGCTGGCCCAATCTATCATTTCTTAAGGTTTCTAGATTACAGCACCCTATTTGTTAGGAGCTACATTTGTTTTTACTGAATTACAGATGCTCTCTGGCATCCTAACAAAGAAATAACTTTTTCTGTTACTGACACCATTTGGCACAACTAGCATCCTTGAATAATTCATTCTCTTGGTGCCAAGAGGAACAACACCATGTCACACTCCATACACCGTACGGATGAAGCAGAGTATAAGAGATGTTTGTTGAAAGAAACCCCCAGAATATATCTCAGGCCATTACAATCCGAGAGAATGTGGAAAATTAAGAAAAGAATCCAGGCACCAGATTACAGAAATGACGGAGACAGTGTTATGCTTCATGATAATACATTTACACGTGTGTTCGGAGCTTAGTTTGAGCTGAAGTTTGATACTGTCCCACTCGACAGTACTACTACTTTGTAGACATCATTAATTAAAAGTGTTTCTGGACTTATATGGGAGCAATAGTACTACTATACATGAAGTTAGGGTACAGCTGACTTGTCATACATACATAGAGAGTATTGACTGGTTCAACCACTTGGGAGCCCCAAATATTTAACATTTCGGATCAGTAGTTTCACTCTTTCAGTTATCTACCACTAATAAAGTGCATTTAAAAAACTGGACTCCTTCGCTAACCAGGATTGTATTATTTATCTATATTGGTTAAATATTGGAAAGGTTAAAAGACCTTTAATTAAGTCTTCCTGCATCAATAAGGAATACCTTCCCAGGATTGATGATGGATATTCAAAGCAAGGCAAGGAGTATATGTGAATAAAGACAAAGATGGTCATTCTTTCGCTTGAAAAGGAATAGTCAGGATAGTGACACATGCTGCACATGCTTCTTTTTCCTCTTTCATGTTCCTTAGTCATAAATCTGAAGCGGCAGATTCACAAGGGTTCCTGCACACCTCTCCGGTATCCTCTCACAGATACAAAAGCTTAATTTGTTAAACAGTAGTTTAAAGGCAGGATAGTTTTAGATCTGCACTCCGGATCAAGAGCCACAACGTAATGGCAACCAAGTTATTTTACTCAGTAAAGGATAATGTAAAGGACCAGTTCTACATCTCTTGTACAGTAAATTGTAAATAATACTAATAATAAAGGTAATAAATCAAGAGCAAGAAGAACAGAGTAAACTGATTTCAACAGTTATATTGAGAATATATATGTGATCTACCCGTGCCAGTATATAGATAGTGTACCTAAATAGGTATCCTTATGTTGACCTTCATAAAGCTGTCTTAAATCCTTGTAGTGTTGAAGTATGTTATGTTCTTTAAGATCAATGAATTTGAATTAATGCAGGAATAATATGCTTTACAAAAAACAGTGTAACAAAATCATGTGACTACTGCAATTATTTCTAATTGAACCTAAAAATGTATACATAAATATTATTAAAACACATTGTACAACTGATATACATTAAACAGATTGTTTATAGTTAGATAGAGAAGTAATGTTTAATTGATTAAATAACTGCAAATGCCTTGCAAAAATATTTTATATTTGTTTCTTAATTGCCAGGCAAATATGTAGGCTTTTGCGTGCACCTGATTACTGAACAGAATTCACATTTTCATCAATCATTTCTTGTACTGCTATAAAAGTGAGATTAGAATTTTACTGGTTTGTGCAATAAAAACCTATGAAATGAATATTGTCTCATAATATACATTTACGTATTTCCACTCACAGACATATTTTATTAGTCAATTAAAGTAAACTATGAAGGAAAAAGTTTTAACTTTAAAAGATGTAATGAACAGAAAAGTGCCATACATTGTCAGCACATAAGCTTAAAGTAGCCCTATAAAGGAAGTGATTACAAACAGATGGCTTATATACGTTTTCAAGAAATAAGCTGACAATGTTTTTTAGAAAATAATAAATGGAGGTGCATTCATGAAAATATAAATAACCATAAACACAATTATCACTGTGTTCACTTTGTATCACATACATTTTCGATATTATTTATCTTTTTGACATCACAGACAGCAATAAGAGCAACATTTAAATGTGGACATAAGGCAGTAAGGCTTTCAATGCAGACTTCAATCATTTCTCCCAACATTGACATGAACATGGTCAAACAATGAAAATGATTGAAATACCTAACCCCCTCAATATGTATATATCAACAGTGTGCATCATTAAATAAATATTTATGAGCGAAACTGGACTGGGTATCATGAAGAAAGCAACAGACTTCATACCCCGGGTGCTGCCCTTTCGTGTTTGTCCTCAATATAAAATGATAGTAAATAACACAGTCAAAATCATATGTGATATACTACAAAAAACAGTTACATTTGGTCCATAGAACTTGGCATATTACAAGTTTAAATCCAGCTATATAAAACTACAGCAACATTTTCATGTAGAAACAATGCTTTTTGCATAATGAACCGTCAGATCTTCGCTTGCTGAAATAGCAACAAAACAACAGGAAGGATGAAAGTCCTGGAAAATGTCCCATCCTGGATGCATAAAATGTGTTGACAAGCTGTTTGTGACAGTCCATATCAGTGCAAATACAGAAAGCAAGTCTACAAGTGTACTTAATTAATTATTTAATCACATCAGTGTTAATAATAAAAAACAAAATAATAAAGTTTGGATGGCAATCTGTCATATACAGATATTTCCCCAATACAGACCGCTGGGGAAATAATGTTGTAAACTAATGAAAGATTTAGCTTTAGTCATCCCAGCTACACTCTCATGACTAAAACATGTAAAATGTGCATATAAGCAAAAATTACAGAAACAAAACCACTGACTATGTTGTGTCAATATAAAACTATGCTAAAATACTTAACGTTAATTTTAATCGACATCAGACATGTCGCCAGATCTAAATGCATTTGAATGCATTCAAGTGCAAAATCTGAAGTACAACAGGACAACAGGAACAAATTTGCATTTGCAATCAAACACGTGTGACCCCAAATCTGCTCATCATAAAATGTAGCATTCCTAAAATAAAGGAAGTCTTGAAACAACTACAACCCACCAAAATCCTCAACATGACGATACAGGACACAATCATCAGAATTGCAGAATTGCAAAATGCAGAATTAACAAAGAAAGTCACTTTTATTCAACTTCAACTTAGCAACCAACCGACCTGCCCAAGGATGAATACATACCAGTACTGACTGTACCAGTCAATGCTGGAAAGCCCAGTCAGAACATGGGTCACGTTATAGGGCACAGTGGTATTCTGGCTATGCTCGTAACGTTACTTCAAATGTATTTTTTTGTACTTGATCAAAATAAAGTCTGTTTTGACACACAACACTGTAAATTCCCGTGACATTGAGACTTCAAAATGATAAATCTTCCATCTGGGCCATACTATAGAAAAAATACACTTTCAAAATGTGTCTGTTCAAATATAACTGTATGACCCAGGGTTAAATACAATGATTGAATCTACCAATGTCCTTTAAAGTTACCCAACATGACAGCAACATCATACAGCAAAAACTGAAATGGAGTTCTTCCTTCCAGATGTTGTGGCTATTGTTTACAGCGAGAGCTCTGCTGGATTTACAGCACAATCAGTGGCTCTTTTTCTGAAGAGCTCCCAGCACATCCATAGGAGCCCTACATACCTCATTTCTAGCAGCTGCTGATCTGAGCTCTGCAGCAGCTGTGTGGGAGGATTGTTTTGGTGGAAGTACTGAGAGGGAGGGATCTGCCTACAGATATTGACTGGAACAGGTCTTGAGAGGAAACACACAAATCCTTCTGCTATGATGTAAGCACTCTACTGTTATTCACTGAAAGGACCTGCCCGTCAAACGTGCCTTCATTTGCTGCACGTGAAATTGTTGCTGTCTTAATTACGTGCATGAAAGCAGATAAAAATCTAAATGAATAAATTTGCAAACATAAAAACACAATCTCTGCCATCAACCCCTGTTCCCATGAATTCAGATGTCAAGCCTACCTTCATTGTGGAGATCCTCCTTGGTTTTGCTGGGTTCCCTTTTGACGGCGGACCTGCGGTACACCACATGAACGCGCCCCTTCTCCTCCACTTCCTGCTGGCCCTTCTCTAAGGGCTCAATGAAAAACTCCCCATTATCAGTGCGAATCAGGCCTGCCTGCAAAAAGAGGTCTCTATATTAGTAGTGTCATCTAGCAGAAAGATCTGGGAAGATAAGACATCTGGTCTCCCAATATTATTATTATTATTATTATTATTATTATTATTATTATTATTATTATTATTATTTTTATTTCTTGGCAGACGCCAATTTTCCAGGGCGACTTACAACATAAGTGTAAAACAAAGTGTAAAAATAATAGCAGTGCAGTTTATGAGACTGGACAACCTGATCAAAAAATGAACAGCACATCAAAAGCACATATCACTTTAATTCCAGAGAGCATATTGACAAGGGTGAAACCTTCTTAAATCAGCATACCATACTTTTCAATTAAGGAGACTCTGTATCTTGTCCTCTTTAACATTTAAGTTTAACAATACCACTTGTTCTCCGAGTTCTCCATTATAACAGTACCTATACAGGACAATCAAGTGCTATTTAGATCCAGTCTTATTCACAGTCTTCCATTGCTGCCAAAAGAGGCACTGGGATCACGCGAGTCAAAAACAAAATCACTTGTGCAGTGTAGAGTAATCTGTTTCAATCATTAAAGGGCAAATGTGATCATGCTGATGACAGGTAGTTCTAATGAGATGACAGCCTGTTTGAGGAAGCATGCATCTTTGGCATAGATTTATATAACAAATTCATGAGCCTGTCAGTGAACCTGCCAATGCTGTGGGATTAATTTGCAATAAGTACATGAATTGCTCCCATTGATGGAGGATACTGAAGTACAGATTGCAAAACAATTCAGACTTTTTTTCTCCTTTGTTTAATGATCACAAACCCATCTGGAGTTGACATTGCATTAGTCTGGGATTGTACTGAATTCTCCACAGGATGGCAGCTCTACCTTGACTGCCTGACAGCCACCAACTGTGAAGTTTTCATTTCAGAAACAGACTTACTTAACACTCGCGGTTTGAGAAAGCAGCTTTTTAATAATATTAAAGGGAGAAATGATGACATTTACACATAAAGGCCATGACCTTTCTCCTCACGGTATTTTGACCTGATTGCTGTGCAGTTCTGATTCAGCAAGAGAAACTGCATTTATGCAAACTGATCAAGTTATCCCAGAATGTGTGAATGTGTATCATGAGGAAAGTGTGTGCTTTATGCATGCTGTCATGAGCGTGGTATCTGTGTGAATATTGTACATATAGCACAAGCATACATATATTTTAAAACATTTTACTTAATTTTAATGTAATCTGCATGAAATCTTTTTGATCTACTGTACACATGCTTCAGTGTCTAATGGGAAAGCAGCAACCAGTAGCAATGGGTGAATTATACTGAGGTGATTAATGACATATGAGTTGACAGAGTTGCTCTTTGACTCCAATCATTACTCACCTCCAGCTCTGTAATTTTGTTTCTTTATATTTATTATGCACCAGTTCAAGTATAGGAGAAACAGTTAATGGAAGGAATAAAAAGCCATTTCAACACCCCAATCCCACCAATATAACTGATCGCTTAGAAATGCTTGAATTTATCTTATTTCTTAAAACAAATCTTGATTTATTATTTATACAATTATTATAAAAAAAGAAAGAATCTCATAGTAAAAGTAAACTCTCATAGTATTGTATTATCACATAAACACTGTTACACCTAGTAAACTATATTAAATATAATGTACCATATACTCTAAGATGCTACACTATTTAAAAAAAAAGTAAGCATAGGTTATCTCTAGTGTTTACTTTATGATGTAAACTGCTTAAATTATTTAATCACAAACTGAGATCAAAGTGTAAATGTAAAAAAATACTTTTATATATTTTTTAAATTCTATACTATATTTGTGATACTGTCAGTTGGTAACATCTAAATTGTACCACTAAAAAAAAGTGCTAATGCTTCACTTCCGACTTAATCAAAAGTACTACAAAGGAGGTCTGATCTCAAAGCACACTTACTCAAAAATGAAGTCATATTGCATTATTTCAGAGGTCTGGCCATTCTTACCAGCTTACATAAGAATTGAAACCTTTGACCCAATCATAAACTTTTTTTTTTTTTGAGGATTCTTCCTTTTATGTAATAAAAACACACAGATGGCTTGAAAATGTTATTTGGTCTCTGCCCAACCATCTTACGACCTTTGGAGTATATATGTATGAAACTACGGCATGCGACCTGGTCCAATACTCTTATAGAATACCAATGAACCGATTGTAAGTGCACTAAGCCCATTATATACAGGGTTATACAGAAGATCAACCCTTACTTGACATTCTTATATAATTCAAAGTGAGGTCTTCAATGAAACATCAGGAGACATAACTATGCATTGAAATAACTCATATAAATACAACTGGGATCAGCTTGCATTAGCGACAAGACTATCAATCAAACAATACAGAGACAACAGACTACTCAACTGTCAAGTAGAGTATCACATACTCTCATACTGCTTTCCATAATTACATGAACATGAATTAATGACTGTGCAGTTAGCTTCAATATCTGCACTACCTCTTTTACCAATCACCATTTTATTAACTGATAATATCATGACTAAGCTGCAAGGTAACCTGCCTGATACACACAACTTAACTTCAGATTTCAACCAGTAGGGGTAAGCATTCTTGCCGCTGGGCAACGATATCATAAAAGCCAGAATGGCACTTCAGTTTTCGAAGTTTTCTGTGTAAGGCAGTGAGAGAAACTGAACTGAGACAGTCAAGCCTTCGGTCTGCTCCACTGAAAGAGCCAAGCATCTGGGAACCAACAGACAGGAGACACTAGATTACTAAAGTGGTGGAGAGTTCATTACAAATTCATCAACATTACATTTCAAAGTATACATAAAAAAAAACTGAGGTTATGGGTTAACAAAAATGTTAGTATATCAGAATACTTGTATTTACTTTCTTGTGTATGACAAGCTTTAATATTTTAGACTTTCTAAAAGAAACAGGTGTAATAAATCCTTCAGGTAGTAATTCTGAAACATCAGATATTGACCCTTGACAAAAAATGTAAACACATCAAAACCTAAAGCTCACAGACACACCACATTCCACACACTATCACTACCAACTTTGTAGATGGATAATCCTTCATTCATTCCTGTCCTGTTGCTAATGTTTTCAAACCAGACTGCTTTAAGTTTCCAGCCACATTGGTTTAAAAGAAACAACATAATGCCTTAAATTCCAAGAACAAACAATTACTTGTGTGCACATATTAAAAAACATAACCATGCTAATTCTAAAATGGTTCAAGCAATCTACATTTAACAAGAATCCTGTTTAACATAATTCCAAAACTGTAAACGTATTAAAATTTATGTATATTGATTCTTAATTTAGTTGAATTGTATATCATGTTTTCATGGTTTTTACTGTTTTACAATTAACACCCTTATTCTACACACAATAAGAAGACTTCTGCGTAAATCATGCTATTCACCATGTAGCTTTTTACTGTTTTCAAGAAGTAATTTTAATTATTCTTCCCATAAATAACATCAAATTATTAATATTAGTAAATCATAGCATTATATAATGCAGCTAATTGCATCTAATTCCATTTAAGTGATGAAACCCATTAAACCAAACAGAAAACTCATAATTCTCCTATACAGTGTAGTTTCAACTGTCTGACTTCATCTGTGCAGTATAAATAAAGGGCATGGTTTAAGTTTCCAAATCTATAACAAGGCAAAAAACCCTAGAAGAATTTTAAGCCGGGACTAACAGAATGCTAAACTTAAGCAAATGCTTACAGTGATTGTAGAACACAATCAATTGTGTAGAAATAAATATTTCATTCTGCCAGACTGCCTAGGGACTACAAGTTCATTATCATCTTAAAGAAAAAACTAACTATAAATGCCTGCATATTTTATATATTATAGAGAGATTTTGTTTTAGAAGCGAACAACCCTGTTAACTTTCAAACTGACTTTTGTTTGTACACATTTTGTAAGAAATGAGCCATCCATTTCAAACAAAGTGGAATAAAGAAAGAGTAAATTTTAATTATACAGATATGTATAAAAATAATTATTCAATCTATTATATAATGTTATTACTATTTCACCATATTGCTATGGAAACTACTAAATCTGTACGTATTGTTGGTGCTTGAGAAACTGTAAAATATACTTTTTGTGTTTGTAATGTAAAAGGCTCTTTTCATTTATTATATAGTGTGATACATTCAAATGCATGCACAGAAAGTGTGTCTGTTCCACATGATACAGTATAATTACAAAGAAATGTTCACACAACTGTTCATATATAAACAGGGCCAGAAACTACAAAAGTATAACCCTTGAGTATATATAATCTGTTCTGCTTATAAAAGCATGCAAGATAAGTAATGTAATTTGCCCAATATGGAAATAAAAATATATAATTTCATGCCTTCGAACTTTTGAGATCTAGTAAAAAATTGATATTTAATAAACAGAATCATTCAAAGGTATCTTTTGCCAACTGTGACACTGTTACACTTTTATATTTTCTGTTTTATCCCTTTAAGATTTAAGATTGGTATGATGGCATTTGACCAGCAAACTTCATAGACCAGTAAAAGTACACTTTGCAAAATAAATACATTCACAAATCTAAAAGTAGTTTAATTTTCGCCCAAAACTTAAGGATTCTTATGCAAAGCAGCGCAGGTTAAGGAACACACTAACATTACACCAAAACAACCACACTCAGTCAGCTTGTTTTTAAGAGACCATATTGTACACTAGAATGAAAAACATGTTGTTTCTGTAACGTCTGATTCCACTCCATGAATTGTGGTTTACATTTGCTCAGTTTTAAGTAATAATTTGGTGTGAAAATGGGTGCAGAGCTGACTGGCTGTAAAGACAGACAGACATAATATTTACATTCGTACCCACCAGGGATGTTGGCAATACTGGGATTTCATTTGCAAGGCTGTGTCCATCCCCTTATGGCATTGCCCTGTAATATCCATAATTTGAATAAAACAGATGTGTACTTATTCCAGTGACTTGCCAATTATCTATAGGAATACTGGGCTGTTAGAATTATATTTTACCATTTTAAAATTCTCTTCTGTTCTTCTTCAACTTATATACTTAATATCCTTAATGTCATCAGGAGACCCACATGCAAATACTTGTATTTTTAAAACCCCATATGGGCAAATATAAATGTGTGTTGAGGGAGATCCTCAAAAGGTTTGCAAAAAACTGAATAAAAGTTTCATTTTTGAGATTGGCCAATACCTAACTTTGCATACTAGGCATGTGACAGGAATTGCTTGTCTTTATAATTACAATAAAATAAAATAGTTTGGGTTGCATGGGACAACTTTTTTCATCACTGATTCCAATCAAAAACCAATCACACAGTGGAAATAGATCCCAAGATGATTAAGCAGTTTCAAAATCAAGTCCCTTAATGTAGCATCTAACTATTAGTCAATTAAGGAAACGACAGCAATTGTGTCGTACGGCACAGGCCAAGTGTTGTACCATGGAAGTTCACCTTTTCATGGAATTACCATTATAAGGTTTCTAGTAATAAATGACACAAAAGATTAAGTGAACAGTGCCCGGAGGGGTTAAGGTGTTAACATTGAAAGACTATTTATCATACACTAGACTGACATGTTGTAACTGACAGACATTGTATCAAAAAATAATATTAAAGCATGCATTTCCAAAACCAACAATACTAATGAAATTACTTCAGCAGAATTCTGATTTCCCAAGGGAGACCCATTTGTATCTAATACCAGTAAAGAAAGTGTGAACTATTCATTATTGAATTCTGTGTACACAGTCTACATGTTTTTTAATGGGAATGTCTCATGGAAGTCCGCTCCATGGGGATAGAGTTTCACGCTCCTCACTCAATCAACTCAACACCCTTCAATTTGGAGAACCTCCCATAGACACTTTGGAAAGCACAAGAACTTCCTGTGCACAGCATTCTCATATATAACCTGTGCGGCAGTTGAACACACCACTGTACGAAAATGAATAAATCAGGTTTTTAATTTAACACCCCAGTCACAGTTCACTGGCCCAGAAATCTGATGTTTGTTTTTAACTCAAGTTACGAAAGTCAAATGACAGCGATTTCAAGGTCTGAAAGCATAGAACACAGAGACATCTAAGACTCAGATATATTACAGTCATGCTGAAGAAACACAAGTATTTCGGTACAAAATATATACGCCATACAGAAAAGACCAAATGTGGCGGCAAAATTCCTATCAATAGGGATGCATAAATAACCATATGGAAACTCTTAAAATTCACCATCACTTTGTTTCCATATGTTCACGAAGCAGTGTTTAATAATTGAGGATTAAAATCCAAATCTCACATTGTTTTCCACATCCAAGCCAAGCACAAGTTTAACAACCTGCCCTTTTCCTCAGCTGTCTCTCCATCTACCCCAAACACCCCGTGTGCACCTGCTCCTTGACTCTCTCATCTATCCACTGACTGTCCTGCCCGTAGGGTGGTCGAAAACTCCTGTAATATCAAATGCTTACTGCATTCAATGGTATTATATATACTGTATTCAAATATGTACGACAGAAAAGCAGTATGACTTCACACTCAATGCATTTCAGTTCACAATAACTATCACAAGTTGAAGGAGCTACTGTCAAGATGGTTTATTTAAAAACCCAAAATAAAATCTGGGCAGAGTATAGTTTTTATCATTATTATTTTTTCAATATTTGAAATGAAATATGCAGAATGTATTCTGTGGAACATATAGAGAACCAAAAGGATACAAGTCTTCTACTTATAGTTAATTTTAAATAAAAATAAAACAATGTACAATGTTTAGATGGCAAATAATTACAACATTTTTTTAAAGGAAGAAAGTCAGTGTATAGATTTTGATCAAAGAGATTCATGAGACAATGATATCATACCAGAGCTATACTCCGAAATAAAGCATTAACAGTAGGAAGCTAGTATTCACCTCCTGGAGCCAAACTGAATTAAAGCATCATCTTTACAAATCAAGTACAACAATAAAAAGGCCATACAAAGATTGATATGGGAATTACTGAACAGTAGTATAATTCTTTACAGTTATTTAAACATATTTATTGAATTCTCTAAACTGTTAAGAGCAATACAAATTGATTTGCCTAAAATTTCATTATGCTTTGAAGTATTTGGTATATTAGGTTACTATTATTTTTTAGTGGTATTATAATGTAATTTGCCACAATTTAATGTTAGAAAGGCAAACAGTACAGATGTGAACCCCATTATACATTGCTGGATCAATGAGTTTGAAAATGAATTAAGAGCTAATCTCTGCTGACTCAACAGGGTTAGAGGTTGAAATAATACTGTGAGACAGGTCTTCAGAGCTGGGGATTACCAGTTGAGTCCTTTTCATCTGCTTTCACCTCTCCAAGTGGTGTGCCAGAAATGGCATGCATAGTTTGAGATTAGTGAAAGGATTATAAGGAAATAATTATGCATCTGATGAATTACATAATCATAAAAAAGAGAAATAACCAAGACAAGAGCTTGAAACTCTCTCATTTTTATGCACGTAGTGATCTAATTATTTTATGGGAAGCAAAAGACCAAGATGTACATCACCCGTAGGGTATAAAAAGGTTATGAATTTAAAATCTAAGTTATTCTCAGAACAATGTGTAAAAGTTATTACCCCTTCACAGTTTCATATGTAAAGAGCTCCATTAATTGCACAATTCTCAGTCCCTTGCTTGTAAGTCTTTCTGATCATTTGTAATGATATCCACAATACCGGAGAATATCAGTGTTCATCCTTCAAACACAGAACAGCCCCTGGAACAATCCCCGTAGCAACAAGTGTCATCCAGTGGTGTCCTGTCCTAAAAATATCTAGTATAACTTATTTTCACAATGTATGGTTTCAGATAATATCTATACAGTACAGGATCGAATTGTGCATGCTGTGTATTCTAAAAATATTGGCAGGAAACCCAATGCGAACATGCCAGCAATAATAGCCCTCATTCCTCCACTCACAGCATGCTACTCCTGCCATGTGTCAGTTGCCCATGGTAAGAAAACTTGCTGCTCCGGGATTGTGCAGGGATCCAAGATAATATAATGCCAGGATTTGTATGGTGTCATGAATTATTCCTCCTGAGTTCAAGGTATGCTAATAAGGACTGGCAGGCAATGACAGCTTAAAGCTAACTGCGATCTAAAACAGGTTTACATTGCACACACCTGCTGTAAAAGTGGCATTAGAAGAAGGGATTTGACAAATCACACTTGGGACTTGGGGAACCTGAGGTCTATCCCAAGTATGGCTTACTGTACGTCAAATTGAAAAGCAGTAGGCAAGCCAGTGTCACAAGCATAGGCCTTTTCAAACAAGCTCTTGGAAAAGTAGGAATGCATACTGGTACATTTCTAAAAACCTTACCTAATTTTAATGTTCTACATACAGTTCTGTAAAACTAAAAATATAATGCTACAGTGTTCTTTGATTAAAAACACAATGATTTCCTCAGTCAGTGTCATTAGTAACCCTATGAGCAATTCCATCAGATCACACAACAGACTATAAATGTTTCTTAAAATATGTTTTCAGGTCTAAATTATAACCCATCTGCAGCTGTGTTATTAAATTAGTCACAGAACTAGATTTAATGTTTTAGACCACCAGATGTGCATTGTATTATGGTTCACTGACAGATTGCAAATGTCCCATGGGGCGATCAATATCTGTCCTACTGTCCATTCATTAGCTACAGTACATCAACAAATGCAGGAAATACATTAGACAGCTTCCGAATTGGAATCATTTCTATGGTCAATAAATCTGCATAGTAAGTAAGGGAGCTCAGGTCAGCATAAATCCATACCTCAGTTAGTACAATATGTGAAATAAAAGTGAATCTCCCTTGTGTACGTTTTGCCAATTTAACCAACCATTTGCACAGCTGCAATTTCAGAATATAGATTTCAGTTTCATAATAATATGAGGTAGCCATGAGACCCATAAAATAAAAACATTACATGAAGAATAGATAAGCCTGGGGATCACTGAAGAACAGGATTAATGTGTTTTCTTGACCTCGCTATAACTCTTGGAGAGTAAACTAAACTCAGTTAGTTCACTGGACCTGTTTCTGTCAAATGATTAATTGTGTTCTTGTGGTCTTCATGTGAAATAGAGTATATTAGATTTTTCTGTAACAATACTCAATATTTCACTGTCTTCCATTGTTAGGCTGAATATTTATTCTGGGATCAAATAACATGTATTGATTTCACTGATTTGAGAAAAGTTGACATTGTCAAGTTGTCATTACACATTATTGCTCTTTCGCAATACAAGAATATATGTCAGGCAGCACGAAGTGTCAATCTAGAGTACAGAGGCAATAAAGTAATTATAAATAATGTAATATATTTACTTCACAAAGTTCTTCTCTGGACTTTATATTCCCTGTGTTTTACTATACTTAATATAGTTTCTTGTTTTAGGTCATAACAAGAAAATCAGCTATTCCTCCAGAAGAGAGAAAAAATTAATCAATTAAAATGAGTGCACTTCTCCATTTTCTTCAGAGGTATACAGAAGTGACTTGAAGAATGTGAGTCTTATGTTTATTCTTTCACTCAGCTTCATTAAAAGGTGCTTGCTGTGTTAGATGATTACCAGAGAAAAGTATGGTTTATTAAATGGTTCCTTAATCAAAAAACCATATTGTTCAAGCTTATAAATGAAAAAAATAAGGGCTAGACTTCAAAAAAGCAAGTGTCATTTATGTAGCAGCCTTTGGTAGGATCTGATGGCGCTAAACTGACTGATGTTCATACACAGGATGGTATTGTCCTGCATGGCTGGTGGCTATTACCTCGAAGGCTACTCAATGTCTCCTGAATGAATGATTTCATTGTTCACTTAGTGTCTATCTAACACTGGTAAGCCTATGCTTGCTTCAGGAAAACAATAGTACCTATGAAAGTTTTAAAATACCTACAGGCAAAACTGCTGAAGCAAAATTAGACATCTTTTGGTGCATACAGATACTGCCTAAGTTGTCTAGCCTGGACTACATGATGTCTAGGCTACTTTAGTGTTCTGTAAAGGAAAACTGTAGGCTCATTAAAGTAATAAAACATATCTGAAAACAGACTCCCTATGTTTCCTCAAATAAAAGCTATAGGCTGAAGATTGTACATTTGCATCACTGTGTCCCAATCAATATATTTAACTGCTGTTGCTTTATTTATTTATTTACTTACTAAAAAGAAAGGTTTTGCCTCCTGAGTTATCAACTATAATGATGCTTTGTGATGCAAAGGAAACCAGAACCAATTAGCTAAGATGATGTTTAAAACTACTTACAATAACAATGATATATTTAGTCTGAGTGCAAAAGGCTTTTATGTGTATAGCATCCAGGTGGCTTGTATCACAATCAGTTTTCAAAAAAGAGAATAACGTTTACCGACATTAGCAGCTTTTTCAAAAACTGTTTTCACAGCAAGTGAAAGGGATAAGGTGGTTAAAGAATGGACATATTGTTAATGTTTTTTTAAGGTGGGGGTTGTACTTGGATGAGGCTGAAAAGGTCAGTGATCCAAAAGGCATTTTAATTACATTTCCATGCATTCACTTGTCATTCCCAGCCCTTATGTGAAGTGACAAGATTCATTTTTTAAGATGGTTCATGTTACAAAGTTGACCAAATCAAGGAGCCTCTTTTTAGCAGTCCCGTGCCTCGCTAAGCCTTTCACATTCGGACAAATATGAATAGAAATGAGCACACTGTCCTCTTATGTGGGTAGCGCAGTACAGATTTAGGCTACACTTATAAACTGAAGGAGAATCTAAAAAATGACTAAACTGCAGCTGCAGAAGAGGCATGAAAAATGTGAGCTCTGTGACTCACAGAAAGTGCTGCTGACTGCCCAGATCAGACTGAGAGCTTCTTACAATAACTGTGTACTGCATAATTAATAAATGACTTAAGCATTATGGGCTATATGGAATGACACTATTCTATAATGGTGTTTAAAATAAAAATAAGAACTACATTTTACTCATCTTCTTAATTGAGACCTAATGTAAATAATGATGCAAACAGTAATCTTCAGCTTTTTTGTGCCATAACAGTGCTGCACATGCAACTCAAACACAAAGCGCACTCCTCTTCTCCAGAGAAAGCCAGTCAGCAGGAGACACTACAGTGCATCAGACCAGCCACTTTATCACCCCCTTCCTTCCCAAACTCTCCCACATTACTGCATGGGCAATCATTCACACTGACTTTTGTCCCCCCTCCAGGCACAAACGAAAATCTCTTGAACCCCTGATATCAATGAGTCTGAAACGCACTGCAGAACTAATTCGGCACCGGCTGATTCGCATTCCTCAATTGGGTAATTATATTTAGAAGTACTGTGTACAGCTGTTTGGCATATGCAGCTTCTGATGTAAGTGTTGCTCACAAAAGAAGGCCTTGCACACACTTAGTGGAAACATATTTAAATCTCTAGTGGAGGCTGATGCATCACTAGGGCAAACCCCTGGGCATGACTTCTTTTTTTGTTGTTGCAATGCAATGCAATTAACTGATTCAATCTTACCTTCACGAATGAGAATTTATTCCGCAACCACTGCATCACGTAATAACTGTACTAAAAAACTTACCAGTCCATCACAGTTGCTTATAGCCACTGTAGCCTGTGGCATGTCAGTTACATCCCCAGTGAAAACGCAGTCCCCATGAATGCCCTCCTTGGACACGTTTTCAAAGTCTTCCTGCCACTCCACCAAGGCCCCGGGGGCCACCAGCCTCTTGTTGGCCTTCAGGCGTAAGTGCAACTCCTTCCCAAAGACGGTGACATTGAAAAACAGATGTTGGCCCGTCGAGGTGAACGGCGGGCTCTCCGGGGCGCTGCGGGCCACCCGTCTCCGGCCCGGGGGAGAGCCAGCCGCGGAGACCACATGAGAAATGTAGCGGCCCCGGGCGTCGGTGCTGAAGGGCACCATGAGCCCATATTCGCTTAACTTCCCAGAGAGATTAGCTGAGGGGACAGATATAAGTCAGAGCCACATTCATTGCAAAGTTATAAGATAAAGCAGGGTGCAATACACAGAAAAACACTCCCTTCTGTCAAATGATTGATTGTTATTGTTGTTGTTGTTGTTGTTGTTGTTGTTGTTATGATGGTGGCTAAACTAGGCCTTTATAAAATAATCTACCTGGAAACAAATGACACCAAAAAGTATTGCCTTTGGGATTTCTACATTTATGACCCTACATCTGATTTGAGTTTTCAAATGCACATAAATGTCCTTAGCGAAAATCCCCCAACTTTGACAAGTTAATAATTAGGGCATCTATTTGAGCACCTGCCAAAAGATGTGCTTTTTAAATGAAAGGGTCCTTCACTGATCCCGTGTGCAATTGCATAATATAGCATCTCCCCCTTATGCATCACACTGTATTATTATTATTATTATTATTATTATTATTATTATTATTATTATTATTAATTCAAATATAACAATCCTTACCTTGGGATTTTGCAGAATGCCTGGAATCCAAAAATATGCAACTGACCAGACAGGACAGCGTAAAATAAATACAATCCATCGTGAGAGCAAGTATGAGAAAAAGCTGCCACTTCAGATCTACTTGAGAAAAAGCGATTTAAACCCCTTTTCTTCAATGAAACCCTTCTCCCCGGCTCTGGCACTAGGGATAGGAAAAGAAAGTCAATCTGTTGCTGCTGCAGCGAAACTGCCCAGCATGCTGCACGTCACCCCAGCCTCCAAACTGACGGATATTCATAAGTTGTTGCAATCTTTTGGCCTCTGTTGAACTGTGTATAAACCAGGACAGCCCCATCCATTTAGGAAGGGGGAAAAAGGGCTGGTGACGACATCTCCCTGGCTAATCACAGAGTCCACAGAAAGGAAAGACGGGCTGCACAACGAGCTGGAGATCGGAGTTGCTGGCGTTTGCTCTGGGAGTTTTTTTTTTTCCCTGTTTGTTTTCTCGCTTGCAAGTCAACTACAGCTGGGTGCAGATCAGAGATACAGAGACGGGCTGACTTGCGACAGTGACCCATGCACGTTTGCAGACCGACTCGTCGTCTTGTGTGTAGGTTGCAACTCATTGAAACAAAGTTACTTGCACCGTGAGGGGACCAGTGCGGGACACGATTGGGTTTGCATGGGTTTTGTTTAGTGCACAACTCGCTTTGGTTGAGAGTGAACTCTGGTAGCCTCTCTCTATGTCTCTATTGATCCCTTGCTGTTTATGTAAAAGGACAGAAAAGGGCCACAGGGTAAGAGTGCTGGAGATGAATTGTTACTGAAACTGGAACACAACATTACTTTAAAAACGTATTGCAGCTGGAGTGTTTACTGGTGTTTCTTTTTCCTTCTAGTGCATGCATGTTTATTCCAGCTATGCTTTCCATGTGTGCTAGACAAGAAAGTATATCTTGTACACTGTCTACAAAAACCATCATTATCTTAAGTAAAGGTTTGGACCATCTTTAACATTTACTTAAAAACAAAACCCACATGCTTCTGGTTGACAACAGTTCATTTTACCCAATGGAAAGGTCCCTGAGATCTGAGTAAGTTGTATTTCTTGTGTTTGTTTTTTAGTTAGTTGTTTGTGCCAGGGCTTTTGTCTCTCTTGAACCGGTTTTCTAAGTATATGAAGGATTTGTTTGGCTAAATGACAATCTGTATCTCAAGAATAGCACCGCCTGCTGACAGAGGTTTCAACACAGCAAATGTAGAAAGTAAAAACTTAAAAATATCCAGGAAGGCAGAGCACTAAGTTTGGTTTTAATTCACCTGCTATATATATATATTAAACCTAAATCGTTGGCCAACTGTCTTTTGACCATTTTTTATGTCCACATTTTCCAAAAATATATAATACATAATAAAATACAAAAGTGTTGTTTAAGGTATGCTTTGTTGGATCAATGGAATAAACAATTGCATTGAACAAGTTACCTGTATATCTGTGATATAATCAATAATGTAAATCTACACCAAATGAGTAATGAAATAAGCATTAATGAGTTCACATAACCCATTGCTTTTTAAAACAATTTGATATAAGGATGTACACCACATGTGGAGCTTTTCGTTCAAATTGTGTTAATAAGCTTTAACTGTGTGTTAGTTTACATGAACCTGTGATTTAAATGCACTAGTTACCTGTTCCGGGATAATCAAACCCCAATAAAAACGAATTATTAACAGAATGGTAAGATTCAAAAGTTGTAAAGCCTTTCATAAAATGCATGTCATCTGGTTTAATCCTTTTATAATTCGAAGACCAAATGCACTTTATTTATTTCGTTAAGTAATGAAAATATTTATTATGTATTTTATGTTCACTGAAGTGCATCTGCATCTGCACAAATATTTATGATTTTATAAGACATGTTTATAGAAGAAGCATGGAATATAAACATTTTCAAATACCCACTTAATTATACTATTTTAAACAAGCCCATGATAAAACTTGACCCAATCATGACATGAACCCTGTGACTTGTGATTATAGGGTCATTTTAATCCCTTATGGAAATTGAGAGCAGTTAGTCAGGTCATTTAGTTTCCATTTCTGCTGAAGGTAAAAGGGTATCGAGTCAACTAAAAGGCAGAACAGCCGAGATGCTGCAGCAATGGTTGAAAGCCAGTGGGTGCAGTAGATTAAGTAATCTATGACAAATGATAATTCCTAGGTGTGAACACTTAGTATACAGTATCATAATATAACAGGCCTTGAATATCCCTTGCAGCACAGTCAGGACAATTAAGTTGAAGTGTATGGCACCACCAAGACCCTGCCTAGATCAGGACATCCCTCCAAACTGGATGACCGAGCAAGATGACTGATCAGAGACGCTACCCAGAGGTCAATGGCCACTTTGCTAGAGCTACAGGCTTTTATGGTCAAGACTGAGCAAAGTGTGCATATGACAACAATATCCCAAGCACTCCACAAATCTGACATGTATGGCAGGGCGGCAAGAAAGAAGCCATTGCTCAAGAAATCCCACCTTGAACACTTGATATTTTGTAGCCACGTGGCAGAAAGATCTGTGGTCTGAGTCGTCTGGCAAAACTGAAATGGAACTTTCTGGCCTAAATGCAAAGCGCTCTGTTTGGCGCAAACCCAACACAGCGCAGTGCAAACAGCGACAAAGAAGGTCCTCCAGAGTGTAACATAGTCCCCTACTGGCCAGAAAAGCCTCCAGCATCTGTGCCTATGTGTAAAGATGGTCTGTAGTGCTGCTAAAAATGACCTACCTCTTTACAGACACATAGTCTCTTTGACTTATAAATTAGATGGTAAGATCTAAACCTTAACATTTACGGAACTATAAATATTAAGATTAACAAAAGGTATATTTCTAACTTTTTAAAAATGTAGTTCCACACTTGGAGAATGTAAAAGGACATAACACAAAAAGAAAACTGGTACGTCTACAAAACAAATAAGGAAACTGTGATGTAAGTACATATTTGTTTGGTCTGTTGTGGTAGCAATAAAACCACTTCCAGTCTCAGCCCACGCTGGCATTTTGCCCGTCTCAGAAAATATGCCCAACCATATGTTTTCCATGTAAAAATATTTTAGCAAAAACCTCCCATGAATAATAAGATAGCTAAAAAATAAAGTACACTAAAAATCAGAGATTTTAAATATAGGATGATGCCATCGTAAAATAATATTACTGAATCTTGTGGTTTAGGATTTCACTGAAAGGCCTACACTGGAGTTACTTGCATATTTATAAAAAAATATTGGAAGTCATTCAGTGATTACTGTAATGACTATGGCCATATTTTGTCAATAACTACTTTATCCAGTATAGGGTCGCAGTGAGCTGGAGTCTGACCTGGCATATACAGGGTTAAAGGTAGGGAATGCCCAGGATGCACCATCAATCTGGTTCAGGGCTCATTGGGAAATGTTCAGACCAAATATTTACCTAAACACATTTGAGGAACATAAGCAACTTGCATGTAACGTTCCAATGTCTGCTCTTCACCAAGAGGTGGGAGTAAGTAGGTCTTTAATCAGGGTTTGCATCATTTCATTGTACTGCACAATTCGAAGAGAAAACATACTTTGCTCTGCAGCACACTTACAAATTGTATTGAGGATTCCAGTGTAGTGTTTAAAATGGTCAGATAATGTTAATCTTCCTAACCGAGACAAAATTAAACAATTAGTATTGAGATTAAGATCCTGCAATTCATTATTTTTTTAATGAAACCACAATACTGACCAAACTATTTTTGCAAGGTGTGATGACTGTATATATAAACAGCTCCGCTGGGGAGGTTTAACCAAACCAGGGTGATTCATATAACAACAGTAATGGCCTAAATAATTCAAGTTTAAACCAGACAGGGAGGGAAGCCACAAAAATGTAAAAGTATGTTAAAGATCTCTACTAAGGGCTGTTCAAATATGCTAACAGACAATAAGTGCAGTGTGCTGTCCAGACTGTTAGTTTAACTGGAATAAAACAATCTCTGGTTGTTATAGATATTGTGGTGTTATCTAACTGGACAAAGCAATTAGGCCCATAGCTTTTTATGATTTTAGTGAACTTAATAGATGTTTAAAACATAATGAATATATTTATCAAAAGTGGGTTGTAGGTAGATATTAAAAAAGTAAATATATAACTTGAAATACTGCAGCATTTAGTTGTGAGAAAAGAATAATATACAAGAAGCACTGAAAAAGTATAATTTGTAAAATGCATGCAGATGTACATTTACTCTGGGGTTTTAACTGTGAATCCCCCACCAAAAAAAGGGTCCTTGAGAACATCTTGCATATGCTAAAGAGTAGGAAAAAAGTTGATCTTGCCGAGAATTGTATTGATCAGAAAACAAAACATTCATCTAGTGATATTAATTACTGTGTCTTGGGTGCAGCCTCTGACCATGTCTACATGTGCGTAATAAGAGATTTGAAACGCTCCTCCATCGCTCCCCTCTTCTAGAATCAAGGTAAATTCAGATAATCGAGTGTTATCAGCACAAGCTATTAATCTTGAGAAAATTCATTCTGTCCATTGGTTGAGAGAAGTTTACTTGGAATCACATTTTCAATGGGTCTGTATTGGGAAGGATTAAGCAAAGACAACCATGCTTTGAAGCAAAAGATAGTGGTTTTCAAAGGAAGCGTCTAGACTTTCTTACCCAAATTGGCACTATAATGTGTCTGTGGTCAGTAGAGATTACTGCAGGTCCCCTCACTTCCATTCTGTATTAAACTGTCTCCATTCTCCAAAGACAATCTACATGTAGCAGGTAATAAATAAGATGATTTTAAATGCACTGGTTCCCAGGGGTTGTATGAAGAATTGAGCCAGTTCCAGACCAAAGCATTAATAATAGATGGAAACAAACCGCAGCATTAAGAGATGGAAACCATTAACAGCCTTGTAAGAATTCTTATGTTAGTTTTTTCCATTTAAAATCTCCATACATGCAGAGTTTTAAGTACCCTTAGGAAGCCATGATGTAACGTTAGCAGTTCAACAAAATCAGTTTCATAGAAAACAATTAAGACCCTCGTTGTGCACTTTAATAAAGAGTCTGCCACACCTTGGGGGAGTCGATTCGCACAACACAGGGCTGTTTTATGAATTGAAATTGGATTTAAGGTAGGGAGACACATTAATAGCTACATACGCAGTGCATTAGCTCTGATCCAGATGGTCAGTTATGTAGGCTAATCACTTGGCTTATTTTGGAATTGTTAACAATGACAGAATAAAGAAAAGCACAGTAGTTCTAATTTGACTTTGAATCTGACAGTGTGATTTGTGGATATTGTTTGAACAACCAGAAAAACAAAGTTCTAATGTATGAAATATAAAGCCGGTCTAGTGCAGCATTTAAGAAAGAAGAAATGTAATTAGCTGTCTGTTTAACTTTCCCAGTGATCTAATGCACTACCCCAGCACGGCAAGGCCTCTTGACGTCACGCATTTGGCAGACGATATCGATGTTCCAGCTCACAGTTACCCCCCATTCTTCCCTGGTGTTAATTCTGTGGGGAAGATCTTAACTTTTTAGAAGTATTGCTTTCTCTCAGAAAATGTAATCAAACTACTTTGAAGGCTTTCTGAAACTAATTGATTGTATATTAAAAAAGCAATGAGATATTACAACATCGTTTAGGTATGAAGAGTTTAACTTTCTTTAGTTCTTGATCGTACATTATACTTAATATTTACCCAGGTTGGTTCACATATCTTGTGCATGATACATTTTAGATCCCATTGCTAACTATGATTAACTTCACGCAATTCTTCAAAATGGACAATTCATTTCAACATCACACTACTAATAGGCAACTCTGTTTTTAGATTCCTATGAGGGATCTGTCAGGGGGACAGGGAATGCCAGTGTGTTGAAGAAACATGTTACATTTCATCTTTCAAATAGATGTAAAGCAGCTGCGAGACTGCAGGCCAGCTTGAGGAGAGAGTCTTTGCCAAGTTAAAATAAGCAGCTATGATGAATTAGAAATGTGCTCGCTCTCTCGTTTTCAGTCTATTGTGCTGCTGACTGTAAACAGAGAAAGGAAAGCAGTAAAACAATTGTGTCGAGGGTTCAATGGTGACTACACTGCCCTGAAGTGTTGATCACAGCTGCCTAGTGTCATGACTCAGTGAAGTAAGGCAACTGGCAAGGAAACAGAAGATTCATTTGTTATAAATGTTACAACGATTGTGCATCCCAGTAGTGTTTTCATTTGGAAAACCTTGGTTATTACTTCATGCTCTAAAGAAGGAATATATAGTGTAATGGTGTGTAAGGTTTCTGAAAGCTTCACAAAGTAATAAAACAGCCATTTATAATGTGTTGTTCCTATGAAGACATTTAAAATGATACAAAAATATAAGTCATTTATGACCAAACACATATCGAAATAGCTCTCTAAAATGAAAATGGAAAACATTTCCATTAGGCATAGGCTGTATAGTAATTATTTACTCAGAAATGCTTATGAATTGTGCCTTAACCAAACTACGAAAATAACCACAGTAAGATCTCCAACAACTCAAGCTTCCGAAGTCTGTAATTAAACTCAAAGGAGAGGCTGCAGGTATGCCCCTGGGCAGCGCAAACATCAGACCGCTTGTTTGACTGCCCCTCTCTCATCCCTGGAGGAAGCTTCCAAAATAAGTTCATTACATCCCCTCTGCTTAGACACTTCACAATACGGCCCATTGTCCCAGTAATCTTTGTATCCTTCAAAACTATGAGCTAGAATTACACATTAGAATATCTCAATGAGGTTGGAAACCATTTCAAAGCCCAAGGAGCCGCCGTATCATCCAACCGTGGCTTTTATCATTGGCTTTTTTTGACCTGCACTCAAGCAGGCAGTAAACTACAGAGGGCTTTCACATTTTTTTTTTCCTTTATCTAAACATTCTATTTTCTTATCGAGAAAACAATATGTTTAACGTTAGGCCTGTTTGTTTTTAATATAGCGATGTATTTATATTCACGGTGGAGATGAAAGCTTATAAAATGCATTACGTAACGGATACAAATTGGAATGATTATTCTGGGTTAAGCGACAAGAGCGTGGCATGACATCGCCCTGGAAGAGAGATGCACGGTTTAAAATAAGAAAACAAGCATAACTTTATGTGACACCTACAGGAGTTTGTGTTCTTTGGACCTGCGAGTGTCTTGGACTGCAGTTCAGACATGTGGGGCTCTGCCTTAGGCACAGCTACATTGTGAGAGAGGAGACTAAATCATGTACAAATAATGGAATAAATGATCTGGGAAAATGTGTGCTACAGGACCCGGTTTTGCTTATCTAAGCCTGGAATATTACAGACTCAGCTGGGCATGACTAACCCCTTTAGCTATTGTCAACTACAAAGGTCTTTTAAATCTATACCACTTGGTTTCCGTTTTCATTAATCCAGGATCGCCTGCAGTGTGATAAATTCCTAACAACTTCCGTACTTCAAGATAACCCCTTTATGCATTTCTGAAGCAGGAAGTGATCGGGGATATCAGTCCTTCAGAGCTCAAGAGTAGAAGGGAAGGAGAAGCGCTTCATCCTGATGCGTCTGCCCCTCGTCGGGACAGACGACAATTTTTTAAATGCGATTAAGAAATCTCCACGGCGCAGCCCACAATCTCGCCACCCCCCGACCTTGAACTTAACCCTCGATTCATGTGGCGCTACTGTGTTTGAAACGGTGTAATTATGCATTTGTATTGTGCAACAGTCATTTCATAAAAACATCTACGATCTCCAGATGTGGAGAAGTATTTTTTTACTACCTACCACTGGACAAAAAGACAAACAACCAACACTTTCCTGTCCTATTGTTAGTTTACCATAAAGAACACCAAAAGACGCAATTTAATGTGAACTAATAATTTTGCTCCATGTTTTTGTATGTATGTATGTATATATAAAAGGGTGACACTTACACAATGTTGACAAGCATGAATTGTAGTTTGGCTGCAACAAAGATTCATTAGTCTTAGGTTGACATCATTAAAGCAAGGGTGTGGGATATGAAGTCTTCAACTTGATCTTCCACATAATGCCTTGAACTCCCCTTTCAGTGATTCTGGCAAGCTGTGGTTAAGACATAAAACAATTCCTCCTAACATCTGCACTCAATTTATCTTGTTTGATTCCATTAAAGAAGCGGTCCGGTGATGTGTGTTCTGATCTCAGCTAATAATGTTGTTTCAACGGCGTTATGAATAACACGTATGATTTATCGACTGACACAAAATCTTGACGTTTCAGAATTGTTTTTTGAGCATGAGAGATCATCTTACCATGACTAATTTATTTCTACAACAGGAGCAGGAGATTCACTCACTAATTTGAAAAGAGAATGCAAATGTTCTGCATCGGAAGATAACTACTCAATCCACTACAGACATTTCCAGTTCATATGAGCTGTCATGATATGGTAATGGTTTTAGTTTTTCAGTTATTCCCATATTGTTTGGCAAAACCATCTCAGCATCTCCATCATCATTTGTAATAAGGACCTGATACCAATGTTAGGTTCTCCAGTGTACCTACAGATCCTAGTGTCTCTAAAGCAGAAAGTCTTGTTGAAGCGCAAAGGGAGCAAAAACGTCCTCAATGTTTGAATTATTCAACCACTACATTCGGTCAGAGACAAGACCACAGAATTGACAACTCATCTGTATCACTGACGGATTTTTTCCCCACAAGATTGTTCTGAAATAGGCTTATCCTGTCCCTGTCTCCTGTCTTTTTTTCAGTAATCTGATTCCTTTCCATCGCAGGGCTTTATAAACCTCTTTAGGCTGCAATGGTTGCTTTCCATTCAAAGCATAGCAGAAGCTAACAGTATTAGAACATAGCGTTATTGTTTCGTCCCTGTAAAAAAGGTGTGGGTGAATTTTTTCGTTAATTGACTCTTCAGAAGATCAAAACCAATGTTACATTTAACAGTTTATTTATTTTTAATTTTTTTACAAAACAAATGTGGCAATAGAAAAAAAAAACAATGCAATAAGGTTAGCAGTTGTGAATAAACTTAAAAAAGAAACATTACAGACAGCTTTAAGGCACTGTAATTTTGGGGGTGTGGTCAGAACATGGCCATATAGATAAAAGGGATAACAATTTGGTATTTAGGCTTTATAACGTATTTTCATGCAGTGGACGTTAGGATTACGCCTTTCAGAGATTTTATTTCAGTGGGAGAAAATCAATATAGAAGATGTTTTAATTGAGTCATGTTGTACTTCAAATCAGCAATTATAAAAGCATTTTAATATCACAGCAGACATATTTACAGAATAACACTTATTAAATTATGGTATTAAAATAATGCTAATACAAATTGAAAAGGGTTCTAACATCCTGGACAAGTCAGCTACAATGCAGCACTGTGGTATTTGTGCAATTTGAAATGGACATTCATATTTATACCTATACATTTTTTTTTAAGCAAGTCAGACTGATCTTAATACACACACGGACCTACAGATTAGGGATAAGAAAAAAATATTAAGCATAAAACAAACATGGCATAACTTCATAATGAAACTAAAAATATATGTAGCATTTTTATGCAGATATTCATAATGTTTAAATTTGTTCCCTCAAAAAACAAAAACCTAACAAAATACTGTCAGTAAAAACACAATTTATAAAAAAAAATCTGAGTAAATTATCATTTAAATTAAGATATAAGTTATCAGACTTTTTTTAAATAGGATGAGTATCGGATTCCTTTAGCTGATACAAGTTTCAATAGGACTGCTTTTCCAATTTCCCATCATTATTCTTAGCTCTTGAGTGAAAGAGCACAGATAATTCGTATTTCACAATCCTTTCTTGTTTGTTCATTCTATACGTTTATTTAAATATTTTGTCTCCACACATTTTCATAAAATGAAACCTATATGTTGGTACATACTGTTCTCCTGCAAAGGTAAAATTAAACTACAGACGTCACTATTCTCGTATCCGCCATTGGATTTCACTGTTGAGTACAATTTAATATAAGGTGACATGCTGTCAAATGTCATTATCACAGTCAATGCATTTTAGATCCACAATGGCAGTGAATGGTGTGAAAATAGCTGTTGACAAATAAGTTTTATGTCATATAGACAAACAATGAGAATATTCTAGCTTAATGTAATATTTTTCTATTTTTTGATGTTGAAGACAGACCGATGTGCCACATAACACTGATTGGAAAACTGACCTACTCCAAACTTTGACCCACCTGATATTTGCATATTAAAAAAACAATACTTAATGACAGCTTAAAATTGGGATATGGGTATATAAAAGCTTCTGGCAAACAAAATAAATAGTGGATTTCTAATTTGGTCTGTGTCAATTTAATTTGTTTAAATACATGCATTTGTAGCTGTTATTTGTATTATTTATCAGTACACCTCGATTATGAAGATTATAAACTCTATTTAATTACAATAATGGTGTCTTATTCACTTACACAAATATAGTTTCTCAAATCTAGTTTCATATTTTGTTGTATAGGGGAGGAACAAACCACATCTTTTACTAATATATTTTACAATTTATTACTACAGTGTTTATATACAGTACTTCTACACTAATAGTTCTAGTAGAGAACAGGTCAGTATAGCTTGAAGGAAACTAAATGCATCATACCAATTTGCATATGGAAAGTACTGGTAGCTTAAACATGTATTTTGGTATTGTATTTAAGAAGGGCAAATCATGTCACAATTGAGAAGTAGACAATGTTCTGCTTTTGCATTCAGTATGTTCACAACATTGACTGTATTCGACGAACGCAAATACATTATACTTTTGCTGCCTTAACAATTTCCAAACGTAGGTTTCACTGAACTGTTTTTTGTTTTTTTTTCTTCTACAAGCAAATTCAATGACATCACAGAAAAATCTAGTACTTTATGGTCATGAGTCATTACTTACATTACTGGGGATTAAAGAGACTTCACCTCCTGCTTTTTCACTGTGAATTCAACTATTTTCTGAAACCTTAATCACACTCCTAATGCAGAGCAGACTTGGTAGCCAGAAACATATATATTTTTAAATTAATGCCATACACATTCACCAAACGTGGCTTAATCGGAGTGAGATGACGTTTCTAAACTATATCAAAGTCATGTGCATATATGTTTATTGCATTATTACCAACAATCAATTTCTCAGTGCTATCATACAGAATTCAGATAGCCAGCACTAAGTGATTTGATTCTCAAGAAAAAGGCTGCATGTCCTAAAATGAATCTACCACTGTTAAAAAAATAATAATAATTAAGGAACATGACAGAAAAAAAATATAAATACTATGTAAAAAATATGAAAACCATATACTGAAATACTCATTAATAGAAATAACACCATTCCTAAAATTATAAAATAGCTTTTCAATGTCATTGTCTATACATTAAAGAGTTACAAAGGGATTTCCCAGCAATTCCTCAATGCATGCAATGCATCTTTCCAAACATTTATTGAAGAGTCTCAGACATTGAGTATAGATTAAACATATTTTAAGACTAAGATGATGCTATAATTTGTTGCTGGGAATAAGGGCACTTATCTTTCTGGTGTCTTTTTCTTAGAATTCTGCTTCTTCTCTGTATTTTTCTTCAAAAAGGGTTAATACATTTTCCTTACTATTAAACACATCCTCCCAATTATTCATAAATTCATATTATTTCCAAACAGAAGATGGCTACCAAGTTCACTTGCATACAAACAATATTAATAGTTGTAGTCAATGTTAGGTGGTAATTGGACATATGTCTGAAATTACACAGAAAACTAAATACATGTACAATTTATAGCGTTAGGAACTGTAATTGTACTGTTATTTCTACACCTACAAGTAGAACCCCTACCTGGACTGATGGACTGATGTACACCACATCAGTGCAGAGCCCAGAAAACCAAGTATGAGTTTATATCGTGACAAGGAGCCAATATCTTCAACTAAATGGCTTGTTCATGAGTGACTTTGGCTAAACAATATTTAGAAACCTTGAGAGATATAATGGGAAATGCCTTTGATTCAATTGAAGTCCAGATAAAAGTGGGTTAGGTTTCCTGGCACTCAGTGGAGGATTGTCACTAGAGTGCAATGAGGAGGAGAAAATGATGAATGATAATGAACCGCGACTTCAATATTATCCAGAGTAAACCAGGTCCGTCTTGACAGGATATTGTCCTTCTGCACAGCAGTATCAAGGCAATGCAGTGTGCAAAGCCATTTTCAAAGTCAACTCCCCTTTAAAATGAAACGCATTGCAATACATTTAAGAAAAAAAACACATTCAACTAATAAAAACATATCTTCCCTATTTTGGTAGTGGCAGTCTTTACCAAAACAAGGGACAGTGGACACAGTGAGTCGCTGTATCCCAACAGTTTTTCAAGCACTGCGTGGTGCCAGAGCAGCTCCCTCTTCATGAGATTAATGGCTAATTTTAAAGACGACATACAATCGGAGAGAACTATTGAAAGTACAGAGAGAAAGCAAGTTATTTTTTCCATCCCTGTATTATTTTTTAACCATACATCAAAAAACCTATAACAAAAGATTACATCCTTTAGAGCTGAATTGCATGTTGTTTTCACTGGCTATACCGCTATGAATCAATATTACTCCAGAAATGTTTGCTTTTAAAAACTGAAATAAGAATTATACATACATACATACATATATATATATATATATATATATATATAGTTGTAAAAGGCAGGATCATGAGTTTGGGACTCTTGAAAACAAATCTGTTTAAGGCATTAAAAATGTATGTGTGTAAGGCGGTCCAGGCGAAGCTCGAGATATTTTTGGCAGTGCAGTTCACAGTGACTGTCTCTCAAATGAACTCCCCTCGGAAAGGAAGCGAGTGGACGTTCTGCTGTTGCCAGCGGCAGCGCAGACGGGCAAGTGGTGTGTCCTTTGGGTTTTCAAACTCGGAGAAACCCAGCTGGTTGAGAATGTCATAAACACCAGCCCTGGCAGCCACCTACAAGACATAAACACAGGAAGCACACTTACAAAAAAAGTCAACTGAACATTACCCAGAGTGTGCTCTTTTGGAAAATTTGTCCCACACCTCCTTACCTTTAAAAAGTCACTTTCGTTGATGGGCAAACATCAAAAGTGAAGCTCAAATATTCAAGCAAACACACATTTTCCATCCCCCTTAAAATGTAGGCTATCAACCAAACTGAGCGAGAACCCATGTGTCAGGCTGGAGTTCAGGATGATACAGGAGCAAAGCCCAGTTTGACATAATAGGCATATAAAAGTCAGAAGTTAATCTTAGCTTCTCTTTCAATTAATGCTTGCCCTGAAACTAAATTTTAAATACATTTGGAGCAGATGTGCAGATCCTAGTTCATTGTTATGAATCACGTGTGGTATGCACCGTGTGTGTGTGTGTCTGTGTTTGTTGTGTGTGTGTGCGTGCGTGCGTGTAACCCACACAGAAATGAGAGGAATGCTCATTTCGGTGTCATGCCGCAGGAGAGCTATGAGTGTATTTCCTAGGTTTCTCCAGGCTACGCCGTTCTTCCTGATAATCATGGTTGGAATTCCATGAAATCAGATTGAGAGGAAACTCTGGATAGAAAGGTTTAAGAGCAGTGGTTGTGGGAGCCGAGGAAACACTGCGTAAACGCTGGTAATTATAACCCTATCTGAGAACAACAAGCCAATTAGTTATTCACTTTCAGCCAACAACAGAAATAGTTTTAATTTAGAAACTGACACTCTGAACTAGGACAAACAATAAACCACAAAATGTTTCTGTGAATTCAGTGGCAGATTTTTTATTTATTTTTATATATATATATGACTGACTAAAGTTGCCAGCACTCAGTTAGGTCACAATACCTCTGAGAAGCCATTATGGTCTCTGTGCGGTCTTCTGATGGAAATTCTTACCAGTACTTAAACAAGAGCTGGAAGGTAATTCCTAAAATCTTTATGGATCTGCAATGTTTACAGCACTGGTTCGTATAGATGACATCTGGTTACTGAAGAACAACAACACATTCCTATACCAACTTCCTGAATTCAGGCAGACAAAATAGGGTAAATACATAATTAAAGTGGACCCAGCTTGCTTCATTTACACCGCCTATTATTTACACTCAGCAGGGACTGGACGCCTTGGCAAAAATACACACCATCATTTCTAGAATGAGTGTCTCTATTTAAGCACGTAAGTAAATTAAATTTCATGATATTACGGAAAGTCGTAGCAGATGCCTAAAACAAAGTAAGGATAGAAAGAAGATATATGTGAATACTTGGACAATGTAAAACACAAAGCTTAATTTGTCTCTGCACTCACTAGCACGTGTTTATACTTTGAGGGGTGGATCGAATGGGTAATGGTGTTCCAGTGGTAGCAGACTCACTTTTGCAATCTCTCTCTATCACAGTCTCCGCTATTTAGTGAAAAATGTATCTGAATTTTTAAAAACTTCCAAGCCTCCCAGCTCCACTAAATGTCATGTAAAGCCCCGGTGATTTAAATGACCATGTGTGCACATCATACAAAAACAGTAACTCTGAAGCCGCTAATTTGTATCACAGATTTATCGGGATTTGGGGCCGTCTAATTGTCTATATTCTGTTTACAGTGGAGTTCCAACGGTGTCTTTCACTGGTATTAAACGTTTCATTGCTTAACTGGCAGCGTTTAAATGAAAACATGGCGTTATGAAAGACAAGCTGCCACAGGTCTGGTAGCCACATGGACACTTAAAAGAAACGACCTCGATAACAGTTAAGATATTTGAAAGTATCTGCTACAGTGCTTAACTGGTATGTGAAAAATGTTGACAGAGACAGTATAACAAAAATCTGGAAATTAATATTAACTCGATTTTGGTTGCAAAAGAGGGTGAAAACTAAATATGGCAACAACAAAAGGACTATCAGACACACATTCGGATCTTTCCTTTGGCACAGACAAAACTAAATTTTGTTATCAGATTGAGTTGATTCCCATTACCAGTTTATCTATGACATACACCCTTGTTTTTCTATACTGGAACACGATTCTTCCCCCTCTGTAATTTTTTGAGCATCTTAGTGGAAATGAGCAAAAACAACTTTGGGTATTTTAACAGTTGAGGTGTGCCCTTCCTGACCCAACAGTTGCTCACCTAGATTTTTCTCTCAGATTTTGGTGTCTGAGTACAGCGAATTAAGACACAGCCAACGAGCGTTCTTATCCTGTGAAACAGTGCGTTGCCTGAACTTCTCTGTACTTCGAACCTAGCACGTCTGATTATGAGTGGAGCTGGCAGATGTTTCTTTCATCTCATTTTGAGAAGATCACTCTTGCCAATACACATTAACAGCTCCAATGGAAACGGAGAGGGGGAATCTTTCCCACAGTGCACCATCGGAGAAGGCCCTACATACCACAGAGGTACCAAGGTATAGAGAAAGAATGGGTACTACTGTAGCATACATGGAAAAAAGATTCCTCTTCAGTCTCCCATTAATTTATACATGTTTTTAACTAACTTACATAGACCGTATTTAGAAATTATATTTAATCAATTCCATAACTATCAAAATGACAGTTGTCATAAAAAGACTAACTGGTAATGACAATGTTAACAGACTTCTGAAGACTAGAGCGTTTTCATTAGGCACAGTGACATTTAATCCCCCCGTCCTATGATGTGGCTATTTAAAACATTGTCAGGCAGGGAGATTAAGCCCCTATTAAACCCAGGGCTATGAGGTCTCCCAAATTATCCTGCGCTTTTGTCTCTCCCGTTAGGTTAATGATCCTTGCTGCAGGCCTGTTGTGATTGTTCCTGGAATAATGGAACAGCACATGGATCAGAGCACTTCATGTAGTAGCTGGGATTAAAGTGCAATATTATGATTATTATTCATTGCCCACAAGTACAGCTCACTCAAACCAACACAGCCTCCAGGAGAGCATCACTGCGACAATGTTGCTGAATCGACTGAATGAAGAAATTAAGCAATGCAAAGACTATATTTTCCAGTTGACTGAACAGTAAGTAAGTAATTCTGACCTCCTCTACTCTCCTTCTTCCTCTCCTTCGACTGACTTTTACGATCTCCATTCCTCTTGGCTCCACTACCTTCACCCCTTCCTCCTCAACCCAAAAACCTACGCATGACCCATGACCACACATCTTCCCCTGATATATGAATGAGCTTCCAGTGAGCAGGAGGACTGCAGTGTCTAAGCACCTTTCAACTCCTGTTTAAAACACATCCATATAGATTAATTGTATATATACATATTGTTAACCTAGGAATGTGCAACATTGTATATTAGTGGTCTGTAAAAATAGGTAAAGTCACCGTGGATGAAGGCATTCTGTTACATGTTACGTAATAATCACAATAATAATGTTAATCATAACTGTTAAATTAAAATATATATATCTTGATTTAACTTTCAAAAGTTCATTAATTTCAGATACACAATAAATAATGAAGAGTTTAACATGAGGAAAGCTGTCCCTTTAATAACTGCATGCGAATTTCACTGCACAATGCCATTCAATACATTAGGACACTGAGAACTGCTATAACGGAGGTTTATAATGCCTACGACCTTGTGGGAACTGCGCCTTTCTATTTTATAATGTCGAATGCGGACAAATATTCCAGATAGGGGACATAGCGGACTGTCAGTAATTTGTTAGGAATGCACATAAATTCCATGCTTTACTGTATGAGCACAGCTGGCCAAACCATGCCAAACAGTTAATGCACCAATATAAACAGAGGTCCCAGCACCCATTGACAATGGGCCTAGAATAAGCTTGTAAATTCCAGGAGAAAAATCCTATCGAAACCTCTGTTACGGTTCACAGCGCAGACAAACTGGAAAGTACAAATAACCCCCAACCCACCAGCATAACTGGTGCAATTTCCAAATCTTCACTTTTGACAGCTGTTGATTTTAAAATAACTAAATGTATGAATGTAGGTGAAACCAATGTCCATTTGGTTTTCTCCATAGATATCAGTTTGTTTGAAAATGTAGACAGTTCTTTGTTCTCTTCAAGATGGCAATGCAGATTATAAAGAGAATTTCACTCTCTTCTACAGCTGTGCTTCATCAGATATACATGAAGTATAAATAATGAATACTCCCTAATCCGATTCAAGAATTGAAACAAATGCATTACATTACAAATAAGAACATTTAGTCAAATTAATGCAATCATCTATTTTCTCATTGTTGTTTCTTTAACATTTTATTTTCTGCACCTTCTACAAATGATTTCTTTGAGAAACTGATATGATTTGTTTGGTCCTTCCTGTTCCCTGACCCTGGTGAACATTCTTGCAGCCTGATGCAATTTAATGACTTCATATGTTAACAAATGTTCTAGTACACATCCATTCCTTTCTCACACTCCAGCCTCACACGTTGGCCAGCAGGGGTGGACTGGGACCAAAAAACGGCCGTGGACTTGGGGGGGACAGCTGCTGGTGAAGGGCGGTCCGGGGGGGGTGGGGGGGTGCCGGTGAATTGCAGTCCGGAAATCCACACCAGACAACCGTCCCACACGGGAGTCGAGCGGCCCACCAAACTAAAAAATGGTCAGGCCCTTCTGGCAGAATTGCCCTGTGGCCAGTCGGTTGGCCAGATAGAAACAGGTGCATTTACTTCCCCCCTCCCACTTTCTTTTAGCACAGTGCCACTTATCTTCCCTTACGAATGTTCCCCTGTCCCCTAAACTGGAGGCCTAAGAGGCACCCCCACCCCAGAGGGCTGATAAGGCACCCCCAACAGGGTCCCCCACTAGAGGGAATACCACAGCTAACAGCACCTAAAAATGTAATGATCTTCTTGCTGCTGTATAATATAATTATACTGCCTGGAGGGGAGGCAACCATTAGGCCTTATTTGGGAGCTAGAACCATCACCACCACCTCTGGCAGTCATGAGGAGATCCATCCATCAGAGGAATGACGATGGATGCCATTGATGATGATGTTCACTACATGCATACATACACTGGGAACACTCACCTCATACATCCAGACACTGAACGGTCTCTGCCAGGAGTCTTTCTTCTCCAGGTGTAGATAGGTGTTGAAGAGAATGAGGTAAATGTAGCGCTCAAGGTACTGCAGACTCTTCAGCAGTAACAGCTGCATTTCTTTCTCACACTTGGCCGTCTTAATCTGAAAGAGAAACAGCAACTTTATTGACTTTAATATGCAGCTGGATTAAAAAAAAAAGTCACTTCTGCTTCTTCGCAGCAGATGTTTCAAATGTCATAATACACATATATCATCATAACTTGTCTATTTTGAGATGGTAGCGGTCTTGAACATTACTCTGACCATATGTTTCTTGTTAGTTTAATATTGAAGTAGAAGACAACAATTTCTGAGATGTACAAATATGTTTGGGTTTTTTTCTTTGGCCAGCCCATATGTGCAAGTGACTTTGTAAATGAGCTCTACACATGGAGCCAGGCATTCCAAATGTAAGCTTAATCAAAAAAAAAAAAAAAAAGATTGTGAGACTGGTTAATCTTAAAAGGCTATACTACTTAACTGAAGAAAACAAAGAATCAGGAAAGGCACTGCATCAAGGCTTTTCCCACTGTACTATTTCTCCCAAATTAAACAAGGTACCATCCAAACTTAAATAAAAGCCTCTATTCTTCTGAAGGTAGTTAGATTTCCATTTTTTTAAACTTAATTTACAGTATTTTAGTTTAAGGAATGTGTACAGTACAGAGGCCTTGTAAAACAGATTAACAAAACAGGTAAGGCTATAGCCTTCTGTGAACAGCAACTGTAAGGGAAAATAGACCTTTAGTCCAAAACCCTGGGACCCCCAATAGTCCTGTAGTGTTGTAACAACTTATATGTATAAGATGGACTAGTTTTTACTGTCCCCTATTCTCAATTCAGGAGCATCTTTGACATTTAACATGGAAATCACTTTCAGAGCTCATTTTGACAAGCAATACAAAGCAGAAAGGATTTATATATGTGACAGCTGTAAAACATATATACACACACACACACATATACATAAATACATACATAAATATATATATACACACATATTATATATATACACATACATACACATACATATACATATACATAAATACATATATATACATACATACATATATATATATATATATATATATATATATATTACACACACACATATATTATATATAAAATCTCATATAAGGCTGGTTTGTAAAACGTTTTATGTCTGTGAAACTTAAACATGACCTTCCGTAGTTTGGAAGAGCTAAGCAGTTACAGGGCACAGTAAAACCACAACAGTAAATCACAGAGCTACAAAACTACACAAAGTAGAGAGAGGGCCTGTGAGAAATACAGCTTCATACTTGTTTCTTTTTCCATTTATATTGCCATCAAGGCCTTACTGTGGGTGGTATACAAGGGGGAAATAATACATGAAATTATTGAATGACACTAAAAATGTCCTCACTGATTCTGTCAGATTTGAAGAGGGCTGGTGTATTTTATTAAGGAACAACATACAAAAAACCCAACTGGAAACTATAACTGTCATTAATTGTACAGTTCTAAAAACTCTGGAGCCTACATGTCTGCAAACGGTGCTGGAAAATTTCACATTTGTCAGCATTTATTAGGAACTGTCAACAAAGTCTTTAGTATGTTAAAGACATATTAAATGTCATATTCATGATTATGGAGCTTAGCTGAAGTTAGGAAAAAGTCGAAATACCCCATAATTTACCCTTATCTAGCTGTACGAAAAACTGTGCAGCTCCTGAAACTGTCCAGGAAAGCAAAAAATAAAAGATATGGATGATGAACTGAAAAATTACATTTTAATTCTACAGAACAAAATACTTTCAGAAGTTAGCAAATGGTATAAGATCAATGGATTTATTATTCTACTTAAAATAAAACAAAAGTAGTAGTAATATGACTAATATAATACAAATGTTACTATTATGAAATCAAAGTTAACAGAAATTAACAGAATAAATATATAACAATAAATAAAGACTTCAAAGTTGAGGCAGTATCAGGTGTTGTTTTATAAGAGCGTCCTTCGTCCATAAAAAGAAAAATTATGTACTAGAAAAACAAATTATTAATTTACCAACGGCCTTGAATTATGAATGGGTTTGTCATGACAGGTTATAAATCAAATTAGTTTCTTTTAATTACTTTCTGAAAACTTTGATATTCCCATAATCACAATTTAAATCTACCATGGTAATCTCATCTGCTTTGTGAACTGGCGAGACCAAGAGTACTCCGGTATCTCCATAAGTTGTCAGGAAGCAGACAGACAAAATACGTTTGCCTTCCCCAAGGAAAACAGCGTCGTTTCCAGTTCCTGTTTTCCTAGACTGAAATCAGGAAGCATTCTGTCTTTTAAGATGTCTAGCTCCCAACCATTGAGAACTGTGTGTTTCTGTATGTATCAGTATAATTGCAAAAAGTCACATTGTCCTTTGAAATAAACTTAGGTTTTGTGAATTTTCCCAAACCAGTCAAGGGTTAAAGCAACAGATGTATTTCAAAGCTGTATAGCTCTATTAAGTTGGAAAATCTTTTTAAAAGGGGGTTGACTTTAATACCTAGTGCAGATCTGTCTCATTTTTGGGTCCGGACACACAAGGTTAAATTAGTCTGTATTTACAGCTCAAGGCAAGTCTATTCCCAAAGGACACCCAACAGCTGGAAAATGGTTTCCTTAAGCATGCGAACAGCTAAGCCAAATCAGTGAACAAACTGGGTATTGATATGGCTGCAGTAAAGGAGCTTGACTTCAGATACTCCAAGGGATGGTTAAAACTAACTTCATAGGGCAAAATAACCTATAAGGCCTTGATTGTCTCTCATGGCAAAAGAGCTTGGTTTTAACATTATATTTAGAACAGATGATTTATTTAATCATACTTCTTCCTGCCAGATCAACTAAAAACAAACATGCCAACAACAATGCCAATTTTAAATTCAGCACTGCATATTTCTGTTGGATGTGGCTTAATGCATTCAGTTTATAATTATAACATAGCCCACAGAAACTGTGTCTTGGGTACAAGAAGGGAAAGTGAAGTGCAGGTTTGTGCAGTAGGAGATTATATTCAATTTGCTACAATGTTTTTGACTACACACCCATAGGTCTAGCATGATCCATAGATATTGAGCTAGATGGCTGTATTGCAGAGGAATGCCCACTTTGTGTTATCATCTAATCAAATAGGACATATGAAGGGCTGTGAGCTTTATGGAGACAGGCCATAGAAAACATGTCTGAGTACCCATAATTGTCGCAAATCTTTATGGTTAAATCCCAAATTACCAAATTGGTAGAATCTGAACCAAATACCATCACAAACGTTTTACATTTTACTTTTGAGTACATGGCACCATCCCACCAAGCACAAGCCAAGTATGTCACCCAGTTTTAATCTGCATCCAGTTTATATCTTAAGAGTCGAAAACAAATGACTTCAATTTGCTCAAATTGTGGTCATTGCAAAATCTTTTCTTTTTCAAAATTTGTTTTGGGAAGTTTTATTCTTCCCTAAAATGAAGGCAATGCAGAGCCACTTTTTCTAGGAATGAAAGCAATTAAGCTATTGGCCTCAAAGGTAACCAGTAACCAAACACAAAGGTATTCATTTATTTTTCTGCATTCCTTAACATTTCAGCACTCTGGCTCCATTTCATTTAATTTTGATAATTTGCATGAAAGAAAGAATTACCCTTCTCCCAAGGGTGTAAGTCAAAAAATTAGGTGGCAGGAACTGACATCTGTTCACTGTTGCCCTTGATTTACCGCAGCAAGTGAACAGACCTGTCTAGCAGTCTGTCTCTTGTTGGGATGTTCATGGCTGGCCAGCAGGAAGCTGGGATGTTGGTTCCAACTAAATTCAGACCAGATCCAGCTTTTTTGGTTTTTAAATAAAGTTTAGTGGGGTGGGAAGGAATCACTCCCATCACCACAGAGAGATAATGGGCTTAGCTGAGGCCAGCACACTCCCTCTGACATGTTGTCTTCCACACAGTTGCAGAAACTCAACTACTACAAAAAAAAAAATCAACAGGTGTGTTTGCATTTTGTAGAAAAAAAGCTTAATATATCCACTATACAGACACATGAGGATGAAAAACATAATTCCTTAGACTAGCTTACTCCAGTGAAGATGGTGGCCGAGATTAAATCAAAACTTTGACCCACCCGTTCAAAGAAAACTACAAAACTATACAACAGCAACTTAATTATTTTGTAAGATGCAAAATATTACATTTATTGTAGAAAGCATTTGCTTGTTTATTTATGTACACACAAGACCATCCAAAATAGTGATAAGAGCACTGATAGTCAGGAAACCTACTTTATCAGGCAGCCCTTGTTCAAAAACACATTATAATTAAATCATATGGGGCACGTAACCTAAAAGAGTAGGGGACATGTATCCTGGCAGGTGTGTATGGAACCAAAAACTCTGTATTTATTCAGTTACAGGAAGAATACAGAGCTTTAGGCCTCCCCATATACACACCTGCCAGGATACATTTGCTTCAGCACTCGGTCACCGTGTAAACTACGGAGACCCCTTTCCGTCCCTCTCCCCAAGAACAGTCCACACAGCAACTTGGGAGAAACACCCCCTACTCGGAGGCCCAGCGGAGACAGGATACTCTCAGCATCTCTCCTGTGGCTAGGAATCCCAGCCCGGATGGCAGTGAACCCTGGAGGTAAGGGGTCAATGAGCTAAAACACTGGAGTATTAAACTGCTGCCTCCAGAAAAGGGAAACGGCGCAAGATGTTGCCTCAATCAAAACACAGCCTCAGTGCGGATATTTTTACATGTAAATCAAAAAGAGCAGAAGCATTTTTGCGAAAAGAACCCTGCAAATTTCTGCAGTGAACCTTACTGATTAAGTAATGAAATGTTCCTGCACCCTTTCTGCCCAAGCTTTGATACTGTCCAGGTGAAGTACAGTAAAGTAACAAAAATACAGTTCAACTCCAAACTTGCACCGGTGGAATTTTAGTCTAACATCACCGGAGAAATATCTTATTCTCCGGGATGTTTTATTCCCTTGCATAACCCTGGTAACGGTGTCGCTTTTCAATAACTGGTCACTGGCAGCGTGGCATCTGCTGACAAGGCTGCCTCTGGATCATGAGTCAATGTCAGGAACTTTTGTGTAGCCTTGATTGCTCGGGCCTTGAGGTTGCTCTGGCACCAAGTCAGACGCATATATGCTGTAAAATGTTTTTAGTGGCAAGGTCTGTCTTACAGCTGCATGCAGGAAAGGGGGATTCGGGGTGGGTTGTAGCATCAGCAGTCTACCAGAGCCAATGTAATCAGCATGCTGTCTGCATGACAATGAATGGAAATGGTGGCAAAGTCTTCAGCTCTTCATACCACTTACACAATCTAAATGCAGAAGCTGTGTTATAAGATTAGCATTCATGTTTATTAATCCCCTCCCCCATATTACGTCAATGTGTCTGGGGATAGAGGTCTGAGATCTTGAATTACAGCTTTAGAAACTTAAATAAATCTACATAAAAGTTGAACATGTACAGAGACTGACAGCACTTAAGGTTCCTTTATATTTGTCTTCTGCCTCTTGGAAACAAAGGGAAGGCTAGAATCAATTCATTCGGCCACAGAGCCCAGGGATACCTCCCCATAGTGGTCGTTTACAGCTGACAAACACAATAACCAGGGAGACAGTATTACAGCAAACAGCACTATGTTGATTTTGGCTGTGGGAGATCAGAACTCCTTACATAAAGTGCAGTTTATTCAGAGTGAGTTATTATGTGCTGGATCTCCCTTTCATAGTGTATAACACTAAGAGGGCTTTCCCCTGACATAGCTCTAAGATTATACACACACGTACAAAACACTCAAGTATAACGGACTTCCTACCTCAAACTAGACCTCAACATTTTTGTGTAATCTAAATGTCCTGGTTTCATTTCAAAGATGCTCAATAATGCTGCATGATCAAGTTACTTAATAGATTACTAAAAACACTGGAAAAAAATGCTCACACAGGTCTAAGATTTATTCCATTTCCTGTGAAGAAAATTTGCTAACTGAAACTAATGGTTGGCACTTATACTCAATTTACAGCCTCCCAGTTTGGAGTTGCCAATTGTTACATCAACCAGACTCAATGCTGTGACTTCTGTACTAAGTGGGATAGATGTAGAGGCTTACGCATATCCTCCAAACCATGTGCGGTCAAGCCAACCTCTTAATCTCACACTGTTAGTCCACAGGAGTTCTAGCATGGACTGAGGCTCCTCTCATGGAGATCACTGGAAACGCCGGCAGTGCTCGGCCAACTGTGCTCCAACTCACGGCCAGATTTCGACCAGCAACAACTTGAATATGGGGCTCAACACACACTGTGAGCAGAGGCTTGACCAGTTGAGCCACTTGGGAGCCCCACAAGTCCCACTTGGTTTTTGGTTTGACAAGTCGAGATCCGAACCCCAGCCTCCCAGCCGAGGAGCAGGCACTCTACCACGAAGCCCCCACAGCAGCCCGTCTGAAACTATACACCTATAATTCAAGAAGAATTTGGGGGCGAGTTAATTCCGAATGAAAGGTTGTATAAAACCACTTTACATGGTGAAGGTTTCCCAGTAACTCCTGCTCCTGCCCACCCCACATCTACCCACAGTTACAGAACATGAGCAAACCATTAATTTAATTTATCATGTCACACAAACGATGTCAAGGAAACCCAAAACAACGTGGAAACATCCATGGCGTGTGAAGGATGAGTCTGTAGGGCTTCTTTTATGAGCTGTCATTTCTCCCAGCTGTAACAGCCGACTGTAAACCCAACAGCTAGACATAGCCACTCGGGCGGCTTCTACCAGATTTGGAAATTACCAGACTATAATCCCCTTTCAAACAGAAGATTTCAAAGTAAATCCACATAGTGTTTTGGTTCAATTAGCCATATGCAATTTGATTCTCAAAATATACCAGAAAAAGTAAAAGTTATTTTCAGCATGTAAATGAACATAAATGTTGCAAAGACAGATTTGGTCATTTATATGAACAATTACTTGTGATGCTTAAAATCCACAGTAAACATTGTTCAAATAACCCTCAGTTTCATTAAGGCTGAAACAAAACAAAACTCAGCAAAGGGAGTACTGTGAAGTAATTGTGGGGAAAAAAGGATTTAAAGATATGGGTGCTGAGGTGGTGAAATATTTCAGGAACGAGCTGATCCAAACCCAGAAGAAAATAAAGGTTTCATTTGTAGAATTTCAAAATAAACTTACTGTGTCCAAAATTAAATGTGTGATCTTGCACCAGTATTTCCTTAATGCAAGATTAAGTTTGGATTTATTTTCCTATGTAGCTACAAACCCGCCAATATCAAAAATAATTCTCAAAGTGAATATTGAAAAAGCTGTAAATTTGAGATACTGATCGTTAGACCTAAATATAACAAGTTCTGCCTTCTCAAATCAATAAATAAACAAACCTATTTTGTTAATATTTCAGTATGACAAAAAATTAAGTCATGACTTTTCTATAAAAAAAAAAAAATTAAGAACAGGTGATTGTCAACTCTTGATATGAACCTAAGAGACTGGGAACCAACCTAATCGCAGCCTCTTAATAAGTCTAGGCCTCTCAGGGCAATGCCCTTAGTGCCCAGGCCTTGTTCTCTGTCAAAGGTGAAACCCATAACTCAACAGCCCTTTGAATGATAATGATAGATGTTGTAAGAACAGCTGGACACTGTGTGAAATGGAACTTTGCCAAAACTAGAACACATTCCATTGTTGCAAAAACCCAAGGAAGTCTGACTGGCTTTTATTATACGAGCAAGCAAGCAATGAGGGAAAATACAGTAATCCTTTAGGTCAAGGAATGCAAATGGTGCCAAATAAATATATTATAAACAAGTCCCTGACACTGAATTATGTATTAACAAATCATTTAATATATGTATACATTTTCTTTATAGCAGACATCCTAAGTACTAATACTAAGTCCATATCCTAAGTAAATTTCAAATACTCAAGTCATTTACAGTAAAACATTAGAGGATTTATCCTAAATAATAAGAATCATCGCACTTTCTGTGGCAGTAACCTGATAGAATTTGTTTTTTTTGTAAAACAGTGTATTTTGAAACACTAATTGGAAAAAAGCTGAAAATAGGAATTTGCCTTTTAACAGGTGGAAGAGGATAGTCACCTGTGCCAGTTTTGCTCCTGCTTCTCAAAACATATTAAGTGACAACTGATTTTAACATTGACTGCAAAATGCAAGTGGCAAGGTGTTTTGCTTTGCGCATGGTTTAATAAATGACAGATGGAAAACACGTCTAGCTGCTATGGTTACATGATGTTGAAATTCGCCTATACGCCTGTTAGACAGTAAGTGCAGGCCGAGAGTATAAAGTGCTTCAGAATAGCTTTCTAACTCTAATATACAGGTAGAACACTAACAAAAGTATTGACAAACATAATAACTTCAAATACAATTACAATAAAGGGAATTGGTCTATACAGTGTTACTTGGCAATGATGTAATGACAAACATTGTTTTCAGTAAGTATTTAAAGATTAATTGTTCATTAATTTAGCCTCTATGTATGGAATGTTATTATCATACGGACATTTCACCAATTAACATACTTTAAATGAAGACAAATTAATGTCAATTTTGTTTGTTTTATTCACATATGAAACATGAAGCAACAGGGAAACACATGAGCATCATTTACCAGGCTTGTTTTTCTCCGTTCCTCTCATGGAGACCTAATACAGACAGACGTTTCAGAGGAAGGTCTGGTCTCCACAGTAATAAGCCACAGGCCAGCGCATAAAGGTTTTGCGAAAGCTAAAAATCAAAACATCTTCTGAGTGAACAGTCTGAGAGGTAAATGGATGTGACCCTATGGCCTCAGTCCACCAGGCAGCTCTTATCGTTAAAAGGGAGAGTGGTCTTTTCTCTCGGTCTGTAAATGTAATATCTGTATACAACAATTCATCTTAAAATGTACCCCTGTGATGTTGCCTACAGTACATAATCTTTTCCCTTGAAACAAGTACTAGACCAAGAACAAAAATAATTCCTTTGGCTTAGTCACTATCTAGCTTAGTCATCTGTGGTGTCTCAAGAAGCAACATAAACATCCATACCTTTTATCTGGAACAAATCCAGGTAAAACAACTTTTCTGGGGATTTCTGCATTACAAAGCAGTTGAAAATAACTGATTTTAATGATTATCAGACATCATTACCTCAAGATACCGCAAAAGGAAGCTTAACAAATGAAAAGATGATTCACTCTTTGACACACACAACTCACTGCAATATATCCATGATTTTAAAGTCCAGTATTGTGTCCTGTGTAATACAGAAACAACTGACTGAAAATGACAAGAGATGTGCTCTGAAATGGTGAGAGTACTCCCATACTTCCAGATATCTAAATGAAAGTTCAATTTTTAACAACTTTTTCCCAATATGAAAACAGAATATCAAGCAGCATAAAAAAATATAAATACAACTTTTGCTTTGTTGTAGGACATAATAATAATAATTAGTTTTAAAGTATAAAGATAAGAGAAGACCTAGGCCTAGCTCTTAAAAAACAAAAAACAAAATCTAAAGCTATATGCAAAAAGGTCCATCTGCTAGACATATGTTGTCAATTATCAGGCTATGGGGTTGCCGAGGTAAAAAGACTCAAATGAGTTCCTCAGTATCAGCCCTCCCCACTGAGGTTACCAGGTCTGCAGGGACTACACAACTGGCTATTCATCCCCGTCCCACGTATATAATTGTTCCTATGAAATCTGCCCTTATTAAAACCTAAGGGGGTCAAAATTTGCTACTATTCAAATGTATTTCTCATGCTTACATTACTATACTCAGTAAAGTAGCATGAGTACTTACACTGAAACCATATTTCATTGTTTTAAATCTAAGGTCATGCGTCTTTTTGTTAATGTAGATGATGTTTTCTACAATTAGGCTGTGTGTTAGCCAAACCTAAATGGTATACTACTATGTGTATGGTATTCTGGGCTGTGGTTTGCCCACACATCATGAATCTTGAATCTGTTTTGGATACATAATCGTTAGGACTGCTTCCATGTTTAACACAAAAGCATGATGTGTCCAATTTTTCCATAAACAACATCAGTTATGAATAAGGTATCATTATGTAGCCTACACTCACCTAAAGGATTATTAGGAACACCTGTTAAATTTCTCATTAATGCAATTATCTAAACAACCAATCACATGGCAGTTGCTTCAATGCATTTAGGGGTGTGGTCCTGGTCAATACAATCTCCTGAACTCCAAACTGAATGTCTGAATGGGAAAGAAAGGTGATTTAAGCAATTTTGAGCGTGGCATGGTTGTTGGTGCCAGACGGGCTGGTCTGAGTATTTCACAATCTGCTCAGTTACTGGGATTTTCACGCACAACCATTTCTAGGGTTTACAAAGAATGGTGTGAAAAGGAAAAAACATCCAGTATGCGGCAGTCCTGTGGGCGAAAATGCCTTGTTGATGCTAGAGGTCAGAGGAGAATGGGCCGACTGATTCAAGCTGATAGAAGAGCAACTTTGACTGAAATAACCACTCGTTACAACCGAGGTATGCAGCAAAGCATTTGTGAAGCCACAACACGTACAACCTTGAGGCGGATGGGCTACAACAGCAGAAGACCCCACCGGGTACCACTCATCTCCACTACAAATAGGAAAAAGAGGCTACAATTTGCACAAGCTCACCAAAATTGGACAGTTGAAGACTGGAAAAATGTTGCCTGGTCTGATGAGTCTCGATTTCTGTTGAGACATTCAGATGGTAGAGTCAGAATTTGGCGTAAACAGAATGAGAACATGGATCCATCATGCCTTATTGCCACTGTGCAGGCTGGTGGTGGTGGTGTAATGGTGTGGGGGATGTTTTCTTGGCACACTTTAGGCCCCTTAGTGCCAATTGGGCATCGTTTAAATGCCACGGCCTACCTGAGCATTGTTTCTGACCATGTCCATCCCTTTATGACCACCATGTACCCATCCTCTGATGGCTACTTCCAGCAGGATAATGCACCATGTCACAAAGGTCGAATCATTTCAAATTGGTTTCTTGAACATGACAATGAGTTCACTGTACTAAACTGGCCCCCACAGTCACCAGATCTCAACCCAATAGAGCATCTTTGGGATGTGGTGGAACGGGAGCTTCGTGCCCTGGATGTGCATCCCACAAATCTCCATCAACTGCAAGATGCTATCCTATCAATATGGGCCAACATTTCTAAAGAATGCTTTCAGCACCTTGTTGAATCAATGCCACGTAGAATTAAGGCAGTTCTGAAGGCGAAAGGGGGTCAAACACAGTATTAGTATGGTGTTCCTAATAATCCTTTAGGTGAGTGTATATCATAATTGTTCAAAGATCCTTGCTGCCATATTTACAGAGAATACAGTTACTTTTCCAAAGCAAAATAAATTAATTTTGAATGGGATAAATGAAGGGCTTTTTAACTTGGTCCAAAAAGTTATCTGGAAATTCATTGAAACCTGCTGTTCAGCACTATTTCGCACCCTGTCTGACCTTATTGTGCTGTATTACAAATGCACATGAAATGGTGTACCTTGTATCCTTTAAACAATCATCCAAACTTGTAAGTAATTACTAATCATTAAATATTTTCATATTTTTCCAACAGATCCAGGTCACAGCCTACAAAATAATAAATATGCAACATACAAATTGCTATCAATAGTGAATTACACGTTCTGACCCGAGTTCAGGTTTCCGAAAATCAATACTGGCAATGTTTTACCAGCTGGATGAGTGCACAGCCCTTATTTTCCAGTCCAGACTGTGGAGTGTGTGTCAGGTCTACCAGTCTGAGACCATAAGACCCTCAATTGTTTCTCCCTAGAAGTAATGAAATCTCATACCCCTACTGTGCCACTTTATTATTGCATCGCCTTGGGTATAAAGTTTCTCTTTTGGCAAGGTCACATACATCCCCCAACCCCAAAAATATCCTGTTTCCACATTTACCACAATGTGCTCATAGATACAGAATCTTTTTACCCTTAAGGGGACATTATATGCTTGGCAGTGCTAGAATTCAGTTTTTGTAACCACTTGTCGATACTGAAACAAAAATATATATGAAATATGAATGCATTCATACATGTAGCTAAAGCAATGTTTCTCATTCAGAATGAAAAGAGATTCCGTACGGATCAAATTCTGCCTAAAATGTAACTCATAAATTATGTATATTTCAGGTTCATTGTTTTGTTTGATAGATTTTTTAAGGTATCCTTTTTTCTTCAGCTGATGTGAAGGATCACATCGTGACATGGGTATCATCATATGTTAAGATTCAAGTTTGCAATTAGTATGGTCTTGGCCTGGGACTCAGACGGAATGCAATATTGTCTTCTGGAACTAGACTCCCAACATCAATTGAACCTCAGTCTTCATGGCTCACGTAGGAGGAAGCACAGTTTCACGCTGGTCACTACAAATCAAAGAGACTGCCACAGAAAGCAACATGAATGAACACAATAATCCCTTACAGAAAGACTGTTAAAGCAAGCTATTGGCGAAGGTCACAGCGATGCGCTACAAGCAAAGTCTCCACTGTCTCATAATTAGATGGAAGTTCAATACTCAGTGTCACAGCCAGAAGACGCCGCAAGTGTGAGAGCCTCCATAGGAGGAGGAGATTTGGATTTTCTATTTATCTCATTAGCTTCTTTCGTGACAATTTTAATATCAAGTGATAAAGTACTGCGGAAAAGCAGACTCGACACACACAAACTAAAAGTTTAAGGTTACTGGTTCACTTTAAAATGAAAAAGCAAAACAAACAAAAAATTGTTAAAGTTTCCTTTCTGAGAGCGAAGTATTTAAATCTTAAGTATCTTATGAAAATGTCTTATTAAATTAACTTACAGAATGGTGACAATATTGGTATTTTAAAACTGTTACTTTAACAGAAAGCATCATCTGGTCTCAAGATGGAAGATTTTCTTTAAGAATCATCAGGGTGTCTGTAGCAGATTTTTTAAGAGCCTAAAGTCTATTGCTAACACTCAAAATAAAATGTTTTAGCAGTCTTAATGAGCTTCACAGATCAAACTGCACTTCAGCCCTGTTTCCAGTTACATAACGGATGCAAATGTCATGTGAGAAAACTCACTTTAATTATGATTCTATAACACACCCAGAATCACTCTCTTTAGCACTATTCTTTAACAAAACATTATTGTCGGGTCAAATTCCAGCTTCAATCTTTCATTCAGTGATAGTAAGGATTTAGATGGTTATATTTCTATTGTTTAAAAGTATAATGGTTAGTGATATTCAGAGTATCAAGACATGCATCAAGAGTATCAGACATCACTGTTCTGCTTGTAACAGTCGCTTCAGTGGAAGCAACCTTTCATCTGTTAACAACCTGTAAATACTGCAGATACTGATATATTATAATACATGTATTGAATTAAATCAATTACACTATTTTTTTTATTATTATTATGATTTCAGCTGTATAAAAAGAGAGGACTCCACCTCTCTTGCTTTGAGAGCGAGAAGAAAAGGTCAGGGAGGAGTTTCCATCTATGAATGTGGCTGGTTTAAAGTGCCCCATATGTACCGCACTCCGTTTCCAGTTGCTTACCAGAGCAGACTGAAACTGGGTGATTAAAAGCAAATGCTAAATCGGGTATCGATGTGGGTATTATGGTAATAAATCACACCTTCTTCAAACTGTTCAAAGCATCAAACAGCATGCACCTGCATTCCAAGATCTTTACAGAAAGATGTGATTTCCATCAAGTCTTGAGAGTCTGGGTTTGCCATAAGTGAGGTCCTGTCTGGTGTTATGTTTCAGTGTTGAGATTTTTGATAAATAAAAACTTTTCTCTGTGTAAAATATAATTTTTTTCTGGTATTTAGTAAATCCATTGATTAAGTCTGACTTTCTATTGCTCCACAGTGAGTAGTTTGAAACCAAATGTCTCACAGGTATTAAACTTCATCTTACTTAAATTCATAATCAGCAAATACATTAAATACAATTATGCATTCAAATGTGTATTGATCAGTGTGCAGAATAAGTATTTTATTGTTGCTAAAGTAAATGTTTAAATAAGATTTAAAACGTATTCCTCAATAAATCAGGCAACAAGCTGCATCTTTCAAAACTGGCCTGTATATAATTGTACTGTATATAAAACTATAAACAGAGGCAAGGATACAGGGATTAATTTAAGCAAATAATACAAGCATGTTTTGAATTAACGTAGTAATTGAGATGCCTAGGATCTTATTACACTGATTGTGTAGGCCTACACTGTTCACCAACATTGCCCTGAGTTTCTAAATGACATCCACAATCTGATCCAGCCTTTTGGTTCAGGGTGATGTAAGATTTTTACATTAAAGTTTATAGAAAACCTCCACACATTCTTCCCCCATCTGGTTCACCTTAATCTGTTATGTAGCTTGTTGAATTCATATGAAAGACAGCGGAAAATTCCATAATAACTCTTACCTACACAAATATAATACACGGTGACTGTATAAAAATCAATAATCAGAAAACATAAGGTGTCAATTTATGAAAAATCTCATATGCTATCAATCTGTATTATAATATATATACACCGACATCTTTGAACCCTGGTGAAAATTAATCGATGGAGACATTTCCACAGCAATTTGACAAATTTCCTGTTGTTCTTTATTTTGTTTGGTTGGTTAACCAATTACCTCATGAAGTGTAACATCTGAGAACACTTTGCGATTCAGATTCGAGAACTCTGAACTCTGGATGTTTTGCCAGATGTGGGGAAGAAAAATAAATGTAAAAAATAAATAAATATTTAGCTTATATTTACATGTTTTGAAATGTATACATGCAGTACATAGACAGGACCAAGAGCCAGTATTTATAAAAGGTATTCACCATAACTAGAAGGGCATATACAAGAAAAAATAAACCATTCAAAAATGTATACTGGCTTTTAACAAAACTAATGGATGTACCCTATGAGTTGTGAGTGAAGACTAATCCAACAAAAAGCTCAGATGGGTGTTTCATTTAAATCCATAATGTCCATAAAACATACATAACACAGTCTGAGGTTTCTTGATGCACTGCCTTGGTGTTATAAAACTAAACTGTCCATTACTGGTGTCTTTACTAGAACTTAATTAAATGCAAACAGAGATAGGACACAGTAGTTTTCCTTTTTGTATTATAAAGGATAACCAGGAATCAATGACAATAATTCAAAGCAAGGTATGCGGCTTTCCAATCAATTTTTGGAATGGGGTTTTAATTAAAATTCCTAATTAACATTGTGAATCATGACTGGTAATCATATTGACAACTCAACCTGCTCTCTTATCAGCAGAGTTCACAATGGGATTGCACAGTACTGATTATTCCCATTAATTTCCTGCATCCACGGCATTCACAAAACATGATTTCCTCTTTTACCTCTTTCTATACTACAAATTAAAATTCCACTTTCAACTCCAAGAAAATGCATTTTACACAACACGGCACATGCCAGACACCTTGTAGATAGGTCACTTTGTTTGCTTTATTAATATCTTAAAAGCCTCTTGGACTAGTAAATTGGCTGTATCCTCCCTGCTGAAATATAATTAACAATGAATGCAATTCATATTTGTTTGTTTCTGGCAAATGCAGGATTCACAACAACAACAAAACAAAATTAACATCCTATATAATTGTTGACCACTGTGGTAAATATAGATTTTTATTCTGAAAAGCAGAAATAATCACTCAATATCTATCAAGAGTTCGTATGTTTGTTTTTGTTGTTTTTTCCAAGGGCTTCCCCCAAGTCTTATCATCCACTACACATTATAGATGGAGCACAAAACTTTAAGAAGCTTCAATATAATATGGAATGGGTTGGGGGGGGGGAAATGTAAAAAGAAACAAAAATGTGTACAGTATGTAAAATATGCATAATTGTTTTTCTCTTCTTTCTTTCCAATATAACACCAAAGGCTGGAGTTTAACCATCCCACATTCTGATTTCTGCTGATGTAATAAATAACAAGGGGCGAGTTTGGCTTCTTTAACATGCATATCATCATTTAGATCACTATCATGTTCTGTCAGTAAATCATCTCTACCGGTCAAATGCCTTATATAAACACCCAAGGACGGAAATATGGCTTCTCACTAAGGAGACAACAAAAAGCAATTCCCACGCAATTTGAACTGCTCATATTTCGAGCTTGGTCTGAACGGCTAGTGTCCGGGTTAGTTATGACCCTGCTATGATACAGGCGTTTGCTCAAAACCAACCGTCAACCAGAAGCATGACTTTCGCAGCAGTTGTTCATTTTATTTTCTGGAAATACATTCTGGCAACTTTGCAGCATCCTTCAACCACATTTATAGGGAGATGGTTAAAAACTCAAAGCTGGTTTTAGATGCTGTTATTTTAGGTGCTCAGACCACGCCAATGATAGGTTAGCTCATGAGGAAATGAGTTTTGCTCTGTGCTCCCTGTCAGTGACCACTGCAACGGATGGTTTTGTGAAAGCCAAGAGAAGAGTTTAAAATAGTGACAGAAACAGGTCCCAAGAACTACTGCATGCGAGAGAGATTTTCCACACAAGCACAGTGTGCACATCTGAATAAAATAAAATATACCTCCATCCTGAGGAGCTCACAGGGTCTTTCAGCTTTTACTCCAGCTGAGCTCATGATTGCTTAAGAGAACGGATCATTTTGCTCCATTCAACCAGTTTATCCCTTCTCCCAGCTCTTACGCTGCTGCAGATTCACAAAGACCATTCAGTCTGGTGACATGCAGCTTTTGAAGGCCTGTGCTGAGGTTGTAGCGAGGCTGAAAGTTGCCTTTGATTACAGAGTAGCTTCTCCTTCTTGTTCACCACACAACTGAAGGCTCTCACTTTCATAAAACTTTTCCTAAACTCTTATTTAAGTCATTACAAATTTTAATTAGACCAATTTGCATATCTATCATCAAGATCTTGATGAGTGCATAGTTCAGCAGATGGCTAGTATTAAAAAGACCACATAACTGCCACCTTGCGTGCATAATTTGCACTTAGTTTTTGGGGCATCCAACTCTCTGCAGTCATGAAAGAACCACTTCTATTGTTAAAGGTTTTCAGCACTACATTGGAAAACCTTTGTAGCATTTCATTTTATAAATCTACAGATGGTCACTTGAGTAATAACCAACTTATTTACTACTATATTTAATACAGTTATCATGTGAATTATTCTGCAAAACCATTGGGCAACAGATTGGTAGTAGCAGAGGCCAGAGATTGACTTTGCCTTGATATCTAATGATCTGTGGGTTAAAGATCTCCACTCTCCACTCCACTTTTCATACAACACCTCTGAAGACCACTGAAGCAGTCAAATACACCGAAAGGGTTGCACACCCAATATATGCAAACCACCCTTACAGCATTAACCTAAAGTAGTAACCACACTCAAACAGATTGTGACATCACCTCTACCTACACATTTTACAAATATAACCCCAGGGTACACACATGCTCTTAATGCTAGATAATAGTTCTTTGGTACATTATTTTCAACAGATGGAGGGAATAACTGTCTGCACAAATTCAAGTCTATGTAAGTTCTGCAGAGTGCTATTCTCTCGTGAATGCGCACCATGTGGCATGGGAAGAAAAAGTGTTGTAACAAGAAAATATTCAAAGTCACATCGGAGAATTAAAATTCTTTCACAACCACAGAGAAAAATATTCTGGGTTTTTACCTCAAAGCTCCTTTAGTTCTTATAGGATTTTAAACTCCACACATTTATAGTATGCTCACAAAATGCACCCACAGTTTCCAGGTTTATGGCACGGGCCAAAAACGGCATGCTCTTGAAAGAGTACGGTTACCCATTCAGAGAAAAGACGTTTACAAAGTTGGCACATTTGGTTCCAAAGAGAGTTTCTGTCTGTTTAAATGAGTTAAAAGGAAAAGCAGAGACATTTATCTTGGGAGTTTTGAAGGTAGTATCATTAACTTCACTGGGAAAGCATGTTCCTGCGTCACACTGATAATAGTGCAGAAAGGTGCTTCTGTTCTTTGTCCTGTGTAAACACTCACACCCAAAGTCATTAGCCCGTGTCTGTGTTGTGTCTTTGAGTGTCACCATTGTGAACACAGCCAGAACTGATAGAAATACATTTCCATGAATACTTATTCTAACCAATTGACAGGGAATAAGGATAGGAAGGGCTGAATGCCGACACTATATGGAGTGTGGAGGGAAATCTAATTTCAGAAATAGTTGCTTTGACGATTCTTTTAAAAATGTTCAATTTGAGCTATTTGCTTTGTTTGACAATGGATACATCCTTCCTTTGCATGTAAAACAGACAATTGTCTGTGGTTAATTATCAGATTATGGTATCTGACAGATGGATTTAATACAAAAAACAAACAAACGTATTGTTTCAGCTTAATCTCTTTTGGATAAGAGGTGTCCCTTGTTTTAAAGGCTGCTTCATGTATTTAAGACTGGCAATAAACAAATCTGTATAGAAAACAAACAATGCACCAGAAGGAAGTTTGCTCCTAAAAGTTGTATATCCGGGATAACCTGCCAGACATAACAGAATTATACATCTAATAGGAATACCGACTGTAGACAACACAATGATTTAAGTGCTAGTAATATCATCCATCATACTGCTGGGTTTCTCTGACAATCTTCATTGGCACTGGGTATTACTCAGTGATCCCTTTAAAGAATGGCCCCTATTAAAAATCCCAATGATTGTCTCAGATTAACATATCTTTGAATAACCATGGACGTGGATGGCCAAAAAATATTCAACAATATCCATAGATTATCATTGAGACCTTACAGTGTCTGAAAGTTACATTCCTGTGAAAATAAACTGTGTCATGCTGCCTCCTATATCGGATGACTCTTGTGTCTGTAGAAATAATCCCAAATTCACCTGCTCCAAATCAATTCAAAGAAGGGACATGCAATCCAACTGAAATAATTTATTCTGTAGCTGGCTACGGCAAATATTTCCTTTGGCAGTGGCTTGTAAAACACTGGGAATTAGAAATTAAAATAACACTTTGCCCTTCTAACTCACTGTCCTTGTTATTACTGAGAGGCCCTTTATATGCCTTAAGAGTCCCCTACACCTCACATATAAGAACTTGCTTTACCAACAGGAGGGTGTATTTAAATAATATTTTCATTGGCAATCAAGTCCCGACCCAGTTCTAATTGGCCTACTTATGTCAAACAGCCTTCCCAAAGTTACTATGTCTGAAACCACAGTAGCTTTCCATGGTATTCATCATCTTCCTCTTAAACCTCACTCTTCCACTGTGGGATGAAGACTTTACCTCTTCACTCCACTTCACAGCCCGTTTGCACTTCCTCCAGCAGATGGTGAGCTCCCAGACCTCACCAGTTCCTTCCCCTCCCTTTTTGGGCTTGACATTTCGGTCTCTGTTTTCGGTTTCTTCCAAGGCATCTGGCCGTCAGTCTTGTGGTGGTCCCACTATATTCCTTTCTCCACCCTGTACGTCTGAATGTCTCACTTAATTCCACTCTTGGCTCGCCAGATGACGCTTATGACCTTCCTCTGTAACCTGCTCAAACGTTCTCTGCTTTTTTCCAATGCCTTTCCACCAGATCAAAGGGACAAGCTGTGATTTAAGCCCACCTAATTCATTTATTGGAAGACTAAGAGTTTTTGGGCAATAGAGGTACCCTGTATAGTAGTTTAGCATCAGCTTATTTTCTTTGAAAGGTATACCAAGCTTCAGCATTTGGTACAAAAATCCAACAACTGCCCCAATAGTGGGGTTTTAAACTGGGTTGTGTAGGACTGATCACCTGCAGAATCACCATGCTATGGTTGCAAAACAGAGTTGGAATGACAAAGAAGGTAACAGACTTGTAACAATAAGCTCTGTCTGGACTGATTGTGTAAAAGTTTGCATTACATATGGACTTTATTTCCCCTTAACCCTTTTTTGACCTATGGAGCATTCATCTCAAAGCCAGTGGAACTTGGAATCATTAAATTTGTCTGACCTTTGACATGAAAATGGGATTCTTCTTTTCCCAGAGATTAACATTAATACTGCTCCTGTATTCAGTTTTCCTTTTGTACCCAACACAGAATCAACTGTGGGAAAAGGAACTTGTGCTTAGAGACCAAAAGGAAAACGTGCTGTTTAACAAAGAAGTGCACAAGAAACAAATGTTTTGCCTTTAAAGGGACCTGAATTGGTCCATCATTACATTGTTTACATGTATACAATTAACAGAACTGTGCTTCACTCATATATCTGATTCATATAGAAATGAATTGGGGTCTGGGACTGCATTTGGATAAAGCATGAGGTCACATTGCAGCTAGACAACACAACACAGCTCTAAACATCCAGTAAAGTCTAACCTCCTTCCCATCCCCCATACCCCCAAAAACTTAAAATTAATAAGGAGAACTACGCCATGTCTCCAGAGAGGTTTTGTTTCAGCCACGATTGAGAGAAGATGTGATGCAACTGTGAAATGGCCAAACTCTACAATAATTTTTTAGGGTACCATGCATTCTAGTACCAGGGGGTTAGAACTAACTGTATGTCCATTGCCATTTTCACCTGAAGAGTGGTCTTTATGTTTTTAGCCCTGATACAAATACGTTTTTCTCTCTCAATGACAGATTTTCCATCCCCTGTCAAAGACCTAAAGGAAAAAGAGTGCCTTCCTTAGCCCCTTCACTCGAGCCGTGTGCCGTTTCAACACATCTGGCACCGATTATCACCCTACCCCACACGCATGGAGAGGCCAAAGGCCCGGGAGAGTGCAGAGTGTGAACCTGAAGGGGACGTTGTAGGGTTTCTCTACAGAGTCAAGGGTTAAATACAAGGCTTCAAAACTGCTTTGAGAAAATCCAGCATGACAGATCCTGAGGGGGAGAACAAAGCCCTCTTATTCGTGACATTTTACGCATGCGTACAGATTAATACAAATTTTGAGAAAAAGCTATTTAAATGGTTCAACAGAAGCCTTGAAAGCCTCATACTGAGATTAAGTATTTGGTACAAACAAGAAATATGGCGAGTGTAATCAGAAAGGCTGAGCGGTAGCTGTGTGGACTTTTGCTTTGTTGGACTGAACAAACACAAGCAGCAATGGGCCACTGGGCAACAATGACCCCCATTGATCGCGTGGCAGAGGAGAAAGGAGCTCCAGCCCAGATGAGCACACAACTCGCAGACTCTGGTTGAGAACAGTATGAATACGCATCTCTATACACAAGTCTGCTGATAAACAGACTGCTTTCTTGTATAAAATAAGACAAACATTTACATTATAAGAAACTGACTGTTCTCTTTACTTACAGTATCATGACTATCATAAGCATATTGGCTGTAACATGCCCAAAACACTTCAGAGTGGACATCATTCACGTAGAAAGATACTCTTCAAATCAGTGCAAAGTCAAACTTTCATAAGTCAGGAAATGCAGAAGTAGTGTATTCCAGAAAAACTGAGACTTTCCCAAGAGAAAGTAGGAATTATTTCCAAACATGGAGATATTCTAATCTTTCACTATAAACTTTCAGTTGCTTGAATAATTATTGAATTGTGAGCTAAATATAATATGATGAATGGCTTGCTGCCTATCCATTTTCATTTCACATAAACTAATGTACTGCTCCTCTAATTGTGTAATTGTAATTTTTTTTAAATAAACATTACAGCTATATATATATATATATATATATATATATATACATACAGTGAGGGGAAAAAGTATTTGATCCCCTGCTGATTTTGTACGTTTGCCCACTGACAAAGAAATTATCAGTCTATAATTTTAATGGTAGGTGTATTTTAACAGTGAGAGACAGAATAACAACAAAAAAATCCAGAAAAACGAACTTCAAAAAAGTTATAAATTGATTTGCATGTTAATGAGGGAAATAAGTATTTGATCCCTTCGACTTAGTACTTGGTGGCAAAACCCTTGTTGGCAATCACAGAGGTCAGACATTTCTTGTAGTTGGCCACCAGGTTTGCACACATCTCAGGAGGGATTTTGTCCCACTCCTCTTTGCAGATCCTCTCCAAGTCATTAAGGTTTCGAGGCTGACGTTTGGCAACTTGAACCTACAGCTCCCTCCACAGATTTTCTATGGGATTAAGGTCTGGAGACTGGCTAGGCCACTCCAGGACCTTAATGTGCTTCTTCTTGAGCCACTCCTTTGTTGCCTTGGCTGTGTGTTTTGGGTCATTGTCATGCTGGAATACCCATCCACGACCCATTTTTAATGCCCTGGCTGAGGGAAGGAGGTTCTCACCCAAGATTTGATGGTACATGGCCCCGTCCATCGTCCCTTTGATGCGGTGCAGTTGTCCTGTCCCCTTGGCAGAAAAACCCCCCCAAAGCATAATGTTTCCACCTCCATGTTTGACGGTGGGGATGGTGTTCTTGGGGTCATTCCTCCTCCTCCAAACACGGCGAGTTGAGTTGATGCCAAAGAGCTCGATTTTGGTCTCAACTGACCACAACACTTTCACCCAGTTCTCCTCTGAATCATTCAGATGTTCATTGGCAAACTTCAGACAGGCCTGTACATGAGCTTTCTTGAGCAGGGGGACCTTGCGGGCACTGCAGGATTTCAGTCCTTCACGGCGTAGTGTGTTATCAATTGTTTTCTTGGTGACTATGGTCCCAGCTGCCTTGAGATCATTAACAAGATCCTCCCGTGTAGTTCTGGGCTGATTCCTCACCGTTCTCATGATCATTGAAACTCCACGAGGTGAGATCATGCATGGAGCCCCAGACCGAGGGAGACTGACAGTTATTTTGTGTTTCTTCCATTTGTGAATAATCGCACCAACTGTTGTCACCTTCTCACCAAGCTGCTTGGCGATGGTCTTGTAGCCCATTCCAGCCTTGTGTAGGTCTACAATCTTGTCCCTGACATCCTTGGACAGCTCTTTGGTCTTGGCCATGGTGGAGAGTTTGGAATCTGATTGATTGATTGCCTCTGTGGACAGGTGTCTTTTATACAGGTAACGAGCTGAGATTAGGAGCTCTCCCTCTCAGCTCGTTACCTGTATAAAAGACACCTGGGAGCCAGAAATCTTGCTGATTGATAGGGGATCAAATACTTATTTCCCTCATTAACATGCAAATCAATGTATAACTTTTTTGAAATGCGTTTTTCTGGATTTTTGTTGTTGTTATTCTGTCTCTCACTGTTAAAATACACCTACCATTAAAATTATAGACTGATCATTTCTTTGTCAGTGGGCAAACGTACAAAATCAGCAGGGGATCAAATACTTTTTTCCCCTCTGTATATATATTATATATTTTAAAAACAAATCTCCTTTTATTGCCTTACAGCCTGCAATTAAAAAGTAGTAAAATAGCTGTTGTTTTTTCCATTTATCTGAACTGAATTTATCTCCCCCACAACTTCCGAGTAAAATAAATATTCTAGAAATGTGTAGTTAAATGTATTAACTATTAAAACTGAAATAGTCTGGTTGAATAAGTGTCCACCCCCTTGTAATAGCAATCGCAGACCAAGTTAAGCAGCCTCCATCTGTGTTAAATTGTAGTGATTCACGTGATTTCTGGATACATTCAGCAGTTCCTGTAGCAGTGGCGGTTCTAGCTTGTATGGCTCCCTGGGCGAACCCCTCCTTCAGCACCCCCAATAAAAAAAAAAGCACCATTCTGCACTAACTGTAATTTTTATTCAGGCATTTGGAACAACACAAATAAATCATAACATTTAAAACTATATAAATATAAAAATATATATTCTTCTTTCCTGTTTTTCCTAAACTGGCCACCTGATGGCTTAGACCTTTTCTTATCCATTTATGTTGATTTGGCACTCGAGCATCAATACATTACCCATCCCCCAAAACTGTCAACCAAGAAACATAAGAAACATAAGAAAGCTGACAAACAAGAGGAGGCCATTCGATCCATCGTGCTCATTTGGTGTCCATTAATAACCGAGTGATCCAAGGATCCTATACAGTCTGACTTCAAATGTTCCCAAATTATACATATATACAGATAGACACACAGGCATGTGCATATACATACATATTACTTATGTGAATAAAAAATATAGTGGACTGTAACCCCAAAGCGCAGCAGTGTGTTCATGACACCTACAGGCCTGGAGTAGTACTGTAACATTTTTATATTTTGGTTTGTTTTTGGCTACCAAAAATGACATTTCCATTTGGCTTGCAGTGCATGAGAGTGTGATGACCCTGGAATCAAGTCAGTTGCAGTGGATTCTGTCTCTAACACAATAAATAAACTGTGCTGGACTGTGGGAAGCTGGGGCTGATCATCTCTATACCAGTCCTTTCCCCATCACATGGTACCCTCACATTCCCATCAGGATTTTTTTTTAAATGTAGTTGATATTTGATAAAAGACCCCAAGATTTAAAGTGCAACCAATTAACACAGATTCTATACCAGTCTACCAAAAGTAGGAAACATGAACTACATAGCTCGGATACATTCCAAATGATCTCATGTTCAGAAGATATATACTTTATATACTTTAAATCTCTGCCTTTCATAAGATCTCTGCAATGCAATTTCCTTGAAAACTGAAAATGTTATGTTAATTAATATACAAATTAATATACTTGCTTTTTGCAAGACCAAACATTTAAATGAATGCAAAAAGGAACTTGATGTATTCACAATAAATTACATTATATTCAGAGTATATATATTTTTATAATGTACATAATTGTTATCTGTATAAATATATAAATTACATTTTTTTCTGTAACTCTTGTTATTCTTCTTTATAATAAAGTTAACATTCTCTAGGAATAGGGTAGAACATGCAATATTCAACAAAATCCTTAGGCCTGCAAAAGAACATTAAACTTTAAAATCCTCATACTTCAACGCTTTTGTGCCAAAAGTGACAAATCCATCTTCAATTCTGTAAAAGCTTTAACTGTGGGAGTTCAATCAGAATTAAATTACCCTGATGCACTTTTCACAGACAAAAACCTTATTTTCAGAAACACAACACTCACTCACTCTCTCTCTCTCTCTCTCTCTCTCAACTTGCAGCATTATTAACTACCCCAAAATTAACAACCATTTATGAAATTAATTTTCCTTTAGGTAATAAAATGATTCTTACATCACATATGTCTGTGATGTTTTGATTAATTCCTGCACTAACATAATAAGTTCTGTTTCAATAAGTTTCAATTATCATCTATACATCTTCACAACATCAACACAAATGTATATAGAGACTCAACTCTTACCTGTCTGTAGGTACAGATGATGATCTCTCGCAGGTGATAGTGCATTGGAGTCATGGTCTCACTCACAGCATCCAAGGCCATGTCAACCTCCTTCTTCATCCTGTGTCCATCAGGGAGAAGCCTCACTATCTTCATTACAACCTGAACAGAAGAGAGTTGTGTTGGAGTTAATATCTCCATGAGCATTGTGCCTAACAGCAGCAGTAACTGACTTGATTTATGTGAGACGGGATCCAGGTTATTCAAAAGGAATTAATGCAGTTAATTACTGGCAACTCAGAGGAATGGAGGTAGTGCACATTGGCTTGGGGTTTGCACCAAACAGAAAATAAGATCTCAGCCTTATTACAGTATGGCAAAATTAGCTACATATACTCAGATAGTGATACATGTAAAATCTGATCAAGCTGCAATTCATGTGCTAAAGTGATTAATGAGTATGCAAATTATGCTTTTAAAAATAATAATATTAATATCCAAAGATTTCTGCCAAGGCAGCGACACATTGCAGAAATGCCTCGATCTTCTAATTTTGTCAAATGGAAGGTAATGTTACAAAGACAGAATTCCAACTGGCAAGTTTCCGTCATGTTTACTAATTCAGATCAATTCCCATTAAGCGGAGACACTCCCTTGACAGCTGCTGACAGGGAGACCTAAAACTGTACCCTTATTAGTGGACATGGATGTCAACATAGAAATGACATCAGAGCAGGATTGGATAGCACACCCCTCTGAAAGCGTGATTGTACAGCCTGCAGAAGAAGCATGTGAGTGATGTAATTTGGCAAACGTGCCAGACTGCTATCATGCACAGGAAATGATACCAGAATATAATTTATTACACTGCTTCTGTGGCTGTTTTTAGTCAAAGCTATTAAAGGAGATTACAGAAATATCCAAGCAAGCATCATCCAACTTGGATTCGTCTGAATTTTCAGAGTGCTGACAGTGGCAAATTTTAATTAGGGTCAGGTCATTTTGTATGTTTGATTAATTTTCGCTTAAATTAAGCAATGTGATTGAATTAAGGTTACTCCTAAGCTATATTTATATGCTGTAATATCTCATTTTCTGCTACTAATTAAAAAAAAAAAAGATAATTATGTGAGTATTATACATAGGCTATATAATGTATCCTCTGTTCAATACAAATTCTTTATAACTATATTTACAGAGTGCTAAAAAAGGAACAATCAGCCAAAGCACTGAAATTAAATATTCTTCACGCAGGTTTGGTTAAAATAGATAAGCAGAGACTAATTCCCATATCAATTATCTACAAATAAAAATGGATTAGCAATGTTACCTCAAACTCCCCCTTTGTGTATTTTGCATCAGGTACGCTCACAATCTCATCATCGCTGCACTCTGGAAAGCCCTGCAGAAACAAAAAGGCCTCATAAAACAAACAAACAAACACAGTCTTTTCAATATATTACACTTGAGAAAAATTGTGTTAAACTATAGTCATCTCTTGTTGATTGACTGATTTATTTATTTATTTTAATCTATCGGGTTAATAACGGCAACTGTGCAGAACTTCAGCCCTATTTTTGCGTACCAGCGTACTGTGATGTCAAAATGCGTACAGGTTGGCAGGTCTGCAGAAGACAGAGGCTTTGGACAAAAACGGACCTGCCACCGAGTACAGGTTTTAGCAATCGTAACACAGAGACTTTTATCACCACCTACATTAAAGTGCCACAGGGTGAGGGCAGCAATGACCATGGCCGTGGTGGTCCTGCCCTTGCCGTTGTGGCAGTTAAACACAAAAGCTGTGCGAGAGTCCTCTGCCAGGGCCGACTTCATAGCTTCCATAAGCATGTCAAGATCCTACAGAGAAACAAACATTAGTGGGTAAACTGCAGCGGCCACTAGAGGGAGCCCCTGAACTCATTTCCTTTCTGCCTCTTTGAATCCTTAATGGCATTAATGGCATTTGGTATTCAAAAACGTTGAGCACGTTATAATAATACACTGCATTCAATACACTCTGGTGTCAGCGTTGGTTACCTGTTCCTTGGGCGCACAACAGTCGGGAAAAGGGATGCGCTTGTATATCAGTCCCTCGTAGGAGCTCTTGTGCTGGTTGAAGATTTCTTGCACCGTCAGGCACGTTTTAAACATCTTCATCTGCTTCTCCTGCTCTTGAGACACCTCCAGCCATTTCTGAGATTTCAGGATTTCCTCTTTGGCAGCCGTCTCCAATTTCTGAGAGAGAAAAAGTATAACTAGGATTACAAACGTGCACAATTTCCATCACGGGCAACAGTCAGACGTGATCTTCTGAGTGTTCGTACACAAACCTGGCGTATGTAGATGATCACTGGATGGCTTATGCTTATACTGACTCTTCCACACTCAACCGAAGTGAAGGGGCTGTTCTACATTTGTTTTCTACCTCAATGGAGGCTTTTAAGAAAGGCCCCACAGGTCCTCCTCTCCCGGTCTTACCTCGAGCTCCTGTGGCGTGCTGGCGTGGAGAGGGATGTGCTGTTCCAGGAAGGCAGGCTCTCGGGGGGTGAACATCTGGCCATTGCCTTCCAGGACCAGCTCCTCTTGCAGGTTCAACCACAGGACATGGGAATGCTTCCGCTTCTCGTCCGTCAGGTAGGCCAGAACCACGCCCGTGGCCTGAAAGTATTTTGCGTATTAAAGACCAATCAACATTTACCAGTCTTCCTTTCCGGTTCAGTACACAGTACCCCCAAAATAATGCAAGATGTGATTTGAATGGCACATTATGAACATGGGGAGTTTGAAAAGGAAACTTAAATAAAGGTTTAAATGCAAATACAGATAACCTGGTATCATACCTCTGAAGTTGGCTGTGCCATTCCGTACACTGGCATCTTGGGCACCCTTCTGAAGTTGCCCACCTTCATCTCTTTGACCGTACTAAGGATATCTGGAGCCAAATACTCATCTGCAACCTATCAGACAGAAAATATTTTAGGAAAATCAATCACTCATCAATCCACCATTACCATCTCATAGCTGTGCCAGGGCAACTCTGTTAATGAACACCTTTATTTGACTGATTTGTTTCTTGAATATTCTCGGTCAGAGCACCTAAATGTAAAAAACATAAAAATCTCTACAATTCATATCCTTGGTTAAATTTACAAGCTTTTATTTGTAACTTTTAATCCTCCAATCTCCCATGAAACCCCCTTGAAACCTGAGCAAGTCAATAGTGTGGACACTGTGCCTATCATCCCAATTGTATTTATATGTATTAATTAAGGACCTAAAGTGTGACATGACCCATTCAAAACCTTGGTAGTATATTCAGCAAGACCAGGGTGTGAAAACCTCCCCACTGGTATATAACAATAGAAAAATCTCACCAACACTCTTGTTCCTTTTGTGATCAGATCAGCAGGTACCGATAACTCTGATAGGTTCATACATGCCAGCAGTCTGTAAACCCATGGGTGGCTACACATCCATTTGCTGAAATTCAAGGCAAAAGCCAAAGGATACTGAAATAAGGGGGGGAGAGGTTAGAATATATATTGTGATATTCAAATGTTAAATGCCAACATGGTTTATTATAACTTTCCTTAGTAATACCTGTTCATGAAGGTAGGCATTAAATGCAATCAGGTAGAAGTATCGCTCCACACTCTGCAATGTCCTCTGGAGGAAATATTCTTTGGTGCTACTTCCCTGTGAATAAGACAAAAGTCAAACCATATTCTCAAAGAGCGGATCTAGGACTGAACATTGCTCCTCTCGTGTAATTTTACCGTTCTGATAAAAATGTTGCCTTGTATAATTGTATTTTGTGTCTACTACCACCATGTGAGAGGCTTTGCAGTGCAGTTTCCAAAGGGCACTGTTGCTGTACAGCCTCTCAGCAATCTCACAGAACACGATTTCCAAGAAGTCTTTTAATGTACCGCTATCATTAATGTGATTTGTGCTTTAATCCTGCAGCTAAGGAGTGCACTGCCGGCGACTCGAGAATGAAAGGATAACTCTACCAATGAAGAATGCATCTTTTGTGCACTGAATAGACCTTGCACGGTATTGAACGGCTTTCAGTAAACATGGTAATTAAAAATATAAACACTGACATTTTGTTAACCGGCGAGGTAGTAATCATGAGGCAGAAAAACTGAAACCTTGTCCAGTAATAAAATGTTTTGATCTTCATATTTTTAGAAATGCTATTAAGGAAAAGACAACTCACAAAGACTTGACGCTCACCTGGATCTGATAATCCTCTCCAATCCCCTCAAGTTTTTTCTTGTTTTCATAAATTGATCCTTTAATGTCGTGCATTTCCGAGCACAGCCCTATGGCGCTGTCAACCTGCCGTTACAAAAATGAAAGATGAGAATGTAAAGTGATCATTTCAATACATTATACTTAATGTAAATGTCTGCTTTAAAAGAGCAAACTAACTGGATTTTCTAAGCAGCTTTGAAAGTAGTCTCTGTATGATTCTTTCAACGCCTTGACTTTGCAGTTCTGAAATCTTCTGGGATGAGACATAAACCACAATTATTCCTCAGTGACTGGTTTGTAGGTCAGTTTTGGTTTGACCCAGGCCTTATCCATCCACACTCACATATAGAAAGGTCTGAAGCAAAGTAAAGCATTGTGTGTCAGATGTACACTACATGTGAACACACACTAGGGGGCAGTAGTCACATACAGAGCCTCAGGTGGTTCTACTCTTCAGTGTTCAACGCTTCACTTAACATATATGTTGCTATTTGCCACTTTGTGCAGCCTTAAAATTATTTTATTTTCAGAAGCATTTATATACCAGAACATCAATGTGAATTAAAATCTATCAGATGCAGTTTATGCCGATTGTTGAACTAAAATCAACAGACATCTGCTAAGCAGCCCCTTTCGATATGGTAAACAGATTTTTCTTCCAAAAAGCAGAATGTCTCAGGGGACTCTTACCTCTTCCGTGATTTGCTGGCCTTTCGGCAGCTTGTTGATAAAGGCTTGGATAATCTGGAAATGGGCTTTTGGAGTCTTGCCAGCGTCACCATCAGCCCTGAGAAGAAGCAAGAATGATACATTTGTCACATGTTAATGAATGATCTTTTGAGAGACAATGAGTTTATTTGACCAGACTACACTTCTGTTGTCTAAGTTATGAAATTCTAACGGTCAGTAATTGAGAGTGTTCCAGGAATGACCAATCGTGGAAATATAACTTCTTTCTCATGACGGGGACCACTAAGGACGCTGCTCCTGCTAACAGCTGGAATGAGGCCTCTCTCATTTCTTGGTGTTTCTGCATGGTAATTAGCAGCAAAACATCATGTGCACTTTTTCCAGAGCAGTCACAATTCAGAAAAGGGCAAAAAGGAGGCTAACTCGAGGAGAGCATTAGTGCTTTAAATGCATGCATGTATTTTTAGCACTATCATTTAACCTACCCCACCCTTTAGCACATACCAGGGACATAACTCTTGTATGCTTGCACTTGTTAGCTCATTTGTACTGGGATGTATGCTTATTGTATTTTGTACTTATTGTCTTTACTGCACTTTGTAACATTTTCATTATGTTTCTTGTGAAAACTAAGTCGCCCTGGGTAAAGGAGTCTGCAAATAACTAAATAAAAAATAAATCGCATTTCCTTACACAGGTTTCTCAGGAGCTCCTTTCACATGATACATCACCAGGGTGCCCAGAATCATGGCCAGGTTTGTCCGGCCTACTCCCACTTGGCAGCTGAACAGTAAGGCAGGCAGAGGTTTCGTCAAGTCTCGAATGGGCAGCAAATTGGGGCTTTCCTGCAGTGAAGGATCAGAGTTACATTCCATATTTCAGCATGTGTGCAGCATTGGGACAAACAGCACACTAATGTGACCACAAGCCTACATTACAACCGTTTCATTTGTATATCGCTACATCAGCTAGGCGTATGTTTGTATGCTACACAAAGTAAGCACACATTATTTGGCTGATGGATCCACTGTAAATACTGATGCTACAAGAAGCCATTATTTGTTATTGATTTTCCTTGCTCTCATCTCATATCCTAATAGGTTTAGAAGGGATTTTGAAGGGTTTAGTCAGTCAGTTTTAAAATAAAACAAAATGGGGGGGAAAACAAATAAAATACCATTTGAGAAACTCCATACTAATCTGGTGAACAGGAACAGGTACAATTTATAAACTGAGGTTGTTCAGCAAATGCATAGCAATAACATTCACATGGCAGCAGGATGAATGTGGCGGTAAAGAGTTCAAAGAAGCCCTAGTGTACATTGTACAAAAAAGGTTAGACTTTAAAAAGACAGAGAGCTCTACAGTCTGCTTGACACCGTCTCTCCAAAAAAGGCAAGTAAAACAATGAGACAGAAACCAGACTATGGTGTCAGGGATATCTAGCTTTGCAAATCAACTGCCAAATAACTGATTTCTGACCTTTCTATTTTGGTTTTAAGTTTGATGTAAATCCTGTAAAAATCGAAGCCATGATAAATAACAATGTGCAGATGTTCTCTGAGTTACAGTTTAGTTGTAGCCAATTTGGCCCATACACTCCCTCGCTCAGACACCACAGCTCATTTTGTTTAACTTAGATTAATTTTCTTAGAGAATTAATGTTAGAAACTATTCAGATAAAGCATGCATTTCAAGGCCCATTTTTGTCTTACGGCAATTAAATGCCCCCAAACATGTAAAGACATTAGTTCTGTTGCTTAGCAGTGTTGCAGATGGGGAATAATAATAATAAAAAATAAAAGTTCTCACTTTTTCCTATGCCTAAATGCTATATTATGTTATGAATGAAGTCTATGAATGAAGTTTCCTGTGATTCTCCTAAGCCCTCCCTTGTATGTGTGACTTATGCAGTCATGCTTTATTCATACGCTGTACCCTGAGTATATTAACAAAGGCATCAAACTGCTCTTCAAGTGGTGCTCCTTCCATTGGCAGTGGCACTCGATAAAACCTAAAAAAAAAAAGATTGCGTTTCAGTCTCCGCGACAAAAGACCCACAGAGATCAGAGCAGAAATGGAGTCTCAGTCCAATCAATCATTATAGCATATGCTACATATTAAATACGCAATTCTTTATCCACAATTACCACATTGAGCCATATTGCGTCTGACTTGATTGCTACTGTCAGGTGTCCACTTTCAAACCAACTTGAAGAATTTCTTTGTCCAGTAAACTGGAGTCTACAAAAACCCCACTTGAGAATCAGTTCTTCTCATACAGTACAGTGTAGATTTCGGGTTTGCTCCTGTATTTATTTTAAATCCATGCCTGGTAACTGTTTCGGTATGCCGAGACACCACCCAATGTATTCTTAAAAAACCTCAAGTAGTATTTTGGCCCTCTGTTTTATATTTACAAAACATTCCTGCAGAAAACCAACCATCCAAATCACACAGATTAAATCATAGGTTCGTGAAAAAAGTTGACATTATAGGCACAAAGTACGGCAGCATCCCTGAAAATATATCTGAGCCAAAGTAGTGGTGTATAAGTGGGCTGCTGTTTTTCTTTACGAGAAACACTTCAAAAATAATGACTCGAAGACTGAGGCAGCTTGAGTTCCAGACCCCCTGCAACTATCACTTGTGATTTCAATCTGTTAACTTATTTTTCCCTACCATGTGTTCCTTTCAAGACCTAATAATATTTTGCAGAGTAAACATCCAACCAATAGGAAATTAAGAGCATAGAATCAACTAATTAAGCAGCCACCTGTATGAAGGCTTGGTAAAGACAGGTCTCTTGTAAACCTCTTCAGTCACATGAATGTCCTCTTCGCAGGTGATTTTGATGTGCTGAGGCTCATCTTTGAAGTGCTCTATGTCATTGTAGACATAGTACACGTTTTCATTCAGCTTAGCGAAGTCATAAAGCTGGGAAAAAAGTTTTAGAAAGCAGGCATCAAACCAAGAAGTTAAGACGTCTGTTGGCAAACTAATTTCTAGTAGTTAATGCAAGTTTCACTCAATAAAAAAAAATCTAGGGCAGTAAAATGCTCCACTCAAGCTTTTTGTAAGAAAACCACTAAGACTGTATTTTGCTGTTTAAAATGTGTCCATATACTCCATGAATACAGAGTGCTTCGTTTCCCACTGGGTGAGAGAAGACACCTTTTTGTAGCTATGTAAACTACACAAGGCTTTGACATGACAGCAGTCAAACACAACTAACCAAAAATAACAGTTCAGAGCTGACTTCCAGACATAAATTCATCTGTCCTGTAAATACTCACCTCCTTTCTGATAGTGAGCTCTAGGTTTTCCACACTAACATCTTTATCCAGTCCGTGTAGGTTTTCATGCAGGTTTTCCTTTCTCCTTGGCGTGTATGGCAGAAAATTATTTTCCAAATGTAAGAATACAACTGGTTCTTCACGGACGCAGAAGAAGATAACCTCCTGTTCAATAACAAAAAAGTATGATGAAGTAAATAAAAGAGTCCATACATTTCAATGAGAAAACCTAGATAAGAGTCTTGGAAATGTTACTTTCTAGCGGGGTAGAGAGACCTAGTGTTACAGTAATGCTGATCTTAGTGAGGATCTATCCTGCAGAAGAATCCAATTAGAAGTTAGAAAAAAAGAATGAAAGAAAGAAACCAACCAGCAGGGCTGAGACTACATCAGATATCCCAAACTAAATCAGATGTTCTATGCACACACCAATTTCACATTCCCAGCCCACCACTTGATTGCAGCTTTCAATAAGCCATTGCAAAGTGACACGTTTGGAAGTTGCTACTGGGGACTGGGATGAATTTTTTATTAAGGCCTGAAAATAATTATTTTTACATAAACATTAAAAGGCTAAAGACTCTATAATAATGATACATGGACTTAAACAGAACCTTAAATGGAATCAGGCCTAAATGCTGCAATTTCTATTTAATAAAACACTGAAAATAATCAAAACACATCATGTGGGTTGACTGACCTCATAACCTTGAGTCTGCAGCCTCTGTAGGACCTGTTTGAAGCCATTAAGGCTGGGTTGGCCCATCCCAAACAGAGGGTAGCTGCCCTTTGCCTGTCGGAAGTTAGGAGCTCCATAACTTCCTGTAGTGTTTAAGACATCTGCTTTGCTGTACACATCCTGCACCATGAAGTATTCACCCTGGTGGGGGGAACAAAAATCAAATCAAGGGTTACTTAAGATTAGCTAACAATGTTCCAATGCTATCTGTGAAATATGATGCATCAATCATCGCTTCTCATCTCATCAATGTACAGCGCACATGTCCACAAATGCTGTAGTGATTCAAAAGAGTTGGAAAAAAACTGCAAACAAACTCTCAGATACCCTTAGGAGTTCAGTTTTTATACAAACTTTGCTTCCTGCTCTCTCACCCCAGCCCTCAGGGACTACACACTATTGGAGTTGTAAACACATCAGTAAATCCTGCACATGCCAGCCACCCATAGACCAACTGCCGCCTTGTACATCCTGGTGGTTTATTCTTTAATGCTCAATATTTGGATAGGGAAAAGTATGTGTGCATGCTCCTAATGAAGAGCAATGCAAGGGGGTTGTTTCCTTGTATCCAGTCATAAAAACATGGCCTGGGAATAGCTGTAAATAAACAAAAAGAAATAACTGATTGACTAGAATGCATAATAGTAGTACAGTTTGTTCTGTCACAGACACAAATCTGATCTAAACAGCACCTGCATTAAATGTTATGTTTGTGTTGCCATCTTTATTTCAACCCAAGCTATTTCCGAAGTCGTTATGCATGAGTGAATGTCTGTCAAGCTGATTGTACCATTTCCTCACCTGTACTAGGTAGTGTTCAGGCATTGTGTCCGAGATTCGGCCCACAGTGTAATTTGCTCTGAGAAGATCATCGTGAATCTGGAACTCTTGTCTACAATTATACCTAAAACAAATTAAATAAATAAGATAAAAATGTATCTGTAAGGATGTCAAATCTGAAAACAAAATTAAAAACAGCTGAACATATGCCTAAATCATGATGCAATCAAACAGCCAAGTGTGATCAATCTTTGTACGCGTTTAGACTCAAATTCAACAAATTAGAAATTCTTATACCCCAAAACAACAGGATTATACTGAATTAAATATTTCAAATAGAAACAGATAAAACAAAAGTATGTGTTTTAAACAGAGCATCATTTCAGTTAACAATAAGAAAACACGAATTAAGTGTCAGTCTCCATTTGTTTGTGAAATTGTTCAAATAGAATTTATACTTACGTAATGACGACAGGTGCCACCTTATTGGTAATGATAGATTTTGCTTTGTTGTTGTGAATATTGACCGTCTGAAAAGAGTTAATGCTCAGTGATCGCCTGTTGTCAGCCATCCCGTTGCCATGAACACTTTCATATGGAGGTGCTGCTGAAACTGTCTGTTGAGCTGCACTGGCAGTTGTACCCATAATCCACAAGCAGCTGTGAAGGACATTGTAGTACATTCATTTAAGGTATACAGCGGGGGGGGGGGGGGGTGGAGGGCAAGAAGATGCACACTTACATAATGTATTAATGTTTTCACAACAAGAAATATTACTGGAGTTAGCTGTGAGACTCTGATCTTGTAGTGGCTGCTAACTGTCATTTTGTCAGGAAAGAGAAATAACACGAAAGGAATGTCAGTTAACAGAGACATTCTGGAAAGAGTAAATGTCAGCGCCGATAAGGATCTCATATGAGATGATATGTACGGAACATAATTTACTTTAGCAGAGCCGGCACTGGATACAGGAAGCTCACACCAATAATTCACATAACCGTGTCAAAAACAGACAAGCTTAAAAATCACTAATTTTCTAACATGAATAGACCATTCTCACATGTATTGCTTCACCAAATCGGGAATGTGTCATTATAAAAGTTTCCTGCTTATGCTTTGTCTCTATGGAGGATTAAATGTCCACATGTTAGGCGTAAACTGTGATTTAATGAATACAAAACTACAAAAACAAGTTATTTATACAGTGACAGGCACTTAAATTAAAATATGTCCACTTCAGTGTCCCTCAACCCAGTCCAAGTGTTTCTGTATACTGCTCCACTCCCCAGAGTAAACCAGAGTTTATTCCAGACTCTGTAGATAAACAGTCTGATCCGAACACTCAAAGTGAATGTCTTTTTCAGTCGGACGGTGTCCAAAAAATGTGTAGAAACAATGTCAACAGGTGGCAGATCAAAAGGTTTATGGATATCTGAGGATAAGAACCAGGAATCCACTGTGAATCCACATGGGAGGAGCGATTAAGGGGCGGGAAAATAGAAAACAACATACAGTCGAGCACAAAGACCGAAGTGTCCTGCTTTTGTTTTGGCAACCAACGCCGGAATCTTAGACTTCTAACAAAACCACCCCACGCTGTGGAAGCAATCAAAATATTTATTCTGAGATTTCTTTTCCCGATTCATTCTCGAAGTCATTTGTGGGCCCACCCTCCTGCCATGACAGTGGGGGTTATGCTGGACTGAGGACCTTCCCAAGTGGATAGGTAGGCCTATACAGAAGATAACATACCGTACCAAATGACTAGAGAAGCCAACACCCTTGGGGTCACCCAATTACCTTAGCGAAATTGTAATAGAGAAAAGCTCAAAGTTAGACATGCTTTTTCACATATACCTTGCCACATCTTCAACCCTTCATGTAATTATATAAAACCTGAAATTGCTCTTCTATCATAATCTCTTCTAGATGACACAGCATTTTTCCTGCATTCTGTGCTCCCTAGACCTCAAGTCCATTACTAAAACAAGCATAATCCAAAAGGTATTGATCTCCAGAACAGCTACAGGTTCTATTGCCAGTTTCGCAGTACTAGATTTGTAATTGAAGCCATCTGGCCCCTGAACAGAGCCAATACATTTGACTATTAATAAATGGTAGAGTGTTTATAAAGTGGTGCAGGTGGTATCCAGTAACTGACAGTCTATTTTTGTTCTCAGAGGTGATCCTCAATACAGTGAGTGAGTTAATACAGTGTCGACTAAGTTTTATGAGGTCACCATAAAACCGTCAGGCTACACGTGAGATGCAAAACAGTGCAAGATGTATTGCAGACCTATGTAAACACTTTTATAACCAAATGACTACTATGAAAATGAAAAACTACTGTGAGGAAACACAATGATTGTCCAACTTTAACATGTTCACACTAGGGATTGATCATCATAAAGCCTTGCCCAGCAGACCACATCATGGGTGTCTAGCAATACAATATTAACTTTTAAAACTGAATTGTATTTAAAATGGTAGAAACTAAAATAATTAAAAGAATCCTGTAGTTAAAACGCTGTTCACTGACTCAGGTCACGGTTCTGTTTTCTGCATTAAAAGCTAAACCGCTCACAGAACGAGAGCCGAGCTGAGCTGTGTGCGCCTTCCTCCCCTCCTATGTGCTGCCTGTGTTCAGCCATATCCCAGCTGAATGGGACCTTTGCATCACATCCCCTAAGTACCAATATTTTCCCGAGGAGTTTTTCTACATCCTCAGAAATGAGCTTATGCTACTAATGTAGAATTACCCATATGCGTTTATGAGAAGGAATCTGATAAGGCTGTTTTCTTAATTAAAAGCCCTCCAAATACCCTCAGTTCAACACTTTGACACTCTCCCTCTCTCTCTGCACATTTCAACTTCTGCGAAGAGAAGGCCAAGAGCAATAAAGTGCATATGGCAGCCAGATGGTAGGAATGCCGATTGAGAATTTCACAGGGACACTTTAAATAAAGACAACACCGTCAACCTCAGGATATTTTTTGGGACCTTGTTTTTGCTATGTCCAGTTGCTCTTCCCATTGTTCTCGGTGGACGTTACATTTCAATTGAGACATGTTAGTTGCAACCACATACATTTGGCACTAAGGTATTGTATTTTGTCAGCCTCTAGTCTATGCCCAAATAAAACAATATTCTTTCAACTGTATGCTGAGCTGTTATAATAATATAATATTTTAATTAAAGATTGAAAAGGTTGAATGTAACTGCTGTTTTCTATCAAAAGATTTACAAAATCAGAAATATCCTCTTCTAAAACAGCCAGTCACAGTAACCATCCCAAAATAAACAAACAAACAATAAAAAAGTTATATACATAGTCAGTATGCAAGATACCAGAAGTGTACAGGTTATGCAGGGGCAATTGCAGGCCACTAGTGAAATTTTAGGGCTCTAGGACATATAATAAGGAGCTTCGCTATAGATCAATCATGTCTCCACATGAGCTAGTAACCACAACTGTAATTAAATCCAGCCCAAACAGTGACCACCCCAGCTCAAAACAGACAGTTTATTGATGATTTTCAATGATAGATAAATAAATAAATAAATAAGCTTAATTAAATACGATAAAAGTAATCCTGCTTTAGCCATTGGTAAAAGTATATGATTATAACAGTAATTTGTGTCCAAAATGAAGCCTCAACAAAAAAACATTACTACGCTGCATTTATGGGTCAGAAGAGTGAGTGGACACTAAATTCTTACATTATCTGAAAACTATGTTGAACAAACTCAAATTGAGTCTGCAGAACTACAATTCCTTTTAATATATTTGCTTGCAGACAAAAATGGAAGTGCCAAAATGATAATATTAATCACTTGGACAATCTTATTTTCTACTGATCCAAACCTGAATATTAAATTAGCAACCAAAAAAAATTACATTGAATGCATAAACACCTCGTTCGGATCAAATCTGTGTTACACACAAGCTTTTCAAAAAATTCCCCCAATCAAGTGCAGTATTTTTAGTATGCATACTCAGTTTGATACCAGGAGAAAAGGCAGAGTTATTCAGCCTTGCAATGATGTACATGAAAGTGTAACAGCTACAAACAATTAAATCCACAACAACTCAGTAATCTCATTATTTATACCTTAACATAGGATTAAAATTGTATATTCAAAAAGACATTATACAAGTGTACATTTTCAGTTTCTCAGTCGGCGTTCGAATATTAGTCATGCTGAAACACAATTGTCTCACACACACTTACAGCAGATAAGTCTGATCTCCGGCCACTGTGGAAATTGCTCTGCTCATAAACATCCTCCTGACACTCGATCAAGTAGGGTCATCAAAAATGCTGTTTATTCCGCTGCCGATGCCAGGAGCACTGAGCTCATAATGTGCTTTTAAAACTCATATGGGCATGAGAAATGCCCAGGGCAGAACACTGTGGCATTCTTCCCTTTTGAAACTGAATGGCCATTAAAAAGGTTGATTGTTTGTTTCATTCAAATTATGAGAAAAAGTTTACCAATGCATGACAAGAACATACAAGGAAAAAGGAAGAATCCATCGACCCATAATAATGTGGCGGTAATTATGGACCAGAGATGTGAACAATGTTGCTTTTCTAAAATAATAAATAACTCGTGACATTATCCTATAGTTATACACATGTGCATATATGTGTATACATACATATAATGACACTATGAGCATCTGTCTGTATTTTTAAGTATTTTTTATAGACTGTCAAAATATAAACTTTTCATGATCCTTTCCATTCATTTCATTTCACAATGCTATACCGGTTCAATGCCTGACCTACTAACGTGTTTTCAGTTGCTCTAAAGTATAAAAAAATGGTTGCTTCTAAATTGTCAATGAACGCAATATAAATGTTTATTTTTGTCATTTTCTACTGCTGGTCAAATAATTAGTACTTGGAATAGTGTCAGATCTACATACCAGCCAGCAGACTCCTTTCACAGAGTGCCCATTTAAATTCCAGTAGTGTGCTAACTTTGCTGTACAAGCTTTCAAACAAAAGGATCTAAATGCAGACAGGAAGAAGCTTGCAGCTGCAGGATGCATCTGTCTGTGACTGTACTAGTAACAGGAAGGATGCAAAATGCTCCTTATTCTAAGTGATGTGTTTTTCAAAGCTCTAGGTGAATCTATCATTTAGAAATACAAGTCTAATATTAATTTTTACAACATATAGGCCTACATGATGAAAATCACATCATTATGTATATGCCATTTGATATTTGATAATAGCCCTGTATGACAAAATGTATTTCTTTGAGGCTTTAAATTGCTGCAGTCTTCCCTTCAAGAAACAGACCGAAGAACAAATAATGGTCAACTATTCTAGAAAGCAAAGTGCGTTACATTTAGGTTCTCAGTTTTGCAATTTCTAATATGAGTGCTTTTGATATTGCCCTTACTGATTTGATTAGCAGGTAATGTAATTTAAATGAAGCACAAAATACATATTTTTCATAAGCTTTTTAAAGTATGTGTGACCTTCATAGCCATAAGACTGAATGGTTATTTAAAGCAATAATCATGACTGGCTATGAAACTGAAGTGTTTTTTCACAGGATAGCTTCTTCGTAGCATCAGAAGTAACATCGGACACTATAGCCATCAAAAATCAATGCAAAGACTATATTCACAGATATGACAGTAATACGCATTATACTACAAAAGGCTGTCAAAGTGCAAGGACTGCTCCAGATATGTACCTTCTGCAAAGCTGCAGGCAACACTGCCTATCAAACCGTTTTGAAGAGTCCTGGCTACATTCAATGCGCGGCAAGTGCTTGAAGCATACCTTGTCCTTAATTACAAACCCACACAGCCATGTTCAAGTGATCAGTAAAATCAGGGTGTATCTGACCACCTGTAAAGGGATCATGACATTGGTACATGTGCTGGTTAGGTACTGAAGCCTGCATCTCAATGGAAGCCCAAACAGGGACAGATAGCTGCCAGTGTAAAATCTGTCATGCGGAAGCAGCCAGGAAATCATTGGTAGCTCATCAGTACATTATGAGATGCAACACTGTCAGTCATCACTGCAGTAAGATGACAATGCCATCTGTGGAGTTTGTGATGGCCATATTAGAGACTGCACAACTTGTGTAATGGCTTCTCAAGAACACCGTATCTATCAGGCCTTCTGCTGCATGGCATGGCAACTCCAAGAACAGATCTGGCACTGACTCTACAGCGATTTTCTGAGCAATATGTGACTAAGTACATTGTAAGAGCTACACAATGTCTCATTGTAGTGAGCTACACACCAGTAGTTGATTCACAACCACCAAATGTAAACTGCCATCATTTTTTAAAATAATGAAATTCTAGGATATCCAGGTGCAAAAGCTTCAATGTAAAACTACATAATCTACACAGATTTTCAGAAAATGATTCCAGTAGAACAAATAATCATCTAAACTACCTAAATTCCAAGGGATACAGATATTTGTTATAACTAAGCACAATCTGCAGTTAGAGGCATACAAAAAAAAAAAAAGTCTCTTATCACAGGATACAGTTTCTCCAGGCCGTTAAGTCACAAATGGTGCCTCTACAGCACAGGAAGTGCTTGCACACCTTGACAGGAAGTGGATTGTCAGACAATAAGCAGCATAGCCCAGCAGTGAAGGCACCCTGCCCATAGGGACCACATCTGCACTCATCAAGGTCAGAGGACCAGGGAAATGTGTTGCCACACCAGATCCTGTGAAGGTGCAAGACAGCCAAAAATCCCACGGAAATTACTTCATAGTAAACTGAAGACTGCACAGTATTTCCTCTTCACATCCAGATTAGCCTTTTTTCCCCCCCATTAAACCACTCCGCTGCATGAATACAAATCTCTCTCATCAACACTGCAGAAACTCACTTGTTCTGGCTATTTCTTAATGAAAGACCAATCAATATCAACCATGTACTAACACAGTCATATTATGTCCTTATTAAAATGACAGAATTGAAAGGTTAGGTCTACATTTTATTTAAACCGAGTCATATCATAATTATTCGATAATATAGAGCACATGTTCTAAAAAAAATGTATATATATATATATATATATATATATACATATACACACACACATACATATATACATATATATATATACAAATTAAGTACTCTGCAAACCAAGGACCTATTGATCAAATAAAGGCTTTAATTTTCTCTTAGTTTAAAGCATCATAAAAGTTAGAGGAGGAACATCTCCTAGATGACAGATTTTAAGATGTGTGGGTGAGCACAGAGGACAAAGGATAGCTTTATGCAAAGATGTAATCCAGTTACAGATCTAGCAAAGCATGTAATCTTTGGGTTCAGCAGACTGGGTAGCAGATCAACCAGTGGAAACTTTATTGCTGGTGCCAAGATGGTGTTCTGTTTGTTTACCGATTCGCCCACATCCTCTCAGTCTCACGGTCCCCTGGACAGCAGTGACAAAGAGTGGCAGCAAAAGCAAGGACAATTACAAGCGTATTCAATAAAGACTGAGGAGTTCAGTGCCATACGACCAACACTTCCTCTTTAACTGTCTCGTTCACTACATCACTATCCAGACTACCGCCAAAGCAATTAGGCATTTTGAAAATTGTGCATGCTTGTTCACCTTTTCACGGAAACACAATTTTCCATACTGTTTTCTGATTTTCCTGTAAAACATTTGGATTTTCCAAACTGCTGTATGAAAATCTCATAAACCACAACCTGACAGACACTGCATGGGTCCATTCATAACTACTGATACAAATATAATCTGAAAATGTGACTCAGTCCAGTTTATATTATTCATTTCAATTCTGTTACCGCCAGGCTTGTAAAACAACAATCTCTCATGCGTGCCCCACTCTTCCTGTTCAAACCACATGAAAAGCATACCCTAAATCTTCCTTCGCAGTGCTGCAATTAAACCAAAACATGCAGATATAGCACTGAGGACATTTGACACTATAATTGCAAAAGCAAGCCTATGTCCTAATTAATTCAAAGTAAACAAAAACAACCGAATAGACGTCAGAGAGATGTACATTATTTTGTTTCTCAGTTTTGATAACGTAGCTTTTTTAAACAATATGTTGGTAAATAAATCCATTGCATATTCACATAATTAATTTCTCTACAGAATAAAGTGTCAATATGAACTATTCCCTAGTTTCAGTGCTACATTTACAAATCCTGCTGTTTATCTGTTAAATGGCATTGGCTCTATTAATGGTTGCCTAGTGCTATCAGACTAGACCCACTCCACATTCGCATGGTTACTCGGCAGAAGCCAGTCTTCCTGTCATTTGTTTTACTCTTTTTCAGGAAGGGCAGTCAATCATGAAGACATGAAGACAGCAGGAAGATCAGAGCTCCCAGGAAATGACAGCTCTTGCTGCACTTGTTGCAACTAAATGTTCATTTGTTTTGTTTGTATTCCAGGAGCTTTATTTTTTTCTTGTTTACCGATCATTTGGTTTCCAGTCTGAACATTAACATTTAGGATGATTAGTGTTCTGCTAATTAAAGCTTGCCATGCTTCCTAAAAGCATCACTTCACAAAACTTGCAATTAATGTAAGTTATTTTAATTAAACAAACCAAATCCACTACCTATATATCATACATATTCACAGCACCCACACCACTTCATAATGAAGATTCAATAGGAAATAAAAAATGTCTTCCCTAAACAGTGATACAAAAACATTTATCAAATCAAGTGACAATGAATGTGATCAGCCAATGTATAAATTAATTCATCTTCATATTTTTCTTTTTTGGAATGCTTTCTTTGTACCTCAATTCCAAAGACCATACATGTTTTCATAAAGAGAAAGTATAGTAAATATCTGATTTCTCTAGGTACAAAAAAATACATTTAGTAGCACCAAATTCTATTTTGCCTGTTATTTCCTAGTCCAAACTCTACAAGAGTTTAACCTTGTATGAACACTTTACATATTTACCGTTTCACAAGTTAGACAGACTGTTGCACAAATAAATAAGAAAATGTTTCTGACTAAATGTTCATTAACAACCTCTAATCAAGGGCAGTGAAAAGTACTGTTAAATCTAGACTGTAAATCTATTTTTAAAATCATGTCTGTATTTATTTTTATTTTGGGAAACTGATATTATCCCCTATGATTTAAAGCCCTGTGTAATGTGGTTTTATTTGAAAAAGCCCTATGTCTAGCCACAATGCATTCCCAAACTGCACCCGTAAGCAGAAAGGGTATTCTACAATGTTTCATGCCCGTCTCTGAACAAAAAGCTTTCGCAAGTTTTTCCTTGTCAAAGCAAGTTCTTTTTCCAGAAAAGCAATTGCCTGTCTGCCAGTGTTCCCACAATTGTATCGTCTTTATGACGCATAAAGCAGGGAAATTATGATATTCTAAATCTGTACAATGACATCAAATCTCTAGGTTCAGAAACTATGTATACCATATCCCCCATGAGTAAACATTTGTCAACAGTGAACGATCTGTCAAATATGGGAACATGTCTGGGGCATCTCTCATTCAGGGCCCTGCCATCCTGTGCCCATAGGGACCAGCAGGAAAAGCCAGGTTGGAAAGGACAAACCCAGGGAGAGGAAAACCTACACATCCTGATTTCTCTTATCTTCCCCAAGACTTTAATGGGAAGAATCAATGTGTCTGCCTGGGTTTATTTCAATGATGCTTGTAGCCACAGTTCAGTCTACTCGTGCCATACAACCCAGACTGGGTTCCTGGATCGATAATTCTTAATTCGGGATGCCCAGAAAAGGCCGTCTTGTCTGAAAACCATTTGAAAACAACTGGTAAAAATAAAGGATCCAGATACATGCTTTATATTAATACATACAAAATAAAAGTGAGCATGTGTTATTTTTAAATGAGAACAAGCCACTGATGGACTTGTTACAAAAAAAATCTGACTTATCTCCACTTCTGTTTACATTACAGACAGTTCTTCAGTTTTGAGATCTTCCCCAAGACATCCAGCTTGAGCGAATCAGTGGTGAAGCCAGAGCAAATAACTAAGACTTAGGCCTGTCTCTGCTTTTCAGGGCACATCAGATCAGTATTATTCAGCCATTCACACAATAGGCCTAGATCACACAATATTCATCCAAGTCTTCTCTACATGTGCATGGGTAAGCTTAGTGCTTTAGTTTCAATTGGAAAATTCAGCAGCAGTCCAAAACATCTCCAGACAGAGTTCCTCTTTGGGCTTTCAAACACATTCAACACCTGTTAAATAATATGAATGGGTGCTTCTGGACACCATGAGAGAGATGTTGAAAGAGGATTTAAATGTATGACTCATCTCTGACAATGATAACTCAAATTAAGCTTCATGATATTTCAAAGCTGCTTTCAAAAATCATCCCTTAAAATACCTTCACAGAATATAAGTGGGACCTTGTTCTGTGTGAGTGTCTTAAAATGATGCCTGTAACCGCAGTTCAGTCTAATTTTGCTATACAACAACAAACACCCAGCACTTGTTTCCAGGGTCAATGATTGTTCAACTGAAAAAAAAAAACAAAAGGCCTGAATAACAGCCTGTAACACACACAGTGTAAACTAAATAACTGTCAATAACTGGTAGAAATATCCGATTCAAATGCATGTTGTTGTTTTATTTCAATCTCAAACACTGAACACACAAAACCATGTGATTGTCCATCCCTAAGTTTGGCATCAGAGTTGCTGTATACAGACAGTTTTCCTTTTTTTTTTACATCAGACTGTTTTGATACAGTACATGTATTAAAAAACATAGTAGAAATAATTGAATATACCTTTAAATAATTCTAAATGTATCTTGTCTTGCTCTACAATGTCAGTCTTCTTTATGTCAAGCTACTACTGGGCACTAAGTGATAAAACCCAAGGAAAAACAATGAAATGTAGAAGCAGTTACAATACCTGGATTTCTGTTTTCCCGGATACCATCCAGTTGGTTTTAAGTGTTCAAAGGAGGAGAAAAGAAAAAACAAAAAACAAATCAGTTGTACAGTCCAAATCTCAGTCAAGCATCCATCTTCCTTGCAACTTGCTCAGTATCCCCCACGCTGTAATTCCACCGCACCAAAGCAGTCTGGGTTCATTAGCAGTTCCTTATAAAGAGGGTGAGTCAATTATTGTGCCTTTCAGCTGAATGAGAAGCTCTGCTGAGTGAAGCAGCTCCTAACATCTCAGCAGTGGCTCGGTGTGTGCAAGAGGATGTGGGGGCGGACTCTTTAAGCTTTACTCATCAGCTTGCCAATGTCCAATCACAAGCACAGCCTCCTGGCAACGGCCTACCCACCAAACCAAGGCAGGAGCAGAACCTGAACAGGCTTTTAGATTGTTTGTATCAGGATAGATAAATGGACACATGAGCAGTAATTGAGCTAATTCCAATGCAACTATTTTATTTAATTGCATCATCCAAATCAGATGCATCTTTAAGCTTAAACGTATAGATTTTGTAGCTTTGTTTTTGTGACCCGAACACTTGAGAAGTAAAAAAAAGAACTCTGATGCACTGGTTTACATCCCCATATGTTGTTTCAATTGCACAAGTTACAGGCAATTTATTTTCATTGTTCACATCCTTAGGAGTTTTAAAGCTTCTAAACTCCAAGGTCGTGACTTTGAAGAAGGGGTATGTGCTCCAGGCTGAAATTTGCCTTGTGTCACTCAACAGCTGCGAGAGAAACCTCATTCTCCAGACTGGAAGCAATAGAAGCACCAGATGTGAATCAGCAGAGTGACATCTGACAGATAGCAGCCTCAGAGAAATTCCCTTCCCTTCCCATCTTGAAAGGGAGCAATCTGGACCAATTATGTGAATAACGAAGAGGGAAAATGACAGGCACCTTACTACTCACACTGCACCGATGAACCTTGTTTGCCACATGAGCGAGTGAGTGTTTATAGATGGTCTCTAAAGTACTTCTACAACGCTTTGCTCAGTATATGCAAAGGGTAACATGCAGAAGACCAATCAGAGAAGACGCGTGACGGACGCACAGAGTTGTGCAGATGTGTCAGAGCTTTATATTATAAAATGATTAAACTGAACCAGAGAAGTAAGGTATCAAAATATATTCCATTTAAATGTATGCACTTGAACGTATTAATATTCCCCGTCATCTATAGCCTCCACTGCAAATAAATCAATTTTATGAACAATTTTCAAACTATAGCTTTATTGGAAAACACTACATCATAATAACAATGCATGCTCAAAAGATAACGAACATTTGCCATTTTTGCACTTCAGTTTATACCTTATTTCAAGATGAGTGTCATTTTTTTTTTTTGTAAATCTGCATTTCAGGTTTATACCACCCAGGCCTAAACAAACAATGTTTCTTAATAAATGGATCTGTGTTGCAAGAACATGTGCTAATCTAGTTTCTCAAACCCAAATTATATCAGTTTACCCCAAGAGAAAGCAGATTGCCTAGTTATTTGTACTTCATTTATGACTACAGGTCTAATTTTGTACCTCTGTCTTTGGCTGAACTAATTAGCCCATAGAGGTTCGCAACAGACAGCTCAAATCATGAGACCTATGTTTTGAGACTTTTTGTTAATATCTGATACCACCAGAGTCATATGACAAGACTTTATGATCTTTTATAGATCGACTACCCAGAACACAGTCAGCTTTGGTTTTCCAGTGAAAGCGTGTTTTAGATACATCTGTACAGTGATATTAAAATGACATCTGAAAAGAATTATCTGAAAACAGGAAATTATAATTTCTTTTAGTAATGAAAAAAAGTAATGTAAATATTCCTTGCCAGTTCATATTCCTGACCTTATTCTACCTACTGGAACAACTTGAACTAGAAACTACACTTCAGATGCAATTGTAATGTATTCATTCTGCCATCTAGCATTACAAGATAGCAAAAGTCATTAATATCGAAATAATTACCATTCCCTGACCTAACCCAATGGGGGTGATGTCACTCCCATGAAACACTGACACGGCATCTACAGAGAGGTCACTGTACTCCCTGGGAGATAATCTGTTAATTACATTTTACTCAGTTGAATTATAAACCAAAGTGCAGGCACCAAATTGCAGTTCCCTTCCTGAACTTTCTAAGCTTGCAAGGGGTGATTAAAATCCTAAACATCATCTGTTATTATGAACAGATTATTTTACGCTGGATCCTAAAACCACTGCACTAATAACTTTTTAAAAAGCTTTTTATGAAAGGAAAGCTGGAGATAAATAGATGAATGAGTCAGCAATCAATTTTAAGACCGAATTAAGGGACTTGTAAAACTTGAAAAGAGAAAACCTTGTATGAAAAGGCTCCATCACGCTGCCAAGAGGTTTTAAAAAGTACTAGAAGTACAAGAAACGCAAAGTCAAACATTCTGTACATTTTTGGTTTGAAGAACATTTGTTTAAAGAACCACTGGTATTTAGTGCAGGTATTCACGGTTTTGCAAGTTAATACAACAGATAAAAGCTGTTCTGTCTACATGTCTGAGAATATCCATAATTGTCAATAGCAAACATGAAAATATAGTCCAAAAGCAATAGCATGTTATTAGAGAATAAAAGCATTTTGATCAGGTTCTAGTTCAATAGTAAGTATTATCACAGTGCTTAAATCGTTGTTTTATATTGAAAGCTATTTACTGCAAATAAATTCCGTATTTGTCATCAGAATGCACTTCCTCTGGTGTGCAAAAGTGGCTGATTTATCTTCATCCAGTATTTCCTAACTTGGGCAACTGATAGCTGGTGTTTACATGATGTTGCCACACCTGTTCCTTCCTTCCTGCATATCTTAGGCATGCATTTGATATCATTCTTGTCAGTATGAATCACACAACTATACCCCCAGTGTGTGTGAAAGCAGCCAATGATAACCAGATGTTGAAGATGCTTTAATAACGCAGCGAAAGCAGCTTTGTGACAGACACTCACAGCTTTACTGGGAAGTATTTTGATTTTCTGGGGATATGGTGGGGATCATTAGGGTTTTCTTTTTAACACTTTAAACTCTATTGTAAGCCATGTATTTGCATGAGGATAGTTTTTATTTTGGAACACAGGAGAGGATATAGTTTATTGCACTACTGGACAGCCACAACCCTTGAGTTCTTCATTATGAAAGTTGGAGCAAATTATTTGTAATACAGACAACCTTGATCACACAAGCATCCAGTAGATAAGCATAACATTAAATGAGCATAATAAAAACAGAAGTGTAACGGACGAGTCTCACCTCTCAGTTCCAACAATATTGTGGTCTGACTTGAGCTGAAGAACCTACTACTTTTTCTCCTCTGTCACAACACTGCCACTTTTGTTTATAATGCATTCACTGTAGACAAAATGTATCACAGCCTTGAAGGTCAGAGAGAGGATCGGAATGTAAATAGAGATGGAACGAAAGCGTAGAAAGGTTCATTTTCATCAACACTGACTACTGCTGCTTTAAACTGTCTTTAGACATGTTGGCAGATTCTGGTGGAAAAAAAAATGATATTTGTACTAACTGGTAATGATCCATGTCCTTTTTCCGTCATTTATAAAACTGAAAATGAAACCCCTGCACAATGTCTCACTCTCAATGTCATCCAAAAAAGTTATTTGAAATGTATGTTTAAAGCCTGCAATATGACACATATCAGGGATTGTCATACTTTGATGTAATTTCAGTGTTATGGTAATCCTTCTTACAACATGTTGCATTGTTTCAAAATAACTGCTATATTAAAACCACAAAAAATATATGACATCTTAACATTTTCTGAAAGACGTTTTAAAATTGTATGTGCCTATGTTTTGTATTAAAGCTTTGATCAAGTTCACAACATATGACCCATATTCTACTTGTGAGGCTTTATCATCACACATGGCATTACTACTATTCTGGCCATTACCACACAATATTGCTTCTAACTTTCATAATTACTGCCCAAACAACTAATCTTGTAATGTTAACCATGTAATTAACCCAATCCCAGTAGGAGTACTTCACATTTAAACTCACAATCTATAACCAATTAAATTAGACACATTAGAAATTTGAAGTTGAATAATGTCAATGTGTATCTATATATATATATATATATATATATATATATATATATATATATATATATATATATATATATATATATATATATATATATATATATTACACACACACACACACACAACTGGTCAAAAGTTTTAGAACACCCCCATTTTTCCTGTTTTAATTTAAATTTAAGCAGTCCGAGTCCAGTGAATAACCTAAAATGGTACAAAGGTAAGCGGTAAACTACCAGAGGTTAAAAAGAAAGTTTAGGTTACCAAAAACTATTAAAATGTGTTGTGTATTAGTTCACTGTAAACAGAGTTTTCCATCTTGACATGTTGAGCTCTCTATGGGTGTGTGTTGCTTCTACCAAAACGTGGATGGTCTTGTTTTGATCAGTAGACGATGTGGTTCCAGAATATGTCATAATTGTTAACATTTTCTGAGATTTTGTATTCCTACTCAGACCAAGTATCCCCCTACCCCCCATTTCAGAATTTGATGGGGGTGTAAAAGGGGGAGTATAAAAAACAATTTTATCACATCAGAGAATGCTTCACATCTTTAAAAGCTGTTTCTATCTCTTGGCAAACACAACACATTTGTAGAAAATGTATTTAAAATAAAAACTGAAATAGCTTGGAGGGATAAGAGTTCACTCCCCTTCTAATAGCAATCATAAATTAGCTCAGGTGTAAGCAATGACCTTAATTGCCAAAATCACACACCAAGTGAAATGCCCTCCGCCTGTGTTAAATTGTAGTGATTAACATGATTTCAGGATACATTCAACAGTTCCTGTAGATTCCCTCTGCTGGGTAGTGCATTTCAAAGCAAAGACTCAACCATGAGCAGTGTGGCGTATAGGGAGTAGATAAATGGACAAATAATCCTCAGTAAAATGCATGAAACTCTGAGGCACAACAAAATGTGAGGGGGTGTAGACATTCTGTATGTGTATTATATATAACATATTTAATACAGTGTCATCTGTCATGGGCCAAATGCATAAAGCATGTCTGAAATTAAATCTCTCAGAACATGTCAGAAAATATTAACCTCTGGGTAAACTCTAGTCTCCTCATAATAGACCAGGTTTGTTCCCAGGGGTTTCCAGGCAACAAAACCTTCCACATACAGTGCCTTCATCTAGTTTGATAAATACAGAGAGAGGGATTCCAGGAAAGACATCTAGTGAAAACTTAAGGGGAAATTATCTTGAAGGCTCACCATTTTATTCCATGGTGTATTTAACTCAATTTAAAATGGTCCTATACATTGTGACTACAAACCAGACATATTTACTATAAACACTGCTTATTCACAGCTTACAAGTTTATATGAATATTATTCTACATCCCTGAGAGGGTCGAAAAGGTTTCTTGTTTTTTCAATCAATAATCCATCAGTACAAGAAGTAATTTCTAGTGGCCTGAACCCAGACAAAGGCACATTAAAACTGCTCTTTAGGTAATTCTATGGTCTTCAAAAGGCAGCACAGTTGCCATGGGAATTAATAATAACATTTTTTTAGCCCCCGTTTGTTCTCTAGCAGGAACATAAGGATTTCAGACATTTCAAATTTTAGCATCACTGGACAGTGATTAACATGGATTGCAGGCCACTTATTGCTTCATGTTAATGCCTTGAATCTCTGCATTTCTATCAAGAATCATCCAAAACACAATCTGTACAAACTTCTATATTATAGGTCTCCCCCTTTTCTTTGCTTTGAAAATATACATATATACCAAAATAAAAACTTCAAAAACACATTTTAAACCTTTCAACATAGTTGAGAATGTATGTGTGTGTGTATATATAACCTTTATTTAATTTTATACCAACCAAATATAATATATAATTCATAAGCAGTAATATGAGCCCAAACATTATGAAAATGCTGCTGCTGCACTCATTGTTTGCCATTGAGATGGTTTATTGAAGCATGCCTGCAATTCTCTAGTCTATTTCCTTTCAAATCTTGCAGCAAAACCAGTCTGCATTATAAACGCCTACCTTCAGTTTAACCACAATAACTGTTAGGAATAGAAAGAAAAACAGGTAATAAGTCACAGACTTGTGACATAATTAAGAAATCTGCTATTTGAATGCAGTGCCATCTAGTTCAGCAAGCAAAAAAGGGCAAAGAAGAACAGTATCATGTTGAGCATTTACCTCTGTAACAAAGTCCATTATCTTGTGGTACTGAATGTAAATATTAACACAATATGGTGAGAAAACAAAGTGTCAGAAATATGCAGCTAAAAAAAATAAGAGGAAAGGAAAAGGAATTGTAGCTAAGCAATTAAAAACAGCTCCTCTATGAAAAAAGTAAGTAATTTATTTTGTATGACTAATTAACCTCAAGGAATACATTTACAATCTGTTTTATTCGATTATACACAGCTTCACAAACTGAACTAGCGACATCCAGTGGCAGGGGAGGTGAATGACAGGCTTTGTTTCAGCTGCCGGCCCATCAATACAGCAGTCACCCCGAGATACGCGAGCGGCGCTCCCGGCCGAGAATCGCGCAACTCGAGCAGCTCCGCTACCAAACAACGTGGCGATACGCGTTGTAGTCAATTCTTTATTTATGTAGTTACAAGTCACAGTCAGTGAATATTTATTTCATTAACTATAGCTATAAAGCACCAAGCACTGACTCAATCTGCTGCAGCTCATCTCCCCGGCTCTTTCAATCTCACACGCCGAACCGAGGGCCCGGACTGCGCAAGCGCTCCAGCTGCCTCCCCACAAGCACCACTGCGCATGACTGCGTCTGCGGTCTGCGCAGCTGGGGCAGAGTGAGACCGGGCGGATGGTGACGCTTAATTGCTCTGGGATGCTCTCAGACGATCTTAATTATGCGAAATTATAAATTACTGACAATAAGAGCAATTCATTTTCATTTTAAATTAAATTAAAGCAATTTTACATTAATTTAAAATTGACAAACAATGCAATGACCATCGCAGAGTCTGTCGGGGTTAAATGGATGTGATGGATGATCCTTGGGCCCCTGGCAGCTGCTCTGGGGAAGAAATCACACATGACAGCATTTCTCACCGCAGGCTGGCAGTGATCTGAGCTTTGTGATATTTGCAGTGATCTGAGCTTTGTGATATTTGCTGACAGCGGACTAGATAATCAATTGTGTCTGCAGAACTGTTAAGGATAGTTATACAAGTCTAATTGCTCCTAATGAATTAAAAGATTCATTGAAACACTTTCAGATATTCCATCAATATTCATAAAAATGTACAATATTTTCATAAAACTGAATAAAACTCTTATTTTACTTACTCTACACTTTGAAAGTACACAATATGAACTATTTAGGGGAGTTATGGGAGTAGGTTTTCATTTAACACTCAAAGAGTATTACCTTGGCTTTCACTTTGGTACTGAAATTAATATAGGAAACAGAAAAGCTTATGGTAAATGTATGGTTTAGTGACAGAATAAGACTGTACTCAATTTAATTACTGGTTCGACTCCATAATACCACGTTAACCAAAGGCAAATGAAATGAGTCATACTTCTTTCCGGATACCAAGTTAATTTAATCCAGATTCGAGACAAATAAATATAACTGAAAAGGATCCATCAATTAGTAGCAAGGGATAGTGGGATTTAACCAAATGGACCTGACATAATTTTGTCTTTCCAGTGGGAGGACACTAAATAATAACAGTGCTAGAAGTCTAAGTGTAATGCCATGTATTAAAACATGCAATGTGCGTTTCATCTGATGACAAAAAATGGTCACAATCTGCCAGTCATTCAGATGCTTTGTGGTAAATTGCAAGCAGACCAGTGGTATAACTGGGGCTGAAAAGGTTTTTGCTTTGGGGCTGTTCATCCTCCAGTTATGGAGCACTTGTTAGAACTGAGGGAGAACTGGTTTCCAAAACACATTTCACATGAAAGATTGAGAATGCATTTGGAGAGTTTCATTTTTAAGATTAAACTACTATTCATCACAGGGAATCACTCTGAATAAATACATGTTTTACAAAAGAATGCTCCCAAAAGTGTGGAGAATATATAATAGTATTTAATTCAGAGAAACTGGGGAAATATAAATGTAACCAAATGTGTGGAACTATTACATTCCCATTGGGCATATTTCCACATGATACTGTTTTCTTTTTAAACAGGTCTTCTCACTATCCCTTTTTCCACAATTTATTGTCGTTCTTCTCTTTAACCATTCCTGGATCCAAGATGCATCAAGTGACAGAAGAAAAACAGGCTGATATGGGGAAAATGGAAAGACTATTAATTTTAGGCTTCTATGCATTTTTTTTAGTAGTCTGGTTTTAATATAGTCCCTACAAAGAACTACAAAGCCTAACATAACCATTACCCCTGGCTTACCTCATACCTTTCTTTAAAAATGCAGTTATTGTCTTTGTAGGGGAATTTTAACTGCCTTTTTATGTATACAGATTCCTCTACTACTGCACTTCTTGACAAATTCCAAAGCCTCCTATCCACGTTCCAGCTTTAAATGTCTTCATATGACGTATCTGAAGTGCATCAAATTCAATTTGATATAGTGTTACACTGATCTTCCCATGTCATCTGTAAGCCTCTACTGTATTCTAACAATTCACTTTAAACACCTTTGAGGTTGGCCCCCACCATAGAAAGATGCTCTGTAAAATAAAACCTAATGTATTCACTGAATACAAACTACTACCACTGTGTTGTCTTTTTACCAAATCTTTCTGGTTATCTTTAGACTTTGTTATAGTTAATGTGTCTGTTTGGCAGTAAGTAGGCTATATAAAAGCAGTCAGCAGTATAATGTAATATACGTTTGTTTACTTTATATGGACTCTGATAAAGTTTGACGTATAATGGAGAATATGCCCTGAAAACCACATTTGGCAAAAGATACAAAAACTATAAATGTTAATCAAAGCCAAACATGTTTTCTAAGAAATTACATTTTGTTTATAGAAAAAAACAACTGTGGTACTACAGAATGAATGTCCATTTTAATCATGATTTATTACCCAGTAAATTAGATTTGAGGATTTTCTTGTGTAAGGGGTTAAGCTTTTTTTTTTTTTAATCAAAGGATTGTGGACTTCAAAGGAAGTTCAAAGCCCCAAGACAGAAACTGAAAATCAGCCTAATGTGTCTTTTAGGTGATTGTCACCTGTTAATCAATTGGTTCGTGTTTTGTTTCTGATGGCTGGCATACACATCCCACATTCAATTCACTGGCAGTGGGAGGAGGCGCATCACTTCAGATTCAATGCAAACTAAGCCACAAATAATGTGCTGGACTAGCACTGATCAGGTGCAAAACACAAACCGAAATATTCAACCTGTACCCTGCTCGTCTGAGAAGAGTTCACTCGACTTCTCCATACCAACCCCCATAGAAAACACTAAATAAAAGCATATGCATGTTTTGCCTGCATAGTTTAGTACAACCTACGCTTGCTACGAATATGTTGTGTTTGCATATGTTACATACGGCGACCATTTTCTTATAAAAACGATATCAATCAGTCTTTACGATGAAACTGAATGTATTTTCTCTCATTTGGACGTTTTTAAATAAGGTTTGTCTCGCTTGTGTCTTACGACTGGGGCATCTGCGGTGCTTCTTGCACGGGTTGTGTGAGTTTTTAGAAAAGACATCTTCTTCACAAGTCACCATACAATAACCTCCCAAGAGTTGGGGCATTTGTGCAACTCGCCAACACCAGCGACATGCCCAAATGCCAACACATGCCACCCACATCTTCACACAATAGAGGTGCGCTGTCTCCGCAACATGGGGGCTGCAAACCCACAACATATTTCTCTCAAATACCATTTTCGCTTAGATTTTTGATTTTTTGTTTTTGTTTGTATCAATCCACTACCGTTTCCATGTCTGAGATTTCAGCAGAGGCTCGAAAGGGAAAAAAAAATTCCTACAACTTTACTCACCATTGAACTGCTGTGCACACAACGCTACTCCGGATCCCTCACGGCGCAAAAGTGTGCAAAACGAAATACAGTTGCAAATTCTTCATGGGTATGTTTCTACGGACGAACAGCGATGGTTATTTCGGCTCTTTCATCCCTTCCCGTTAGCTTTCTTCCAGGATCTTTTTTAGCAAAAATAATCCACTTCATGTAGCCACCAAAGACGCTCCCGCGCGCATGCGCACTCAGGGGGCGAGCCGATGCATGGTTTTGTGCGTAATATTACTGCACTGGCATCTGTTTGATGTGCTTCTATTTTGTCCCATTGTGTCTGGTGCAACTGCCCTCTATTTGCTATGAGTTGTGTTTAATATGCATGTTTTACACACATTAGTGATGTATTTGTTTGTACATTATAATAGTAGCTTTATCCTACATCACTATCCTAAAATAAATAAATAAATCAGGTTTTCTGGTGCTTCTTTAGCATTTCAGGGATAGTGGTATAATAATGATATTAATAATATAAAAAATGCGCTGATACCTACTGAAATAAAATAATGATGACATTGTGTTACTGTTGAAAACGTGATATCTTCAGTTTGAATCATTTTTATATGTGTCTTAACAAAAAATAATAAAAAGTCAGATATAATTCAAATGCAATTGTGTTTTGAGTGATTGCATACTTTATTTTAATTATACAACTTATTCTGTCTATAAAAAAGTGACTAAGAGTGATTTAAAACTACGCAAAAGATCATTAATCAAGAGGATTAAGCCGAGTGTTAAGCAAGTACATGTCTCTGAACATCTAATGGAAGGAGGTGAGCCACTACAACGCAGCTACATTATCAACATAATGGCCTTTGACAAGTCACAGACCAGAGAAGGCATGTCAGGAGCCTTTAATGTTCGTTGCTCCTTGTTAAATATGCATCATGGGAGGCTGAGGGTATAAAAGACAAACTGACCTCCCCTACCAGTTATCTGTCATTCACTAAAGTAGGATGGACATGCATTTTCTCGGGGTATCAAGTGTTGTGTGGTGCTCATCTCTGCTGTTCCTGGTGGCACAAGAAACCCACAAGTCTGAATATATCAGGTTAAAGGTGGCACCCGGGGCTCCAGCCAGGCTTTCTTCTGGACAGCAGCACCTGCCACCTTATATGATGCATCTCTACAGGAGTTTTAATGCGGCAAACCAGTCTGTGCCTCCGGAGTCCGATGAGCAGCAACCAGTGAAAGAGGCTGACACTGTCAGAAGTGTAATGGCCAAAAGTAAGGATTATTGTTTTATTTTATTTTTCCATCCATTGCCTATATACCTATGTAGAAATTGGATGCATATACATTGCTATGGTGTTTTACATATTCAATTGCAATTTTCCTTTTTATATAATGTCACTATTATAATTGTAATGTGTAGTATCAGCTGTTGTAGTGTACTGGAAGTCATCTTTGGGTCGTTTGCAAATATTGTTTCCATACTATTATTCCTTTTATATATGTATATCTAAAAAACGTTAAACTTGGAAAAAGTCGCAATAAAAACTACAGCCCCTGCTTTCTGTGGGCCATTGTTCTGACCTACACTTTGATGCTATGCTTTAGAAGTGTGCTTGGTTGTCAAATCTCTGTGCTAGACATCTCATAACGTTTCAATCCACATTCATTTCTCTGGATGAATAAGCATAGCCGGGGATCAGTGTGTGAAAAGGGACGTTTTCAGTCTAATTCTCAAAGCAGACCTTAACTAGGTGATGTTGATTGGACCCCTGCCAGACAGCCCTATACAAATCTGTTGCAATTCAAATCAACACCATCCTTTAGTTCTTTTCACACGTCCCTTGATTAGATTATCTGTTGTACATGTTTTAGCCAGTCTGTTATTTAACCTGTTGTTGCTCAGGTGCTTCCTTGTCCTCCTATGGTTTTAAAAGTGAATTTAACCTGAACAAATAGCCTAAAGTGAGTAGTATTATCATTTGTTTTCAGATATGCTAACATTTATTGAATATATACAGTGTAGATTCCATTGGGTATTACCTATTTTCTCATATGGAAATTCTTACATACTACTATAATAAACAACCTTCAGTGACACTAAAATCAACTATTTTGTAGACATGTAAAATGAAAATATAAAATTCCTTTAGAAATTCTTAATATATATTTCAAGTTTCAAGTCATGAGTATTTCTGACGCTTTAGTGTTTAGTGATCCTGTCGCATCCGTGCAATGAGTCAAACCTTCATTTTTACAATCCACGGAACCATCAACTCGGCAATACACATGTAGTGAGGTAATCCGATTGATTAACTTGTAGCACCATTTATCTTGTTTCCTTTAATAACAGGTTTTGTTCATTTGAAGTCTTTATTATTCATTTAATGTAAAACAATGTCTCACCCAATGCGCTATTCCTGCTCTTGTCAGCTCCATACAGTTCATTGATAGATGTAAATTACACTAAATAATGAAATAAACGCAGCATATAATCAGATATATAATATAATTGATCCGATGTTAAACTGCTACTTAAACTCCGTGATTTGGGCTCATAGTTTACAATAAACAATAAGTGTATTACACTTACTGTTAATTGTAAACTATGAGCCTTATTGAGAACTTACTGTGTATTACATACATATAAAACAATCATGTGTCATCACCACTAAACAAGCAAGGCACCTCAACACCTATTCTTTTAGTAAATGATTGCAAATCTACATTTTCTCATCCCAAACTTGTGTCTTTGCAAGCCTTCACTGAGGAATTGTTCATAACTTTGGACTTAAAATAGCGTTAGGTTTGAATATATATCCTAAACAGTTTTTAAATACAATTGATTGCTATCCCTGGATTAAAATACAGCTTGGATTACTATTTGGCATTATTTTATATGTATTGAAGTATTCTTCATAGGAGATAGGATATACTTAGAATTACTGTTTAATCCTTCATACATTACACATAATGTGAATTATTCTTTGCTACAGTGTATGTCCCTATATCATTGGCTAGGCAGGTTGCTAATTACAGTGCAATTGTTGTTCAACCAAAATATGTGATCATATTGTTTAATACTAATTTTTAAAAATTTGCTTGAAGGCTTTGCTCGGAGTGGCAGACGCTGGATCGCAACATTTGACTTCTCCTCCATCCTGGCAGATGAGAAGCTTCAGATGGCTGAACTAAGGATCAGGTTTCCCAAGTTAAAAAATCCTGCAAATTATACGGTGGAAATCCATCACAATCATGAGTATCCCTGCCAGAGGAATGAGACCTGCCACGTTCGGCAACAAATGGGCTTCTTCTCTGCATCATCGGTGGTGAACTCATCCACCAACTGGAAAGTGTACAATGTGACGAACCTGCTACTGGACTGGCTTAATGAAAACATTCCTTCTAGAAACATAACACTTCAGGAATCCAAGAAAGAGCAATTATTGACCAGTAGAGGTCAGTCAGAGGGAGATGGCAATAAAGGTCTTCAGAGTGTCAGCAACAGGGCTTTGCTTGTCGTCTTCACCCACGTGAAGTCAGAAGGTGGCCAGGAAGCCAGGGCCAGCCTGCTCCATACAGCTGAACGATCCAAGTTTTTATTTTCTACTGAGAACAAGGAGCCCAGACGACAAAAAAGGCATAAAGGTAACAGGAGACAGAGAGATCAACCTCTGAAAAACATGGAGCTACACAGCCACGGCAACCTTGAATCCCTATGTCGTAAAGTGGATTTACAGATCGACTTCAACCAGATTGGTTGGGGTTCCTGGATCATTTCCCCTAAGAAATACAATGCATACCGTTGTGAGGGAGCCTGTCCAAGCCCTGTTGGGGAAGACTTCAAACCTACAAATCATGCATACATGCAGGTGAGACCTTTCTCAGAGTGAAAAGAACAGATTCTTTAAGATTAGTTAACTGTTTATGCAATGTATTATATGAAAGAGGAACTTACCATGTTATTTAAAGTTAAGAAGATGTCGGTGCAAAAAAAATAAAAATAATAATATATATATATAGTTACAGTTATACAGGCAGTTATTTCAAATTGTCATAAAGATTTTACCAACTTAATTTAAATGACCAAATAGCACAATAATGCTGAATAATATGTATATCTGCTGCAGAAATACTTACCAAATGTTTACCATCTTCTAGGCTTAAGCAGTCATGGGGTTTCTATTATCCACCACAAATAATGGTCCCTGTTCTGTTCTTTTTCTCCAGAGCCTGCTGAAACATTATCACCCTGATCGAGTTCCCTCTTCTTGTTGTGTCCCTTCCAAGATGAGTCCTCTGAGCATGCTATACTACGAGAACGGGGGGCCCGTCCTCCGCCACCATGAGGACATGATTGTGGATGAATGTGGCTGCCACTGAAGTTACCGTTTCCATTACTGGAATTAAAGGACCCAAAGGACCAAGGTCCTTACATTTTAATGAAGACCGCTGCCTATAGAGCATCTGCACAAACACTGTATACTAAAAGATGCTATTAGGCCACGTGGAGGACATGTGTAGTGTAAAAATACACTCTTTTGGTATTTAATCATGTTTTGCACCATGAAAAAGAGCTGTTGGCTAAAATAATTGAAAATGTACTTGAAATAATTTGTATTATGAATACAGGCTTATGACCTAAAAGTCCGCACGCATGATACACAATGGAAGATTTCATAATGTAAAAAGCAGTCTTCTGATGCATTGTATCCTGTAGTACCTCATCGAAAGTAGGACTGCAAAGTTTTGGACATATTCAATTTGAAAACTGAATACGTTGTTCATCAATCAAGCACTCTAATATTGCTAGAAATCGTTACACCAGGGTGTATAAAATATTTAACATTGTAAATATTGTAATAATTAAAGTTAGGTATTTATATGGACTTTATTTATTGTTTTCCTCACACTAAAAAGGAAATCCATTCAATTAACTGATTTATTCCAGAGTTCTATTTTTTTGCCTGCAAAATAAAGTTACCTTCTGATGCAAAGTTTCATCTGTATGCTTCTGAATAAATGCACTTCCTATTAATCAGTGGCTTAAACACTTCAGCACACAAGCCAAGTAAAAGTGACACACAAGGGAACAAAACAAAACAAGACAGTTTACAGTGTGGAGACATTTGTAGCTAATGTAAATAAATACTTAGTTTGAGTGACAGTTAAAAAAACAGCAGCTAAACTAACTTAATTTATTAAACAGTCATATAAAAATGCAATGTCTGAAAACTGGTCATTAGACAGAACTGTGCTGATAACAGTAAATATACTTATAGTGCTAAATGCAAAATAAAGTTACTGAAAAACACCTTTAAGGTGACGTGGTAACATCGATTAAATGCAATGGGGAAAAAACATAAGATCATCACAATTGTTATGACATCCTTATCACAAGGACTTTTATTGATCTTGTTGTAACAGTGTCCACTGGCATTGGCATTTCCTTGAAAATACACTGTATTATTACAAAGGTTTTGAAAAAAAAAAAAAAATCATATGGAGCTTTCAGTTTTAAAACAACTTCCGTTTGCTCCATAATGTAAAAAAGTTAAGGCCAAATAGGCCAACAGCTGGTTTCCTTTTATATCTGAAGTGTGCTTATGACAAATGCAAACACTGCTTTACAAATTCATGAAGTATGTCATTTAGTTATGGGGGAAGAAACCAAGACAGGACATTCAATAAATAACTTCAGAATTGAAGTACTGTATATGTACCACAAAGGGGCTGCTTTAACAACTTGTTGAATTTAGCATCCATTTGAGTAATAAAGTAAAATAAAAATGATCTGATCACTGTTAAAACGGAAAACCACCTCTGTACAGGTATCATGAACAGATTCTAACAGTGGTATAATTCGACAAAAGCCTAATGTATTTTCTGAATATTAATAAATGTATTAATATCATCCTGCGATAAATGCTGAATATGTATTTTACTGGCAAAATAAATAAAACAATAAAAACAAAAAACTAAACTAAATTCTGGAATTGTAGGCTAGAATCTATTTTTGTTCAGCCTGAAAAGTGTCCCAATTTTCCGATCAGGAATTACCTTTTAGTTGAGTTAACTGACATAAGGCATGGGCGCACAATTCTGTTTAATATATTAAAACTATATCCAAATAAGTGAAAATCAAATGTGAGGTTTCAATAATCACCTCTCTGAGATGTTTTGGAAACACTTAAATGACTTTAAGATTGAGATTCTTGCTCTCAAACTTCTGCTTAAAAGTAAATCTCACTTTTTATTTTAGTTTGGCAAATATTTGGATTTGTCACTTCATACATTTTTTTCCTGTTCTGGTAGTTTCATTGTAAGTCATGTTTTGTTTAGTTATTTATAAATGTTTTACCTTTTTGGTTTTGTGACTCGACAGTAAGATAAACACGCATGTCTTTCAATAATGTTTGTCAGAACAAAGAATTACACAGCTGAAACAAATGCATAGACATTTCAAGTTTTCAAACTTTTTGATCTGATTCAGAAATAAACACTTACAAATGAAGAACTTGAGTTCCTGGTTGTTTTAGGAACTATTGTCAAGGGACTACCTGGTTTTAATTTTCCATTGTTTGAGGAAAAAATCCTTTATGTTGCAAATCTTCTAATTCTCAAGAATCACCCGCTATTTTGGTAACTTATACAGGACAAAATAATATAGCTCCTGTTGCTTTTAATCCCACCTGTTTCCCCCCAGTTAAAGGCCCTCTATAATAAACATATAGTTTACCTACAGAGACAATTAAGCCATTAATGGTTTATACTGGTCACAGATTTTGTTTGTGTATGTGTGCAGAATTCAATCAGAAAAAAAGTGCATCTTGGGAATAGCTTTCTCATTACCATGCTTAATTGTTGTAGATTCATGAAATCAATTTTGTATTTCACATTTCTCAACATCTGGCAAATTTCTTCAACAAACTAAGTCCACATTTAAAACCCAAAACAAAATAAACAAACAAAAAGCAGCCATCCCAAATTTTCCTTGCATTTCAATAGTAAGATCAGTTATTTTATAACTTGCACCAAGATGCATAATTCATCCTTAGAAAAACCTTAAATGCTTTTTTGAAATAAAAATAAATGGTGTCAAATACTAATATGTGATTTCCTGTAAAATTACATTATCATAATTTCCCAATTAGCTTGCATTTGTAGTTTTAATTCTAACACAAAGCTTTTGAAATGCAATTAAAACAAAATAATAAGGTCCATATTTTTATTAAAAAAAAAAAAAAAAAACATAAATGATTCTCGCTTTCAAAAACTTTTTTTTGGCCTGTAACAAGAAAAACCAGAACAAAACATTAATTAGAATCCAGTTATTTCTTTGTTCAACCATTATCTAAGCAGTACTGTTAGCAGAACCAGTTGGCTGTTGAATTTTTAAACCAGCTTTGACCAGTATCATTACCTAGACAACAGTACCACACAGAACATTTCAAACAAACAAAATGCATGTCTAAGTTATGTTTTGTGATCTAAATATATTCTGGTCTTGGAATGACAATGCAGTATTCTGCCTCTCTTACAAATAAAAGCAGCCTACTGCAACAGATTTCCCTTTATTTAATGTGCTAGGCAAATCATCATTCAGAAACTAAATAAGAGTCTGAAATGTTGTTTTCAAGTTAAAAATAATAATAATGGAACAATAGCTGATAACAGAAAACAAAACAAAACAGGCAGCCTGGAAATTTCCAGGAAAAACATTTACAACAACTAGAGCCCACAGAACACTGGGATTCAACCCACCATTAAAGCAATGGGCTTCAGGCACAACCAATGAAAAGCAGAATCAATTGGCTTTGAATTGAGTAATTTCCCTGGGCTGAATCCACAGTCTGACTTTTGTTCCACAGAAAGCAGCACACACATTAGGAGTGGACCAATCAGGGATGTTCCAGAAAAGTGTGGCTAAGGCAATGTCAAGAAAAATTAAGTTTGACATTTTATCACCTGGAAAAATAACTCAATTTATTGCTTTATTTACTTTACTTTAATTTGCATGAATTTGTACTCATTTATTTAGTTGTTGTTTTCCCTCATTGTTGTGTTTTATATACAGATCTTACCCTACATATCAATTGTGAAATTTGGAAATCCATGTTTAAGATTATATTCTATAAGTGATTCTGAAATCAAATCAGATGGAACAACCCACATTAATCTATGTGTTTTCTGAGTTGGACTGAAATAATTATAGATTTATCTCATAACATACATTTTGCACTCAGCAGGCTAAGAGAGACTTTAATGAGATGGCTGTGAGGGCTCACAGCATGGTTCAAGCCAAGCCACTGGCACACAGGTACCAGATGATGTCAAGTTCTTCACTTTGATTCTTCATGTTAGATATCCATCTCAAACTGAGCATCATCTCCTTAAATGAAGGAAAATACATATGAAAGGCACTTAAGGTATGACAGTAATTCAATTCAGTTCAGTTTCTTTCCAATGCAAGATTGCAGAATAAATGCACACTCAATTCCTTAAGCAAATAAGCTTTTTATGTTTTTAACACTTAGGTTTGTTAAGTGCATTAAGTAGATTGCTAATTGCCATCCCACAAAAAGATTTCATACCATTTCAATTCATACGAGTTAAAAATGAAGTATAATTTGTTTAAATGTTCTAAAAGTTTGTTTGTAACATTCTCTACTGGGCTTTCCAACTTTTATATTTTTCATATTTCACTATGATCCACAAGAGATATGAAAATTAACTCCTTTACGTGTGGTCACACAGGGCTGGATGCAATGGTCAAAGACCTTTTATTATTATTATTATTTTTGTCATTTAGCCGACGCTCTTATCCAGGGCGACTTACATTTGTACCAAATTTATACAGCTGGGCATTTTACTGGAGCAGTCTAAGTGAAGTACCTTGCTCAAGGGTACAACAGCACTGCCCCACCCGGGATTCGAACCCTCCAATCCAGTCATGAGTCCAGAGCCCTAACTACTACTCCACAGTGCTGCCTAACCTAAGGTGCAGACCTTCCCTAACCACATACACTGTGTAGCATCATGTACATTTCTTGACAACTATGGGAATGAATATACTGCTAGAAGCAGAAACACACACAATTCATACCAAAAAAAAAGCAGTATTCTCTCCTCTTTGAAGAGTGACTCATTTTGGACTAATTGAGAGTGGAGAGAATGATTTTTAAGAGGACTATTTCATGAATTATATATTTAGTTTGCATTGTTCCCTGTGGGAGCTTTCCCCCAATACATAGCTGAATAGTGAGTGAATCTTCATGTTCCTTTTGTGGATCATGATGAAGTATGGGAAAGATAAATCTACAAGAGACAGCGCTAAAGAAGACTTGCTGAACATTTTATTGTTGAGAATGCAACAGATCTCTGACACTACTCCTATAAGAGCTATACAGAGAACAAAAATCTCCCTCTGACACTGCACAATTGCACAGGTGCTCAGTTTATTATGTGCAACTCTGCACCCCTTGAGAGTGGATAAGGGACAAGGTTGGGATGCCATTTGCAATCTCAAATCCCTTGGAATCATTTTGAACCTGGTTTCAAGGCTTAAAGAAGGAGTCTTTCAAGATCTTTCTGAATTCAATCATCCACTGCAACACCCAGTGCAGAAACTGCCGAATGCAGCACACTTACCCACACCTGGCTTGCCCTCATGGTTATTCACATTATTTGCCTCATTCTTTTTATTTTCAATTGCGGTATTTGGACTGGTCACTCCAGGGATGTCAGGAAGGTGGGCTGGAGGAGTCTGGGCAATGGGGGAATTGCGCCGATCCAACAGGAACTTACGGTCATAGATGATTCTGGTACCTAAACATACAGGATGCATCTTAGATGAGAATGATCAATGGATAGAAAGCATGCCTGGAAACTCACCAGAGGTAGCAAAATAAAGTTTTGATTATACTTTGCATATTCTCTAGAGTAAAGATTCAGTGCTTGACAGGGTACACTTTGCTATTATATTTATTTCTCAGTTCTGTGCTATTTGTTCTCCACCTACGATCAACAGATACTGCAGAAACACTGCATTAGTATTTCGCTGAAATAAGGGGTTCCTCAAAGTTAGACGCCTTTTGCTCTATTTTGTCAGAGCTTAAAGTTGGAACTAAATAATGAGAGTTGTAAATTTACTAGTGCAGACATCTCTCTTCACATATATTTGAAAAAATAATATTGCTCATACTGTACGAACCAAAAATAAAAAAGCTTTAATGTTGTCAACTTGGACAACCCACCTAAAACGTATGCACTTGACATTTCACTTACTGACGTAACTGGAAGCCTACATTACATAACGAGCAGAGGGGAAGTGACAACAGCATAGATTAAGATCAACATTTTATTAAGACAAATTTGATTTCCACAGACACATTGAACATATGTCATAATGATCGGGGAACTGTGCATACGCCAATAGAGATATAAATGGTTTCCCATGCAGGAATGCGTTGCTACAATTATATCCTTTGCAAATCACTGCCACCACCGGGACCTATCCAACTGCATATGGGCGGTGCAAAAGCTTTGTTTTTGCTTTGGAAGTAGTCCTCCTGTTTCTTTTCACACCGTGGGCCTTTAACTACAACACTCATGACGGCTTTATGTATATTCAAAATCACTTATATAGGCTCTGTTTACCTCCTGGAGTAGTGGAGAATAAAGTGCCCCCAGGGGTGGTGCAGTAATTGTGAGGTAGCTGCGTTGTGTCGTTGATCAGCACCGTCCTGGTCGGAATGGCCCGGCTTTCACTGTGCTGACGACTGGACGACATTTCACCCGAAACGGTTATATATCAACTGTTAAAGTAGTAAAGGTGAGGGACGGTGGAAACCCGGGTCTTTTCCTTCTCTTTATCTCCCTTTGCAAAGCTCTCTCGTCTCTCCGTCTGTCCTCCCAGCCGTCAGCACGGTCCCCTCCCTCCGCCAGGAAGCACAACACACGGGCAACGGGAAGTGACGTCACCGCCAAACAGCACGTGTGGAGGTCAACAGAAAAAAAATATCAAAATAAATAAATATAAACTTTAAGTAATTAAAAAAAACTGTCAACAATGCAAATACGATTGGCAGATTGTATAAATTAACACATCACTATAATGCCGACTCATTGCAAAAATGAACGTAAAGAGTATAATAACAACTTGTCATGCTGGCCTCGTTCTGGTTACCGCACATTCTACAGTGTGCCACGTGTTTTCGACTCAAATCAAAGATTCATCTAAAACCGAACTGAAATATGTGAAATCGTTATATTTTACCATCGCAGTGTTTTGGCCTCACCAGCTGCTTTAGTTTTTGTTGCTGGATCTTAAAATGTTTGACCCTGCTTAGGTTGCATTGCCTTATTGTTGTTGAAGAGCTGTTTTCTGCGGGCATACTGAGCCCATTTCCATCCCAGGGGCGCTGCATTATCCCACTCTCCTGCACTAAGAAATCAAACAAGACAGTACACTGAATAAACGTTACTGTCACTATAGATGCATGTCTAGAATTAGGGTTGAACACATTTTTATATCGCATTTACATTTCACTGTAGTTAAGGGGAAAAGTACAAAGTAACACAACTGTTATATTCTTTGTTTGTGAAGAATAAAACCCGCACAACAGTGTGTGTTCCCGAAAAGCCCAGCTGGGGAGTTGGCCGCACGCTGTGATTGGCCAGCCGTACGAGGAAGTGCAGCTGCTTCTGTACCTCAATGTGCACAGGAGTCAAAGGGGGGGCCCGACTAATCAGGTAAGGGATTTGCGCATCTGCTAATACACGTTTACTCAAAGTTACAGTAACAACTGGAGAAGTGCAATTGACTACTATCCACAGGAGCTGCTGCTGGTGAGTCTTAAGTAATTACAAGGTATTTCTGGGAAGCACGTTATTCAAACACGATCACATACCTTTGCAGAATGATAGCTTGCATGCTTCACGACTTTGATTAAATAAGCATTGCTTTAACATTAATTTTATATCGCAGTAAAAGAGCAGCTAGTGCACGCTCCTCCAGACCAGCTACAATCGATTAAGCTTCCTAGCAGAATATGCAACTTTCCCAAACAAACTAATGTAACAAACATGTGACTGGATACACTGACAGACGTGTTACTCAGGTTTTACACCAGGTTTAATGGCAGTCTTCCGAGTTTTGCAAGTTTCTGTGTCGCTGAAACTAACGGTGTATATTTCCAGCCGCTCCTAGTCCCTAAAATAGCAACAGATGCTGACTTGCATTGCAGTGTCTGGTTCATTGATTGATTAAGGCGGTCTACTGGTTCTCCTAAGGGGGATTCAAAAAATGTATTAATCGTAGCTTTTAATTGTGCACTTCAGAAAGACGTTTTACGTTATATTCGTATACGCTATTCATTTGAATTTAAAAACATGAAGAATGTGCAAGCCAGTGTCTTTGGTGTTTGGTATTTACTTTGGAATATATACAGAGTGGTTCTCATTACAGATACCTGATATAGTTATATATTGTTCTCCGAGTATTGCACATTTAAATAATTATTTCTAGGAAACAAGTTTAATTCATTTATTCATCATCTACAACTGAGCCGGGCAAGGCAGGCCAGTCCATCACACACACACACACACACACACAAAACAAGCTGCATGATAACATTATCATCACTATTAAAGTATTATGAAACATGCATTATTATTATTATTATTATTATTATTATTATTGAACGTTTATGTATCTAGGCAAGATGGGGGAAGCTGTAGCTAATGTTGCCAGGAGGATTAATGCAATTGTAGAAGATGAGAAAGACACCCTGGGTAAGTATAGAGAAAAATGATCAAAATGATACTTGTTGTACAGTACACTATACAGCTGAGGTGTCACAAAAATGCACTTTCATATCATTTTTGACTGGTACAACTCTTAGCAGGTAAACATCAGAACAGCAGGTGGTAGTATTATCCACATTTTGAAGCTTTTTTTTCGATTTTTTGAATGGAATGCATGACTTGATATTTTAATATGCCAAATTTCTTTTGAGATATTATTTGAATAGGCCCTGTGTGTATTTCATTAATATTCCCAGGGTTTCACATTGAATGATATGTTGTGTGGATTTGTAATTTTGTTTTAATCTTATTATTTATTTGTGTTTAGATCTTTATAACTGCAAACTGATTAGCTTTCCCGATGCAGTCTATAAAGTCTTAAGAAGTGTCATAGACAAGATCCATGTCATCACACTGGCGAACAATGAAATTAAAGTAATAAGCAGCAAATTCTTTACCACCTTCACACAGTTAAGAGGTAGGTGTCAGATACAAATACAGATGCCTATTTGTGACATTCAACATATAAGTATGTAATTAATATTTTTTCATAATTTAATATGACAGTATTAATGATGTATTCTATTTTTATAACAATAGTGTATTTATTTTGCAGAACTGAACATGAAAGGTAATAAGCTAACCAAGCTCCCAGATGAAACTGGCACGATGCTGCACTTGACAAGCATCAACTTGGCCAGAAATAAATTTTCTGTCTTCCCAGAGAGACTTACTGATATTAAAACTCTTGAAAAGATTGATCTGGAGGGAAATGAAATCACTGGTGAGTACAGGTGTCTCTGTGAAACATGACCGCATTCTGATTCCTTGAATAAGTCTGCTTTAAAACTAGTTAAAATGCATTAAGCCTTATTCATATTTTAGCTAAGATAATAAGGAAACAATAAATGCTGCTTTGGGGGAAAGAAACCCATAACAAGTGATTATTGTTTAATTATTAAAATAGTCACAAATACATGATTGAGCAGAATTTAGCTAAATTAGTATTAATACATGCAATTTCAATGCCTCTGAGAAGGGATTTACGGGCTCTGTGGATCATGCTCAGAGCTGTGAGGGAAACTGGGGCTTTCTTTTTGATCTTTCCCAGCTCATGTCTCAGGTTACAGGCTGCTTCTGTCGCATGTCGGACTTTATAGTGCAGTACAGTGTTTCAATACTTACTGTTTCCCTGTCAATTAAAAGCTCAAATCAAATACAAAGTTTTTCCCTGTGAGATACAATTTATATCAGATATGCATGTAATATATACACATTCTCATCTGAAATCAATTGAATAGGCTACATTTTAAATTCTAATGTTATTATTATTATTTTTTATTTATGCTTTATTTTTTTCTATAATTTGTCTGATCTTTTTTATTGTACATTAACTTCACCTGAGCAATTAAGACTAGAGAAATTAGTTGTGTTCCATAGCAATACAATTGTTCAAGTCTTTCAAGATATTTCTTCCTTTCACAGTGGACTGTTAAAACTAACACTTTGTGGTAAAAGTCTCCTGTAATTGAAATGAATAATACATTTCCTGAAAGCAAAGATAGTAGTCTTTTACATATGCAGAGGAGACCTTTTTAAGGGTTAATGAAGTCAGAATAACTATTGATGGATTGTAAACTAGAACTCTGATGTTCTCCATCACTTCATATCCAGGATTAAATATTTAATTTAATAATAATTGAATTATTTGAATGCAATTCAGCTAAAACATCTGAAAAAATATATGAAAAACTGTTTGACAATTTATTTCATATTTTATTTGACAGAAAGTAGCTTGTGACAGACTAGGAAACCAATTCTGTTTTTAGCAGACTGATTAAAAAGATGTCAACCTATGCTTACATGTGTTAATTTATTCGCAAGTAGCTTTTAGCATTTCATCAAAAGTATATCAAATATAGGTATACTTTCACTGTTTGCACAACATTAAGATGTACTTTAACAGCAGCTCAATAATTGGTTAATAATGGTTAACAAAAACAACTGAACAGCACATTACTTGTACATTTAAAATAATAAATGCAGCCAAATTATAATTATCATTCAGATTGTGTTAACACAACAGACTAACTAAATTATTTACTGAATAAAGAAACTCCATTATAATGTCTTCAGGAACAAATTCAAGAGAACACATCAAGGTCCTCAATGCATAATAAGAACATTATTCTTTGTATCTGAATCCCCAAAGCCTTAATGATCATCAGTAATATTTCAAAATGGAATATAGTAAATTATGTACATTTATGTAACAGTGATTAAAAAGGTTATTTGAACCATTACTCAGTAAATAGATGCAGAAGACATGAGGACCACATTATCTTGTAGACAAGTCTTGAAAGATGTATAATATTGCCCACGTTTACACAGACATTGATTATTTTTACGGCAGTTCTGCAGCTGCATCAACAAAACGCCAATCCATACCCCAATGTAGTCTGAATTTTAATTTTAAGGAACTGATCAACATAAGCAGATGGTCCAATTACAGTACAATTGCATTTTTTACTTTTGTCTGTTTTTTTTTAATGAATGTGCCTTTCATATACTTTTATTTTTATCCTGCAGAAGTACCAGTGGAAAAGCTCCTGACTATGCCAGCTTTACAGAGTGTAAATTTGAAGTCTAATCCTCTGAACAAAGAGAGTTTAGCAGTCATTAGACCATCCTTAACATTTGCGCTATTGACTACTGTTGAAGACTGAAGCATGTTCTGCTAAATGAAATTTAGCCTTACAGGATTTTTAACATTTTCCATATTATTTTTTCTTATGGAATGTAACTTATTATATTTATTTTGCTGTGGTTATGGTTATGGATGAGGACCGAGTTTATTTTCTAAACCTGTTTTAAAGCACCAGAGTGAGTTAACTACAAATGTACCACCAAGTGCAGATTTGTTGAGCATGGTTTGGCAGTCTTTCTAGTTTTTTTTAAAAAGGACTATGCATTCATTGAATGTGAAGCTTGTGGATTGAATATATTCTTAAGTGCATGGTGCACCAATAATGTAAAATGCCCCGTGTCACCCCAAGAAAATACACCAGCTGGTTTTTCTAAGAATGGACTGTTTACGATTTCTCTTTGAGGCAACTTGTTCTAGTTTTGCAGTTTGTAGCAACAATTGGCAAACAATGAAGACAACTGTGGACAGGTTTTACCTTAACAGCTCTTATTATGTGTTCTAATTAGTTCTGGAAGTTTTCCAAGAAGGCAGCTGCATGAACTGAAATGAATGCCTAAATTAGAATGTGGATTTAATTTTGCTTGGTGTTATTGCCTTCCAGTGGCCAGTTTATTAGATACTGAGTGAAAATGAATCAACACTAATGGATCTGTTTCATTTTCAATAAATGTACTACTGTATATTCCTTTTTGGGTATGCCTGGGTCCTTGTCCCTTTCTTTTCAGTTGGGTGACCATACTGTGGGAGTCTCTATCCTATGTCTAAGAAGGGAATAATTAGAGCATAACTTTGTTTGTAATATGAGTCACCATTTATAATATGAGTGTAACATTATTAATATTAATATTAATATATATATATATATATATATATATATATATATATATATATATATATATATATATATATATATATATATATCAAGTTATTTTTTGTACCCTGTAATATACTAGATTAACTAAAGTATTTTGTATTCTTACAATGAATACATAGACAGAAATGTTAACTATTTCAATATTTGTAAAGATTACTATTAGTTACATTTGTATTGGTAGTACAGCTCCCTCTCTTTTCAGGTCCACATGAATGTATAACATGTATCGCTTCAGAAATGTACTCTATTATAAATCCAAGCCTTAATATCAAGCTGCACAGTAGATAAAGGCAAGGCTATGAGATGTTCTGAGTTCCTCTAATCAAATCCCCCACAAGCTTGGCATAATGGTTAAGTTTCAGAGTATGTGGGCTGTACTGGAAGTACCTGCAAGTGGTGGCATTGTCTGTGATTGATAGAGCATGTGCTCTGTCTCAAGAGCAGCTGTACATTGGGAGGATGTAATTGGATTAGATAGTTCGTAAAAGTACATTTAGTTTTATAAATATTTATTATAAATTTATATTTACAAATCTGAATATAGGTCATTACATGAAGTGTCATGCACCAAGTTTCACATCTGTCTCATTAGCGATTTGGAAGTAGAAGAGGTATGAATATTGTCTAATAATTGTCACTTAATCCAATATTGGCACCAAACGATATGACATATAACATATGAGGGACAACTTCATATAGGCGTCTACCAGCATACCAAGTTTGGTGAGTTTCTGTCCAGTAGTTTTCATTTTATGGCCATCTGAAATATATGCCAGAATAATAATAATAACTAGAAGTTGCATGCAACTTTTAAGGCTTCCAAGCTATATCAGTAGGTTTCAGATTTTAGAAGGCATTTGTAGTTTAAATGCTTATGTTTTTAAATGTGTAATTTTCAATTTCAATCCAATATAGTATACATTTGAGGTTTTCATTTGTCATGTCATTTGAAGTGTGTATTTCAATCTCAGGGGGCTTGAATATATATTTTTTGATTGCATGTTTCAATTATGTAAGGTACAGTTGTATTTTTCACTTTATTCTAGCATAAAGGTAAAGTTTTCTTTCTTGTGTCATTCAAGATGCAGAATTCAATTTTCAAACTTGTCCACATGATGGAGGTAGAGATCTACATAAGGAATGTCATGATGTGGCTGAAATGTGAGGATGTCATTTTGATTGGTGTACAGCAGCCATGTTTTTTTTGTCCTCTCAACTCGGCTTCATCTATTTGGACAGATCATTGTACTAATGTAACTCATTGAAATTTTAAGCACTTCAGGTATTCCGGTTCTGAACATATTCACTGTCGTAAGTGACATTTTGTAAGGCACATTGCTGCCATGTTGCATCACCAATGGAGACGAATTCAACCTCAATTAAGCATAACATTGCCCTTTATTATTGTTTCAATTTTGGTGAATTTTTGAATATGGCCTATGAGTTTTTTCTGGGGTGAAATGTTATGCGTTGAAAATATGCATAGTTTTCATACATGCGTATTTATTGGCTTGTGGCAGCCATGTTTTTGCACTTGTCTTTTGCAAATTTCATAGATTCCAGTCTCTCTGTAACATGGGCAAAGTTTGAACACACTGGGCCCTATAGCTCCGGTGCAGAATACGTTTTAATATGCTCATGCGAAGAAACATATTTTCCATATGTGTGTACTGTATTGTAGTGTACAGAAAATGTATGCGCATTACATATTTTTTTTCATTTGCCCATGGCACCCATGTTTTTCATGGGGCAACTTGCCTTTAACAACCTTGGTAGGACTCATGCATGACAATTTGTGTCACAGTGGGTTTTAGCGGTCTGGAGTAGAAGGCATCATAGGTTGAATCTGAGAACACAGCAGACAAAGCATGCAACCGAGCAACTTCTGTTGAACAAGCATTGTAGTGGGCTATAAGGTATACATGACAATGAAGCAGCATATGCATGTGTCAGCTGGTTTTGAAGAAGAAGATCTTTGTAGCATTTCACAATTTTGCCACTAAACGCAATATGGCGGCAGCATCATGTGACCAGCACATGTAGGTATAAGTGGTTTCTAAAGCACTTGTGAGTTTTGTGAGTTTTCATGCATGTATGAGCGCTTTTAGGGACATTAAAAGTTTTGGCAGAAGGAATACAAACAAACAAACAAACAAATAAATAAATAATAAAAATCCTAACAAAACAATAGACTTCCAGCACTTTGTGCATGGAAGCCTAATAATAATAATCATAATAATAATAATCCGACCAACTACAAAAGGTGGTCCAGACACGTTGTTGCTAATAATCAGATATCATTTACATACACATTTACATTTAAAACCGTTAGTTAAAATGCTCACCGTAGACCAGATTGTTTACACCTACACTTTCAAACTCACTAACCCACACGTGATCCCCCTCCCCCCAGTTTTACTGTAAATAATATATCGAATTAATAATTAAAATGCTGCAAACATTCACCATGGCATTTAATGTATATGTAGATAATGTACTCAGAGACAACTGAGATACTGCACCTCTCTTCTGGGAGTTTTAAACCATTTTTGTTTTATTTATCTGTCTGTTGGCAATTGTGGTGTTCTTTTTAGACTGCTATCTGCCTTCAGGGCTGCTGTGTATGCTCACTGTGGACACATTACAATGCATGATATGGTTTAGAGAGTAGATGAGAGCAGGATTTGTATTGAATATCCAACACTGCTGTTTAATATTTGATATTTGCTTTTAATATTCAGTGCTTGCACTTTGATATTTGATGACTGCAATATCATTAGTGGCTTTTTCTGCATGCAGTAATCCCACTGAAGAAAGTTGAAAGTAGTCACATCCTTAATTTGAAAATAAAATATTCTGTGTTAATTTCACCAAACATATTTTTGATGTGTGAACACTGACTCAGCTTAGATATAACAGTAATGAGTTTTGACTGCCATACCATTAACTTCTATACAACTATATTTAAAAATGTAACATTTTTCTTTATTACCATTATCGTCTTGTGACCAGTCTCTGTGGATTTATTATATCTGACAGTACCACTGCAGAGCCCCAAAATCTTACTTCTACCAATAGGGATATAACTAATTGGTGTAGCCTTGGAAACAAGAGAGTTGTGGATAATGATTCATTACTGTTTGCCATGTCTTCTCTGGTGAGACTAACTGTAAAAATAGTTCAGTTATGTTGTTTTTCTGATTTCACATCACATAATTATCTTTTGTATTTTTATAGTATAACGTTACATTGCTATTTTCAATATTTATATGGGTGCTGGTGTTTGTATAAAATTATCTTTTCATAAAAGTAACTGAAGTTATTATTGTGACAGATTGTGATTTGTCAGATGTATTTGGTTTACTTTCAATATGATAGGTATCTTTAAAAGTAATTAATTACTTAATAAAGTGTGTACCTTATTTTCTGTGCTTTCAGAATTAGAATTAACTATAAACAAAGGATAATTAATGTAATAAGAACTATAAACACTGAAATAAATGATGGTAATTTAAGAACATAAGAAGAACATAAGAAAGTTTACAAATGAGAGGAGGCCATTCGACCCATCCTGCTCATTTAGTGTCCATTAATAACTTAGTGATCCAAGGATCCTGTCTAGACTATTTGTAAATGTTCCCAAATTTTCAGCTTCAACCACATCGCTGGGGAGTTTGTTCAGATTGTGACAACTCTCTGTGTGAAGAAGTGTCTCCTGTTTTCCATCTTGAATGCCTTGAAGTCCAATTTCCATTTGTGTCCCCGGGTGCGAGTGTCCCTGCTGATCTGGAAAAGCTCCTCTGGTTTGATGTGGTGGAAGGTGGAAGGATTGTTGATTGATTTTTCTTATGACACCTAGCAGCCTACATTGAACACTTCATGCAGAGAAAAACCACTGTCATAGATTAATTATATTCTTATTCTAGTCACAGCTGCAAATGCGTTGGCATTTACACACACAAGGTTATAGTTTAAACTCTTACACTATATATGTAGGAGTTTAAACATGAATATTTTCAAATAATTCCTCGGATGTTGCATAGGCTATATAGAAAACTATTAATTCAGATAAGCAAATATATTGTCCTCTACCTGTAGGAAAACCACGCAGATGTGGTGTATAAATACATTTGAAATAATTGGAATTGATGTGCCTTATATCTAATGCATCTAATTAAGCCGTATAGAATCTATCGCAGATACAGTCACGTTAACACATGGGGGTAAATACAGTGCAAGTTAATACTACAATGAAAAGTCTTAGAATAACCAATGCAGTAAATTAGTTAATTGCGATAATGTCTTTATGCTAACATCACCATCATTTTTTGTCTTGCTCCAGTCAGATGCCTGTTGGTTGCACAAGTGCTCTATAGAGAGATATCATTGGGTGTTCAGTGCGCACTGTAAGGGATGGGAATGAATAAAACCTTTGCTTCACTAGAATAGTATGATCAATTGTATCGAAAGAGGAGACAACAAATACCAAGCTCAGCAGGTAGACAGACAAGATTTTAATAAGTTCACCAGACTTATCCGTTTTTTTCCTTTTCGCCTTTTTTATGTACACAGAGTTCGTTCTTTGTGCGCACAAGGAGGACTATATTGGAAAATATATTAGTTCAATAACTTCCGATAAAGGCTAATAATTTCCGTTTTTCATCTTAAGTACATTTTGAGAGACATTCACCATCTGGAAACCAAGACATATCACTGAAAAGGATTTACCTGGGCTATTCTGCTGAAAACAAGATTTCATTTAGATCTCTTTTCCGAAGTCTTGAGTCAGACCAATCATGCCAGGTAAGCATGTTGCTTTACTTAGTACATGTTAAACAGTTTAGTATTGATATTGCTAATATCAAGTGCATTTATTTACACATGTAATGCAATGAAAAACATAATTTTATCCTAAGCTACTTATAACACATGTCATGCATGCAATATAACTCTGTGTACTCGTTTTGTGTAATGAAGTTTGATTGAAAATTGGGTTGTTTCCCTGTGCAAGACAATAACTATATACATATCCCCGGTATAATTAAAAGGTTGTTGCTGTTGAATCTATTGCGTGATTCACAGCATATTATTAAACATTATTACTTGCAACTAAATTACCCAATGCCTGAATAATATGGGTATAATATAATATTAGGAATCCCTAATTTTCTCTAGAGTTAAAAGACGTGATTCATATTGAGTCAAACAAAGTAAGATTAGATAGATGAGTAGACTTTGACTTCATGAAATTACACATATGAGGGATTTGTATGCCACACAGATGTCTGCATAGGCGGACTGGCCATTGGGCAATTCTGACAAATGCCAGAAGGGCCGGTCCATTTTTTAGTTCAGTGCCTACCCCCCCTCCAAAACCTGCTGGATAAGGTCTCTCCAGAACCAAGGTTGGAGACCACTGGTATAGAACATCAATAAGACATATGGCTGACAAAAGTAAATGTCATTTAGGTTTAAGGTTAGGATTAGATTTAGTGTAAGTGCTAAGCCTAGGTATAGGTTTAATGCCAGGGTTATGGTTAAATACAGGGTTTAGACCCCACTGGGGTGAAGTTTGAGGTTTAGGGTGGGATATTGAGTTATTGTCTTGTTTTTAGAAATAAGAACTGAAAAGCTTATACATTAATTCTGTGAATAACTGGCAAGAAATTATTTCTCTCCCACCAGAAATTAATTGCAAATCGGGAACATTAGTGACCACGCACGTCTGACAGATTTCAACAAGCTTGTGTTAATCTTTGTAATTAGTCATTTAAATTGACTTTCTGAGTTTTAATTTAAAAAAGATCTATGTACACTTTTATGATTTTGACTTGAAGTGAATAGAACGGGTTTAATCTGCCTTGTCATTGATAGGCTGCCCAATAATGTAATCTCTGCCTCTACTTGGTCATAGTCTTTTATCAGTGTTCATTTAAAATTACTCTACACATTAATTACATTAATTATCTTAGAGATGGTTGATGGATGACACCCTAAAACATCCCTCTAATTAAAATAACATGTACACATAATTGTATACTATTATGTAGCCTGTATTTAGAATTGGTGTAGTCATGTTACATGGTTTCCTATAAAGATCAGAGAGCAGGATATTTGTTTTTTATATCAAATCTGAATAGGCACATGAAACACCTGTGCCAACTAGTGGGTATAACGTCTGTTCGCAGAGCTGTTTTGTAACGTATTGTTTTCCTTAGCAAAGCTCAATAAAACATTTGCGTTTTGTACAGATGATGGAGCAGTCTGCCACGTAGATGGAAAAGCTAAAGAATTGAGAACATTTTGAAGGATTCAATCCTTAGTATGGGTTACAACATGAACAAATATGAACAAAGAACCCATACATGACTTCACCTGGATAGTTGTTTCCAACACCAAATGAACAAGATTCATTTTATAAATTGCACAAAAGAAAAAACATGCTTTCAGTTAAGGATTTACATGACTTAAATTCTTAAGGACTAATTACCTGATTACTTGTTTGGATTAATTGTGAATAGTTAAATATAATCTAAGTAATCTGTACTATAGTGTGACTGTTTGCTGTGAGCTGATAAAATCCCAGCCGGAAGTCATGATTGAGATTCTGTTGAAAATGTATGCAATTATGGCTGACAGAGACAAAAAGTGAGGTCTATTCCAATGATGGAGAGTACAAAAGCCTCCCTCTCAATCAACAAGCATTCAAATATACACTATATACCCTCAGTGATTTAGCAGGCAGATTGAGGTATGGACCATTTCCCCAGTAGCAGAATCGTTTTAACATCATCTATGTTTAAAGACTGGCATGCTTATAATCACCACTGGTGGAACTTTGCTTTTGCAATTCACACCAGACTGAAGTTATAGATATCTTTATGAATGGATAAAACAACTTGAATATTCAAGGGTATACAGATGGTACTCGCTTGGTCTGCACAACAGTTGGAAAACATTCTGATTTTCATTGATGATACTCCTCAGTACTGCTTATGAGAAAAGGATTTTATGTGGTACACCCACTCACCACAATATTAAAAGAAAAAAAAATACTTCAAATGCACATAAGACTCAAAATTACCCATAATAAGATATTCATTTTAAGAACAAATCTCCAAATGAACAACACATCTGTCTTTTAAAGGAATGAACTGGGAATGTGTTCATAAATGTTTGTTTGTTTTTTGCTTTCTATAGGATTAACTGTTTCTCCAACTAGTAGCACCTTGGACTCAGAAAATGGACACACCAGTTTATCTCAAGGGAAGATGGACAATTACACCTTCTCTTCCTACTTCCAGCACTCTCTGCCTGTAGCGACCATATTCATCTTTGCCTATATCCTCATCTTCTTCCTGTGCATGGTTGGCAATATCCTTGTTTGTTTCATTGTGTTAAGAAGTAAGCAGATGCGAACTGTCACAAACATTTTCATCTTGAACCTAGCCATCAGTGATCTGCTCGTTGGGATATTCTGTATGCCTACTACACTAGTTGACAACTTGATCACAGGTAAGAATGACTATAAGCACCTTTTTGTAGCTAGTGACTTCGAAACAGCATTCATTTAGTCAGAATGTTATCAGTTATACATTCTCAGATGTTAGAAAGACCCTTCATATACCTTAGAACTATTAATTAACAGATTGGGGGGGTTATGTGGGAGAAATGTGGGATGTTAGAAATAATTGTTTGATGGTTTAATGTATTTGTCTTACAAGATAATAAACTGCTTTTACATGAAAATGGAAATGGAAGTGCAAAAGTTGAAAAAGTAAAATAAACCAATCTACAACAAAGTTTTAATTTGTCCTTGAACTGCAGTTAATCATATTTTGAATCTGTCTGTGATTTTAGTAGAATTATTACAATTTGAGCAAGGTGATTGCTTTGATGTAAAAAAAATAAATAAATGTCAGGTTAATGTTATTAAAATATACTGTCATATTCTCCCCCCTTGTGTTGTCCATGTGTATTGCAGGTGCTTTATTTGTATGTGTGTGTTTAGTATTATTGACTAAACGTATTAAGTAAACGAATTTTCCTGTTTTCAAATTGTCCTGTTTATCCCCTTTAGAATATTATGAATAAATTATGAATATTATTAAGAGATTTGAATAGTTTTTTTCTGTCATATTTTTTGGGTTCATCTGATTGTTTGGGGCAGGCCAAAATAAAGAGAACAAAAGGCAACAAACAAACAAACAAGCAAACAAAAGAGTGTACAATCATAATATGTGAAAACAATACATTGATGAAAGGATTGGTGTGACACATTCACTACTGGTTTGTTCCAGTATGTGCTTGAGTTTCCTCATGCAGCACTGCATACACAATGCAGGTAATGACTGTGTTGTGTTTAGAGTGTAAAATCACAAACATTTCATTGCCAATGCATTAAAAATATGTGTTGAAGTCTTTAAGTTTAGATGCTGATTGTGAACATGTCTTGTGGAAAATCACTTCTAAGCATCAGTGTGGATAATCACTTTACAATCGCACCTTATTGCATGTCTGAATTGGAGATACGTACATAATGAAATGACACATGCTGTGGTGAGATACAAAAGCATATCCACTTAAATTGAAATGCACAAGCCTCATCTTAAAGTGCGGACAACAAAATGACTGCTTTACATGCAATTGGACCTAGATAGCTGCATATAGAAGAGGCATTTGACCACATTATTCTTGTGCTGTTGCCATGATATAGCAACAAAAATGTGTGGAAACATAAGTAAATATAAAGATCACATGAAGTTGTGTTCTATTTGTACAATGTTGTTTAGATTTGTAATGCAAAACTGTTATTGTCATGTTTTTTCTTCATTCCCTTCATATTCGTGAATTAGTTTTACAATATTGTAAATGGATATTCTTACTTTCTTACTCCGAGTTGTCATTGATATTTCTATAGGAAGTTACTAAAAATGGTCTTTCCTAGGTTGGCCATTTAACAACACCATGTGTAAAACAAGTGGCCTGGTTCAGGGAGCGTCAGTGTCGGCTTCAGTCTTCACCCTGGTGGCAATCGCTGTCGAAAGGTAACTCACATTTCCCTCTCCACAAAAAAAACACAAAATAGTCCAATGAAAGCCCCTATGGAGCTTCACAGATTCATAAAATCCATAATCCATAATCTTTTCAGATCCTAATGTTATTTCAGAACACTAGCCTGGTTTTAATAGGTTTTATAATTGGTTTTTCTTGCAAAAAATATATAATATGTATACTAAGTATTTGTTACATTTATATTTTGGGTGAAAACTCCCAGAGTGGAGGAAACCGTTTTAAAAGAGCTACTTGTGTCATCATCAATATTTTCCAAGTCCTCTCAGGTTCTTGAATACTGATAGTACATCTCCTTCAAGTTCTCTTGTAATCACCTCTTCCCTGGACTAAACAGATTAATTTCCTTCATCCTGTCTGTGTAGACAAACTATTAAGACCAAGAATCAACCTTTTTGCTATTCCTTGAACCAATTACAGAGCAACAATGTATTTTCATAATGTACAATGATCACGGTTGTACAGAATATCTTAAATGGGTTATTATGTGCAAAGTGAATAATTTTGGCCTAACTTCCATTTACTTAATTTGCCTGTTTTGATTATATTTTAAGATTTGCTTTCAACTTCCACCATTCCTTGGAAATGGACAAATGTACATTCATTAGCTGATAGAATTAAATGTCTTGGTCAAAGGCCACCTTAAATCATCCTAAATATACAAACAAATACATATTTTAAATGTCTTTGTTGCAGGTTTCGTCGTATCGTTTACCCTTTCCGTCAGAAGCTAACACTTAAGAAAGCCACGATCACCATTGCAGTCATCTGGGTTCTAGCTGTCATCATCATGTGTCCCTCTGCTGTGACCTTAACTGTCTCGAAAGATGACTTGCATTTCATGGTAGATGACTATAACAACACCTACCCCCTTTACACTTGCTGGGAGGCCTGGCCTGACCAGGATATGCGCAAGATCTACACCGCAGTCCTATTTTGCCACATCTATGTGGCCCCACTAACTCTGATTGTCATCATGTATGCCCGCATCGTCATCAAGCTCTTCAAGTCTCCAGCCCCCATAAGGGACTCCCTCTCAGAAGACAATGATGGACGTAAGGTGTCCAAAAAGAAAGTCAGAGTTATCAACATGCTGGTGATCGTGGCCTTACTCTTCACTGTGTCCTGGCTGCCCTTATGGGCTCTGATGTTGCTGACAGACTATGGCAACTTGACGGCAAGCCAGCTGAACATTGTGACTGTGTACATCTTCCCCTTTGCCCACTGGTTGGCCTTTTTCAATAGCAGTGTAAACCCCATCATATATGGCTATTTCAATGAAAACTTCAAGAGAGGGTTCCAAGCAGCTTCCAAGTTCCAGCTCTGCTCCTTGGAAATGGAGATATATGACAGAAGAGTCAGTGGCAGAACTCAGAACCGCATCTTTGTGGAGGTCAAGCCCAGCAGCACCCATCGTCATAAGAACTGGAGGAAAAGGGAACTATTTGGCCAAAAAACTAGCAGAGTAAGCCATCATGGGCTGGTGGTGGAGGATCTTGATCAAGACTCTTCAAACAGTGTCTCGGCATGGAACATTTAACAGCCGTGGTGAGAGAATACATTGAAATGTAAATGAAACTGAGGGCCTGAAAGTGTACTTTAAGTAGCACTCAAATTATTATTTTATTATTTATTTTTTTATTTTTTTATTTGCATTTCGACAATGAAAATAAATTATATGTGAATATATAGAATGAAAATGTGTTAATTTGATGTGGATATTAATTGTTATAGTAACCTGGTCAAGAATGAAGATAAAAAAAATATTTTTGTTTAATATGTATCCTTTTAAGTCTATATTAATATTGTGTTGGTGTTAAAGGTCCCTTGTTGAATTGCATGCATCTCTGGACATTTTATATGTATATTTTCATTTCTATTTATTTATAATGATTTTCCTTGTAAACAATGAAAATGAAAAATATTGTCATCTTGTGATTATATATGTTTATATTGTTGTATTACTTTAATTTAATTGTAAGACATTGTAATTATGTATATTATATATTATGATGGTGATAGACAGTTTATGGATGTTTTTACTGTCAAATCTAAATGGAGAAAATTAAGGATCAAGGATCTTATTAAACTATGAAAGGAAATTACAACGTGAAAAGGTCAAAGTTTGGGCATGACACTTAATCCTGGTCTTAATTGGTTTAGTGTTAACTCCAGGCAGCTCCATCTGTGTTTGTCTGAGTTTGTCTGGGATCTTGGGAGTCAACAACAGAAAGGTTTTTTTTTATTTAGAAGAAAAGTCCGCTGAGACATTTGAAGAAAGTCAATACATATGTATACTGTATTGCACTGCCAGAATAAACAGCAATATTAATACTGTCAATACTACTACTACGACTACTACTACTAATAATAATTGCCTGATCAAAGGCAATTCACATTCAACATGGAAGTGTGAAAAAATACAATATTAGCATCTGGTCAAAAAATCTGTTTGACCCAAGGGATATATTTATATTATCACATAATTTGTACTATTGGGTTATTTTTATATAGTATTTCATAATGGTGAAGGGAAATAAGTATAAAGCAACAGGGAAAGGACAATTCACAATTATCCAGGAAATTGTGTAACAAGAATTTCACACACATTAGCATCTGAACTGTTTCCAAACATGAAACCCTGTGCACTGCCACAGTGTGTAAACTGTGTGGAGGCACACGTGTAGTGCAGCTCTGACTGCAGCTGCCATTGTGAGGGCTGGCGTGTACGTGGCGCGGCCATTGGCTGCCCCTGCAGAAGGGGGTCTGCGCATGCGCGGCGCTCAAGCTCCCGAGCGCTCCCGGCTGTGTTGGGCTTTACAGTAGAGCACCTCGCCAGCACTTAAAGTAGTCCTTACTATTACACAGCGGCTACAAACACCACCGAGTAAACATGAGCTACAGCACCGAAGAAAGAGGAAACCCCAACACACTGACTTACAGGTTGTTTTTCAGTAAGTAACGCTTGTCAATTCATAAGTGTAAGTGATGAGGAGCCACTAGTCTAGTCGAGGCTGCTGACACCATTCATTGAAAGCAGGCCCGCGCTTCCCACATGTACACCCATGCAGCTTGAGCCGCTTATTCAGTTTTATACACCTGTTTTTGCTGCTTAGTTTCTTATTTATCATTCAACATGTATTTATTTTCCGGAGAAGCGACTCGGTAACACCCATTTACTAATGCAAATGAAGCCGGTGTCTGAATCAGTGCCACAGTGCGGGTCCGGCTGGAGACGGGTGTCCAGCTCAGCTACAGCACCGATTCTGCGCAGTTGTATTTAGTCCATGTTCTTGTATAGCCTCAAACAATATATTTGCTTTGGTTCTTGCTTGTGTTGGTTAATAGTTAACGTGCATGGACCGTATTTTTAGTCTCTTCTTATAAAATGGCTTTTACTTTCTCTTTTCATTTAACGCAGTATCTTACCATGGATCATGTAATTATATGAACCACAGTGGCCGATTTGAAAAGAATTCATATTGAGAAGTCACAAGCCATAGTGATGATGATAAGTCCAATCATATTTGTTCATTTCATTATCTATATCGGCTGATAACACACATGACCGTATTTTGCGTCTTGGGGGAAATTAAATAGTTTTTCATAATCATATGGAGCATACATAAGTGGGACTGTTTTATTAACCTGTTTTTTAAATGTGAATTTCTTGTGAATGAGGACTACCCTGTTTAAAAAAGGCAAAAAGTAACTTTCTAAGGGCTGATTGTAAGGTATTACAGATCCCAGTATAGGTATATAGAAAATCCTATATGGTGAAAGTACCTCCTGACTTCTTTCCAACAGATCTTGCCATTGATTTATTTGATGTTTTGATTAAAACCTCAAATTAAATATTTTTCTGTACTTTTAAGTATTCTACCTTTTTGTCAAGTAATTCTTTCACTAGTGTTTTAAGTTTTTGCAACTGTGTGAACCTTTTAACCATCTTTTTTTTCCCTACAGAAAATTCAGAAGGCAAGTACATCTCACCTTTCCATGATATACCAATCTATGCAGATGAAGCTCAGGTACATCTTTGATTTACATAATTTTTTTATTTATAAGTTACCTCAGGTGCTTAAACTAAAGTGAATTATATTTGCAGTGTTTGAGTTGTCTCTAATAGAGTCAGTACTGTTTAGGCTGCAACAGATAAACTTCAGATTCCAGGATTTAATAACAATTTATTGATGATCCTATCATAATAAACAGTGCAATCATAGTTGTTATGTGTGGTGTTGAAAGGCCATAGTCTGTTCTTACTGCTCTGATTAAAGGCCTTCCCCGTATCTGTTTTATGACGTTTTTCTTAGGCGTGCCTTACTGTAGCTTATCTGGAATGTGACCCGTCCTGCACGTTTTGTTTAATTGCTGAAGTGGATCACTTTAGATTTCCAGGGGCAGAGAGCCAGCACTTATTTTCTTCAGCATCACTAACAGGTGCGTCTGACAGTAGTGTCACGCAGCACCACAGCTTTCAGTACTGTCAGATAAGCAAAAGAAAGACTGATACAACAGGCTTAAGTTTCATAAACCTTGATGGCAATGTTGTCAGTTAATGTATGACGCATCGAATGTCCAGTTGTAAGGCAATCATTGTATACCTATACATTTATAAGCAAAATGGCTCAAGAACGGTGGTGAGATGTTATTCTTTGATTGGTTGTTCTTCCATTGCTTTGAAGACCAGTGCTGTGTCTAAAATTACCATAATTGAAATGTATTGTGAAGTAGTTTATTTTTAGTTTATTTATCACCTGGCAACCACTGCAGTGCTTATTCCTCTTTGGCACCCTGATCTTTTCCCTCGTGTTTTGTTATGTAAAAAAGACACTAATCTTTAAAGAGGATCGCAATTCCGAAATAGCAGCAGTATTCTTGTCTTCATGTCAGAGTTTAAAAAGAAAATCTTGCTAAGGAACAATCAACTTAAAATGTTACAATATTGATTTTGTTAAACTATTATACGTATTATAATTGTAATCAAATCAAACTTTACATTTGAATAAAAACAATACATTTTTGTTATGGTTAGTTATATTTAGTTTGTGTCTACAGCTGCAATGACAGTTACTAATACTTCCCTGTTTTCACATGTTAGGACATTTTTTATTTCATCATAGTTTAAAACCATTGCATCAACCATTAGGAACACTGATATTTCAAAGTATTTCTTTGAGTAATATACAAGAAAATATACATATTACAGATGTAAATTTGTACACAATTTGTTGAAACAATTTTAAGAACTTCTGAAATACAGCTCTGGAAAACATTGAGACCACTGCACAAGTATCAGTTTCTCTGGTTTTACTATTTATAGGTATATTTGGGTAAAATGAACATTCTTGTTTTATTCTATAAACTACTGACAACATTCCTCCCAAATTCCAAATACAAATATGAATGGAATGGAATGACTGCCATACATGTAGAGATGCTGATTTAAGACAAAAATGCAGTGGTCTGTTAATTTTTTCCAGAGCTGTATATTTATCATCATTATCATTAAGTGTCATCACCTGATTATAAAACCATAAAACAATAAGGAAATGTGTGTTAAAAAAGTTTACAAGGAGTTATTGGAATTCCGTACAACCAATACATTTTCCTGGATTCACTGTTGGTTCATTCCAGGAAAGCTTTTGGAAGAATAACATGTTTGAAATCGAACACAAATTAAAAGTACTTTCTAAAACTGCATTCAAATTATGAATCAGTGTTAGTCAGCACTGCACACCTTTTCTGGACATTTATTCAGTCTTGACAATATAGTGAATTAAGACATTGAATTTCCACCTACACATCAAAGACCTTGGTTTCATGTAAGAGTGAACTTATTGATTATATAACTGCGAGGTTGTGACACTTTGAAAAGTCTGTTTTGTGACTACCGCTTTCGGTAAAAGGCCTTTTGTCTGCTACGGGAAATATTATAGGCTATTATATTTTTTTAAAGTTAAATACATTTATAAGATTTGTTTTACCTATTAATTTCACAATAATACATCTGGAGGTGCAGAAATTTGTATATTCCCAACATTTATCTGTGAGCTTTATACTAATTATGAATCTGAAGCAGATTCCTAACCTAACACTGAAGGTTAACTTAACGCTTCTTTTTATATACACTTCTAATTAAACAGCATCTGTATTTATGACTGCTTTTGCGTAGGTCATGTCTGTATAATTCAAGAAATTGACATTGATGTCTGAATTAGAAAGGAAAAGAGAAACCGGGGGAATCTTGTTACAAAATAATTTGAATGCTTTTCATACTATTCAGATAATTTAATAATTAATCATTATTTCCTTTAATTTAAGTATTATCCAAAGATGCCGTTATTTTGTCAGTAAAACTTCAGCAAACACTGTATTATATATAGTATATAATATTTAGTGTTTTGTAGTATATATAATCTATAAATGTTTTTCAATTCAGTTATTTCCCAGGAAGTGTTATTAAATGTAAATATTTTAAGAATATCCTTTGTGTTTTCTCAGAATATCTTCCATGCGGTTATTGAAGTACCTAGATGGACAAATGCAAAGATGGAGGTATGGTTTTATTGTTCACTCTTTTGGATGGTTTTGTTCTTTTATGCACTGGATGTCTTGAACACAGTGCGCGTGGGGCAAAGCTCATGGTGACTAAGCAGTTAATTGGATCAATTTACACAACATATTTGAGGAGGCAGGGGAAGTACTGGATTTTGCAGGGGTGTGAGGAGTTGGTGTTAAAGCACAATTGAGAGGGATGTTGACACAGAAGTGAGATAACAGGCACGGTTAGAGTAAGTTGATTAACATAAGGTTGATGGATTACCTTTATAGTTAGTATTCTTAAAATTAGGTTAAGGAGCAACAGTTAACCAAGTGAAGCATGCAGCGTTGAGGTATATCCCTATAAAGAAGCCGTTCATGCTTTAGGTTTCATAATACAAAGCAAAGACTTTACAACTACACAAGCACAACCTGACTCTTATACACTCTGCACAATTCGCAGATGGGTCAGAGTTTTGATTTGTTCTAGACCCACCTCTCTCTCTAATGGCATCTCCTCTAAATCGGAGAAGACCACAAATTCATTAAAATGGTGTTCATCAGCCCACATGGATTCTTCTTGTGGTGATCCATAAAGATAAAGACCTCAGTATATTGCTATTGTGAGTATTCAAGCAAAATTGGTATCTGGGCAATAGAGACTAAAGCCAGCAGAACCATTCTGGCATTAATCATCCCCCCCAGGACAGTTTCCTTTTGACCATTATTTTTAAAGACTGGCCCCCAAACACTGTTGAGAGGGAGGCTTAGTTTAATTCTCAGATGGAGGGGGGAAAAAAACACAGCATAACACGTCTTTCGGCATTTCATATTATTCTCCCTGCATGGCTTCCGTTTGTACTTCGCAGTCATAATGGTTAGGAAATGTTCCCAGGGAGACTCAATAATGTCTGTCATCCTCTCCCCGTACAGTTCTTAAGACTACTCTGTACTCTGTAAGTGTATTTATTGTATTGAACTCGGACTAATGGAAAGAGTCCTACTATACTGTTCTTTTAAGATGCATTGTATTTCAAAGAATAACCCTCCAGATTCTTTTTTTTCCTGATGTTCACATGTCCTGGTAATAGGGTTTATTCAGAGGACCAGAATGATCCAGTTTCATCTTTCAGGTTTCTTGAATAGCTTTGACAGGGTTTTCTGTAGACCCAAGAGGCCATTTAATTTGTGTCCAAGGTAAACCAGAACCCTGAAATCTGTATCTGAGAGAGGTGTTTATAAATGAGTATATAATTTTAAATGTAGTTTTGAGATTAATTGATAATTGTTTAAATTCAAATGTATACATTGTTCTATATAGTCCGTAAGATGCATGTCACCATTGTCCAATATATTCCAGATTGCCACAAAAGATCCACTGAATCCTATCAAACAAGATGTGAAAAAAGGCAACTTGCGTTACGTTGCAAACGTATTTCCCCATAAAGGCTATATCTGGAACTACGGAGCGATTCCACAGGCAAGTTATGCTAACAATTGGTGGAATCCTTTCCGTAACATTTTCAATTTGACAAATGCAAAGCTAATTATTTTTTTAACAGAACAGAATAAATGTTAGGATATATTTGTCTATTTATTTACATTCACATGTTGTAATGATATAAAATGTTTGAAACTTGCAGTTGATAAATGACTTCATTATTTTTAAAGGTTAAAATAATTGAACAATTTGATATCTGGTCACCTTTTGCTCCAGTTGTTTAGGTATGATGTTATCTTAACGTTATATTTCTACTCTGATAGACATGGGAAGACCCAGGCCATAAAGATGACGACACTGGCTGCTGTGGGGATAATGATCCAATCGATGTTTGTGAAATAGGCAGCAAGGTATTTCATGGCATACTAAATGTTTTGGAATTTATAAAGTAATATTACCAAATCAGTTAGAAGTGTAAGGTTAAAGTTTCTTCATCTGCAAAGAACCTATTTAGATAAGTCATTCTGACCATCATTTTGAAATAGGTTATTTTTTAATGTATTTATTATAACTCTTGTTGATTTTATAGTTTTCCAAATTAATTTTCACTTACTTTCACTTCACTTTTGTTCAGCAATGACTGTATAGGCCTGTACAGGTTCAAATTGTTAATTTTCTTCAACCCTTTAGGTGTGCGCGAGAGGAGAAGTCATTAAAGTGAAGGTGTTGGGTACTCTGGCTTTGATCGATGAAGGAGAAACAGACTGGAAAGTCATTGTGATCAATGTTGAAGACCCTGAAGCAAAGGATTTGAACAGTATGAGATATATTAATTTAATAACAGAACAGTTTTTTAGAATTCAGTAATATGTTTTAGGAATTGAATTGAGTTTAAAAAAACATTTCCAGTATGATACTTCATAATTACTTACGTGCATTTCTTACTCATTTATTTGTCATATATTGTGGTTGTAGTACAAGTTACTCCTTTGTGACTTGAATTGTCTTAGTCTGATACTATAGTGTCTTATTTTAGGGTTTTCTTTAATTACAAAAGTAAAAATATAATGTGTGTAATTCTGAGAAATAAAGGCCTTATCAGGGACTGTTTTAAACAACATTTCACTTTTAGATATTGAAGATGTCAGAAGACTGAAACCAGGCTACTTAGAAGCTACAGTAGATTGGTTTCGGAGATACAAAGTGCCAGACGGCAAACCTGAAAACCAGTTTGCATTCAATGCGGAGTTCAAAGATAAGGTATTTTACCTTTCTATATTGCTTTTTCAGAATCACACCAGGGACCAAGTTATTTTGAAGAAGAGATGACAAGTGTGTTAAAAATGTAATAAACCTTAATCTATGTTGACCTCTTTTGAACTGACTCTTATATTTTGAATATCCCTAACATCATATCTTACCGTCTAATGCAAATGAGACCTAAACTAATAGGCTTATTTTTTAGTGGAAGACTGTGTTTAGTTCAGGGTATACAAAGGGTCAACGCAGCAACAATTTGCATTGCCGTTTCCATTGTGCTGTATATTACCGTTAGGGTTTTAAAGGTGTTAAAGCCTAATATGTTTGTTTTATGTTTCCAGCGAAACACCTCAGGCAAACCCCCCCCCCCATTTCTTTCATGTTTTATCAATAAAATATTGTATGTTTTTGCAGGACTTTGCTATTGAGACAATAAAGAGCACTCATACATTTTGGAAGGATCTTGTGTCTAAAACCAATGATGGGGGACTGAACTGGTGAGTAATTAAAGGTTATTTTAAGGTTATTACACAAAGTCCATGTTCACTAAAATATCCACTTGATATATATATGGGGAGTCTGCCCAAAACAATAATTCAGCTATTGTAATGTTTTTTCTTAATGTACAGAGCATTGCCACTTATTTCCTCCAGTAATATTCTTCCAAGACTTCCACATGCAATATATATATATATTTCTCTCCAACCAACAGGAGCTTGTTTACACTTAAGTATGAGAAGGTTTGTGTTTTTTCATTTGAAGAAATTATTTTTCATTTACATTTTTTCACCCCAACAGCACCAACACTTGTGTCTCAGACAGTCCGTCCTGCTGCTCTAAGGAAAAGGCTCAGGCAATTGTTGATGCTGTAAGTTGTCTTATGCTTTCAGAGTATTTTTGTCTGCCTTTGTCTAGAAAACAATATGTGCGAATGACTCACTTTTCTGATGTTGAAGGGTTATATAATTGTCTGGGTTTGTTAAATTGCAGTTCGGGGACAATTGTATAATCAGGCTTTATTTATTCATTTGCAGTGTATGTGTAATAGTCACTTATATCTACATTTGTATATGAAAGGAATCTTGATTAAATTAGTCACACTGCATAATAATTGAATAAATGTTAGGGTTCTAAATAACTGCCTTTTAACTAGGAAACCTTACTTATTTTTAACTTATGTATGTCATTTTATGTATCGGTAAGTTATCTGTACATTAACTTCTTTATTTTCATAATATTATAGACGTGTCCTTGTGGGAGTGCCGATCCTCTTCCTTCTTCAGGTGTGTACAAGTAAACATAGCTACAATTTCTTATTAAAGGTTTTTATGTTCTTTGTTGCGCTTTCTGTGATTTATCAGGATAGTCATAAAATACATTTTTGGAATGGTTGATTACTCATTTAATGTCAGTTATTCCATTTGAACGTATATTTTGGTGACATGATATGCCGTAGTTTTAGATTTTGTTGGGGCATTGCATGTACTCTTAATCCCAGCTGCCACTGCACATAATCGAATGTCTAATTTGCACTTGTTGCATTGATGCAGAAGTATTTCAAAATGCATTATAAAGCTCTAAATCTGTGTTTTCTCCTTTACAGTGGACAAGTGGTACTATTTTGAGAAAAACTAACCCAACATGGATTTCCTGAGGGATGGACCAGAATAGAAGCTCATCTGTATAGAAAGTGTGCTTGAAAGTATGCAGAGATGTTAGGTTTTAGACAATTAAAAAGGCAAGTGCTAAAAAATCTTAATTATCAGAATACAAGATAAATACGTTTACAGTTACCACAGGAAGGTTGTTTTTTTAAACTTTATTTATCAAAGCCTTCAGTTAAAGATGATGCTGTGCTCATGCATAAAACTGTCAGTTTAAACTCAACTTGTAAAACTCAGGTGCTGTAAGCAAGTGTATCACAGTGGTTTGCTGTAATAAAAGCTTTCCGTTAACTAAAGCATGCGTCTCCCTATTTTCTTGAATATTACAGCAGTTCCATAGTAAACAAAATAGGACACACCTTCGAAGACTTCTGTGTCTTTGGCTGTAAACATTTGACAGCAGGAGCATGTTGAAGAGGCTCGCTTCATTCAGACACATCAAGCAGAGCTAGTATGACTGAGTAGTGCCTGATTGAGTCTATAGCTATAGAGAAAGATACAGGTTTCTCTCCCTTGCTAGCTATAAAAGGAGAATCACGATACAGAAAGAGGGTGATGACACCAAAGGTTAGTTTTTAAATTTGCATGTTTCATCGGCTTATCAACATCACTTCACATTGGAGAAAAGATTAATATGGGGCAAAGATTATTTGATCGTGTTCATAGGAGCAACAAGACGGAAACCTGAAGAAGGCATAGGAGCATATGCGTATGTGCAGTGTTGAGGAATGTCTCCCAAATATTAAGTGCTACTGTATCAAATGACTTTTTCAGTATCTTTAAAGCCTTCAGTTACTTCTATTTCAAGGTAGTTTTGATGGCCTTTTTGTTCTTGCAACAGAAATATAATTGAACTATTTTGATTGGGTTTTATTCTGCCTTCTTTTTATTATTTTCTATTCCCGAAGGTGCAACTGTCCATGAGGTATTCAAAACTCTTCACTGCATAATTGCCTGCCATTCATAGCGTCACAAAGTCTTAATAAACTCCATATTATACAGTGCATTTCCGCCCATTAGGGGGTGAGCTTGTGCATGTATAGAATTGTGTGTTACTGTTTGTAAACCAATTAAGTATAACTATAGTTACCTTTCCTTTAAAATACTGTGACACAAAGAAGATCATATATTTTTGTGGACAAGTTTAAATTTTAAAGATCCTTTATAAAATGTAAATCTATAAGATTTTATTTGGTTTTAAATCCATTTCAATTTCTGTATGGCAAATATATTTGAGTGTTTGCTGCCCTCTAGTGTTACTCTAGTGTACTCCCCGGTTGCATAATTGGAACCAGAACAGTCAGAAAATACAATTGTACAAGTACTGTATTAGATTAAAATATATGTATTTCTATGCTTCAGTATGAACATAGTCTATAGGCCTACATATAGGTATATAAAATGTTTGCATCACGTAGTCGGAATAAGATATTTTCGTGATAAACATGACAAACATAGTTATAATGCACGTAGAGTATAAATCATAGGTATTAATCACGCAATAAACACACATTAAAACAATATAAAGTCTTGCCCCAAATCACGTGATTACCCGTGTGGCAGCAGAAGTGACGTCATGCTACGCTGCCCCGGAAGTGAATGGCAGTGCTACGCGGTTCCGGTGTCTCGTCGGTGGCTGGGAGTTTCGGACCTGAGAGGCAGAGAGCGAAACTGTTCGGTTTCGGACGGAGAGTGTTTTACAGAAAACAACACCCTGAGGTAACACAAGCCGGCGAATTAGGGATGATTTAGCACATGCTATGCCATGTCTTGAAGGTGTGTATTGAAGTATGTCCCAGTACAGCGTTAGGCCGGACCCGTACTTGTCTCGGTAACGCTGGTCCGGTTCTGATTCACCTGCCGGTTTGTTTTGGTTCAGCGAGCGGCCCGGATTGGTTTGGGGATCTCGATTAAGATCGTATACTTCCACCGTGAACACGAAAGGAGAAGCGTGTCGTCAGCTGTCAAGTCACACGCACTTTTCACCGACAAATGTGATGATTGTTCATTTTGTTTGAATGGTAGATACAATCTAAACCTACGTGGCTTAAGTGTGTAACCGTACACCGCGCAGGGAGTGAGGGCTGGGATGCCGTGACGTCCCGGGGTGGCTGTCAGTTTTCCGGTGTCAGCTGACAATGTTCCTGCCAGTTTTGCTCCCAATCGGGACTGTATGTCGAGAAGGACGTTTAAATAAGGGCTGTCCTATTGCAACACATATTGAAGCTGGACGTCTATTGCTCTTTGGCATATTCTCAGTGTAACTTTCCTTTCCTTTGTATTTAGGGACCTGTTTAACATGAACACATTCAATGCACGCAAATGAAATGCTTACTTACCATGAAACTATTGTTTTCTTTCAGGTAACACAGACCCAGAAATGTCATTTATATTTGATTGGATCTATAAAGGGTTTAGCAGCGTGCTACAATTTTTAGGTAATGTATGAAACATGTGTCAATAAGTGTAACCAAAAAGGCATGCTACTTCCCCCGAATAATGATTTAACATGTTTATAATACCGAAACTAAGATCAATATAGACACATCCCAGTGTTTTTTTAGGTGTGAAGTTTAAATGTATATATTATTAGCTCATTTTATATAGCAGCTCCCAAAATGTTTATTACATACATTCAGGATGAAGATCTCATTTAAATCAGCCTGTTGAACTCTTCACATTTTATTGTAATACATGTTTGTGTAATTATGTTGAGATATTAACTATTACTATTACTAGTCTACTTCTGATATTCTTTAAAATAACAAAGTATAGGATTCATGAAATTGTTTGTTTTCTTTCTAAGGTGTGTCTATAATATTATTTGTAAATTGTGTATTAGTCTTAATTTGGGTTTTAGTCCATTTCTTATTTTTTATTTGTATCCCACCCCCCCACCCCCCCCCCACCCCATATATATGTGGACAAATATATTTCTCTGTTAACAAGTATATTTTGACCCTTTACAGGTTTATACAAGAAATCCGGGAAGCTAGTTTTCCTTGGCTTAGATAATGCTGGAAAAACAACATTATTGCATATGCTTAAAGATGATAGACTTGGGCAACATGTGCCTACATTGCATCCAAGTAAGTGGTTCTTAATTTTGTTTTTAACATTACTTTGGCACAGAAAACGAATCATTTATATTAAAATGGCATGTCCCAATTGGAGACGCATTAATTGAATGTACATGGCAAGTTGTATGGTTGTGCAGGGAATAATGATTATAATTGAATGCTTTGCAGTGATTTAATACAGTAATATACAAAACTATGTTTTTAATATATTGTTTTAATAGCCTCTGAAGAGTTGACGATTGCAGGAATGACTTTCACCACATTTGATCTTGGTGGGCATGCGCAAGGTAAGAATTTAAATACAAAAGCTAATCTAAACAATTAATTGTATTTATTGCACTGAGTAAGATGATCAACAAACAACACAGAGATGTATATTTTTAATTAGGTGAACGTTTCAACAACAAATTAGCTGAAAAGGCTTCTGTTATTATCCAGGAAAACGGGTCAGATCCCTTTAATGCCATTCATTTAATTTCAAGTCCAACATATATTGTGGCATGTCAATGTAGTTCATTAAGGCATAATTTTTTCTTATTCCCTTTATACAGCAAGAAGGGTTTGGAAGAACTACCTCCCAGCTATAAATGGAATTGTCTTTCTAGTGGACTGTGCAGATCATTCTCGCCTTCAGGAGTCTAAAATAGAGCTGGATGTAAGTGAACATACATACATGATAGCTATGATGTCAACCCCTTTTAAAAATAAACTGGATAAAGTAAACGATGTTCCCCGAATTATTTTAATAATATTTTGACAATTAATTCTCAAAAATATGGTAAATGGAAGTTAATTTATTTTTCAACATAAAACACTGATTTTCTTTTTTTCGGTCTCTAAGTTAGATAAAATCTAATTTAGTATTATAAAAGTAGAAATACTCATTGATTGTATATGATGGATTGCATTTAAAATCTATTATACCTTGAAATATTAAAAGAAGATTCTCTACCTGAAAATAATAGTTTACAGAAAAATATTTTTAGAGAAACGAGGATTTAAATATCAAATAATTTTGTTAACCTGCAGGCACTGTTGACGGATGAGACGATCTCAAATGTGCCAGTCCTCATTTTGGGCAATAAGATTGACCGTTCAGAAGCTGTCAGTGAAGAGAAATTGCGAGAAATGTTTGGTCTTTATGGGCAGACAACAGGAAAGGTAACGACTTTGACCCTCAGTGCTGTCTGTACCTAGACTGTGTTATGTTTCTTGTGTTATGTTTGACAGTGTAAAATCCTGGAGTATAATTGTCAGAGTTAAAGGGATTGTGTTTTTGGTTCAACAGTATTTAGGTGAAAGTTAACTCTGAGTTTACCATTGGGTTTAATATGTTCTCTTGTCTTTTGTGTCCTCAGGGCAATGTGTCATTAAAGGAATTGAATGCACGGCCTATGGAGGTGTTCATGTGCAGTGTGCTGAAGAAGCAGGGATATGGTGAAGGCTTTCGTTGGCTTTCTCAGTACATTGACTGATCTTGTCAAGACTGTGTTGTATCAGGCCGGACTGAGGTGGCTCCTTCTAACAGTTTTTGTACCAAGACATGGAAAACAAGGACTGGTATCTTAATGGAAAGTTGTTAACCTCTGATGTATTTACCTGGCTTCAAAGTACAACGTCTGATTGTCCAAATGGCTAATAGTTTAGGTGTTTACCACAATATGCTGAAATTTAAATGGTCTCAAACAGGACTCACAACCTATACTTTAGTACAGGTCTGATACTTAAAAATAAATAAACAAAGAAACAAACAAAAAACGGAATGTGCTCCACAAGGGTAAGGATAAAACAAAGCTTCCCATCCTAGCCATGGCCATGAACTTTTACATAGGCATTGCAAACAAAAGTTATTCTATGTAAGCCATTCACTCTCAAACAAGATACTGAAAATTCATGTCAACATTTCCTAAAATAAACCCCGATTTTTTTTTTTTAGAACATTTTTGTTTAGAGAACAAAATGCATAGTCCAGTTCAAGAAAAAATTTAAATGGAAAAAATAATAATCAAAAACGTTTTGGTTTTCGTAAGTATGGCAAGCACTGTTAAAATGTGTGTGATCAATTAGTGCAGTCAGTGGTTATAACTAAGTGAGCACACAAGAAAATATCGGATCCTTTTTATGGTTGAATTCGAAAGCACAAGATCTTAACAATAATCCCTAAGCTTACCACCGGGCAGTCACCTACTGACTATAACTGAAGTCATAATATAATAGAATCTCTTGAGCTGGGTTTATTTTTGGAATGCTGATTTGAATAATTGCAAAGAAGGGAAAAGAGTTATAAAATAGTGTTTTTGCCTGTGCTGCTATTGCCTTTTACATACTCAGCCAAAGACATGCAACTTAAAAAAATAATAATTCCTGAATCAAACAGTGTTTTCAGTATATGATATCATACTACAGTTTCTATAATAAGTTCAGCACAAGCAAAGAAATGGTGGAACATAACCCCTTGAACAGTTTGGACATTTGAAACTGGTTGTGGAAAAAAGTATTTTTCGGACAGCAATAAAGCGTGGAGAGCAGCAATAGCAAGTCCAGTTGAAAAAGAGGGTAAGATTGTTGTTTAAATGGATATGATCATGATAACTTTGGCACATGTCCCGTACTGAAAAACGACAGGTTTGATAGTCTCTTCTGTACAGTGGGCTTACTCACCGTGCAGATTTACTACTTCACAAATGTAATTGGCAGCAGAAATAATGGGTTAGTTTCAATATTACTAATCAAGGCACATCTTGCTTGTTTAAAACACATGTATTTTTTTTAATTATCTTTGGTTTGACATTTGTTTGTTTTTACTGAAAAATGTGGTATTGACTGACCAGTGTAGTATGGCCATCACTGGTTATCTTACTTTTATTATTAATATTATAATTTACACTAAGTTTACAAGCTTTAAAGTTGTATTTAACATTTAATGCTTTTAGGAACCTTTTTTTGCAGCATACTAAAGGTAACACTGAAACAATTTGCAGCATAATGATCTTCGGTGGGGGTTGAGGGAGGGGGGTTCTTGTATGTACTGTACATGTTAATGTAGATAATGAAGTTTGTCTATATTGTCTACTGTTTGAATTATTGCATATAACTGATAAATATTCACTGAGTAAGAATTAGAGGTGCAGAAGGTATTTTTTGAATATTAACTACTAGCAATCTCAGTATTGCTACCAGTAGAATATGAGAGTACTTATATTGCACCACAGCATAGCTTCCGGAGTTCAATCTTTGTATGTGCACTTCATGTATCTATCATGCAGCAGTTACATTTTTAGCATAATTGTAAATAATGTAAAATTACTTGGGATACTACCCCCAATATTACAGTTAATCTGCTTCTGGAACTGTCTTATAAGTGCATCACTGAAGGAAAAGGATTCCGATTTTTATTGATAGTCATAGATCTTTGGGAAATCACCAGAACCTTCAAATAATCTGCTGTGCCAACTATTGTTATCTTTTTGGCATATTTTTATTGATAAGGATCATGTCTGGTCCTTGAAAAAACATACACTGTACCATGGAATGGGCATGTTCTTTATGCAATTAATTTCTAATGACCATACTCAGTGAGGGTGTTAAGATCTCTTTCCTACAGATCAGAATATCCCCTAAAATACCCCCCTTTTTTCATTGGGGTGGAGGATGGGGAACATTTTCCTAATTTAATTTTTTGTTTGTGTCATTTCAGAATATAATTAAAAATAAATATTGTACAAAGTTGTTTTGTCCTTTGCAAGATGTGTATGCCTTTTATGTTCGCACACATTTAAATTAATAGTACTAATTATTTTTAAATGTGCGTCCCCATTAAGTGGTTAAAGGAATTTAATCATAATCAGTTAATTATAATCTAGGTTAATTAAGTGTAAATAGAATCCTATTAAATTTAAGTATTTTATTTTTAGAATTATATTTATTTTTATATTCATGTCACATTCACATTTTTGTAGAAAAAATATGAATATCAAAACCAGTGCACACTCACAATGACTTTTGAGTTTGCGTCGTTTTGTGACTTTGTATTTGCAATTACACTATCAGTTATTCTTGAACAGCATAAAGCTTCTTACAATTTGGGGAGTTTTCATTTTAGCCTATCATAATCTGCCTGCAACGGGAGAGCCAATGAGATCTTCTGTATCGTCGTCCGTTTTACTTTTGTGAACCAATAAGATAATAGAATGAGAAGTCCGCTAATGTTCGGGTTCCTTGACGTAAACGCTCCGTCTGGGTTTATGTGACTCAACCGCATTGTACACGCAAGACTAAAAGCACGTTTTATAGCTCTGCAGATTTGCCTCTTGATACTTTTGGTTGACAGAAAAGCAGTTATTTCGCTGGACACGGGCATTTATATGTACTTGAGCAGTCTTTCAGATGTCATTTCGGTTCCAGGTATGGACAGGTTTGCTGTTATGCGAGATGCATCAATAGTCTGTGATGTGTGTTTTCATTTATTAGACACGGTGTATGCATTTCATTGTATTTGGTTTGTTGAAAACAGAAATTCAGAAACTAAAACGCCATGTCAGATTGTTAGTGCGGTTGTGTGGCATTAACCAAGTCGGTTTTGTTTCTTTTCCTGTGACGTACTTCCAGGGTGACGTATATTGGACACGGGTAGCTCGGTAGAAGAAACATTCCTGCTTTGGCACTGTAACGTAATCATTTAACAATATCAATTAAATATATTTGTTTCGGTGTGTTGTAAATGACATAAATATAGGCGGATTTCTAAAATAGTGTGAATCATATACATATAATAGAACAGTTTCACAGCATTTACACTGGGAACAAATGTTTATAGGTGTTGGATAAAAACATTACATATTTCTGTAGGAATACTGTTTTGAATTTTGTACTTGTTGCACCACGTTTGTGTGTGTTTTAAACTTACCCCAATGTATTACTTTCTGGAACGGCGTTTTAAATGATCATTAACGAAAAAGAGCTTCTCTTTAGATACTTGCAAACGTTTTTTGAATCAGCATGGGACCCATGGAAGAAACGTGTTGTGTAGTGTCAGTTTTTGAGGCAGCTGGGGAGTCAAACTGGGGGAAGACACTTGGTTGCCCACAACATTTGGGATCAGGGTGCTGTGCAGAGGAGCCATTGAGCGGGAGTGGGGTTCTCCTGAATGCCCAGTCTGGGATAGTGGTTTGCCATGGTCTTTTGTTCTCCTCATTTCTCATGAATAAAGACATTAACCTCTCTGACTGCCAGGTTTTGTTTCCAGAGAGCTTCAGCAATAAACTGCAGGTTTACATACAGCATTATGATATAATAGACACCCAGATTGCCAATACTCAGAGGATGCCAAGTCAAGCAATGAACCAATGCTATGGGCAAACAAATATGGACATTCAAAGCAAGCCCAGACTGTCCTCTCAAAAGGCAGAGTTCCTCATGCTTCTGTCCTGTCAGGAATTTCAGGAGACTTTCGAGAATGTGTTCAATACGTCAGAAAAGTGGAGTTTTAACAGTAACGAAGAGGATGCTGAGCTGAACGAGATGAAAAAGGACAGCAGGTTTTTAAGTTGGTTTGCTTTGCTGAAGGTTCCTGGTTTGCTGGAGGAAGACGACCGGGTCACACCTTGGCTGTCCAGCTCTCATTTACAAAAAGGAGATGTGACTTTTGTTTGTGGCTCTCCGTTTGGTTCGGTCTGCCTCGATATATTCATGAACACCCTCAGCAAAGGCATCGTGAGCAATCTGGCTGGGGAGGGAAATGCGGTGATCCTGACAGATGCTCGCTGCTTACCTGGCACTGAAGGAGGAGGGCTTTTCATAAAGAAAGGAGACCACTTCTACCTCGTGGGATTAATAGTGTCTTCATTATGCAGGAAGGCAAACGAATGGATTGGTCTGACTTTGGTGTGTTCTGTAGAGTATATTCTCAGGAATATTAGGATGTTGGGCTCTAAAAGTGCCCCATGGCTGAAAGAAAAGTCTCGTCAGAGACCAGTGACTTTCACACAGGTCTTGTCAAGTGGCCCCGAAGCCAGAGCTCTTCAAAATCATCCTGTGGTGGTCCTTGTTGAGTGTGGCCAGCTCTGGGGCTCTGGGGTGCTTATGAATTCGAGGATAATGCTGACTTGCAGACATGTAGTGGAAAGATCATCAAAAGTGATCGTGAAGGTCAGGACTGAAGAAAGGTAAGTCAAACTTGGTTTCAGGTTGCAATACACTTTTCAGAGTATTTGTACTCAGTTTTTCATGACAGGGCTTCTTATTTCATGCTCATGTATATAATGCTGAATATTATATAGGATATATGTCAGAATCATGGGGGGAAAAGTAATTGTATATTTAATTATGCATTTTTGTGGACTGATCTGATTTACATAATTAAGTACAGTACGAACCTTTAAAAAATGTTTTTTCATCTCTCTCTTTCCCCCCCAGTTTCCTGGGTGTGGTGGGAGAAGTGATTTATTCCACTAAGGAGTCTTCACCATTTGACGTCGCTGTGGTGCTCCTGAAAGAACAATTTCCCAACATTGTAGTGCCAGCTTTAGCCAACAGCTTCAAACCAGGTAGGATTTTTTTTGTATCTTGTAACAACTAACCTATTGCAGTGGAGAATGTTTTTAGGTTCACATATTGCAGCACATTAGATTTCAAGATCTGTGGCACCATGGGAAGAGGGTTTTGATGTTCATCTTTAAAAAGAGTACAAAACAGTACTTTGAGTTAAAAATACATTTAATTCTTCTGCTTTAAAGGTGAAGTAAAGAATGGGAGCATTCAGGAATTTTCTGAAATTGGAATCTGAAAAGCATTGCTTATTTGAATTAACTTGATGTAGAGGTATGTTAAAGCATATCTGCATCAGTTAAGCTACAACCCTTTTACAGTGTTCTGGGTTAATGAAGTTTGTATCTTTGGAGATGTTGTTTTCTCAAATGAATGATGATGCAAACAGATGAGAGAGGCTGGGATTTGTTGCACTGCTGCCTGTATTTCCCCATGCAGACTGGCGTGTGTTGTTGGTGTCTGTGCAGGAGAAGATGTGTGGATCCTGGGGTTTGGCGTGTTTGGTCAGAGCTGTGGGCCCACCTTGACTGCGGGGATCCTGTCCAGAGTGGTCACCTGCAGCTCCCAGCCCGTGATGCTGCAGACCACGTGTGCCGTGCAGGCAGGGGCCAGCGGGGGAGCTGTGATTCGAGCCAGCACAGGAGAGCTGCTTGGTAAAAATACAAATTGAGAAAATGTACTTCTAATCTAATTTTTACAGTAAATACAACAACAGTAAAAAAATAAAAAATTAAATTAAAAAAAAGTTAATTTAATCCAACACTTTCTGCTTCCTGAAATGATGAGGCTGCATTAGTGTACAAATGTATAAAGTATTAGAAGGTAACAAAGGTATCAGATGGTATAGAATTGTCAGGTTGGTCAAATATTGAATACAGACCTTAGTCTGGAAGGTGGTGTATTGATAAAAACAACATAAGAACTGGAATATTTTCAACCTCATTTCATATAGGGCAGCATTTTGAGCATCATCTGCTTGCTGTTGAATTTAAAATTCGAGTAAATTAAGCGTGATTCAGTGGTGTGGTCCGCTGAGACACACACGTTGTCAGATGACAAAGTGAAAAGAGGGACCAGCTTCTTTCTGTCTGCCTTGCTGCCGGTTTTCCCAGCTGTGTTGCAGTCTGAGCCCTCGTGGACCAGCAGGGCCGGCCTCAAAGATATGACCAGAAACGTCACATTCAGATATCACAACCTTATTTTCATATTGTCCTGTTAAGAACGTGTCAACATCACATACAAATAATTGATCTCAAATGTATATAGTGCATGTCATGTAGGAATCCCACTATGTATATTTAAACTGTATAGAAAGCCACTCTGAAAATAATAAATTAAACAGTGTAGTGAACAACTTATTCAGTATGGAATATGCTTAACCCTAGCTATTACAAGCGTAAGATGGTCATGATTGTTGTACACACAGAAATAGATTCACTGGCTCAGAACTATTTTGTGGGTAGGTGCGGTGAATGAATGCAAGGCTTTGGTGATCACAAATTAATATTTATAACCAGGTAACTATATTTTTGTACCGTTGACACAGCAAAATATGTAATGTTTTTGTTTAGTTTTGAATTGGCTGTGTTACGTGCCGCATACTGAAGGGAAAGTAATACTGTAACCACACACCTGGGGGCAGCACTGGGCCGCTGCGAAGAACAGAAATATTACAGCCCTTTCAAATGTACCGGTGATAATATTACTAGTTATATATACACAAAAATACTATAGAAAATGTAATCCTTCAAGCTTCTCAGAGAAGAAAAAACGGCAAAACAAAACAAAGCAAATTTTATACCAACTAGACCACGTTAACGATCTATATTTTGTATATATATATATATAATATTTCAGGCAGTTGGAAAAATGGAAATGAGAGGATTTATTTTGTAAATTGTGAACAGAACCAGACAAGATTATTTCTTATAAATACAATGTAGGGCATCACCTCTGGCTTGCATGCTAGCTGCATTATCAGTAGGAACAGCAGGAGGAAAAACAGCCCCAACTATTTTCTCTCACTTAACCATAAATATGGCAAAGGTCATGTATGTGCTCATAGCAATATTTCAGGTAGGACTGATAGTTTGGTGTGACTGTGTCTGAATATAGCTAACCGCAAGAAGGCTAGTATTTTAATATGGATTAAATCAATTGGCACAAAATCCACCTGGCATTGAAATTGGTCTCAGGAATTTGCTGTGTTTACAAGTTTAGAATAATCTTGGGTCTGCTGTACTATTAAAAGGTGTTTTATTAAACCTTTGCTTGAATTAAATACTAGACCATGTGTCTACCTTAACCTCTTGACCGGGAGAACGATTCAATCAATCACACCTTTGAATAGATAATGACCAACTTGCATGGATTTATCTGAATTTTCTGTATTAGAAATTAAATTATTCATTGCTCAATGTGACCTTTGGGAGTGAAATGACACAGTTTTATTTTTCCTTGCTAAGGATCATTAGCTTGAAGAGAATTTAAAGTTGGAAGAAGAAATTCATACACTTCAAGTCTGCAGTTATCTTAATGAATGCATCCTAAGTAACACTGGCACCAGGCTTAAGTCTCGTTTCAGGGCATACAAAACGTTCCATTAATGGGCTCCAGAAGCCGATTACTTTGTAAGATTACAGCTACCAGCAATTGTATATTTTAATTCCCTTGATGGACAGTGTAAGTGTGTGATTTTGTTCTGCAGTCCTGCAGTTATTGTCTGGTGAAAAGCTGTGTTTGTCCGAGTGCGATGGAGGCAGGTCTCTCTCGGTGCAGCTGTGTGGGGCTGAGGCACAGACAGCTGACCCGTCTCTCCTGGGGTCTCATCACTGCAGTGCTGGGGCTCTGAATAACACGAGAAACTAGGCCACACTCGCTCCATTATCTGAGCGAGTGTCTAGTGCTTGTCTTTGCCCAAACACCTTAACTTTCTATTTAAGACATTGAAGAGTGGGCTGCTTTTGACACTCGCCAAACATAGGCTGATCGTGCAGGTTTTAGGTGAATGCCAGAATAATCGTTCTTTTGGTACTACAATTATTTTACTGTAGTAGCAGATTACATTGTCTAATTATTTGAGTGGTTTGCGGTTGGCCGCAGTTTGCAGCTGTATTCTGATTGATTATAATGCATCCCACTGGACTGCATTTTGGAACCAGTTTCTACCAAAGCACAAGTAGGGAAATATAAAAGAACAGCATGATTAAACCGGGCACTTGTCATTTGTGCTGCGTAGTGTGGTTTGCAAATTATGTCAATAGTTTAAAACTATTCAAACAGTGAAAAGTGTTTCAGCAGCATTGAACTGTTTTTTTTTTCTTCTTTAATGGGTAATGAATATTGATGTCACAATTTGGTGGTTGTTTTTTTCTTTAGATCTGTATTTACCAATCTGGGAGAATAGACCATGTTCTTTTAACTGTGTTTTCACATCTCACTTGGAGCTCAGAAGCTGGGAGGGTGGGGGATTTCTAATTTACATGGAAATAGTCATGTTAAGAACCATTAGCCGTTTAACTGGTGAGATATATAGTCAGGTTTATTTCCTCTGACTGCAGTAAGTGCAATTGAGTTTGGGTCATAAAGCATTACTACACTGCCAAAAGTAAAAGTGCACTAGAATCAGGATTAAAGAAAACCTGTTGGAGCTTCTCATTTAACATAACCTATAGTATGCCAGTAACAAAACCTGGGAATAGCATTAAAATGATCCCTGTTAAGTCCATTTTCGTGATAAGCGTACCTCAAGATGCCACTTTCCTGTTTTTTATTATGCTAGTTGGCAAAAGCAATCATCTTCCTTTGTCTGTCGAATGGTGAATTTGTATTCCTGGCAGTGTGTTTGTGGTGTATCTGCAGAAGCCATGAGCTTAGGCAGGTAAAGCCTGCATTGCTGGTGGTATGCGTCTAGGTGTTATATCTCTGGGTGAAGCCCAGACTTTGTGATAACCTTGGTTTTAGATGTGCATTTGGCAGGACGTCTCTAGCGTCTCGCGTTCACTTAATTAGAAACAAACAGAATGTTAATGGGAATCGTTCTAATTTATATTAAAAAAGCTTGAGTGCTTTGCACAGGTTTTGTGTCTGTGTTTTTAATACTAACTGCGTAGTTTGAAGCTGTACCTGGCTCAAGTCTTTACCTTTTGTTCTCTTGTTTTGGGGATTAATTGTATGAAACAATGTGATACCAATAGCACTAAGAGTGTAATTTTCTGAATTTGTGGTTTATAAAGACCAAAGTGCTTCTAGCTGTGGCTGATGTGTGTCCTTCCATCACTTAGGTCTTGTGTCCAGCAACACACGCGATTCTGCGGCCAGAGTGACCTATCCACACCTGAACTTCAGCGTCCCAGTCACCGTGCTGGGGCCCTTGCTGCAGCACTTCGACCTGACTGAAGATGCCAAAGTATTCGAGCAGCTGGACAGAGCGGGCGGTGATGTCCGAGGGGTGTGGAGGCTGCAGGACAGACGCAGCAAACTCTGACCTCACCCGGCCCGGCTCAGACTGTCACCGCACACCGGCTCCCCCCAGTGAGGTAACCACGCCTTAGAGGGCCACAGATGCGTGAAGAATACACGATCTACGGAAGGTCTTGATTCAAAGCTATCTCTTAAAAACTGCCATTTCTCAAGAATGTGAAAAGATATGTAAAAGGCTGACTAAAACATTGAATCTATAACCCAGTGTTAAATAAATACATGATATTGAATTATAGTGCGGAAAAGAATCAGAACGTTTATATTGACTTAATGAAACTGCTGCTCACTTTGACCTCAGAGGAAATTTGAGGCTAGACTCGATCCAATACATTTTTTGACTTCCATAATCCTGATTATTTCTGGGAGTATATCCTGCAAGATAATTGATTTTATTTGTCACTGGTGTAGTAATGAAATCTGGTGGCTGATCCATGTGTTACCATGGGGTTTTCTTTCTTTTCTTTTCAATTTACTGGCATGAAAAAAAAGTCGCAGAGGAGATTGAAAATTCAGGGGAGGAAAAAAGGTTGGAAAAGTAATGGATTCAATACGTGCACAAAGCTTCCCATTAGTCAGATCGTATCGGGCTTTACAGGTATGCAGTGATTTATGCCCAATTTCCAGACATAGCTGTGTGTTCATGGAGTTTGTGTGAGTAAATTAATCAGGCAGGTTGTGATGTGTACTGTTACAAGTCTGTTAGCTTTATGAATAAACATAAAAAAAAGATAACCCATGGCTCTTCTACTGTGAAATGGCTGTATTGAGAGTAACTGATGAATCAGGGAGACACCATTTAAATTCTGGATGATCTGTCCTAGGGAAGGTGAATAAAAATAATCAATATTCCAAGTTCCGTAATATTTCCCTCCGATGATGTAATAAAGCGGCCACTTCTCTCATTTAGCCTACTGTCCACAGACCTAATAGAAAGACATGGGTTTGTGTTTGGAGCAATGCCATTGGTCAGGTTTTCTCCCTACCCAAGTACTGCACAAAGATGACTGAAACAGGTTCATGGTTACAGTACTATTTTATTATCAAATACAGTGTAAATATTAAGTGTAATATACTTTTTAATGCTTAGGTAACGGTAACATTAAGTACACAGCCTTTTATTTTACATTCTATGCGTACTATTGATTGAAGAAGTGGACATAGTTGTAAGCAGGTCTACACTGTAAAACCAGAAACAGATCATTGCACATATACAAACAAGTCTACAAGTTAGTTTATTTTTTTATATATATTTTTTTCTTTCACCTTGATATTTTCTATATTACAAGAGGCTCCAGATTTCAGTTATCAATATTTAAAAAAAAATTGCAGGCGGTAATGTGAGAACTACTACTTAAGCCACCTGATTTATCCTTGTCTCGTGTAATATCCAACTGTTCGTATTTTTAGTGGCATACTTGTATTACATGCAGTGTTTTTCAAATCAATATCTCTTTACAGCTTCTCAGGCATGGATTTCAATCAGTAGTTGTTGTGTAATTCCTAACTACAATTTGGAAAACTGTTAACAAACCGATTTGTTTGTTCTTGGTGTGTAGATAACATCTTTGTGAAACAATGCCTGCTTAACAAGAAAAACAGGCTGTCATTGCTTATATAAACATTTAAATAAACCCTCATTATTTGGGGGGGTTACAGTACAATTTAAGTGTTGATGTGTGGCAGGCTAGTGAACATTACTTGATTGCGTCCGTACAATCACAGTGAAAATTACAGCTCCAAGAAAGAAAGTGGGGAGGGCACCCTACTGAGAAGCTTACTAACTTTAGCATTATTATACCAGCCCAGATTATCCTTTCAGACAAGAGTTTGACTCCTAAATAGGTTATTAATAGTGCCCAGTGGTGTGTTGCTGCCATAAGACTGGGCTTAGATTCCAAATTAAATTGGAAAAATGTCCAGGCAGAGCCTTCCACAAAGCTGTTTCCTACACAGAGATAATGATCTTATAGAGAGAGAGAGATTTATTTATTTGATCAAATCTTGTATATTTTAGGACATGAAAAGAACATAATTACCTTTTAAAAGCTTTTAGTGCCAGCTCTACTGCACAAATATTTATGTCTGATGCAATATCTGGAACTCCCATCGCAACTGCCGTCTCCTCTAGACTAAACCCAAAACATAGTGGGAATCCCCCCTGAAGGGGACATAACACAACCTCAGTGTTTCATCTACATTGTTTATTACCCAGCAGTAGTTTCAGAATTGACTTGCTTGTCCCAAATATTTGAATAATTGTTTTAAAATGCACCTCTACTTATTAAGTGTCAGGTTTTCTAAAATTCAGTCATGGTTTGTGTGTGTGTGTGTGTGTGTGTGTAGACTTTTAGGAAAATGTATATTCAGTTTACATTCATGCATATCCCCTGTGCAATCTGCTATACTTTACAAAAAACATATTCTAACTATTGCAAAACAAATCTTATCAAATCTGTTGTTTTGCATTAAAACAATATTGCTGCTGGCAGGGGGAAATCATTTGGAAATGGCGTGCGTAGATTTTCTGCGATCTAGCAATTTTGTATCAGTTTGACAGAGCTCAGCTCAGCAACATCCATTGTCTGTGCGTCTTGGAATGATTACGTGTTCAATTCACCAAAATGCATGACATTTCGAGTAGACATTTCAATATACTAGTTATCTAGAACTAAGTTAATTATAGTATGCATAAAAAGTAAATGCACTGAATGCACTTTTAAACTACATTTATAATAACATATAAACACTTCTTCATCAAAACCATTTCATTTACAAATATCTACTTCTCAAACCTTCATCGCCATTTCAAAATAGTTTGAAAACTAAGTTTGGCCACATGTTGAAAATAACAGGAATACAAGGAATCTCGGGCCCTCTGCCTTTAATGTTAAAGTGCTCAGCCATGGAAAATTACACACTGTTCACTGACATGCACTACTAGAAACAATCTAATGTATATACCTTATTTGATGGCAGGCATGAACAAACAGTTACAATTTACTCATGGAAAAAAAAAAAAAAGCTAATTGTGAAGATTCAAGTATACACAAAACTTCAAGTAACATACATATTTAAAAAAATTCAAGTAGCATAATGAGAAAAAGTACTTTTAGTGGCACATTCTTTGAAGTGTAAGATTTCAGGATCACTCGGTTGAAATCTCACGTTTAGTAATAGGGATGTGATCTGATGTTTTGTGTTCCAATGCAAATAGCGAAGAAGGAAAAAAAAAAAAAAAGCTTTTGTAATCCTCCAGGTGGCTGCTTTCTATTCCAGTACCACAACAATGCCACCTTCTCTCCCAGTACCTGGAAAACAAGTGTCAGCCAGTGTCCTCGAGCCCTCTGGGGAAATGCTTCATCACAGCAACACAAATGTTAAAGCGATCGGGTGAAATTTGTGCTGATAAAAACAAGTCAATTGACAAGCAGTTTAAAAAAAAAAAAAAAAAAAAGTTGTCCGTGAATATATGTTATATGTACATAAGTATGTACATCTCCAGTTTAGATTTAAGTAGCACTAAATCATACTAAATAACCCGTTACTTACAAACTATGTGTACTGTATGTCCGGAATACACTGCACTTGTTTTTTTTTTGTCATAAAACAGGCAAAGTGGCTATATCTATCACTCATTTAAAGCACTAAAATGTTAGATTACAGTTTATGTTCCTCTTACTACAATGAATTATATTAATTAATCTCAGGCTTTCTTTTCTAATATAACTGTCTATGAGCAAAGTTAGCCCAACAGTGACTCAGATTGCAAACCAATGCATAAATATGTTTATCCTACACAGTGTTTAAAGTGTTCCATCGTTTTTTTGTTACATAAATTCTTTTGGGAACATCTTTCTGTTTTTATGTTTTAGTCTTTTCTCCAGCTAATCCTCACGGTTGGATGCCACCGCACTCACAGCCTCAGCACGTCAAACACTACGCATTGCCGTCTCGTCCACACAAAGCACAGCATTACGTTAAATCCCATCCCATGCTTCTCTTTCATAGATCTCTCCACTTCTGCTGAAGGGTTCAATAAGAGCTGCTGAAATGGCCAGAAAAGGCTTTCTGCAGATATAATTGTATTTGTTCAGAAGTGATATCTATAGAAATCAATGGAACCAGAACATAACAGTGGCTATACAGTAAACATCAGATGCCCGAGACATCAACAGTGTAAAGCCTTAAAAAAAAAGAAAAGAAAAAAGAAAATCTCACAAGATGAACAGGTTGAGGAGGCAACCCTGTTTGTACGAAGATAGATGCTTGGAGTGAAGTGTTTGCATCTTAACGTTTTTAAGTAGTCTTCAGCTATCAGAAATTTCATATAAACATCTCTAGTTTTAATTGAAATGGTGCCACACCAGGTCAGGTCTACTCTGCCTCTGAGATACCTCCATAAAATAGTAGGAAACTGCTGGACATGGAGATAACTTATTTCACCATAAGAACATGTGCTAAAAGTCAAAACTTTGAAATTAATGTTGCCTTTTTTGTCAACACAACAATCCAGTTCTTAATTTTTGTAGTAGAATGCGATAGATACATACCTCGGTGAAACCATTTACTGTTTTTTAGTGTTGTGCTGAAAAAAGGTGAGTTTTGCTCAAAGGCCACCAGAGATAAACTAGACAAAAGGTGATTGTAGTAGGAACATTCTAAAATATATGTGATAACCCGGGTATATGTATGTGTGTGTGTATATATACACAGACACACACATATATTTATATATTCTGTCACTTACTGCACTTGTGGACATATCTGGTATACATATCCTAGTTTGGTATCGGCAATATCTATTGTAGCTGGCTTTATCATGGGTAGCAAAAATGATAGTTGTAAACCATAGGTAAGGTTAACTAAAAGCATGAAGTGTGTGCTAATTAGATTGCAGTAAAATCACAGCACATACGTGGTTAACTGCAAAATCTATGTACACAAATTATCTTGATACATTTTTTAAATCCAATTATAGTTGTAAACCATACATAAGGTTAACAGCATGAAGTGTGTGTTAATTAGATTGCAGAAACATCACAGCACATACTTGATTAACTGTAAAATCTCTGAACATTATCTTGATCTATTTTTTTAATCCAGTCGTTTTTGAAATTCTCCCCTAAAACCCCAGTTCTATATAGGTTTTGCTGGATTAGAAATAGGCACTACGGTAAGTTATTTGATATTTATGTTATATTGAAATAAAGCTGTGGATCATAATTCTCCTACTTAATAATAAATGATAAATACATAGTTTACTGTTCTAAAGTGTAGAATGATACGGCACTGTAACGATCTTGGCATATACATAAATGTTCAATTTGTAATGTCATTCTTCATTTAACATTGACATTGTCTACAGCTGTGGTTGTTCCATTTGTCTAGTTTACCTAATGTAAATGATAAGATGATGATAATAATCTGAAATGGAGAATATTGTATGATGAATTTCACTATTAGTAGATGTTCTTGTACAGTCAGAAGATTTGAAAGGAAAGTTCTTGAGAGTGAAGCTGTACCACAGATTAGTTGTGTGTTTCTTAAACACATTGACCATAGATACTACAGAGATCTCCACAACTGAATGGATTGTGCATACAAAGCAGACACCTTGGAATCTGTAGATGGTTTTATCTCAATTGGAAACACAATCAGATTTTTCCAGGACTTCCAGAATCCATAAAACACCAAAATTAGAATCCCATCGGATTTTACTGAATTACATTTTCCTAACAACCATTATTATTGTTGTTATTTTTTTACGGTGGTACAAGATCACATGAATCGAACTCAATTCAAACCAAGAGCCTAATATGCCAAGAAATGCATAATATTTGTATTCCCTAGTGATTATTGACTACATTCAGCTTGCAGTGGTTTGAAGTAAACAAACAGGAGTGCAAGCAGCACTCGAGGGGAAATGGGAAACTACTCCAATTCTGCAATGCGTACATTTGGAATCCCTCTATATCCCACTGCAAGGTTTCTGAAAGACCTGGAACAAACTGAACCATGTGCTCCCATCTCGAGTTTAAACCTCTCTTCATAGGCAGAAAGAGCAGCGATGGGAACAGCAGTAAATTGCATTAGGTACCGCCTGGATAATGCTGCAATATACCATCTGTTTTGCTCACCTAATACAGCCTGCTGCAACCCTAATGAAGACCACTCAAAGAACAAGTGCCAAAGAGTTCTCGCCTCCACTGCTTATATTTGGCTGGCTTTCCGTGCGGCAGGCTGTGTGTATCTTGTTAAGAACTTGCAGCTGCTTCAACCGAGGCAGCCCCTGTTCCTTTGAGACCCATCAGTCTGTGTCAAGTCAGTGGAACTCCCATATTTCAGCAAACAACATCCAAAGATACAGGCGTTACCATCGCCGAGAGTCAGGCAGCCAATAAAGGCCGGGCACAAAGCTGTTGTTATTGTTTGCATCTGTAGATGTTGTCACAGGCCTGCCTCCATTGCGATACTTTGTGATACACAAACCATTAACAGCTTTTGGGTTTGGTGTGTCTTTGGGAGCTTTAAACGGGGAATGTGCTGCTTAAAAGAAGGAAGCTGAAAAACATGCGATCAGAGGGAAGGGTTCTATATAAGTGATATAGTGTATCATAGGAAAGAAAGGCTGTGGTTTTGTTCATTAGATCTCTGTACGAAATCATTCAATAGCTAGTGTCGAAAGATGTTAACCACTCTGTTCTCAGCTGCGTGGTAGCTGCCTCTGATCTGTGGTACAGATTCTTTCCCCTGAACTGTGATTAGCTGAAGCGTGTAGCATGAGGCTGTGTCTGGATCCTAGCGTGTGCACTGTGAGTGTCTATGACTTCTGATGCTAAAGACTGCTTGACAGAAAACTCTTTTGTACGGTACACACACACACACGAAAAAGATATGAAGCTTTACACGTATTTAAGACGAAGCCTGATCATCCCCAGAGGCAATGCTGTACTGAATGTGGTTTTAGTTTCTGCCCTTTAGTTCCCAGGATCGTTTCTGTCAGAGTGAGCGCTGCCCTCCCGACCTGGCCCATATGACACTATAGCTGATCGGATGTCACTCTTCTACCAGATGTATCCCCCATCATCAGCCTCTCCCGCCTCGCCCTCCTCCTCCTCCGCCTCTTCTGCATTCTCTTCCGTCTCCTTCTCCTCTTCATCCTCCCACCCGACGCCGCTGCCGAAATCGCCCGAATACCCCACCAGCTCATCTGAGAGGACGGACGCAGAGTGAGTGAGTGAGGCCTGCATGTTTGTAGCATGTTCAACAACTTCCAAGCATTTTAATCTATTGAGACTTTCAGAATAAAATGTTAATATCAGTCACATACTGGTATAAAATCTCCACTATTCGATCACAAGCTTTTCATACACTGCTCCCAATTTTCTACTGATGGAGAGAGACATCTTACCACAGTCTGGGTTGCCATGGATTCGGGATCCCATCAGCTCCCCCCCATGCTGGTCAACACACCAGCACTCCCCTTTGCTGGGGTCACACTGCAGCTTTCTGTAATATCCATCCTCATCACAACTGGGAATATACATCCCTAACAAATACAATAAACAGATCTTGTTAATAATAATACCACTTTCATAATTCATTTTGAGGTTCAGTGAAATCAGAAGGGTGTGACCACTTCTCCACTCTGTAAATACACCGTAAATAGGAAACTAACTTACAGTCAGCATATTGATTTACTGTTCATTAGGCTTTCTAAGAAATTTAGAATAATAAAATAAAATGTATATTACGTATAGATAAAACCAAACGTATATTATAAGCAATGTCAGAAAAGGGGGAAAGAAAACACGTGTTGACGTTTAAAACATGTAGTTTCACTGGCAACACAGATAGGAAAACTTTGCTTTCTAAGTATAAAATGCAAGGCCCTACAGAAGCAGGCAGGTTTGGTTCCCCGTGCTTGCTTCCCACAATGCACCTGGGCAGTGCCCTTGGGGAGTCCTGAGGCGGTCACTGCCAAATCCACAGCATTCTCCCAGCTGCCAGCATTGCTCTCTAATCCCCCACATTGATTATGAGGTAATCCCTGCCTCACGCTTGTGATCTGTTTAATGAACCTCATCGGTCCATTGGATCCTGCCAAAAGTGCTGTGTCATACAAACATGCTACCGAGGCCTGTCACTGGCCAAGCCCCCGGCCCAGTTCTGGCTAGATCTAGATCTAGACTAGATCCCAACTGTTACGTACCAGGCTTTTTTTTGGCCACCTCCTGTACTTGAATTTTCTCCAGTTCAGCAAGGCAAGGTGGCTCTAAGGACAGAAAGAGCAGCTATAGTTCAGTGAAGCCTAACATTGAAATAGGTTTCAATAGCTTTAAAACAGTAACTTCTAAAATAACAAAACAAAACAAAAAGCCCTGAAGTGTGAAATTCTGAAGTGTTTAACATTGCAACTGTTTTTCAGAACAGCAGACTCACATGCGTGAAAATGTGTGCCCTAGAACAAAGTGACAAACATTTCCTATTCAGGGATTATTCACAGACATATTCCTTGCATGTGCTGTAGATTTTGTGCTTGAACACTTAGCTCCATGGCACACAATACCATTCAGATGTCTTAACAGAAAGCATCCCACACTTGCATGAGACACAATGTGGAACGGTTGTTGGCAGCCTTGTGGGTTGTCACGCCATACAGACCGAGTCTTAAATACTGGCTGTTTCTGCATCGCTGCCCAGACGAAGGTTGCATTCTCAGCGTTCTGGGAGCCAGGCTGTCAACAACCAGCGTCGATGGAAATGTTCACTCCCTTGTAACAGCAAAGAGTCAAGCTGTGACAGGCCTGATTGAGCCAGCGCAGCGCCAATGAGATTTGTCCGTCTTGACCAAATCTGAGCAGGCTTAGATCAAATATGAGCCGTGTTATTGTTCTTCTGGAGTGTGCTCCGCGGCGCCCAAGTCAAGCTGGGGTGTGTAAAGCAAACTACGGATCAGTCATTTGCAAAGCCGTGTGTGATCCGGTCTGTGTCAGAGCCCCTAATAGAGCGATGACTCATCCAAAGCCCTCCATGTCGAATTCAAAATGAAATTCGGGATGCTAATAAAGTGGATGTGCATGTAAGAACGAATGCTTCTGGCAGGGGGTTGCTTGCTCTTTATTATTGCAATTTGACTAACTGCAATCACTGTCTTTGATTTCTAAATTTAGCATGCATTTCCTGACCTCGGAAAACCGCATGGAGATACGCCGATGTCTATCGTAGTCTATTGCTATATTTTCAATGTGTGAACTACACCGATGTAATGCCGACTATAACTGTGGGATGTTAGCATTACTTTGTAGAATAAAATAACTAAATATGAAAGAAAATAATCACTATATTTATTTGTATTTGTAAAGTACTCTGTATTCAGATTTATTCAAGCTCAAACTCCCAACGTAGTGACTGTTCCTCTCCTGTCTATAGCTCTTAATTTAAAGGCAAGGACTTACTTTCCCTCCAGAAACAGAAGCACCATTCTGCAGTGGAGACCTGTCCGTCTTTGTACGTGTCACAGGAATTGAAGAAAGGCCGTATGCAGATCTCGTATTTGTCCAGGTTAATGGCTGCCAGTTCGGACTGGTCCAAATAAAGGTCATTATTTGTGTCCAGTTTGGAGAACATCCAGCCAATAGAATCCTTGCAGCTGGCCACCAGGCTCTTATCCAAAACTGCAGATAAATAAGGAAGATTGTTTAGTTATTATACCAGGTATCAACGTTTCCTGAGATTTTTTCAATTTTGTAAATAAGCTTATTTTAACAGGATTATCAGCCTCCTAGATTCACAATTGCACTGAGTAAACTATGAACAGTGCATCATGCATATTAATATCCAAAAAGTGCATGTGTGAGTAAAACACTTGCAGATTTGAGAGGCACCTTCACCGAATCAAATCAACAGAATTAAAAACAAAGAACCTTCAAATATTTTTGAATCTGAACGAAAAAGCCAAGTTTTGTAATTCAAATATCATTAAATAATGAACAGATAACCGACTAGACAATATTTTCTGACTGCTGCATGCTGAAGTTAAATAATCCAAGACTACATAGCTACACATCGATTTTCAAATTGAAAAACAGTGTTTAAAAATTCAGGGATTCTCTGGAATTCAATCAATGTCGGTGATGTAGGTGTGAAATTATATTAGCTCTTACTGTATGTTCATTTTTCTCCTGAATTATTCATTTTAATATAAAATAGTGCTGTGTCCTACGAGTATTGATTAGCTCTCGACAACACGGCAGAAATGTGAATGTATAAAGGGAAGGTTTAGACACAGTCGGCCCTCCTCACTAGATGCAGTACTGGCTCCAGGTTTTCCCGAGTTGTTCTGCTTGGCGTTTCCATGAAGAAGCTGGAACCAGTCCCTGAGACGATCACCCAGGTCAGCCAGGTCCTGCCCTGTGCAGCTCTCTACAGAAACACAGAGAGAGAGAGAGGAGATCTCAGTCACAAACACAGAGAGAGAAGGAGAGCACACACAATGCTTGATACTTGCTGTCCTGTTAACCCAAGACCCAATTGCAGTCTTACATATTTTTCCTGCATTAGAAATCACAAGTCATAATTAAAACCATTCACCACGATTGAAGTTTTAGCATAATCAATACCCAGAGCCTATCAAATCGAATCGATTTTTGCCAAGATAAATGTGCCACTAAATAACCAATTAGCGAACAACTTGAATCAAAATGTCAATCATCCGTGATCAGTTTCTCAATTAAACCTTTACTACATGAGTAAGAAACCAGCCATAGGTAACTGCAGGAAATTGATTTAGATTAATAAATGATTTAAGAAAATCTTTTAAACTTATACGCGTCATCCATTTCCCTGCCCTCATTTAAGAGACTGCAGTACAGCTCTAATAGCTCTGTTTTGCCCTTTTTATTAACTTAGGATTCAACAGGGAATTTCCTACAGATTTGCTCTGCTGCTCAATAAAAACATTCTGACCTATGTTGCTGTGCTGTTCTATGCTGCTGGTTGGCGTTACGTACCGTGTTTGCTTTCTGTATCAGAAGATGGGGATGGGTCCGTAGCGCAGGGACACTGGCCTGTACATTTCACACTCAGCACCTTGCCGGTCAGACAGGCCTGCTGCTCCAGTTTACACTGAAAGCACACCAACAGACAGGTGAGGGGCAGACAAAACTAGAGCAACGGCCTGGGGTTGACACAGGATTAACAGCTGTTGTTTAACTAGCAATGAGAGAAACAAGTGACAGCCCACTTCTCATTACTCAGTCTATATTAATAAGTGATAAGAGGCATAGACTCTATTCAAATAAATCCACACGTGAGCATAGAAATACTGTTAATTCAAACACTGTTTTTAGGCAAAATGAAATGCAGTCATTTTACTTTGTGTTCTAAAGGTCAAAAACTAATTTAAACATCTATAAAATTGCAAACTTCAAGAAAAACAGTCTGGCATTTGTTTTAGCATGAATCTTATCTCAAACAAGGCATTCAATCAAGAGAGAGTGTGCTGTGAAAGCTGTACTTGTGTTACGCTGGGAATAAAAACAAAAGAAAACTAGATAAACCATAATTCATTCCCCTACATTTGTATGGGTGCCTCTATATAATAAAAAAGATCTTTCCACGTAAAGTTGTTTTGTATTCTTTATTTTGTGGCCTCGGTGGAATTCTGACTTTCATTTATTATTTAGTTCCAACAAGAACATTTCCATCAAAAGTCAGACCACTGCTTTTTTTTTTACTTCATAATTTAAAACATAAAGTACTTTAGCTGGTTACTTTGGGGCTAAATCCACCACAACTAGTCTCATTTGAGGACTTGCTTCCACTGCACAGCATACAGAAATACAGTCCACACAACAGTGCTGTTCTGCAGCTGCCGATCAAGGACTATACTGATTGTATATTGCGTTGTCTGAACTGTATTACTGTTGTGGGGTGGGATCGTACAGACGGCAATGACGCTTGTTGTTATATGTATCAAGAGAAAATGACCTCAGCCGTGCCTTGAATTATTTAGGGCGTCATGCATTTGTGTTTATATCATCTCCAAATAACCAAAGAAGCACAATTTTGCATCAATCTATGTGCCAAAGAAATGTTTTCAACTGTTCATGTGGATTATTTTCATGCATCAGCTGTGTTGTGAAGTTTGAGAGTCAGTGTGAATAGATATGCATGTTTTACCTGTGAGGCATAGTTGTGTCCATCTGTCCCACACACTGCAGCAGTGGCAGACACCGGGCAGGGTTTGCAGTTGTTTTCATTGAGTTTCAATGCAGGTTGCTTGATTCTATGTAAAACAAATGAGAACTAACTGCAGTTATCTTTTTGTGTTTGACTAGGCTAGAGAATTGCTGATTGAGTCTGTATAATCTTCTCACCATCATGTCTGAGAGGGACCTGGTATTTTTAGACCTATACTACTGACTAATTGTAAGATCACATTTAAAAATCAAATTTAAGACCTGACATTTTACATTATCTGTAGGGCCCTGTAAAAAAAATATATAAAGATGTATCAGAGAAACAGCTGAAAGAATGAATATTATGTTAGAAATGACCTTTTTTTTTAATGGTTTTGTAATGTGGTTATCAAATGGTTCCAAATCAATGCCATTTGTGAAGGAAGATGAAAGATCAGTCAAACAATTAACTCTCCGTCATTTACTGTCCAGTAATTTATATTTATATATAGAAAATGCATCATAAGAATGAGCAAAATCTCATGCTTTTAAATTCAGCATGACTTCTTTAAAAGGTATTACTTTTTTCATTTTGATGGCCTGACACTAAGGGTTTGTACTTAATGAAGCTGGATAGCAGAGGTATGATTGCTCTTCATGCTGATTTCCCATTTTCTCACACTTGGAACAAAATTTCAGCCTGCACGTCTGAAAGGGTAATTTCCCAGAATAAGTTCTGTATTGAAAAATTGAAATGTCCATGACTGTAGACAGAATTTGAAGGTAATGTTGTAGTCCATGAATTGTTCTGATTATGCACAGTTCTATTTTTGTACCAATTAGCACATCCCGTTTAACTGAGAAAGACAATGCTTATAAAAGCACATGGCACATAAGGAACCATAAAAGTGCAGGTTATAGCATAATCAATGGTGCGATGTCTTGAAAATGACATGAAAAAATACTAGTTCAATTCAAATATACTCAACCATAGCAGACATTAAATGGAAATCAATATCTGTCTTTCCCTATGGAGTCCAACACTCTTCGTACTGGTGAAATTGCCAGAAAGGCACAAGTTGTACCATAGATATGATTTATTCTAAAAGGCCACCAATCAGCCATATAATAACAATGTCACAATACTGTGATCTTTTCATGTTTGTTACTTTGCCTCATGCTTTAGTGCCTGGATGTTGTCTCAAGGGTTTGACGCTTAACCCTGTGTGGTAACACTGACATTTGGCTGACAGGACACAACTTGAAATGTGATGTCACTCTGTTGAACTCTTTGGCATAGCTTGAGATGGTGACTTTGGACTGCGACTCCTGGCGCTGTTGCTCACCTGTGCTCTAGTTTCTTGCGGTTGACGCACATGGCTCTCTGGTAGCCCTGAGCAATGCAGACCTTGTGTCGACTGCATTTCACCTTCTGGCACGGGTCCTTGGTGGTGTCCACAGCTAGAAAGACAAAGTGATTCAGTACAGCATCCCAGGGAAGCAATTGGCGCAGCACCCGCTGTCTCCAAGAGATCAATCACTGACAGGACACCTCTCTGCCAGGTGTCAGCATGCGGCAGGAGCTAATATTTCAGTGCTATCTGCCGTAACAAAGGCACAGTGTCTTGCTAAAATGCACATACCTTTCCCCTGCTTTCCCTGTTCTTAATTCAAAGAGCTGCATGTCAGCGCATAGCAAGCAAGGATTTTTCAAATTGAGACAAACACCGGCGCTGTATTCCTCCCTGCTGGTTAATAAATAAATCCATCAACCCAGCCTCGTTTTTTCCGCCAGGTCCATCAGCGGCGAAGGAGCCATCATTTACAAGCTGAGTGCTCGCAAACAGTAGTAAACTCTAGTACAAGGAAAACGGATATCCTCAATTACGCGTCAGGCTATATTGTTCACCCGTGATGCCTTTTGCAAACTCTGCTAACAATGTAGTAAACAAAGACAAATTTATTCTCAGAATGGCTTAATTTAAAATGTTGTAGGAGAATGAGCTGTGGTCCAAGCTGAGCAAAATGAAAAACTCATCTCTACAGATCTCTTAAGAGCATATATACTGCATTTGCTTGTACATGTAAATTACACAGTAGACTTCCTTAAAAAAAAATTCTAACAGAAATGAGGATTGCAGACTTTGGACTTTTTATTTCTGCTAAATAACTTTGCTGCATTAACAAATGCAATCGCACCTTAATGTTGTTGTCTAAGAAGCTAATACAACAGAGGGCTCAGTTTGGAGTACATTTTATATTTATAACCGGTGATATCAAATCAAAAGGCATGCAATAGAAAAGCAAATTCAATCTTTCCTCAGAGCATAAAATGAGAGTACAGTCACAGTGACTTTTAATACATGAGGCCATGACAGGAATGAAAAATGTTTCTTGCATCCATCCATAATGTTGGACTTTTTCATATATTCATCACAAACCCATTCATCTGACAGGAAGACAAACCCTTTCCCCAGTGATGGACAAACGAATGACAACACCAGCTCAATTATAACCAACTGGGTGGAGATTTAGCAAAAATGTCTTGTGCCGATTAGGAAATGTGGAATTTAAAACATAAAAAAACTCATACTATAGGGAATGTGGTATAATAAATTACAGAAATAAATATATATCATTATGCTTGGGGAATTTATAACCCTGATATCTTTCTAAATGGCTAGTGATTTTAACAGATTTTACTGTATATCGTTTTCTGTACATTACCTCTCCCTCACTTTTCTCTTCCCAGCAGGATCAATGGTTCAATCTGAGTTAATTTACACTGATGTATTAGTGTAATGGAGGGAGTAATAGCTTAGTGCCATCTCAGATTGGTGGACACCTGTCAAGATGTGAAAGATTTCTGCTTTAACACTCACTGTCTCATCGATTTCCACCAGAAAAAAGGGCCAGGCAAAGGGTAATATACAAGAAGCAAAAAGCCCAGACTGTGCCCTCAGAGCCATCCAATGTACAAGATACTGAGGAAATTATGCCCATTTAGTTCACCAAACCTTGAAGATCCTCTGTCTTAATCAACCTAGTCAAATCTGGGCTTGAGCAAAATCAAGAAATATAAGGAGTCACGGTTTCCTAAAAAGGAAAATAAACACATTTACCTGAGTAAATATAACAGCCTGGTACGGCAACAAAACACAGGGCAAACCTATCTGATATGTTACAGTCTGTCCTCGTTCTCCCCCTGGAGAGTTCTGAAAAATAGCCCACCCAGGATTAGATCATTTGAAGAGTACAGAGAAAGCCCAAAGCCAGGAGCCACTTAATTCATCTGATCTCAGATCCACAGAATACCCTCCTCGGTGTGATTTCTGAGATACTTCAGGTGTATTGGTGTTATGAGATAAGCAGGCCGGGCTTAGAGTCTAAAAACAATCCAACCCCAGGGCCTTCAGGAATATTTAAGGAAACCGGGGATTGTAGGCAGAGAAAAGGGGAGGAAATGAGACTAAATCAGATATTACCCACAAATGCACACAAGAAAAAGTGGGTTGATAGCTCATTAAATAAATGTTGTCTGTTTCCATTGTATGCTAGTCATGTACTCATCCCATGAGCATAGCTCTTTAACGAAATATTTGTATTTTCAATAATTAAGGGAGTTTTTCCTCTTGTATACTTTGGTTTTGGATCAGCTAAGAAAAGATGGGAGAGAATACTAATAATCTTTATTTATAAAAGTATTTAGAAACACGCAGGACAAATCCTTGCAAATCCACTCAAGCATACACACAACAATGCTGCTACATACATAATAATGTAGCCACACTTGCTTCTGGTATTTCACTTTGCACTTTAACTTAACAAGTCTTGGCAGCTTAAAGCAAATATGAATAGGATGGTGTTTCCATAGAAACTGGCTCACAGTATCGATACTGGCATGTGCTGCACTGTGATTTGCCGCTTGCTTTGTATTAAAGGAACACAGAGGTCTCTTTTGCTGCCTTTCTAAAACTAAGGACGGAAACATGCTTCACAGCACAGGTATACTAAGCTTTCAAATGTAAAAAACAGAATTAGTCCTCAATTTCATTATCTCTCCAAATCCCACTTACCAAGACAAAATCCAGATAAAGTAGATTATACATATCTATAGGCTGGTACAATCTGTACTCCCTCGTCTATTTTATCTTGTGTGGCTACCTTTTAGCCCTCAATAGCTTTTGACGTCTAGCCAAAACACTATAATTTCAGTGTCAATAATAATTCAAAGCCACATTAAACCACAGCTGGAAGGGGAGATTAAATATTTTTCCATCTTCCTTGCTGAAATACTTTTAATTCCACCTGATTTTCATAAACATGCACATGATTAAAAATGACACATTCTTAGCAACCAAATTTGAACATATTTACAGCAAGTATCATGTATGTATCACTCCATGCTTCACAGTGAGTATGACATCATTGATATCATCTTCACTTCTGCTGGTCTGGGTACAAAGAAGGGGATTGACCCACAGCATCTGAATTACTGTCACGTTAATTTGGACCATGTTTTGTGTTTAAAGGAAACAAAAATTTAGGACACACATACATATACGTGAAGCTCATATTAAGAAGAACGCCCTACCTGCTGAGACTGGGCACTGGTGGAGAACCCATTATAGCTACAACCTTTCTCATTTGAAGTGCATTAGATTTATCTTGGGGTGGGGGAGGGGGAGAGGAGGCAATGAGTAAGTGGCTACAAAAAGCTTCTTAATTAACCCACAGAGACTCTGACAAAGTGTTTCAGTAGCACTGTTGCAATTAGTGAGCAGAAAAGAACCATTTTAAAGGTAGAAACTGAATATTTATTCTATTAATCAAATTAAAACAATAATACTTCAACTCAGACCCTTTCAAATTAATCTTTAATTTGCATTCAGTGTTCTCAAACCGAGCACACACTACATAATTACTGTTCTGTTTATGTTTAGTACTTTAATGTTCCCTATATTGTAGAGTATGACAGTTTTATTTAGATTTTCTGCTTTATTATATGGCTACAAATGTCCTTGTGTATTCCTTGCCTTCCTTTACATTTCTTTTCACTTTTCTATAGGAAGCTAAAATTTGAATTCTCCAGTGATTTTCAGCATAAAGTATGTAGAAGATTTGACGCATCTTCCTGGCTGAGAAAGTCTGCTTCCCCAATTCCGCTAGGGCGCCCCCTCCTCTTTGGCATCCACTCACTCTTGCCAAAATCCCGGAGATAGTCCTCAAATATTTATCAATATATGCACACCGCTGTCATCTATATCTTAAAACTTTAAAGGAAAGATATCACACTGATTTTGTTATGCTGGAAAGTGACAAATCTTTCAATCACTTTTGCCCAGCCTTATTAATTCAGTTAAAAAGAAAGGGAAAAAAAGTTTGAGATCAATGGGGCTTGTTGAATTAGTCCCTTTGGGGGTAAGATCAATGTTATTAAAATGGATATTGCCCCACACAGCTGAAAGCAAAGCCCTTTAAGATACACATTAACTATTCAACACATTGGACAGGCAAGTGAGAGACGTTACTCTGAGCAGTAATCACGGCCGTCTTGTCTTTTGAAAGAAATTCCCTTACTGCTTCAAAGAGAGACGGGATGGGGGTATTGTGGATAAAGAACTTTGTTATTGTTTGTTATCTGCAGTTAAAAAATATGCTTCTCGGATGTGTCAGGCAAGCTGCTTAATGAACTGGCAATACACTGAGATTCTTCTTTGCTCTGTTTTCCCACTGTATCTCTTCGTCTCTCTAAAATCAAGCTTGCAATGTATTATCACACAACAGTAATAAAGGCATGATTATACAAATTATACAAATGTGTTCTACTGTGTGTGTTCCTTATATTGTAATGAGATGATGAACTATAAATAATATATATATATATATATTCACCCAACCAAGAGAGCAAGCAGGATTCAGAAGTGGATATAACATAATAGATCAAATATAAGTTGTACAAGAAGTATTGGAAAAACACAGAGAATATGAGCTTCCGCTGTGCCCGGGCTTTGTTGACTAGGGGAAAGCATTTGATTCAATCTATACAAACTCGGTCATCAGGGCTCTAAGAAATCAACACATTGAAGAAACTTATATAACTCTTTATTAAATATATCTACTACAATGCTACATCAACAATCCGACTCCACCAAGACACTGACCAGATCAAGAACTACAAGGGAGTACATCAAGGAGATAATCTGTATAAAACTCTCCAAAACAACTCTTGAAGTGTTCAAGACATTGGACTGGGCATCAAAAGGAATCAAGTTAAACTGAGTTTATTGGAACAACTTACAATTTACCAATGACATCACCAAATTTAAAGAAAACACCCCACCTGCAGCTTCAATTTCAAGAACTGTCAAGCAAGAAAACTGAACTTAACGTGAACCTGAGTAAAACCAGTCATGTTTAACAGGTTTGTTAAATCTAAGAAAATTGAAATAGATCAACCGATATGCATAGATGTAAAAAGTCTATGTCTACAAATCAGTGCAGACAGAAATATTATGGAAGAAATCAAAAGAAGGGTAAAAAACTTGTGAAACCTGGTCACTCAATATAAAAATGTTACAGGAACTGCGGACGATATATAGAATAGAATAGAATAGTATAGAAAGATAGAAAAATAAATGATAATATATGATATAACTGAAAGAGTGAAAAAATATGGCAATGGGTCGGACACATTCCAAAAAGAACAGACAAAAAATGGCGAAAGCAAGCTATCAAATGGATCCCAAGAGATGAAAAAAGATGGGAAGATTAAATCATAAACTTTGCAGGCGTGTCAAGCTCACTGATCAGCCAGCAATGGCAGAAACTGCAAATAAGTTTGTCTAGCTACCCATTCACACCTCCTACAGCCATCTCTCCAGTCCATTTCCACTAGCTTATTTCATTTTCTGCAGGAACAAAGCCAATGACACTCACTGCTAAATAAAGGCCTCACAGCTTTTACTATACTTCAGCTTACTGGTGATTAGACAACCATTACTTTTTTTAAGACACTAGCTAATGGACTGTTCACATTTGAAGGCTTAATTTTGATATCAAATCAATCGAAAATGTTTCGTTCTAACAACTTCTGATGAGTCGTAATTCAGGGATTTGTGAGTGACCTCATTTCATTCTTGTGCAATTAAACGTAATTACTAGTTCCAGTAGAACGAACTGCACGCTGAGAACATAATGGAAGAACAGATTTCTAAAGAGAACTTTCACAGGTATATTTATTTAGATTGCAAAGAGTAAATAATGAAAATCGCAAGCTGAGGTATGGCAATCCTTAAGACCCAAAATCTTCTACAAAAACTCATCCAAATACCCGACCACAAACACAGTGGTATATATTAAAGCTGTTGAATACTTACCCTTCACCAAAAAAGATCAGAAGCTTTCTTTGTTGAGCAGTTATAAATATAAAGTATGCAACATTGTATAAACTATATCTTCAGCCAACCAGTACTACTGTTAATTGAATTATAATATGCATTAAAACAATGTAATAATGGGCAAAAATTGATATCAAGACTTGAAACTTACTTTCATCTGAGCCTTGATTTTCATCCCAGGTTCGGACATAATCATCCTAGAAGGGAATGGAAATGAAAAGTTAATACATAATGTGAATGTATTTAAGTTGACCATATGTTATTTCCTGTATATACACGTTTTTAAAACCAATACTTCTATACTGTTGTTGTAATTTTACTCAAATATGACAAAACAAACATTTCCGAATGGTTTAATTCCAAAGGATAAAAACTCAATAGACATGTAGTAGGAAGAACAAAATGGTTGATTGTAAAAAAAAATAGTGGAGGGTATATATTGTATTAGTAACTAGGTTCATCACAGTTTATTTGTATTTAAACTCAAGCCTGTAAAAGAAGGTCCTTAATAATTTGATACAGCAAAACATATTTATATACCATTCGCATATGTATATGATAGAATAAGACTCTGTGAAATAGAAATGTAATTTTGTTAAACTTCTAGATAGTCACTGGATGATATAGTTTTCTCATTTTTAGCCAGACAATCTTCACATAAATTGCGCCTTATGTACATGTAGATGACAAGACATTTGAATTAAACTAATGGAAATAAAGCATAGCACACGCTACAGATTTCATTTACAGCTAGATGGTCCCATGAAAAACAACCTTATAATTAGATTTACATCTCTGAGAACTGCAGTCATGTCAGCAATTTATAACCCTAATAGCTTTCTAATTATTGGAAGACTTTCAAAAAAGGTTTAGAAATATTTAAGTGGCGACGGAGGACAGCCCAAGTTGCGGCACAAAATATAATTTACTGGAAATGTCAGAGTATCCGAGTTAGTTTTGTTTGTCTTTGCATTTCATAAAACAATAAATCCACAACAGATGTTTTCTCAAGCAATGGGCTTGAATCTACAGTAGTCACAACAAATCATTTGAGGATTTAATACTTCTACAATGGACAGACAACGAGACATTTTGTCAAGCAGAAAAGTTCCTACTTCAGATTTTCTTGTTGTCTTGTCTCTCTGCTGCTTGGGAATCAAACCCTGTATCTTTAGATTAGGACTATGGTTTTCAAACTGTGCCTCTTGTGTAAATCATATAGAATGGTAATACATCAAAATCCTCTGCCGAGTCATTATTTCAAAGCCTTTCTCCACTCTGCTACACAGCACAAACAGCTAGGGCACAGACCCCTTCACTACACTGTACTCTTATTTCCTCTTGGTCTTCAATATGTTTAAAATAGCTTCAATAAGGAGTTCATTTCAAAGCTCGTCAATGAGAAGATATACAATTTCAGACCTCAAAGCTATGCAATACATTTAATTAAAGAAAAAATAAGTTTGCTGATTCCCTCCACTTGAGGAGAAAATTTTATGAAGACCCGGCACATTTAGGTAAAGTATTATCTTTTCTTATCATCCGTGCCTGACATTCCTTTCATTCACTTCTTCATCATAAGAAAGTCAGATTAGGAACTGGGCCAGTTCAGATGGATTCAGAACCATCAATTTCTGATTTAATTAATGATTTTATTGCAATCTAAAAGGTATCATTCACAGTAGAAATGTAACAAACAAATTCAGTATCTCCCATTTCAAATTATAACAACAGATAGTATACTGGAAATTAAAGCCGGCACTTTGACATTGAAAATATCTTTGCAGTAGGTCCAAGAAGGGGTGGAGAGTTGTGTTTGGTTTCTTCCCAAAATGACATGGGATACATCAAACGGGAAACGTGTTCAGAGAAGAATACCCAGATTCACAAGACAAGAGGATAGCAAGCCGGCGCAGTTTAAAACATGTCGAGTATTCAGAAGAAGGGCGTCAGGTTTGCAAATGTAATGTATATAGTTTTAACACTTCCCTCGCTTTTGCTAATGAATGTGTTCAATAAATTAGCGGCCTCATTCCCACCTTATATTGTATTTGTTAGGTTAGCGGCGGTTAAAAAGCTCTTTCTCTCAATGTCACCCCTAGGATCCAAGGGACTGTTCTAGATAATGGAGATATTAACTGCCTTAATTAATGTGGTCAGGTAACATCTGCAACACAGGGAGACTTGGACAGATTCCAAATCTCTGGGTTAAAAAAGACATCACATGCAAAGAACACAGGCAGCACACATTTAGAAACTGTTACTAACCTCCACTTCCTGGCGTAAAGAATGGCAGGGAGAGCAGAGGGGACAGAAAAAGAGAGAGAAAAATAGTTAGTAAAAAAAGAGCATTATGGGTTTGTTTCATGAAAGCGCCGCCTACCAATACACCAGTTACCTTTGGCTGAGGCAGGCCATTGTTGTGTAACCTGTCATCCCACACTAAAACTGTTTACAAATGGACGACAGATATCAACCTGCTTTTTTCTTTTTCTGGTCTTTAATGTGGTAGTAAACTACATCACAAAGTGGATGACGCTCCACTATTAGCAAACTATCATCAGCAGCCACTTCCATGGGCTGGCACATGTCCTAATTGCAGGCTGATTCATAGCTTGCCAGGAATTGTTGTTATGAATTGCCTCCCACCAATGTCATCAAGTCATTCGTACGGCTTCGAAACACAGATGTGCCTTCACACACAGCGATGGAAGTGGGCTCTTGCGGCACACTGGAAGCATGAACACAGTCATAAAGATTAAAAGAGGCTCATTATCGTCATTTGCATTGTACATAAACCAGGCCAACACCCAGGAACTTCAATCAAGCCTTAATGGGTGTAGAGTTGACAGATCTATTCAGAGCTTTCTAGGATGGAATTCATTCCCTGTTCATTTCCATCCCAACAGCCTGGACCTTTGAAAACCATCAGCATTTAAACCCAAGATGCTCATATGTACATCTGACATCTATGTTCTCAATTAACTTGCGATTCCTTTGCAGTCCCTACCTTATCTTTCATGAGCTTTGAGTAAAGAAAAAAAAACAATCATCTACAGGTGCTTTTGGAGTCTTCCCTGGTCATTTCCTATGATATAATACTTTTACGAGCCTTTCAACATTAGTTTTAGCATTTAAAGCCCCAGGACATTTTTAGGAAATATAGTTGACTTGGCTCCTTTCTGTAACTCATATATTAAATACAAACCCATTTTAGAGATTTATACCTCCATATTTAGTGTTGCTCTAGGCCTGTGTAAAATATATCACTATCAAAATTTACAGCACATACTGGGAGTGCCAAAAAGGCAATAAAGAGTGACACCTGGAATAAGTACTGGGTCATGAAGAAAAGGCCAGTCCTTCAGTTCCCATACATACTGTGACTCCATCATGGCAGTTAATGTTTTTCTCATTGGAATAAAACTCAACGTAAGTTATATCTAAAGTACTGATTCTGCAGTGTAGGTCACAATGCCGTGACTATTAAAGCTGAATTGCTGATACTGTAAGGAATATTTATCAATATTCAAACTTTCCACGCTGCTTTGCTGAGTGAATTATAGTTCCAGATGTAGAATAACCTTGTCCGACCTACTGAAGTTCCACATTAGTGGGCTTCGGTCGCAAGACTTTATAGTCTCCACATTAATCTGCCGCGTCTGATGCGCATGTTATTGATGCTGCCGCTTCTGCATTATTTAACATGCTATTTATATTAATGCCAAACAGTATTGAAAAATATTCTGCCAACGAGAAATAACAGCATTTCAAATCGATCTTTTTATGGATGCTTGTTTTGCACAAAAAAACCCTCTTCATTAAAGAGGTAAAAAGACAAGTTGAAGCCAATCTATCATTTAATTGAATAAAAACTGTAAATCCAGCCTAAACAGAAGGAGAACTTTGAATTTTGATCTAGTACTTCACAAGGCATAACATTAAATAACATTAGTGTTGTATGACGTTATATAGCACAGAGCATACATATAAGGTAGCAAACTACAAAGTGAAAAGCACCACATATATTTCAATAATTTACAAAGACACATTGCAACTAAGGCAATGCATTATGTCTAAGCACATTTCAACAAAGTAGTTTTGAAAGAAAAAGAAATATATATATATATATATATAAATATGTATATTTTCTTAATTTAAATGTTCTTGACTATCTTCTATTACAAGGCACAACTGATTCTTGACTGGTCTAAAACAAAATGTCAAGCCATGTTTTTGAATGATTTATTTTCTCTCAATATAGTCAAGGGTTCAACACAACCCTTCCCAAGACAAACCCAATCCGCAATCCCAAGAGCAGTCAATGCCAACCCATTTTTTCCAATAAGGTGCAGGTGTTAATCCACCAGCTCTATAACAGGTGAAGGGTTCAAACCTTATTGCCTGGTCCACAACTATCAAATCAATGTCCTGACATTGTGGGGCACTTTGAAGCGCACTGACACCCTTATCCGACTGGAGGGTTGAAACCTAATGTTGTCCCAAGAGAGCCCCTGAACCCTTATCCAACCCATTTTATTTCCAGGAAGACTCAGGGAAATGGGGGGGATTATGTCTATGGATCCCCAGAGTGATTGTGTTCGTATCAGAGAAGCGACTATTTTGCCATATGTCAACATGACTGCAATACGTTCAGTGTAAAATGGAGATCCATGTCTAATCGAGCTTGACTATCCACACGGCCCAAATGCAGCAGATTCCTCCAGGAGTGGTTTAAAAGGCTGAAGCAGGCTGTTATTTCTTGGCAGCAAGCCTGGCAGAGATGTCCCGAGCGCCACTGCTGTCAATGTGCCTGACCTCTGACGAGAGCTTCATGCTAATGCAACCGGAGTATCCCATAATGAGTTTAAAGACATTTAACACTAAACGAGGAGCAAAAAATATTGGATAACGTTTTCTTATCTTTCTTCGGATTCAAGCTTAAGATTTCTTAAAGAAGTGTTCGAACAGTCAGATTGATAGATGTAAGCAATAAATTTTTCAGGGAAATATTAGGCATAAAATACTAAACAGACTGGAGTTGGTTATATTCAGTTGTCCTTTGATATACATAGGGTTTTGGAGGACCTAAGGAAAAAATGACGTATTTGACAGTTGAGAAGAATATCTGAGATTGTAGTTTATGCAGTTTTCCTATATAATTATGTTACAATTTTGAGAAATATGCTATTCTGAAAGCAGTAATATCAGATTGCTTTATAGTAAAGCACTATGCTTGCTATATTCTGACAGTTCGTCTAGTTCGGGTAAATGGCATGGCACAGCTTTTGTGCGGCAAACATTTGATTTTGCTTTTGGAGATTGAAAATGTAGGCTTTCATCTTTTCTCTGGACTCTTCCCTGCTTCTCTTTTTCTTCTTTCCTCAGAATTGCCTCTGCCTAAACTTCATTCATCTGGCTCGGATTTTCGCCTTGACTTGATATTCACGAGCAGTTACAGATCTCTGGCTGTAAAACCCAGTTGTCACTTGTTCCAGACAACAATGTGCCATCCATTGTGGGTGACTGGTTTCAATTCTATCATTTTGTTCGGGTTTACTGTCTTCGTGGCAATTATTTTCAAAGACCTGGTGTATTTCTCCTTGTGCCACTGAAGCATTACCTAAACTGAGCAAATGAAACTGGATACAGGATGAAAAAAAAGGATTTCAGCAGCACTAATCCATCATATGCTGTATCATACTAACATCTCCACAATCGTGCTGTCATTCTGTCCCATATTTCACAGTAATAAGAACCAGCAGGAGATACTTGAATAAGAAGCAGCACGTTGCTAAGACAACGATCTAAAGGCGTCTCTTCATTTTTATTTACTGTAATAAATGGACAGAAATACAATTAACAAATCTTACTATAACATTTCAGCTTATCTAAAGTTGGAATGATAAATCTCACTGTAATTTCCCTTTGAGGGGTTTCCTATCATTCACCATCTTTTACACACAAGACTGACCTCTGATTGCTCCACTTCTCCATCCATCCCTCTAAACACTTAGTCATAAACTTTAATGAAGTTCTTTGAGAAGCACGATGCGATCGATACAGTTTATCAACATGGTTTCCTCAGTATAGAAATGTTTATTGATTCCACCAAGGTTCTGAGATGTTCATTTTGTTGTTTTTTAAAAAGAGCTGTTTCCACGAAACATGAAAAATTAACTATATTTATTTCAAGAAATTGGCCATTGAACATTAATTTTCATTGATAAAGTCTCCCCTGTACAGAAGCTGAGTCCTTGTATGTGTATGTGTATATATATTATAGCTAAAACCTAATGAAACATTTAAGCCCATTGGGGGCAAGTATTACCTACCCAGATTACTGGATTAAGGTTGATTTATATATGTATTGATTGCATAATGGGTCATGAATATTTCCTTAATTAAGTAGACATGGCCCAAAAGCAGGAAAACTACCACTCAGCAGAGTGTAGGAAGCCTCCAGTCAAAACCATTTTCACCTTTAAAGCAACAAGAACAGCTTTCACCTGCAATTAACACTCAATGGCCCTACTCTTTTGATTTTTGCCTTCACAGATGTATCATGGTGGAGAGGCGGATTGCTCTCTTGCTTATTTGCAGTCCCCGAGGGGTTCTTCCAGGCAAACATCGCAGTAAATCGCTGGAGAATCGGAGGGGCTATTTCCAAATCTGCTGTTCCGCGGTTGCCAAGGAGCTAACAGAGCCGCTGCACTCTGTAGATTTGCTCACACACTTCATACAGCCAATTTCACAGCAACATGACTGCTAATTATTTGTCACCATTTCTCTTGTGCATCACTGCTGTTACAGTAGCATGGTAGTACTGTATTTCATGTCTGACATTGCGGTTTTGACTATTTTTGTAGTCGTCAGAACGAGTGTTTTCTAGCCTATACTGTATTTTGCTTTAAACTTCCATATGCAAAAAGCATCATGGAGAGTATATATTCCTTATATTACTATATTATAACAGCCATACAGCATGCAACATGAATATATATATATCCATCTTTTGTTTTATATTCTATTAAATATAGCTCAGTTATTCCACTGAACTACAAAACATAAAACAACATTTTGTCTAGCATGCCATTTGGTGCACAGCATTGAATTAAAACATGGCCTGCTTTCTAGCAACACAATTGTGCTACCATGCACTTAGAACAAAATGTTCTTAGGAAACATTATGCACAGCATCATTGAAAAACAAATACAGTATAAGAGTTAAGATACATGACATGACATAATTTAAATTACATTCAATATTAAACCACTCTGGATGTTAATGACCAGAATATGATGTACCTTCACAGTACATTAACAAGCTCATGGCTTCCATATTCTGAGGAACAAAAAAAAATGCATTTAACAAACTGAACATGACCTAAAATTAGAACTAAATTGTGTAACATTCCAGACACACACACAGCACCGGATGTTGCCTGATCTTTTATTGAACTGCAGTGAAACAGAAAATGCTCATTGAGAAAGTCAACGCATCTGTTCAATTTAAAGCACAGTCAGGAATGACTCTAATGGTTTTTCTTCAGAAGCTTAGGATTCTGTCATTATATTGTTAATTGTAGAGAACCCTGTTACAGGAGCACGTGTTGCCCTGTGTAGTAATCTGGGTCTAATGTATTGACTTATTGACCTGAATCTCTGGTCCAGATTGGAATGATCTACTGGTACCACCATGGACCAGTAAAAACAGAGATAGGTTTATTTTATCTATGTGAATGCTATGGTAAAGAACCCAGACAACTCTATGTAAAGGAGATAAAACCATACGAGGACATGAAAGGGGTTAAAACAACACAGACAGTGCAATGGAAATATATAGTTACCTATAGTGTATCTTATATAGATTATTTCTTACTCTTCTGCCCCAATGGAAAATAAAATATTGACATTACAAGCTTCCAAAGTCTTTCTGACCTCCAACCGATCCAGTTTAGTCATAGTTCCCCAGAGATCTAAATATCTCACTCTACAATAATCAGAAAACACATAATGATGGCAGATATTACCAGGAATTCCCATCAAGGAAAAGCATAAATGGGGAATGAGACATCAAATAATAATGTCAATAATAATAAATAATGTAAATATCAAAACTATTCCTTATCCTATTGTTCTTCTTCAGCCATAAATCAGATGCCATATGGTATGAAAGCATTCAATATTTTACACATTCCACTACTGCTTTGAGTCTCTGTTCATATGTTGCAGTGTTATATAAAGAAGAATAAGGTTTATCTTGTCCTTAAACAAAATGAAGAACTGAAAGTAAACTGGGTATTGCTACCTTCAAAAGAATGTCATTAAAGCGGAGTCTGCAATGCAGTGTACAGTACTGTCTAACACCCCACCGTTTTGGAAAAAAGCTTCAAATGTTTTTATTTTATGACATTTTTTTTCTTTTAAAGTGACATTGCTTTCCTGTGATCTGCAAACTCGCCATCAATAAAGTGAAAATTGGGGTGAGGGGTTAGAAGTACTATCACCTTGAGAAATCAAATAGCCGCAGGAGAAACTACACATTCTCCTTCAGCTCTACAAAGCCGAGTAATTTCAATTTCTCGAACTGCTGATTCTCACTTTTCCCCTGCAGTGGCCTATCTCATTTCATTTCATATCAAATGGCAACCTGCAAATTACTGGAGACTGTTCGAGCAGGCCTGGATTTCTGGTTGTCGTATTGTCTCCCTCTCTCTTTCGTCACTCGCTTTCTCGAACGAAGCAGCACAAGTTTTTTCTATGACCTAAACACTAATAAAGCTTCTAATAAGGCAGAAAGTGATTGCCCCATAGTGTTAACCTATATTCATGCCTTTCCTCACAAAACAAAAGAGAGGGCAATACTCTGACTGACTCACCTTGAACTCCTTTGATTATAGAAATGTTTCAGTTGCTGTAAAACACCTTCTCAAGAATCGTCCGCATAAACTATTCACCGTCAAGCTTTTGGGAAGGTCGACGTTCTTGCATTGCATCACAAAGTGAGCCTCCTACTTAATTTATGCAGGGAGTCCTCCAACTGGGGTTTTCTAATTATCGGCACAGTGGCACATCAAAAGGACTGCTTACAGCCCACTCCTTTGACTTGAAAGACGGGGCCTTCACAAGACTTTTCTTCATGTAAAAATGCACATGCAGGCAATGGAGTCTGGGAGCTGCTTTCAAACTGAATGGAGTAATCCAACACCTGGAGGGGATTTAGACACCGATGGATGAAGAGAAAAATTATTTAAATTAATCCCACAGTAGGATGCAGAGGATTACCTTTTCTGTAACACAGCAAAGAGAAGGAAAAACAAGGCAGGCTCATTATTTTTTATACAGCTCAAGATTTGGAAATAAAAGCAGATAAAAGGCAAAGTGGCCTAGACAAATTGCTTACTAGCCTTTCACACTGACAGGTCTCAGTGCAAATCAAGTTTTCAGTGGGTTTTATTTCTATTAACAAACAAATAAAAAAACTATTCAATGCAGCCTAGTAAAGTTATACAGATCTGCTTTCAAATGTATTTTTTATAACCAACAACATACATCTTGTCAGGCAAGGATAATACAGACTTCACTTGTTAAAACTGAACTAGTCTTTGATGGGGCAGGTAGGGTATGCACAAAGTACAGTCTAAGGAAAAGCCCCCCCGGTCCTTCTGTGCTGAGTGAAATTGTCAGACTCTAAAGCCTACTGATAATTATGAACCTTCCTTCAGACAATGATCCTGCCTGAAAAATGATTACGTTATTAAGAAAACACTCTCTCCAAATCACTGCCATTACATTGTTATATTGTCATGCAAATAGGCTTCGAGTCTCTTCATAAATGCTTAGACTTGCTTATACAATGTGGATAAGGATTCCTATTCTTGTGTTTTCTTACACTTTGCTTTAATTCAGGATCGTATAAGGAAAACTGCTGTCGAGCAGAAAACTGTACACGATGGAACAATCACCGAAAGACAGGGAGCAGAATTATCAGGAAAAAATATGTTTGTGTGGTCAGATTTAGAGAAAAGGTGGTAGGACATCCTATACCTTAATTAATGTATCTAATTTAAAAACAGCGTGTTCTGATAAATGTCATAGGCGATTAGTCAAAATCAAAGCAATTGTTGCAAATGAAGGTTCAGTTTATGAGAAACGTTGATTAATGATTTTAATTAATGATAAAACCCAAAACTGACAACGCTAACTCTAGACAACAGAGCTGTTGGAATAGAAACAGCAGAGTAAATCAGTATGATAGTGTTAAGTATCGTGGCTGATTATAGTTAATTAAACTACTGCCTGTTTGGGGAATGCACACAAATTGCATTGACTTCTAGCTATGTTACATTCATCCATCCATCCATCCATCCATCCATCCATCCATCTATCTATCCACCTATCTACCCATCTATCTATTTATTTTAGACATGATGCCTTATATGTCTTTAAAAGAAGTCTATCAACAATAAATGAGACTCTTTCGACTGAAGACAGGCTATTAACGATTCTGCTCAGCCTCCGACTCCTGCTGGGCGCTTTGCTTGATTAAGGTCATCTCAATATGCCTGTGTTCTGCATATCTATTACTGTCTCCACTCTGGCAGATTAGCGGGAACACGAATACATTGACATAGACAAGCAAGGTACAGTAGGCATCGTCATTACTCATCGATCCACCACACATCTGTCTCCGCTACAGCCTCCTGTTGCTGCGGAGACTTTTACAGAGGGGGAAGGCAAAAATGACAGCCTAGAAAAATCTGATGGTGGGGTGGCTGGCCTCTTACATTTGATCTCCAAGAACAATCCAAACACAGAGGATTCAGAGGAGATGGCTGGCAGATAGGCAGCTGATGCATCCTCTTCTCAGTGTCTTATTGTAACAACAGAATTACACCTACAGAATTATAATTGGGGTCACCGCAAACACAGGATACGGCAGGAAGCCTCTCTCTTGGCACAGCCTCAGAGGAACATTGTTCATTCCTCATTGTTCATGCAGTTAGTTAGCAGATTTATATTCAAACAATACGAAATTGTCATAGTCAAAATCGTTGTTCTCTTGCAGTAGTAAACCATTAGAATGTATACATGCTTGTTTCTCTGGTGTCTGTTTCCACAAGTGATTTAAAAGGTTTAAGCAAAGACCGGATAACCAAGGAGAACTACTGACCTTTCATTTTGCATTCCCTGAAATAAGATTCAAATTGATCCATCTGATTACCAAGCTTAAAATGTCCACTTTCACAGCATACTGTCTGTAGTGTTGTCTTGTTCTAGTTCATCCCTGTGACAGCCTGTGAATTCCAGTGATATAACAGGCACTCGCTACACAATGTAGGACAACAAACCAACAATTTGCTTAGGCAACAAATCGATACTTTCTACTGCAGGTCAAAGCCTTGTAAGATGCTGGTTTTGAACAGTAGCTGCTTGACCTAGAGATATGAATGTCATTTTTAAACAAGAGAAAGGAATACTTTTATCAGCTTGTTTTACAAGAATAAAAGAAACAAAATCATTCAGGTCAAAATAAGTTTATGGGTAACAAAGAAATAAAAGACCCAAGCAAAACTAATTTTGATCAACTGAATCACAAAACAAATGTACCTTAATCTTGGAAATTGAGCTCAAACCTAAAGGCTGTATAAGGCTACTGCTTTTCAACACACTCATATTTCTTAGCATCAGTTTTACATACATAAATGCTGGTTGTCCCAGTAGTAGACATGTATGTGTTTTCTTATCCTCCATGTACATATTTCCAATCCTTCCTGTATTAATAAAGTCTTGAGGGCATGCTCAGCTTAATAAATACAACAGGTATTGTGAGCTCAGCAGCTCTGTGTTGAGCCGGCCACCATGCCAGGAGTGTTGCCAATGGCAACATGCTTCCCCATATGGTAGCAGATCTTTGATAAAGGCCAGAGGCTGACAGCTGACATACACTAAAACACCGGGCATTCAAAAAACAGTTTGAGTTTTAATTCTTTAAATCATGTATTTATTAAATTTACATTATCCAGTTCAACACTAATTAATCATGATGGGTATTGATTGTAGTGCAGGTACAAAGAGGCCCTAATCAACCCATTTCGGAAGACCCTGAATTTCCACAAAGACTTCATTACTGACACATTCCAGAATCATTTCCTGTCAGATTAAAGTAATACCAACTCTTTAGCTACACAGGTGCCACCACATAACAACAACCCTGACAAAAACTCAAAGGGTAATGTGTTTCCCTCCTTTTATCTGTAACATTTTTAATAATAGTAACTGAAACTACAAGATCTCACAAGATCTAGCGACTATAAGGCAGTGCACTTATAGACAGAAACATTTGCTCTGTATGATAAATTCAGCATAACAGTGAGAAAAAAGTATGGATTTCTTCAAGTAGACCAATTCTAGTCATTTTAGCAAACTGTTTATATCATTTATACTCTCATTTCACTTCTTCATTGTTCTCTCTTCTGCAGGGAAACAAATTCAGATCCTATACTGAGTAGTTTTTTTTATCAGATTAATTTCAGGTTTTACAAAAGGTGTAAATCCATGCAGGTGTAACGGGGCTCATTCAGTATAATGAGCATGTTACTAGTGATGTATCCCCTCAGTTAAAGTAGTACAGTGTTAAGCCTCCCGCGTCAGGAGTCCCGGTCTTTTGGCAGACTTAACACTCTACTGTGCTGGAGTCGCTGAGGTGCGGGGCTCGGAGGGGTGCCTGTGGTGCACAGTTCGAATCCCAATCGGGAAGCTATGACGCATGGGCTATACAGGCTATCCTCTAAAACACTATTATAGTGTTGTAAGTTGTCCCATTTTTCAGTTCTTACTAGTGTCCCCATTAGTTTATGTGTAAAACAAGTAAGACTGATTGGTCTATGATTACGTGTACTGCAAGTGAACAATAGGTTGAGGTGTGACCCCTCTATAACCTCTCCATCATTAGCCCATTGGAAATTAAATTAAGTTTAAGACATTTTCCACTAAGAGTAACCATCTCCAAAAGCCCTGAATCAAAATGTGACCCCATGGCATAGGATCTCTGTGCCTTAACCTGTGGAGACCCTCCACAAAGCCCAGACAAGCCACACCACAGCACCTTGAGTTCAAAGACAGCACTCTGACATGGACTACTCCTCAACCGTTGTGCTGCTGTGCTCCTGCATTGTTAACACCGAAATTTTCATTCTGTAAAAAGCACTCTTCCAAAGAGCAGAAGAAAAGGAGAGAAAAAAAAGCTGATTTCTGTACTCAATTAGGATCCACCTACGCTGCTGGTAGGTGGCCAACATGCCCTAGAGTACTTTGTTTTCCCTCAGATCTGAGCCCAGTCAATCTCGACTGCCTATCAAACCAGTGACCTCCAATTTAAAAGGACCTATGAGTTCTTCAAAGCCTTTTAATAAGGCAATGCATTTGTATCTGCTGCCTCCAGAATAAAATCACAGATATTCTTGCCATTTATATCTCATTAGTTACCAGTTGCTGAACCGACAGATAGTTGCTTTGTTGGTCTGACCTTCAATTTTGCCTTGTCCATATTAATCACAATTTATTATTTGGCTGTTGTTGCAAAGTTGTTGTTTTTTCACTGAAGCTCTTAATTGGGAACGTGGTACAGAGCTGTCCAGCTTTTCTGTATTTTTTCTTTTTGCCTTTCAATTTCAATTTTTACAAACTCTATAGTAGTAAGCAGGAAAATGATAAGGAATGACAAGAATTCCTTATTCACCCCATAATTTAAAACTCATATTCTTGCAACTCACATCCAAACAGACGGCACTAATGATCAATGGACTAAGACTCCTTTCTTGGATTTTGCATGTCAAGTCCTTGCAACCCAAAGCAGACAAGTGACAATACAGAGTAATGTAACGAGTCCCTGTTCCATACAAGCAGAAAGAGTCTTTTGTACCTCCCTGTGAAACCTTAACTACGAGGTTCCTTGGTAACAACAGCTACTCCTACTCCTCTCGCTTCCTTTCTTCTAATGTTCTTATCTCAGCACATAATATGCAAAGAATCAAATGCTTGTGAATTAAACAACTAAACGCCAATTATATAGCAAACGCTCACACTCCGAGGTGGGAGAGAAATTATGTTATCATAACACCCCCATTTGATTTTTTCCCACCTACAAACAGTCATATTTCCCAGTCGCCAAACACCACTTCACAGTCGTTTGGTAATGCCGTACCAGAATAGTTTACAGTGGAAAAAACAGAAGAACAATGGACTTTAAAAAGTCCCAGCTGGAATAGAAGAAACCACATGCTCATTGTATTGAATCCATATTAATTAATTGAGGAAGGGCATGAGTAATGCAAAAATATGAACTTGTTTTTAATGTGACTTGCTGAGTAATTAACTTGGACATGGCCAATAATTATGTAGTAATTCATATGGATGTAATACAATGAGGACAATGTCTGTCTGATCCCAGCAGGATGTTTCTTTGAATGCTATTCTCCACTGTCTTTCCAAGTTTTACTTAAACTTTTATTTTGAGCTTTTTACTTTGATTTTGAGGAGGGCTCATAACCAATCAATGCATATCATCACAATATGCCTCTTAAAAATAAAGATGCATATATTGTTCTTATTTTATGGGCTTGGACTAATGTGGTTTCCTCAGAGCAATGGCCAGATTCTTAATGTTATTGGCTTTGCCCAGATCAATGGCTTATTTTCCAGTAATCAGTATGCGCTGGCTGAACCAAGGCAGGACAGCTGAACGCCTAGTCTCCAGCAACACACACAAAGAGCTTCCAGTTTTTATACACTTAAAATCATCTCAGGCAGCCGTCCCCAACCAGAATTAATGAGAGACGGAAACAAGAACCTCATCCACGAGAGAAGCTTCCGTGCACCATCCCTATCCTAATGATAAAAACAGAGGAACTGAGAAACCATTTTCTAAGAAGGATGAAGCAATTTTCATTCATTAAAGATTTAGAGGATGGTATAACAGGTGCAGTCCTAAGGAGCTCTTCCTGGCTGGAGAATTGTGGTGCACTTTAATGAGCTCGTTCCTGAGAGAACTGCAATCTGGGAAGTTGATTTCTGATTATAATGGAAGCTGCGTTTATATTTGTATGACACACGTATATATTATTCATATATTTATTTAGGCAAATTACAAAATCTCTGGCCAGAACATAGGGACTAAATACGGGTTGAAGACTGGCCCAGTATTCTGAGAATGTCCATGTATGGGTTTGCTGTAATGAGAGCATTTAATCTAATGTGAGTGAGCTACCAATTCATTATAAATGAACTAAAAAAAAAAAAAAAAGAAAACAAGGGGTTTAACAGCCTGTTTACTTAATTCAGAGAAGATAGCTAAAAATAAGACCAGCATGTTTTAAGAACAAGCCACATCTTATTCCGGTATTCAGCCTATACCTTATTAAATTTAAGGAGTAGATCAAACTATAAAACATTCTAGTATATTTGTCTCAGACTTTTGGGGGGGTTTGCTAATGCTGTTGAAGCATAATATAATTTTGTTTTCATAAACTAAAAGAGACTAAACATTCTGAACCACACTGAACTATACAAGAATAAGATAACATTTTCTCTCCAAGCTCAGATTTTTTTTACGTATTAACAGATTTCAAAATAGAATATGTAAAATTACACTCAAAGCCATTTTCCCAATTCTGGGAATACAGAAACATTAGAACTAATACAGTGTTTATTGCCATGAATGTGTAATTGTTTTAATTTGGTTTGCTTTCGTTATAAATTATGGGGGGGGGGGAAAGGCACAGTAGGAGAAAAACAAGTATTTGGGGATCAACATACACACAGGAACAAACAGGATATTCAATACAAAGAGAAGAACAGTGGGCATGGTGTGTTTAGCAGATGCAGAGATGGAAAGAACAAAGAAAGAGTAAGAAAGAGGGCTGCGTCTGCTAAACAACACAGCTCAGGTGGCCTACTGTTGCACAGCTTTTCGAAGCCTTGCTTGGTGTGCAAGCCCCCCACTATCAAACCAAATCCCACTTGACTTGGATCCTTAGTCATACATCAAACCTTCAGCAGCACTGCCTGAAACTGAAAGGTCAACAGAATATGACGTTCCTGCAATGGCTTCTTGTTTTAATAACTTGAAAGTTCACCTACATCAAAACTCCTATCCAGTTGTTTTATGCTGGAATGCTCTGTAATAAGTAAATAGATACCTGAAAACAAACCTGTTTTCACCACAGAGGAATACTCACAATTGTAACTTGCAACTACAAAGCCTAATACATTTACAATTGTTTTGTTTCTATTGCATTTTAGACTCCAAATATACATATCACAGCAAGGTTAAAAAACAGACTATTCCTGGTTTCGTTGCATCTGTAAAGATTCTACCAAGCATTTTAGTCCAGGCCCTAGTCTAAAAGTCTGTAATTCCATTAAGAACAAATGTACTATAACTTTTAATGTCCCATGAATATTTATATGAAACATGACACCATGCTAGAATCAGACAATCAAGGCCAGCTTTAACTATTTTAAGTTGATGTCCATTTTGGTGGGGAAATACATTCAGGTTTATATGGCCAGTCACTTCAGTGAAGTGTATTGAAGGGTCAGCTGATTTCCAATACTCCAAATAATGTCTGTCTCAGTTAATCAAACCTGCTATGAGTGAGAACAGTACATGTCCCCTCATGCAGTAACTGAATTTCATCATAAAACTATGCATAATACATATTACAGAGGCAAAACGGTAACAGTCCCATTGTTTGTGGTGCAATACCACTACGTGACGTTTGTTTGACACCATTCTCTCGAAAATCTCAAAATAAGGCCAGCTGCAGTGATGCAGAGGTTTCTCAGGGAACGGACTGCAGTCCCATCGCTGTACACTGCTTAAGGCATGCCTAGGACAGAGAGATTTTGCTACCATGCATAAAACGAAAGGATCCCTGAAATCCCAATCCCTACTATACTTGCCTTTTATGAGGCACATTATTACATTAACTTTCTTTAATTACCTTTAAATTATTTACATATTGCTTTATCAGCTTCAAAATGAGCAGCATAATGACTATGCTTTATTTATTTAACAAAATCATACTTGCTTGTTCTGTATGTATAAAAATCAGCAACCTACATAAGAACAACACATTGAAGGATATGTTGTGCTTTCTGTTGATCGGTAGCTGTTCAAGACTTACGGCATCCGTTATGATTGTGAATTAAGACTGGTGGCACACAAAAATGCTAAGTAGCCTTGTTTCTTTTACAATCAACACTTCAGCATTGACTTAAGCACCATTTTAATTATGTTGTGGGTTTCTGATCAATAAAAGGTTAAATGGTCAATAAAAAACAGTCGCACTACCATATTTCCAATTGGTTTCCTTTAAATATATTAAAGTAACCCTTAACTGAACTGATAATACAATTCTGCTCCTTTATTGATTATCTGATTGCCCTTTTGCCTGATGAAAATAAATGTATGGTGTAAAGCGCTCATGTTAATTAAAGTACGATGTAAGATGGATGGATACAAACCTGTTGAATAAAATAAACACATATTATTCGGAATGCAAATCACTGAGAACTGGCTATAATGATTCTATTCAACAATTAAAAGTCAATCATAAAGCAATGTTTATCTACAGCAGAGATCTGTACATAAAGAACAAAACAACACATATATGAAATCACTTGAAACTTTAACATTTTCTATGGAAGATATTGCTCACTGCTGGAATTATTTGACAAACAAATCACATTAACTTTATGGATCAAGTACTGTGCTCAGGTCCAAAATCTTATTTTCTATGACCCCAAAACTTTATATATTCTCTACTCAGATTAAAAAGATAAATGAATTACCTCCAAAGGAATCTATTCATCTAATCAGCATAAAGAGTGAAATGTGTCTCAATACTCAGCTATTCCAACGGTATACCTACTTACTAAAAAAAACCATACAAACTTTCAACCATAGAAGTGGCACTTCTATACACTTCTGTATACAAATATTGGTTCAGCTGGAAATTATATGGTGACGCTTTCAGTTGTATTGAAAGGCTAAATCCCCAAATAAGTTGTTCTGCTTGTCACAACATCATGCAACTTAGGCAGTTTATATCTGGTCTTAACAGTCTTAAATTCTCAAGGATGTATAGGAAGACTGACACAGGAGCAACCCTTGTGAATAGTAAGAACCCCAGGGGTCTCCAAGGTGGCACCAGTAACTCTATGTATACAGGTGACAGCTGATAGATTGTGATGTGCCCATATTTTTAGTGCTTAAAGACGAAGAGAGTGAAGATGCAAAACACGACAACACAATTTAGAATTAATCATTTAGGATTTTACAGTGTCTCTTAAATGATGTGTCTTTGCTAATTAGGATATCCCACTGTGAATAACTTAAAATGGCACGCTTACCAACAATCTGTGGGAGCAAAATGTATAATTTATTTTCTTTCATATACAGTGTATGTTTATTTTGTATGAAAAAATGAGAACAATCCTGTTGTTTGTTTCCTGCTAAGTGTGTCTTTGAAAATAAGATACAAGATAGGAATGTATTATACAACATGCATTATTAAGCCATTACAGATACTAGGAAGATACGACAGATAAGACATCCATTAATCTTGCCTCCTATAAAGAGAGAAAATATGAAATGAATGAATAGAAAAAAAAAAAACACAACAATACGATTATCTTCAGGGAATCCCAAATCGATACATTGTGAATGCAACCCCACTTGTCTGAAAATTAAAATACTGCCCAAATGGAGATGGGACATTGCACAATACCATGGGGAGCTCATGAAAGATTTTTCTAACAAAATTGCACAGACTCCGTGACTCTGTTTGCCAGGCCTAACAGGCTCACGAGCGACCAAGCGGCCTTTGGGTAGTATTCTCGTTTCCAGATCACTGGAACTATTATCATCTTTCAAGTCAAGAATACTACCCAGAGGGGGGTGGGATACCATGTACCCAAGAGAAGGAGAAGGAGGCCAGCAGCAACGCTTAAGGAAGCGTGGAGATGAGGCCTTGACCTAAGCACAATAAAATAATCGTGTGTGTTTCCGCAGGAGGTGGCACCGGCTCACACACTGCCTGGGGCAGCGCCAACTGCTGGTGTTGAGGGGGCAGCGCGGGTTGACCCATCGGTGGGAGTGTGTTGTCCTCACATGGACCCAATGGTGGAAGGAGGACAGAGAGTTTCTGAGCTCTATCAGTGAAGGAGACACACTATAGTGAATTATTCCAGGAAACTAATAGGTATATAAATATTTATAAACACTATAAGTTGGTATATAATAAGGACAGCAACAGGGACTGCACTTTTGGGCAAACTCAGCTGTCTGGTACAATCAGGCAACTATCAGCCCCTAAATGTATAGATAACAATAGTAACAGAAAACAAAAACTAATGAGCTGCACGACATGGAGCCCCATGTCATGGAGGAACTTCATCAATAATACAAAGGTATTAAATAATTAATTCTGCACTTCACTAGCTAATCACAGGTATTGTTTTATACTGAATGAACAAAATAAAAAACTTGAAAAGGCTTTTTGCTAATGAGTCAGACTAGAGTCCCAGGTGAGCAGCAAAAATAGGCAGGAAGTCTGTGTATCATAATAGTTCAAGCAGGTGGAGGGAGGGTCTGGCTGAGTGACAGCGGACAGCGACCTATAGGCAGCTTTGTTCGAAATATCGTTCATGAATTTCCCATGGTAACATGTGTCCCACCCCCCTTTGGGTAGTATTCTCAACTTGAAAGACAACCATTGTTTAAATAAAGCAACTACAATTTCCATTTCTTTGAATCAATATACATTTGAACAATTCCTGTGTTTACAAGGACACTATGTATAGTACTTTAATAAGAGAAGTACACAATTTACCTTGAAGACACATTTTTTTCACTTCAAAACCCTCTGCTCTCTTTCTCTATTTTAAATAGATGTACAGTTGTTATGCACAAACTAGTAGTTTGTGAAAAGTATTTTACTATGACAGTATATATACTGTGACCAAATTTCACAATATTACTTACTTTGCTTCACCTTGGGACTGCCTAAAGCTTTAATATTCTTGTGCACATCCAAACTTGGTTTTGTAATGCTCTGAATTTCCACTCTAATCCTATTTGATAACAAATAATCTAACATTCATTCCAGATAAGATTAGATATTGGTCAGATCATGGTTTGTTGGGGGTTGTAATCTGGTTGCAGTTGTGAGCATGTTCAGATAAGAAGCTGGAAGAGATACATCGGCTTTTATCATTAATCATCATTTGGAAGCTGTATTGCACAATGATTGCTTTTGTCTTTCTTTTGCACCCTTGGAAGACCAAACCAAAATATATATATTTGCACACATTTTAAGTAATAAGGCAGATATTATTCATCAGTTGAGCCTAAATCGTAAGCACAGCAGAATATATTTGACTTTCAGTGTTTACTTTTAAAGCAGTATGCTGACAGCAGTATGACAGGGCAATAAATACAGAAGAAGAAAGGATCTTTGTATTCCCCTTAACAGGTTTTAGTGGCACCTCCATCCATCAATAAATCAAGTGTACAGTGATGCTGGGCAGCACAATGGAATAATACACTAACCTTTCACCTCTCCAGGTATGGTCAGACACTTGCTTAGGTCACAAATAAAATGAATTTGATGGCCTCAATTTGGCCAATGTTTCACATCACAAGACCCCATTCTAATAATATATTTAGTGGTAGCCAGGTAAAAGCTTTTCTAAGGAATAACAGTTCACCCCATATAGGAAGTCAGCATGAGGCAACATTTGTTTCAATCGAATTTACCCCTTTGAAACAAGACACTGAGAATCAATCTTGATCAATGTTATGATTGTGAAACAATCCATAATGTGCTGAAGACCTCAAAATAGGAATTATATTTCAGAGGTATTCATAAGTGAAGCTCTGATAGATGCATACATCGTGGAGCTTCCAAATCCTCCAAAACTTTATAACCTAACATGTACAATCAAGTATAGTATAGTATAGTAACGTATAGTATAATACAGGGAAGTAAATATTTGTTAAGATTCTGTTAACAAAATGGGAAGGCAAAATCCTGAGGGATGCCAAGTAATAAATCATTATGCTTAAATGGCCAAACATGAAATTCCTTGTACTGTCTGGCCACTTACATGTGCATCCTCTGCACTTCTGAAAAAATATAAATAAATACAAAATAAAACTAGCTTTTTTTAATCCCCCCAAAAACAATGTAGTTTCTTGCTTCATATGGTACCCTTAGTAATGCTCTCATGAATATGGAACTTGATTATCAATCATAACTCCATATTTCCCATGGAACAAAGAGAGTGGGGGAATAGAGTCATTGAACTGAATAGTAAATGTGTTTAATTATAGTCCAAGAACAGTGCACACCGTGTTGTCAAGGCAGCTCCTACAATGTGCCGATGTTCTCCTCAGAGGGATCTATGGCCTGCTTAGTTAATATTTCTTCCTACTTTGTCAGGAGGAGAGTCTAAGCTATTGCAGTGAGCAGCTGAATAAACAGCACCACACCCCATCACACTGCTGTCAAACACACGGGGGCTTTCCCTTCACCTGTTGGGTGATAAAGGATTCCCGAAAATACCGCATGGAGCAGAATGATGTATTTGTTCTTTGGGTTTCAGATTTCTGATCGGAAAAAGGGTCTAATGCTACCATCCACTAATCAGAGTCATCAAGCAACTTATAACTCAACTGGACTGTAAATCCATAGCAAACACAGCGCACAGCTTGTTTGTTTATTTTATTTAATATTTTGATTCAGGAGAAGGAGGAAAAAAATCTGTCTGCGAGCTCCTCTGTGCTTTCTCCTATGCTACGCTGCTGTAAAACACATTTATATGCAGGAGGTGGTGTGAGCCAATCAATAACTATTGATCTATGAATACAGAGCCTGCTCAAGGCCTGGTTTGAATATCAAAGTTGCACATGTAAAGCTGCAAAACCTATCCATTTATAATCTTGTTCTAATTTATACTTAATCCTTCCGTGCTTGCAATTTTACTAATTCCCTGAACACTTACACAGAATGTAATGTACATCTTCAATCAACAACGGGAGGCTTCGCTTCAATCCCACTCCGAGAGGTTAGACTTGTTCGTTTTAAATGTCAGAGTAAACAATATTCATCCCCAGTGTGAGCTGACATTGTTAATATGCACTCATCTTTAACAGAGAGTAATGTTTCACGTCACAAACAGCTGCAAACAACCCCTTTATTGTAAAGACACCTGTAAGAGGCCATATTTTACATCTCATTTTATTGACTAATTGTAACAGCATATTTCATTCCTTACAGCTGCTTTTATATCTCTTTTCTAGTACAGTATCTCCACATACAAAATGTATATATATTGTGGGTGTACATGTTTGTGCATTTACATTATTCTACCTTTAATAAAATACAGCACAAATACCATACATTCAATGCAAATATAATATGCTGGGGCATCTGATTAAATAAAACCATTTCAGTGGTATGAACTCAATATCATTGTTCAGATCCCAAACTTTCTCTCATCTGTAAGTAACGCAATATTATTACATATTGATTTCAGCTTAAAGCAGGAGGGATGCCAGCTATGGCTGAGAGGATTGATATGTTTTACAGTGTACACTCCTGTAGAGAACAATACAGCATTTTGGGACAGAAATAAATATATTCTTAAATCCTTCATATCCACATTATATTTCACCAACATTAGTTCTTTTTTTTTATTATCAGAATTCAAGCTTACCCTATAACATAGTATACATACACTGAATGCTACTATATGTATTCATATTTAACTTCTGTGCTCCCTAGACCGTTCTCTAGCCACTGGTATGAGTCAATTATGAAAATGTTCAACTATATTGAGTCTGCAAAGCCAAGGCAGCATTAAAGGACCCAATACAGAAATCTTCCTGTCAGCTTCACACAGTACAGCATCCTGAATGATAAATGATCCAATGGTTAGAAATAAATGTGCATGCCAGTGAATAAACACATTGTGTAAGAAGCTTGGCCATATTATTACTATTATTATTATTATTATTATTATTATTATTATTATTATTATTATTATATCACAGGTAATTAATTTATCAATTATATGTGTGTAAATGTTTATAGGATATGCATCTTCTGTATTGGTACTGGTGCACTACACAATAATATGTGTAATACACTGGTAGAATAAACATTGGGTTTTCACAAAGTAATATATGTTCAAATGCTTGACCAATTTTAGATCAATTAAGTAATTACGTTACCATTCAAGGCGTGCCCCGGTGCTGTATTGCCAGTATTGAGCAACTTGGGTAAAGATACAAGTTATATTTGTAACTAATGATAATGTAGGACAATAAATCATAAGGATAGCAACACAGCCACTGTTTTTCTGCTCTCTGTCCTTTCAAAAGCCTGTCCTTCATCGATCAGCTTTTTTAAGATCTTCTCGTTGCTCCAGTTGTGTTACTTACAACAAACACAAAGGCTTGGGTGTTCAGCATATGTTCAAATATCGCTTTCTACGGCCAGTATGTATGTATGTATGTATTTGTTTGTTTGTTTGTTTGTTCTCTTCACAGTGCTTATTGATAGGCTTACAATTATTCAAATGCCAATCGGTGATACATTGTTTCAGCCCTAACTTTTGTAGCTCATTAAATGTCGACACCTTGTGCATAATACGTACAGATGCGGTCAAGTAAATAGGTAAATGTTACAAAGGTTTATGACATGGAGGAGGCAGGTAATGTCTCTAGTCGTAGCAGACAAGGTTATACACATCTGAGACAACCGTCTTAACAGCGGCATCCACCGTTAACTTTACATACGTCATCTATGTATTATCTGCAGCAGACGAAATAGCCAATGCACTGTATTGATTGCTTATTAATGTTTGTTAACTACAATATGATTAATCGAAAAAGTATACCAGTGACGGCTTTTAATGCCCCGTGTACCTGCCATCTATCTGCTCATATAGGCAGGGCTGTAATAATGTGCATTGCAGACTCACGTCTCTGAAGCGATTCCAGTGTTTGATCTTGCGGCTGTACTGGGAAATGGTGGACAGCCATTGCTCATCTTCCATGAAATTCCCTGCCTTTTCCGTTTCTTTGCCAGTCTTCACGTCCCCTGGCGCCGAGGACCCCACCAGCACCCAGACTGGGAGCAGGAGAAGGCAGCCCAGATCTCTCATCCCGGCCATGGAGCTCGTCTGTCCTGCTGGAGGAGGATGCGATGGTTCTCACACACGGACTTCCCTTCCTCTCGGGGAGAGATGGATGGTGGATTTACACTGAAATGTGACCTGATTATGAGATTCTCCTTCCAGACTCACAGCTGAGGAGAGAGAGAGAGAGAGAGAGAGAGAGAGAGAGAGAGAGAGAGAGAGAGAGAGAGAGAGCAACGTAGGCTGGCAGGTTATGAAAATTGCAACACTTCACTTGTCTCATATTTACTTTATTTTTCTGTAGCCCATATATATATATATATATATATATATATATATATATATATATATATATATATATATATATATATATATAGTCAATTTCATGAATCACATCAACCTGAGGTTAGCTTAGGGAATGTCACAGTGGGATTGAAAATCGTAAGGATATATATACATAAAATGTTTGATCAAGGTCTAAAATGCTATCAGATGAGCTGTAAGCTAAACAGAATGGTTCATTTGTTTTCATTGTAGCATTTTTCCCAATCCAAGCAGCCTAATTAATAATAGCACATTTCTCACACAATACTGTCAAATACTTCATGATATATCAAAAGAGAAAGTTGGTCTTACTGGCCTTAACCAATACAATAAGCACTTTGATAGCACATGGTAGATAATGATAAAGACCCTCAAGTCACATACACAGCATAAACATGCCTTTACTTGCATTCAAGTCTGCAACAGTAGCCATTGACAACAACTGCAAGAAAGCACAAACATTGAGTCCTAATTTGCATGAAGGAAAACGCATTTGAATGCCCTAAACTGTCAAGGGGAAAGAGAAACTCAACAAATATATACATATTGAAGCAGGAATGGCCAGCACATAAACTAGATGTCTGTAAAATAGGGTGGTGGATGTAAAATAACACAGGCTCTGAGCTTTACTTATGATTTTTATTATTCTGAAATTCTCCATGTGCAAATCATACCTTTAAAAGTTAGAAAACCATTAACATTTATCTACTGTAGCTCCATTGGAACCTTTTGCCCTGTTACTAAATGACATTTAATTTTTATTTATTTTGGAGTCATACTCCATGTGTATTTTTTCTTCATGCTATATACCCATATATTTGACATACCTTGGCTAATGCTAAAAGAATAATTATGAATTTTGCCCTGTTGCCTTGAGGTAAACATAGTTCACTTTTCAGAGTGCACCAGTTATTTATCTGTCTAATAAAATCATTAATTAATTGGTCACAAAGCATAAATATAATTGCCGCTTCTCTACAAAATGTCCTCGGTTTAAGGAGTACTGGCTGTGAGGCTGAACGTTTATTTCTTTAAAACTCTTACTCAACACATCAATGTGGACAACGGTCTGCAGAGGTGTGTGGTTCCCCCTCATGCATTGTGATCATTTTCTAAGACATGCATCTAGAAATTGATTGGCTCCAGTCTTGACCTTGCAGACATACCTGTGTCAGCCCCAAAAAAACGAATCGAGGCAAAGCAGTTATATTTGGTTTCACTCTTGAACCCTGTCAACACCTTTAGTTTTTGTACTTCACTGTGTTTCTACGTAATTGCTGCCCATTGAGAGCTGACCTCTAGAATGAGAAACGTTGAAGGTCAATAGACTATCCTGTTGATACGTCCAGCCCTGAAGTCAACAAGATGTAACACAGGCAAAAACCTAAGGGTTGCCTCATTCTTCAACCAATTTAAAATGTGATATAATTTTCATGCTCATTCTGATAAACACACAAGATGTAAAGAAAGTATGACAATGATTGTGTTACACAATTCATGTTTGGATTGGTATATTTGCAATAGTATCTGTTTTTCTAGGCAAGCTTTCAACTTTATCTAATATCTGATTTCATCTTTCTTCTGATTCTTTTTCTTCTCTGTCTTCTTAATATAATTATTTGATTTGTTTTTGCTTGCCTGGCATGGCCTCCAGTGAAACTTAGTCTATTAAGTCAAGCCGCTGCAGGCTGTAAGGCAAGGATTTGTGACAGCTCGCCTCAGAATATCATTCTTTATTTCCTCCTCTATTCCTAGTCTCTAAGCCCAGGCTCTGTCCTGATTAGCCCTACTGTTCTCATCTTCTTTGTACCAAGGCTTCTTTTCCAGGGAGGTCTATTTAATCCTGCCGTTAATGCTCTAGGACGTTTCACATGCGTCTCAGATGAATGCCCTGTTGGTTGTTCAGTTGTAAAAGGTGTAAATATAAATGTTGTCTGGAAATAAACAGTCTGACGTGGACAGTGAAACCGTCAATGCATCTGACTGGAGACTGGCTTGCCACCTGTATGTGTCAAAATAGTGCAACAACTGACAAAACATAGTAATTAGTCGTCAACATCTATTATGTCACAATCCTGACATCCTGAGCAAACCCCACAGACATGCCCTAGATGCTGTCCTCCTCAGTGTCAGGCTGCTGTTGATCAGATTAGCATAAACCAAAAACACACAACTTTAATACTACTAACTGTGCATACGTTTAATGAAACACCAATAACTATAAATGTAAATTCCATTTAATTTTCCCACAGCTGCCCAGATATTTTATAAGGATGGAGTACCATAACTAACAGCTTTCTGGATTACAAATTAGCTATTTTTAGAATGGTTTGAGCTGCAACAAATTCCAAAGATTATTAAGATGTGTTTTAAGTACAGTATTAACATATGAGGTGGCAAAATGGATCTAATCCTATTTATATTGTCACTGCCCCCATGCACATATGCTGCTTTTGCTGGGAAAAGGTTGAGATGCTGCACAAGAATGAGGCATTAATCAGGAAACTATTCCAAGGAGCTTATTTTAAAGATATATCGTTGGAGTTGGAACAAGAATGAGGCTTAATTTCCTAGATGGAGATGGAGTGCATGCACCATTGCTGATGCACTAGTGGGAATAGTTGTATTATCCCTATCACTTTCAAACACAAGGCAGTTCCAGTGGTGCAGAATGGAAGAGTGCGTTTAATACAACTGCTGGATTATCTAATGTATCTTTGCTGCCGTAAGATAATTTTTTTGTACTTTTTTTTTTTTTAAAAGGACATGTACTAGTGCATCTAATCTGTGCATGTAATTAGTTTACATAAAAGAGTGTGGGGGGAAATATTAAATTGAAATGCATACATGGGTGCACAGAATCAAATTGATTTTGGTTTTGTGTTGCGACTGTATCTGAGCTTTAACACTAAATAGTCTCTCATCCTGTTCAAAAACATACATGGCACACTGAATATATTTTTTCTATATTTCTTTGTATTCAGTGTTCATGCTTATGCCTGGCAAAAACACTTCCCAAAATAATAAAAAGCATTTAATTAATCTGAACCAGGTTTTGCCAGGACTTTAAACAGAAAAAATATAAATTAGGTAAATTGAAATGCTTTAAGTTTAAATTACTGAGAAGCTAAAACTACTTTATGAATCTATTTTTAAAGCCATTATCAAGGGTAAAAAAATAAATTTCTTGGAATGAAAAGCAGTTCATTATAATGCCCACTAGGAAAGTTTAACAACATTTTTAATTAATCATTAGAAAGTTTTTTCAAAGTCATAGAAGCCTTGATGTTAATAAGAAACTCCCTGCTTGTCTGAATTAAAAAAATATTATTATTTCAGGGATTTATACTTGTTTGCACAAAAGACAGAATTTGCAGTGATTTCACAATCATGGTGACAATTTGCTTTTAAATATATACAATTATACAATGAAGCTTGAAAAGAGTCTTAGATAACATAATCAATAGAAAAATAGTATGCTTGTCTTGCCCTCATCAACCTAGCCCTAAAATAAAAAATAAACAAATAAAAACTCTAAACGTGGAATGTGCCAGAGTCATACTGTTATGCCATACCAAATAAAGACATTTGACAGAATCTGAAACCTAGGGATTTATAGGGCTGCTTCAGGGCGTTCCACAGAGTCTGCACTGACAGCAAACTTGAGTGTGTCACACTGAGTGATAAGCAGACTCCCTTCAAAACAAAGCGTGAGAGACAGGCCCAGTAGATATATAATTATATGTTTACCAGTAGACATAATAAACACCTTTTGTAAGGAGAAATATAGACTAACTGGGACTAAGTAAAACATATAAATTAATCATCAAATAAATACGTTTAAATAGATATGTTAATTCACCAGAGGAGTTCCAGAATATTCAGTTTTTATAATATCAAAGAAAATGTTATTAAATGCAATGTTATTTCATGAAAGAAAACCACAATGCAGAACAAGGAAGCAATTTACAGATCAGGCATATGTGCCTTTGCAGATTTCCATCGTTGAGCTTCAATTACCAGAACACATGAAGTAGAAATATATAACCCCCTGTTCAATGCATATACACAGATTCACAAGAATAATTCATACTGCAGTAAAACATGCTCCTGGAACTCAGTGGACCACTTGCTTGAAAGGACCAATTATTTAGGCACAACCTGCTTCCACGGGGAGCACCATTTGGTTTTGAGGGCCTGCCCAGTCGCAATGCGAAGGAACTGGCAATTATTCCAGGGTTAGGGTGTACACAATATATCTCGGATATATTTGTTGTTCTGGTTACTGAATGTTTGGAAACTTATGAATAACCAATTCCAGAATATAAGTCATTGCATAAACAAGGAAGGCCAAAAAACACACATGAACATATTTATTAATCAGAGATGTTTTCATTGCCTGCTTTTAAGGAGCCCTCTGTTGGATGACTTTGGAATAAAACAGAAGAAAATTCATACATAAACAGACACCATGTCACCTATGACATCTGATTGAAATTAAAAAATATATACCTTTTGGATTGCCCATTATCATTGACTTACTTTCTGCAAAACAAATGTTTTCATCAGTAGACTTTCTGAATCGGACAAAGTCTTGTGTTCTCTTCACACAATGAAACGAGAGGTAATTGGTCTTGCCTCTTTTTATAGTTCAAGTGATGGGACCTGCAGGCTGTTGAAGCTGTCAACGGGTATTTACCGTGTGATGCTTTAAGGACAATAAGGGGGTTGAAGCCGCCCTTTAAATGAATTCCATCAGCCATATGCAGTAAGGAAATAGCAGTAGAAGTACTACTACTGCTAATAGCTGAAAAAATTCAGTTGATGGGTTGAAAACCTATTAAGGCAGTATAAATAAAAATTGTTTTTGTTTGTTTTAATCTGTAAGGTAATGGTAAAGTAACAATCTAACAATTGTAGATCATCAATTACACCTCTTCTGACAAATAATCTTACATACATATATTCCTTTCGGGTATTTCCTCTAACCCTCCGTCATAAAGGCTCCGAAATAATTAAAGAAAGAGACAGACAGCATATATATATATATATATATATATATATTATTAACACTTTCACATTAAAATGAATATTAAACTACAGGAGCAGTTGTCTTTGGGTCTGATAGAATCCTTCTCTGGTGCAATGTTAGGGTTATCAAAGCAGGGGAAAAACACTAGGGTATTACTATTTCCTTACCCTCATTTTCCAAGTTTGTAAAACACAAATTCAGTCTACAGAAAACTAGCACGATTCTGGATGAAGACAGAGGGGTGGGTCTGTAAATCTTTGAATGCCACCCCACTGGTTTCTACACAAGCTCTGAAAAGACATGATTGAGAAATAAATTTCATGACCAATATTTATTTAACTACCTTTGGGTGATATGAAGGGTGTGAATACTTTCATCTACAATTGTATTCTTACATCATAATATTGTTTTGCTGCACCAGTTCAACATTAAGACATCAACTGTTCATGTAAAAGATGTACAGCACTATAAATGAGTAAAGAATGTGGGAAGAGCGGTGAGAGGCTTCTTCAAAATGCTTGATCTCCGTTACATTTAATTGCTCAAATTAAAATGCTCTGGTATGTTTAATGAAGTTTTAGCCATCAGCGCTCCAAAAGGTAGAACGGTTAATAGGCAGAACTCAACATGACCTTAAAAAACTAATTAACAGACTAATCGATTTTCTGAAGGCTCATATCACTGAGGGCTTGTAAATCTTTTAGATCTGCAGAGTTCTTAAAGGTCAAGTATTTTTAAATATACTTTTTCAGACTTGGACACCAACCCCTTCGCTTCCTCTCCCTCTATTAGATAGCATTGTCAGTTTGAATTATAAATGCAATCCTGAGTTACAGATAGTTTTGATCATGTATTTGTTTTTAAATTTTTAAATCTAACCAACATGAAAGACTTGTATGTGTTGTTCAGTTCTGTAAATGTTCAATGAATTATCACCTCAATTACAGCCTACTTAAGTATTACACAGAATTCATGCCACACAATAACACGAGGAATACTGCAAAAGCCACTTGACAGAGCTATGCTTATCAGCAACATTTCTCATTATAGCTTGGTTCATGCAACTGCAGGAAGTGATCATTCGAAAACAATGAACATATTATGGTTAAACACGTTACTTAATTATAACTAGTTATAATCTTATTGAAAACCGCTTTTAATTAATACAAATCATGGATGTTATACAACAAACAGATTTACAGATTGATGGATTTATGTAAATTGACTTTTACACTTGTACTTATATAGATTTTCTGTTCGTAAATTTTCTGTAAAAGTTTTTTTTTTATGTTTAATGAATTTGAAGAATGAGATTCCTTGTTCCTTGTCCTCCAATGTTCACTGGTAAATCTGCACCATAAACTGTAACAGAGATAGGAGTGCTAAATGTTATCCTAGCATCAGCTACTGTTTGAATTTGCAACAAAGTGCTACTTATGTGTAAATGCTGTAGCAGAGCACCATCCTGCAACATCATCTGATTAAATATCTGCAGTTTGGGGTTTTATTGCTGAACCTACATTAAAACTGAAGTGCTGTAATCAGTAACAGTGTTTCTGCATTGTTTTTTACATCCATGAAAAAGGAAGTCTATACTGATTACAACACAAAACCCTAAAGGGTATTCCATTTTACAAGTAGAAAACTTATTAAAGCCTCCATTTATGTAAGATCAACTGAAAGGGACATTTCAGTACATTAAAACCTCTAGGGCTATTAACAGCACAGCTCATTGAAAGGAAGCAAACCGCAAATTAAGTATACAAAAATAATAAAAAAGACTTTAATATTCTAAAAGAAGCCGTGCCTCAAATTAACTGACACTGCAACAGCAAAATGTCAAACTAGCTTGCCCGAAGAATAAAAAACATCAGAAATTCAAAAAGAATTAAGCCAAAGGGGGTTATTCAGTCTTCTGTAGAAAATTAAATTACAAACACAGCTGAAAATAAAATAATAATAATACTTAGCCCTTTTTTGTAACTAAAAACTAATTATTTATTTCTGTGCATTTCAGTTTTTAACAATACATTCTTTTGGTTGCAAATGTTAATTTCTAAGCCAGACTAGGGGTCAGGAATGAAGGGATTCTGTGTATAAATGTTGAAAAACAGAACAGTGTCTATGCTGGAATGAATTGGGAAGATTGCTCTGATTCAGACGTCTTCTTTACAGATTTTGCAATGAGACATTCATTGCCTTTTCAGGGAACGGGACTTGAGAAGAAAAACAAGCCTTGCTCTTTTATCTTCATGTATGAACAAATCCATGCAGTTGCTCTCCAGACCAATAACTCATCTTTCCCTTAGTTAAGATTTAATCCACAAAGCATCACAGCCGAGTTGATCGCACATCCATCTGGACCACAAAATACAGTATCGCAGGTCGGCCCACCTGACACATAGATATAAAGAGGCTATTTGTTTGAAGATAACATGTTTAAAGACCTGCATCAATAGTAACATCCTCTTGTGATTCTTTGATTCAAAATACAATGATGACCCCTCTTAATTTGTTTTTACAACAGGACAAATATGCTCTAGCTTTTCTTCTTGGGTGAAGACATTTTATATTTTCAAACATAAAAAATGGATTGTATATATGACATGCATAAGCGTAAAGATAGGTGCATTACATTTGTATATTCAACACTCACATTACAGATATAGCTTATAAGCTTCATCATTGGAACCAATCAGTTTGCAATTGCACTTCCCACATATTCAATGCTCTTAGACAAATATTGACATCTCTGGGATCGCACTTTGCAGTTATCTAACTGCACATGCATTTCAGTCCTGACACTAATGAGGGGAAGATTCTTTTTTTATCTAAGCAGTGTTTGCTTGCAGTGGTTGGTTCATGGAAAAGTGCTACGTACACACGTCCAACTCTAGCGACGGCTTGTGTTGGATCAGTCCTCATCGTTCTTTTCTTGGTGTCGGTTTACATATCTTCTTGTGAGATATTGACGTAAATTCAATAACACGTGGCTTAATGTTCCTCAAATCGGACACAAAGACAAGTAACAAAGGGATACAGGACCTTACTGGGAACAGGGAATATGTGCAGGTTGTGTCACTTAAAATCAGCAGCTACACTACAGACAGCTCATATCGCCATACAATCCTTCACAGGAGATTGTGTAGCAGATGGCTGAGAGAATAAGGCGGTGACACACTACACGCATAATGCAAGTCTACACAGTTCCAAAAGACTGCATTTATTTAATGTTGACAGACTCGAAAAAGGTCAGCAGCACATAGCACATTATTTAAAAGAAGGAGAAAAAAAAACTAATTTTACGAGCTATGCGCTGCATTAATTAGCCTATGCTCGGAGCGTTTACCAAGACTGCAGCATAATGAAGCAGTTTTTTTTCTTTCTTTCCCCACTTTCTCCCTTGACGACGCTTGATACTAAATGTAATGACAGGGATGAGTGCAGATATCAAATGGAGTTCATATTTTTAATGATTTATCGGGCTAATTGCAGTAAAACATCACCTAAGTCTTGCACTCCCATCAAATATACAAATCAACAAGCTGTTAAAAAATGTAAGTGCTGCAAATAAATTGAATACCAAAGAGAAAACAAAAACAACAAGAGCAATGCACTAAGAATGGTTCTGAGCAGTACCATGCACCCTGAATCACTAATCCTCCAACATGGATATCAAGATTGCAAAACTGTAAGCTGGTGCTGTTTTAAATTGTCAGCTTTGCTTTTGTCCAAGGGTTGCAGTGTTATTGTGGGGCTCAGAGTGGCACATTAGTATGGGCTGCCTTTGTCTCCAAAAGCCTACCTAATAACACAGCTCCTGCTCACAACAGCTCCAGAGGCCCCTAGCTATGTTGCATACATAAAATCACTGCTGACTTCATATTAGAACAAAAACAAAATGCCCTCATATTTATAAGCTTCTAGTTCCAAATACTGTATGATTCGGATATTCAGTACATTTAATTAACCATCTTATTTTGGAACACAAGCAATCTGAATATTTAAATGGTTTAGAACAAACTTATGCCTCAAGGATTTTCTGTGTTTCATAAGATCATCTTCAAACCTCTGATAATTACATTTTTATAAGCATACCTATTTGGGGAATATCTAATAAAAACAATATTAAAGATCCTGTAGAGGTGTGGTCTGGGGTTTGATGCTAATATTTGGGAAAAGTTTGAAAACTGTAGATCCACTAACGAGAGAGATTTTCATTTTCCTCTAGGTATAAAAGCCATCCATTCCAATTTTATGTGGATCATTCATCTGCAAATTTAGTTCTTCAGGACCACTCAGTGAAACATCCTGCCTTTTTACACACGGCAGCAGAGAAAATCAATTTGTTCAAGTCATCCTCTCTGTTCAAACGTCATCGCAGCTCAGACAGCAGGTTTTGTTTAAGTATACACCGCACTAGGACAGCTACACATTCTACCTCCCTCTGCTATTTCACTCCCTTCACCCCGTTTCTTATCAAGTGCTCTCTGGTGCCCTCTGCTGTTTTAAACTGATTAAACAAATGCAACATCACCATCACAGAAACAAAAGGATTCTTTAATGGCAAATGACTGAAATTATCCGAATGATTTACAGACGTTGAAAGAAGCTACTGAAAACAGTTTAGTTTCTCTCGTCAGAATGACTCTGCCAGGCTTATAAACAAAGCTTCCAGCACACAGCTTTCAGACGGAGGGACTGGCCTCAGCCTGCTACATTGTTCCAGCACAAGAAAATGTGCATCATCAACCACTATGCTTTGCATGTCTCACTGATTGTCCCATGGTGCCCCTAATCGCAGTCAGAATGCAGGCCAGCAGCAAGGACGCCTTCACGAGAAGGTGATGGACCCAGAGGAGGTGTAGTAACCGGTGCAGTCTGTGGAATACCTCTGGGAGATCTGGACAGAGTTCAAATCAAACTCTCCAAAGTAATAATTTCCAAATTTCTGAAATGTGAAGAGGGGAAAAAAAGAAAAAATTACAGCTGCATTTTAGAATTGTCTGAGATGGGAAAGTCAACATTTGTTTTATTTAAGACAATCTGATGATGACCTTAGCCATAGCGTATGTAACAAAACGCTTTGGAAAATACTTCAGTGCAAACCTGCTATAAAACCTATTGTGTAAAAAAGTAATTTTTCTAGCAGATAAATATACTACGAAGATATCAGTCCTTGTGCAAGATTAGTTCACAAAAACATTTTTTAGAGGTTAGAGTTGAACCAATAGCTATGACAAAGGTGCTGAAAACACAAAGTATTAAATGTATTTTCAATACACAGAAGTAGGAACAGTGAAACAATTCTGGACTAAATACATATACACACAAACACACACACACTTTAGTTAAAAACCTTTGGATGAGCATGTACAACAATAATTCACATTATAAAAAAATCTACAACCACAGTGTTAGAACATGCTAGAAGCTAAAACATTTGAGTGTGATGAAAAAATACTTTAAAATAAAACAAAAAACAAAGTACCTTACTTTACGAAAATACCTGTTTCCTGGATTTATTTTATAGATGGCATTCAAATATGTTTTAAACATATACTGGACAAGAGCACACATATTGGGTATTATGTTGTTGAGCTGTGCACTGCTTTAGAAGGCAACGGCACAGCTAAAGAAAACGACACAACGCCATTTCACACAAAACATGCTGTTTCTATGGTTAATGTATGTTGAACACAATGCAGACTCTCTAGTAACAGTTTCTCTGAACCTTAATGTGGTATAACAAAGCTTCAGGCTTTAAGAAACTCACAAGAGACAACACTATCTACATCCATAACATCAATATTACCTGTATCTACAACCATAACTTTAATATTACCTGTATTTACATGCATAACATAAATATTACCAGGGTTAACAAAACATTGGAAACATAAAACATACCTGCTGTGCTTGTCAGTTTTTGCCGATTATTATTATTATTATTATTATTATTATTAAAATATTCGTAAACTTTACTAATATATTCATACTTGGAGGCATTTATTTATGTAGTAATCAAACCAAAGAAACTTGTCCTGTTTGGGACAATTCTCTATAAAACTAGACACCCTCTTCGATACATAACACAGAGTCATTATCTTTCACTTATCGAGATTATCTGTGTATTCGTACAAGTATTTGAGGAGTAATATTTCTCTTCACCCCTTTTCTATGGCACTCGATCCTTTGGGACAGAGGTCCATTTAGAATAGTTCAAATAAGAACCAAAAAGGATGAAAAGAGGATTGTAAGGACATAAAACACGTTCCAGAAGGGCTACAAATTAATATTTATTGTGGTGGTTTATTTCTTAGTTTAAAAGCTATAAATGACAAATGTCCAGCAGGGGGCATCCACCAAACAAAAATATCCAAAACTGACACTATTCTCAGTGAGCTGTACCATAAGTGTAAGTAGTTCAGGATTTGCACTGTCATCTCTAAAACAAGAAAACACAACAGTTATTTATCTCTGACCTTCAATACATTTTGTGCATCAAATGACTCCCGATCTCTTACATTCTGCCTTCCTGGCACCGGACCTCCCTTGTCCTCAGCTACGGCACAAAAATAAAAAATAGCACAATTAAATATTGCTCAAGCTATCTTCTGTGAATTGTCATCATCATATACATAAAAACTAATGTCAAATCTTTTTTTTACCCCATATGCATTTGTGCCATTGCTTCTAATGCTTTACGTGATACAAGGGATGGGATTGAGACTGGGAAGAGGACAGGGCAGTGTTATTCTCCACTCATGAACATCTAGCGAGCAGCAAACAACCTATTTTGTGACAAAGAGGCCAAAGGGACATACACAAACACTAAGTGAAAACAGTGCTCATCCTTTAGTAAACAGTTCATTTTGGACCAGGTCTTGCTTTGTAACTCAGTTGCTAGACAGCTTTGGGTTACCTTGTGTTGGGGAGCTGAATGGCAGATTTTAGGGTTGGATTGGATCCATTTCCAACTGAATGAGCTCATTGTTTGTCATTGTTCAAAACATGCTGCCCTTCGAGTGACAAACAGAGTTGGAGCCAAATGGGGAGTGCTCTCACAAATGCTGTTTTCGCTTGTTGTTCAGTTCAGAGAATTTCAGCAGGCATATGCCTCCATTTTTGTTTTTATTTACATACATTATATATTTAATGAATATAATTAGTTGTGTATTTAGGATTTACAGTTCCTTGGGTAATACAGGTGATAAAACATTGCAAGTTGTCACAATGTGGCATTACATGAGTAGGTATTATAGGACTGTAGACATAAATTCAAGATCAAACTGGTAAAAACAGGATTTGGAAGTCAGAATTTGTGAGTAACAAAAGAGTGAATGCAAGCCTGAGTCAATGATGTTTTCCAACTGAAGATATTGCAGGAGGCCCCTTAGCCGCTCTATATGTGTGGGTGGGGCTGGCTGCCTCAGGCAAACAGACGCCACAGGAGTCTGACTATAGTTGCCTGTTGTTATGTAAACTGGAATCCTACTGTAAATCAATGCTGAGCTCATCAGTGAAAGGATACAGTCTGGCGATTGGTTTTACAGCCCATACAACAAAATATATGTCTGCTTTAAATAACTCTTTGTAACAAGCCCAAAATACTGAAAACATCCAATCAAGTAAGAGTAAGCAAACTATAAAACAAACTAAACATAACTACAATAACAAGCCTCTTTAAACAATGTCTTAATCATTTTAGTTTTGTTTACAAAGTGTTGGGACATGGACTCACTATTGTTTCTTTATTTTTATTTGCCTGCTATAGTTCTTTAAATTTTCTTAATCTAAAGTGCAAACGTGCATCAAAAATATCACCTCCGATAACATCAGCTCTGACTGACATGTGGATCCTACCTTACACATATTTGTAAATCTGGCACAAACCGTATCAAAGGTGTTAAAATTATGTAGTAATGTTCCTTTTTTTATTTGAATGTAAATTCCAATATGGAAGACTTATCGATTCTGAAATACTTTACCAGAGGGGTCTTTTCGAAACAGTGTGTTCATGACAGTGGCGTGAAGCTTGACTCTGTCCCATTCTTTAGTCATCAGCCCTGATGCAACAAAATGCTCCACTAACTTATCTGCAATGACTTGCAATCTGCAAAACAAATACATCATATTTCAGTCAAAGAAAACCATGGCATCCGGCACGGGGATATCATATACCCCTGCCTTTTCAAATTCCATATTAAGTTATATTGTCCACATTACAAAACACCGATTGGTGCACTAGACACATTCAGAAAAAACACAGGTAATACAAAATACAACTTAGCTATAAAACCAAGACACATACTTGTCTGATCTGTCTTTTGGTTGGACTTTGGCGTAGAGAACATCTACCATAGAAGGATCATCATTCATGTACTCAATCCCTACTACCTCTAAAGGAAGGGGTTTTCCTCCAGTGATATCCCTGAAAAACAAGCAACACAATCATGAATGGGTTTAAATACTAAGGAAATCAATAACACTACACAGAAGAACAAATGTGAATATTAAGGTGTCCTGTTTCCTTGTTCATTTCCTGCCGTCTTCAAAAACATGAACTTCAAATTTCCAAGAGTGACGTGATGTGTTTGTACACACATGATTGAAGCACATGTGCTGAGTCACCTCATGTGTGCCTTTGAAGTGTGCCAACAGGGACAAAGGCTATATAAAAGAAAAAGAAAAGTACAGGACCACCACCACTATCAGCTAAGCAGATTGACACCTACTTGATAAAGCCCTGGCACTGCTGTAACAATTCACACGCTCTGGTCACTTCCATGTCATTAAGCAGAGCCAGGGTGCCGATGGTCAGATGGAGCTTGGCTGGGTTCTGAAAGATGCTGCTTTCTATGCCAGAGTCCTCAAAAATACATATTAATGACAAACAAGCATGAATATCCTGTACACCTGCCTAGGGGCATCTTTTTGTCTCTTAACAAAGGCATTTAAAATGTACTGTATTGGCAAAACACCCAATCAAACACATTCATTGTTCACAGAAGTACACCTACCTGGGCACACTGCCCCAAGACCCCCTCTTTAAATTTCAGAAAGTGATCCTGGATTTCTGAGTCGTTCAGAGCAAATGACAGGAAGTGGGTGAAAGGCTGCTTCCTGCGAAAGCTCTCGATGAGGAGCTCAACACGGGTGAGGGCCGAGGTCACTGCAGCGCGTTGCTGACCGGTGATCACTGAACACACAAGGCAAGGAGACATAAGAAGCATCGAAACTTAATACAAGAAAATTACTACTCAGAACAATCAACTGCTTTTATAAGACAGAGGTTGAGAACAGCGCCCTACCAGAAAAAAACACCCTCTAATTAGCAATGATGAATTAACATATTTGTAGAAGTCAGGACCTTAAAATTTAAGATGAAAAAGACAGTACTTCCCAGTTTCTTTCACATTTTATTAATTCCACGTCAGCCTTTAGCAAAAGTAAGACATCCTAAATGAATTACAGCAGGGTTTTCTGTTTGTCTTTTTTGAGTAACCAGTAACAGGAGGTGAGCACTTTATGTACCTTGCAAGCATTTTGCTTTCTCTACAAGCTAACAACACCACCCATTAGTCATTCATATGTTACATCAGTAAGAATACCTCACCATTATTTAAATGAGCCATTTTAATTCTCCAAAAACAAAGCACAAGCAGGTGCCACCGTTTCCCAAGAATCTAGGACTATTTTAGTTAATCAAGCAGGTCAGATTGGCTTCACTGTGCAAACAAATGAAGTCACACAGTCCTTTCTTCTGTTGTATTCTGATTTCAGCATGCAGTGCATTCATTACATCAGACTCACCAATTTGTCCCTCCACTCCCTGTTTGGGGATGTTGATTGAGGTTTTTGTTTCAGACTCCAGTCGTTTCCTGGTCTCTCCTTTTTTACCTATGATGTATCTTTGAAAATCACAGCATTAAAATCTATCTCCATTGTTCAAAACAGTGCTTTTTTCAGGCTCTGTATGTGAAATCAGTGAAACCTGCCTTTACCAATTAGGTAAATGAATAGTGTCTTCCTTGTTCTTCAGAACTCCACAGAATTAGGATGAGTAATGGAACAGCAATATATTAAAAGGGTACCTAATGAATATGTCCACATTTATACCAGCATACATATGCAATTTACCAGTCATTACTTTTTAATAAACATCATAATCCAGATCATCTCACACAAAGAACATATGGCAGGTAAAACAGGTACATATTTTTCTTCAGAACGCATTGATATAAAAAAATATGATAGTATAGTCTATGGACTCTACAAAACATAATATCAGCGATACATTTTAGAAGTTTTAATAAAAATGGACCAACTTATAAAGGACGCTGGGGACATCTATGGCGTAACGGTATCCCTTTTCAGTTTGTTCCATAGGGATTGCATCACAGGGTTCATCTGCACATTCTGCACTGGCTGTCAAAGAGAGAAGATTGAATTTCAAGGAAAAAAAAAAAAAAACTTAATACCACATCAAAGGAGAACAGCATAGACATATTACACGTTTAACTATACTGGTCCAAAATAATAATTATGATAAAGTACAATTAAGACAGTGAGATTATACTAGGAAAGATCATATGGATTCTCAATGCTATGTATGCTAGATATGTATTCTATATTACTATTTATTTCTTACTTACAGCTTACACAAGAAACATTGTAAAACATTACAAAAGTGCAGTAATACAATCAGTACAAAATACAATAGGCATACATAGTACAATGAGCTAACATTAATATTAAATATACATGTCCAGTGAATATGCATTATACTATTTCAGGATAAGGTTCACTCAGTGGACACAAAGAATGAATAGAGATTATTATTTGGAATATCCTCCTTTAGGAATATTTTAAATTATTCACACATTTTCATGTTTTTTAAATGCTCCATTCAGTATACCTTGGGTCGACATTTTCCTGATCATACCTGAGTATGAAAAGTCCTCCTCTTCGTCGTCATCTTCGTATTGATAAGTCTGATCTTTGGTAGTATTTTTCCTGTAAATCCTCCCATTGATATTAATCAGGGCTGGTCGTAAAACTTCCATTTTAAAGCTGTGGAATTGGACAAGATCTATGAAATTTGGCAATAAGTTTACGTGACAATGGTAAACGATTGTTTTATTTATACAATTGTGACTAAATTGCTTATCCACGCTATCTTATAACACAATAGTATAATGTTGAACGGCGATGGCAATAAACATATCGCAAGCTTTTTTTCCTAAGTTTAATTATCTATGAAGTACTGGCGTTGTCCTTTTAAGAGCTTTTCATGGGAAGTAGTGTCATTGTCATTAGGAAAATCATTGTCTATCGAAAATACATTGTGTTTGTATTAATCTAAAAATGTAATTGATTCGTTAAAAAAAATAACTAACTAAATAAATAAAACATGTACAAAGTAACGAAGTACTAATTCGTCACGCTAAGTACCGCAGCAAAAACATCCGACGCGGAAACAATTGTTCGAACTAAAGTTCCGTCAACACAAATGTTTCCGCATTATTAGCTAGTATTATGCATAGGATTATATGCTATATGTAGCTATTTTATTATATTCTTTATACTATTAATGTAATTATTACTTTATCATGAATATAATTAAATAGCTACACTGCTCCAAGTGTGCGGCAGAAGACATTCACCCACGTTCATATCTAATTAGACATTTACTGTCTATACTTTTTAATACCTAATGTATTGAAAGTGCATTTACCAATAGATATATGCATGGGTGAATGTCTTCTGGAGCTAATTGGGACAGTGTCGTTTCTGTACTGGACTGGACTCGCCAAACTAATTGATCTGGTTTACTGGCACTTCAGCAAGCTTTTAATTTTTTAATATTCTACTATTGTAAAACAGAATTTTAGCAATTCTCTCAAATGTAATTAATTGTAATGTTTGTGTGTGTGTGTGCACGTCCTTTAAAGTTTAATATGATAATGATGAAACAGTCCATGCAAGTGCACCTAAAATTGCATCACTCTTTTAGTATAAAAAGAAACTCATTCAAAAAGACTGTAGGCTATAACTAGTTTTGACTGGAACGTGGCCTGTGGAAGACGTGATGTGGTCTGCAGCTCTGTGTGGTTAATCATCTGACTGATTGGGAAATGCGTGGTTTTTGAATGAGTAGTAAACTGGCTTCCTTACACTGTGGATGAGTCACTATGCGAGCGCTATGAAAACCTGAGAAAGAAACGTGACAGATCTAGCGTAGCGCAGATTCACGCAGGTCTGGGAGGATCTGCGCAGCTCCACCAATGGGAGCGGTGTGATTCTGCAGAGCTGCGCAGAACTGCGGAAATCTGCGCTGCAAGAACGCGACCATTCTAGAACGAGGTAGACATTTGACAACTGTAACAACGAGAACGATGGTGACTCTAGGCAACATAAAAAATAGACATCCATTAACAAATAGTTAGAAGCTAAAATGCATTTGTAATTACTTGGTTAAGTTTTCACAACAATTGCTGAGGTTCATACTTGTTTCCTTTCTTCCGGGAAAAAAGCATTAGAGCCCTGTCGTAAAGATGTTGCCTGTGGCTCAGCCGCAAAGCAGTTTGATTACACTCGGTGGAAAGGTCTTGAAAACAAGAGGTAAACAGTAGTTTTTTTTTTTTTGCATCAACGTCTTTTCTATAAAGCAATTGTTAAAATATGCTGGATTATTTTAATAGATTTAAAATTGCTACATTGAGCAAGTATGTATCATTTCAATAATCAGTCTGTCGCTTAAAATAGTTTGATTTGCTACATTTTGAAAGGTTTGACCGCAAAGCAAATACATTATACATTATTTTTGTCTTTTGACAGCTGAAAGGGACAGTTTGTTTTCGAGTTGTAATGTAATTTGGCAAACTCGGAGAACGTCTGTCAATCATACAAAGAAATATAAATACGTCATAATACAACAAAACACGCTCATCAGATTCAGATCAGTTAAAAAGTTCACTGAGCGGAATAACAAAATACATTGTATCACTGTCGACATCGCTATGTGCCTGAAGTTTATAAATTATACACCTGCAGACTGTCTCTTCATTATTTGTGTCTGTAAGTGTAAGGGATAGCAACACTATATACTGAAAGTGTACAGTCGTGATATAGTAAACTAAGCCATGGCAATCCGTTTGAGTCGAAAGTATATTACATCCTTGCTACAATACATGTTACTCGGTGACTATATTCTGAAATAAACCATTCATTATACATTTCAGAGATTTCTGATTCAATCTTGTCTGCTTCATCTGACTGAAGTGCGGGGCGTAAACGTTTTGACGGGCAATTCATAACAAACATGACATAACTGAACTGTATCAAGGACATTTGAATGAACAGGGTTGTTTTTCACTAAACGAGGCATTCAGCAAAGGTTAGCTCACCTTCATCGTTATATAAATGACGCTTTAAATCGTCATTGTCTGCTTGTTTTTTAAACAGAAATCGACAAGGGCAACTGTAGCCATTTAGTGGTAATCGACATCTTATGAACAATTAAACGCTTTTTGTTGTTGCAAAAAGTAATACATTTAATTGAAGCAATTCAGGTCCATGCCGTGGAGCGCAATGTTGTGCAGATGCAATTGAATGAGTTTCCAAACATGTCAATTTCCTTGTGTATGTGTGTAGTCAGATGCATAAAGATAATTCATACTTAATGCATTTTTCAAGTTTTTCTATTTTATTGATGTGATGTGATTTACCAGTATGTGCTGCAATTCATTCAGGCTAATGTATCTAGAAAAACATTTTTGTATGAGTCTCATCTGCTTTGCTGTGTGTTTGGCGGATTCATTTGCAGTAGTGTTAAACCTTGAAATCTGGCCCATTTTTGTATTTAAATGTGCAGTAGTGCACAGAATTGGGTATTTCAGCTTACTTGAGAGAGCATTCTAGGTGAAATTGTACCATTTTTACACTAACCTTCTTGTATGCTTCTGAATTGCTGTAGACAACAGTGGAAAATTACTTGTCTGTAAGCAGTGACTCATGAGATTTTAAACTGCTGTTTAGTTAAGGTTTTATTGACCACGAGTTCCTGAATCTTTGCAATATAAGTAGTTGATTCAATCTTTTAAAATCCTACTGCTTCAGTTCCATTGCAATTTTACAGGTTCACAGCCTAGGTGCTTACAAGTGCACAATCTGTAGTTAATAATGTGAGTGCAACTGGCTAGTTTTCTATTAGTGGTGTGTATTCTGCCAACCATGTCTAGTACTTGTTTAATGTGGAGGTGTGGCATGCTCTTTTGTTTGATTGTGCAGGATCACTGTGATAAAATGGCAGCCTCCTCGTCATCATCATCAGCCGGGGGAGTCAGTGGCAGCTCGGTTACTGGGTCTGGGTTTAGTGCTTCAGAACTGATCCCTCCCCGAAAAGTCCTGTACACCTACCCCAAAGGGGCTGGGGAAATGATGGAAGGTCAGTTATAATCTTTATACTCAGTGTACATGCAGCCATTTCAACCACCTATGAAGGTATAAAATATGTGTAAATGGACAGATATATTAGTAGGTTTTTATGATTCACATTTTTAAAAAATTACAAATGTGGTAAAATCATGGGGCAAATATGTTAAAAGTATGGTAAAAAACATGGTGAAATCTGAGTAAATTCTTACAGTTAAAGGTTGAGCAACTACAAAATGTAAACCCAGGTCTTCTGTGTTATGGCCTGTTATAAATGTTGCACATCAGTGGACCCCAGTTCTATTAGTCTCTGAAGTTTATAGGCATAATTAAATAAGTTACTGTTTAAGCTATGGATAACGGTTCAGTTTGCTCAGTGAAGACATTTATGGCACAGACAAAAAGTACCTGGAGGCCACTGAGGATTAGAGTTTGTAATTATTAGCAATTAATGCTTTTTTTTAAGTTTTTTAATATTGTGTCATTTAGTAACCATTCCTTCTCTTATCATAGATTTTTAGAATTTTATATTTGTGTAATTTGCAAGATTAACATTGCATCTCTCACCCTGGGTCACAAGGGCTGCTGTGGGCAGAGCCGTGGATTTCCCCCCTGCAGATTGTGAACTCCTGCAGCCCAGTGCAGCACAGATCTGGAGCATAAGAAAAGCTGTGTTTTGACATCCCCAAGCCCGCTTGGCTGACAGCCTTTGCCTGATTTTTTTAATTGCTTCCTGAACTCTAATTAATGTTTAATTCCCTTTGTGTTGGGAAACAGCTGTTTTTCAGCAGTAAGAATTAGATGGAGTTCAAGGCAAAGTGGATGATCGCTGAGCTGAGCCACTATAATTTTATACTTGTTTCTGTGTATGCATGATTATTATGATACATTTCTGCACTGCCTACCCTCGAGCAAATGGTCTTACCTTGGACGGTTAATATACAGAGAGATACCTAGAATTCATGACTGCACACTACCTGTTCATCATTAGCAAGAGCTGCATCAGGTTCTCTGTGGACTAACGCGTCCTATAGTTGTTTATTTGAAGCGAACAATTGGCAATTGCATCCCAGAGGTTTTTACCAGCATTGAATAATGACAAAGAAAAACATGATATATATACTGTGTATACACTGGCCGCTTTTAGGACGGATCTGTGCCAACCCAGGGCAGTGTAAACGCTACAGTTGGACCAAAGCCGACCTAAAATTTATTTAGTTAACTATTAAAGACTTCTCCTCAGAAGGGGATAGTGCCATTTGTTTTCAACAGTTTTTTTAAAAAGCCCTCAGCAAATACATTTTGTAGAAATGCAAAAAGTCATGTTTATGGCCTATACAGGAGCATCAATCCATCTTCCTATAGGAGCTCCAGTAACCCAAACCATCAGTCTGAACTTTTTCAAAGACGTTATTTATCTTTTCTTATATTTTTATTTTCTTTGACAACGTCAGTACAGTATGCCGAGTTTATGAAATGTTTTTCACAAGGTCATGATGATCCACAGGAAAATGTATTGCATAAAATGGTTTGACCTCGTGTGTTTCAGATGGTTCAGATCGATTCTTGTGCGAGTCTGTATTCAGCTACCAAGTTGCATCAACACTGAAGCAAGTAAAACATGGTAAGTAGTGATCACTATCTAGTTTGTTTAAAATTAATACAAATGTAGGGATATGGTTTTTCAGTCATTCCTATTTTTATATATATATCTAAATCAAAATATTTTGTGTGTGGGTTTTTTTAGCTGCCTAAATCATACTGTGTATTTCACAAAGGTTGTAAAGGGAAGAAAGTATACACAAACACACATCTTCCCAAGTACATTAAGTGAAATAAACATGCAGTTATCATTAAGGCTGGTCTCAGATTTATTCTAAAAGCATGATTGATATGCAGTACACAACAGGGTATGCAATCAGAGTCTGCTCTATCAAAGGAAAATAACCCGAGCACAAAGAAAAAAGAGCCCCGTGGGGAGGGGAGTGTGCTCTCGGGCTGCCCAAATGTGAAATTGCCTTCGCTGGATGCGGCTGTGTTATTTCACTGCTTGAGCTGCTGTCAGCCAACTATTTCTGGAACAACTTTGTTTATTACTAGACTGGCTATGCACAGAAATAGACCTTAAATAAAAGTAGTGGAAAAGTATTTTAATGAAGCATGTTATTATACTTGAGATATTTGCATTACATTATAAGGCTGAAGTCTAATTACATTTTTGGTAATTAGTTTTAATTTTAGATTTGCAAGTAAATACGAGAGTTTAATTACCTTATGTTTACAAGCTAATGAAACATTAAAAAAGCATTTTTAATTAAACCTAAGGAGTTTCTTTTTTCTTTTGATGTAATCTAATGTTTTATTGTTTCAGCACTGGTCAAATATTTAAAATCTCAATAAAGAAACAACACCACAAACCATGTAGGCTATCTATTGAAGTAGCTTTCTGGCTCCACATCTCATTTGCTTAAGTTGTAGAGGAGTTTCCACACTAAGATAACCATCTCTTTGTCTTCTAGATCAACAAGTGTCTCGTATGGAGAAGCTGGCGAGCTTGGTGGAAGAGCTTGAAGCTGATGAGTGGAGGTACAAACCAATTGAACAGCTTCTGGGTTTTACTCCTTCATAAGAACCGAACTCAGATGAAACTGAAAAGCCATCACGTGGGGACTGTTGAAGAATCAGGGGAAGCATCTGTGAAGCATTTGGAAATCTTGAAAAAGTATTCAACAGTAAAGACCTGAAAGACTTTTTTTTCTTTATTGAAACTCCCAACAAAACAACTTTTTAATTTATTTAAGATTAAAACATAATAAATAAAGTAAATTTTGATATCATATATTGAAATATTCAATCCTGTTTATTTTTGGTTTTAACATCTCAGGATTTTAAAACCTCTGTTGACTGACATCATTTATCATCCAAGTGTTTTTCAAAATAATAATGTATTAAAATATCCATCTACAGATAATTTAGGCTGATGTTGTTTTTTTAGAGGAAATGTCTGTTGTTGAGCACTGTAGGGACAGCTGTGTTTTAATAGCCCAGTCCTGCCATTCACAGGTGTTTACACAGGTAATTTCCAAGTAAAACTTTGTGACCTCCATTAAAACACACTCATTTAACTGTCTCAGAGTGGGAAGTGTGTAATAGTGAGATGCAGATTGTGTGATCTTGGCTCTTGCAACAGTAAGTTTAATCTAGAGGGATAATGTCATTGAAACCTTAACCAACCTCTGGTAGCTGGGGTCCCATCTTAAATTTGTTGGATTTTAGGCCCAGATTAGTCTTTGCATTTCTATCCCCTTTTTATCATAAGGTTTGACCAAAACAAGTATCATAGTAAGAATTAAGTGAAACATATTTTTCTTTTATATCACAATCTCTTTACATTTATTAGATAAGGGATCATTCACTCAGCATTGTTCTCAGACAGTGGATCACATTAAAAAACGCTTTTGTATGGTTATGTCTTTTGTCACTGTTTCTCTTACACAAAGACAATCATTTCACCAAAGTGTAACTCTGATTATTTCTCCAGTGCACAGACTTTAATCTCAGTGCCTTCGAGGTGACCTCCTAAGACTTCAGGGTAAACTATTGTGAATGTCATAAACTGTATACAAAGCTATCCTTGATGTTTTATAGCCCCCTTGAATCCACAGGTAGTCTCTCTCACACAGTACAAGACAGGGTTCTTGTTTTTATCATCCTGAAATCATATAATTCGGCTGTACAATTCCTGCAAAAATACAATATGCATTTCTTTTACTTAACTTACTTATAGATACTACATTTAGATTTTTTAAAGCAAATCAGCCTATGCCTGTGAAGTACTGAAAATAAAATGGTTGACTTGCACAGATGCATGTTAGTCAGTTGTTTTGTTCTGCCTTTTTTTTCACCTAATATGGTTTCTTAATTCAGTTTAAATATTTTGTTTTTGTCTGAGCCAGGTTACATCTTGGTTTATTTTGTATTGTTTTCCTGAATCTTTTTACTCTACATATTTTAATACTGTATTTAACAGCAATATTTCTTACTCCCTTTGCTGTTAAAAGATATTGTAATAAGAAATGTAAACGTATTAAAATACTGATTATTATTATTAAGGTAAACCAAAACTCCAGTTTAATCAGTTATTAGTTTTAACGAGAGGAGGGAGGGGTGAAGTACACTTAATCTACACTAAAAACTTACATGGGTTATTAGGGGACTGGTGTTTTATTGAAAAATTATCAGATTGAGTTTTGTTACCTTATCCTTGTCCTTTGTTTTGAATACATTTTCTTTAATAAAAAAGTCCCTTTATGATTACATTAAAATATATATATATATGCAAAAGTTATATTTCGAGTACTGTTCATTGTTGGGCAAGCTCCTTTTGGTGCAGAAAGTTGGGTGCTCTTATGAAAACAATGTATAAATGCTGGCTCAATGATTTCTTCTGCAGGAATGGCATGTTTTCCACACAGCTGTACTGTCTCTCTGTTATTCTCATGCTGCAAATTGCACTACCAACCCCCTCATGTCTTCACAGCTGCTTCTAACTAACTGCAACATGGATCTGAAACAAGAGAATGAACACAAAGGGGGGCTGCAGAGAGAGGGGGGAAGAGCCCTCTCGATTCACTGCACTTATTTGTTTTTTACATTATATAATGCCCTAAGCCTTATTTACAACAAATTAGCTTCTGCAGTTCTAAACCTAAAACAAAAAAATCCATAGCATTTAAATAACATTATTAGTAGAACATTTTATTTACAGAAGAAATAAAATAGAATTGCACAGAAGTTAGTTCCGAAAGATGCAGCTGCATCTGTATTTTTGTGTCACATTAAGTGTGAGATTTTAAGAAACAGATAAAAACGACTTTATGTATTCACATAAGATATGAATAGTAAACGAAAACATGTTTTACTAGTTTACTCATTCTAACGTATTTTTCTCTCTATATAAATGAAGGTAAACAGCGCTGGCTGAGGGGCTCGGAGATCTGGACAGAACGTCCTGTTCCATCTGGTCTTCAGTCTTCTGTGTGAGAACGATCCCTCCATAAAAGGACAGCACCCCGGACTGCAGCGCCTCTGGGTCCTAAAGCCGACGAACAATGTTTTCGAGCTCTTTATCGAATTAACGATTTTATACGTTTTCCTAACAATAAAATAAGTGTGTATTCTTTTTATAAATGCCTAGCAGAAACATTCACGTTATTGTATGTCCTGCGATTTCAAAGTGTAAGAATGTGACTGCAGTGCAATGTATGTGAAAACAAGTAAGAACAGTTGATTTTATTTTGGTCTTGGTTTACACGCTCCTCCTATAGCACAGCACAGTACAGTACACACTGTTCTGCAGACCCGAGCCACAATACATCTGTGAAAACTGGCAGGCTTCCCAAACGGCCCAGCATGCAATACTTCGATGCAAATGTATAAAGATAACTGAAAATACAGTATAATAATAGTTGATTGATATGATTAGTAAGTAAATAACTTTGTATACATACATTAATCATGCAAGTTATGCATTTCTGTTAGAGGTATGCATTTTATTCTGTTGTACAGAATCAAACTGTAGTTTTTGTCCTCAATATCTTATTACCTTATTTGTTTTTAAGTTTAAATGCACTTGTGAATTTAGAAATTAAAATGCATAATTCTGAAAAATAACAGATTTGTTGTACAGCTTGCAATTTCTCTGAGAAAGGGCTTTCTACTTAAAGCCTGTCTGCTTGTTTGTGGTTTGGGATAAATTAAGCCAGAACTGTTTCCCCCTCACTGTCACACACACTACAGAAATGTACTGCTGGGGAGCCCTGGGTCATACAAGCATAGATACAACTCAAATAATCCTTCTCATCTCGTAATCAGCATTATAGTCATAATATCCCTATATATATATATATATATATATATATATATATATATATATATATATATATATATAGACTTATGTATATGTAGACTTGAGGTTAGGTAATTTGCATTATTTATTATTTGTTTATTATCAACAACTAGTAAAATATGAAGGAAATGCTTTAAAAAAAAAGTAAAATGCAGTTTTATTTCTATAAGGGTTGGGATTCACAGAGGCTGAAGAGAAAAACAAGCCACACACTGACTATGTCTAGGTTAGTTTTCTTAACCAAGGGACACACCTTTATGAAAGGAAGCAAACAAGAACTCCCAGTGCCAAGTCCTTATCATTTGTGCAAACTGAATAAAAACATCACAACATAACTCCCTGCTTAAAGCCGTGAAAAGAACATACTCTTGGATGTGACCAGCAATCAATTATACATATACTAGATTCCACTACACGTTTATTTGATCATATATATATATATATATATATATATATATATATATATATATATATATATATATATATATACGAATAAAGCACAGGCATTATGAAAGTGAAGCAATGAATGTGTGACTACAGAGTGGTATGCTATGTTATATGTTATGTAATATTGCATCATATGAACATAACTCAAGTCACTCGCCTCAGCCTGACCCTGCCTCTCTGCAGTGCAAACTGTTTTTTTTTTAATTAAAGATTATTCATATTAACAATAATAAGCATCATTATAATACTGTACAATGCAGTCATATACAGAAGCATTTGGTACAATAATTGAGTAAAATAATGTATCAACACAACTAGTCTATGTTCACCCGAGTTACAAGATCACACTTGCTTGTGACGTTGGCTTTCACAGTTAACGATTACCCTCTCCATCGCAGGCTGGGCGTGAAGTGGGTTTGGGAAATGAAACGGCACACAGTATAATGATTAAACCAAAGAGGCCTCGGTTTGAAAGCGGTACTTGAATCGGACGGGCGGTAGGACCCAGCGCTCCCTGTTGTTCTTTTGTCCGTGGGGCCCTGCGAAAGAAACTGTCCGTCGTTTCACAAAGACTAACTAACGCCGGCGATCACTTCCATTTAGAAAGATGTTTTTTCATGCTTAAAGTCCTTCGCCAGTACAGCGAGTACAATGCATGGCACATATGTGATCATAATGAACTGCCCCATCCATATTTTTACAAATACTTTTTGCTCTACAGAAAATGTTTACAGGTAGCTAAATGTAACTTTTAAATTAAAACATCCATTGCAATGGTCAAACAATTGATGTGTGTTTATACTATCCTCCACCACTATCCAAACTGCAGGGTTTTATTGAAACGGTTTAAATGAAGTTCACTGTAATAGCACTGTAGTACGTTCATACTATGTCTATTCTTTGATTCGCAGTGTAATAAGATTCATACTGTAAGTTCCTTAACATGCAATACAGATACATCTTACATGATTAAGATGCAACTTGTGCAATGTTTTAAGTTTAAACAAAAAACGGTTTTTGCATTGCTTAACGTGACTATATATGAATCCATTCTCCAATACTGATAAACAGTGTGTAGTTATTATTTTCGAATCCGACTTCAAATGTTTGGCAATGGCATAAGTTTATGAGCCCATTGCTTAAAATAAGGATGGCTTCTCCTGTGCCTTTTGACTTGAAGTTAAACCTCGGGTATGAATGCAGGTCTAACCCCCCAAATGTGTTGTTTTTATCAACAGGCAGCGGAGACGTGCGGGCCCCACCACCCCCCAGGCGACACAATGTTACCAGGCAGGATCGAACGTTGGGGACGTGAGCTGGAGCCTGATTGGCTGAGGCGTGATGGGTGCGCTGGCGTCTGATTGGCTGGGAGGCGGCCGGGGCGTGCGCAGACAGAGCCTGGCGCAGAGCTATTTAACCAGCTTTGTTTGAGCCCGGACTCCAGTACCAAGTGTGGTACGGGAGAGAAGGCAGGAGGCTATTGCGTTGCACTTATTTTCATAGCACTCGGACGCAATTCAAGCCAATCCGGATTAAGTGAAGCCTGAAAACATACCTGTAAGTATTACATTATTGTTTGTTAATGCAATGTTACAAGTTCAGTGATCTTTGACGTTTTGAGTGTTCATCCGAGCTGATGGGTTAATGCGTTTGTTTTTCTCCTTTGTTGCAGCTCAATCCGAAGTGACTAGATCGGGATCTGTATACTTCATCTCTGCGAATCATGCCTGCAATGTGTGCCAACCTGACCCCGGAGAGAAGTTTCCCATCCTCTCCGGTCGCCGACGCTTCGTCCAAGAGACTTTCCTGGGGTAAACTGATGCAGAAACTGAGCGACTTTGGCGGAGTCAACGGCAACCATAGCATCGACTCCGACTCCGACACTTCCAGTAGCGATTTCTCCGACATCGGTAAGAATTGTTCATTAAAATATGATTGACATCATATTCTGAAATGCGCATTCTGTGTATATGCATTGATCTTCAGATTGTATTTGAATTGCTAACAACCCATTTTGACTGCAGAATGTATGGGATCATGTTTAGATTACTTAAATGCATGCCTCCAGACGTTATTTGGTAAATACTTAAAGAAATAACACGTTCACCCAGTACTGGATAAGATCTAAGGCCTGTTATTGCTTTAAATAGATTTACCACTGATCACTCCTGCCATTGGAATTTCATAGCAAACTGGAGATTGGATGTATTTTAACCATTGCATCTTTTTATTTAGGATCCGATGTCCTGGACCAAATTTCCACATCCGAGTCAGATCTGTTCTTTGATCCCTTAGAGGAGACCTTGTGCACAGAGGTGGTGGACCTGATTGGATGCAGTCTGACTGAAGCGAAAAACGGTGCTCTGAAATGCTCCAAACTTCTCATCCCTGACCAGCTAATGGCGCACATAGGCCAGGAGCTGCTTCATCTGGCAGCCAGCGAGCCTTGTGGCTTGAGAGGAGCACTTATTGACTTGTATGTGGAGCAGGGAAATGTCTGCCAGAGTGTGGAGCAGATTGCAGTGGATCCTTTCCTTGTCCCTACCTTCCAGCTGACCTTGGTTCTGAGGCTGGAATCTGGTGGGCTGTGGCCGAGGATCCAAGATCTCTTCACGACCAGATCCCCGTCCGCACCGGCCCCGAGACATGCCCTGAAATTCAGCACAGGCTTTAGGGTGATCAAGAAGAAACTGTACAGTTCAGAAGAGCTACTTATTGAGGAGTGTTGAACCCCAAAGGGAAATACTTAGAAACTGTCAATAGATCCATTGGTATGATTTATTAGACGCCTTCCTTATCATGCCTTGGAAGGTATGAAGATTGTTAATGCCAGCATGACCAGTATACAATGTTTGTCGGTTTAAAAGGCAAGATCAGAATGAAGTTCTGAGATGTTCTGATCTTTGCTGAATGTGTAACCTGGGCTTGTTCCATTCCAACATGTCCTTTTATGATTTTTAACATGAGTTGCATGGCCAGTGTATCAAGAGCAGTAAAACTACAAAATCTGCTGCCTAAAAAAAAAAAAAAAAAAAAAAAAAAAGTGAAGGACTTTTTTTTCTAAATGTATTAAGCAGATTTACAGCTGGCCCTGATATACAAACGTTTGCACTATATTTTTTTTAATTGACAAGCAGAGCGATGCATGTAGCGAAGAACAATGGAACATGTCAAAACACCTGTGTTGTCTTTAAATGGTTCACTTTATTTCCATACCATGTTTATCTTCTTTTCCAGTGTATATTGGAATTTTACCTCAGTTTCTATTGAAACCACAAAATGGCAGCTATATTTTATTACAGGTTGAAGAAAATCACAACTGAAAACCCTATTCAAGATATTACTGTATGGACATTTTAAAAGCTTTTTTTGTATGGCTTGCACTGGGCACAAATCCAGTGTTATTTTTGTTGAAGAGTTCAGATTGAAACCCGTTTCGTTTTTTCACTCACAATGTCAGCCTTTTCTTGAGGGCTTCAGTTGTTCTTCAATTTAATTTTGTTGGGGATCTAAACATTTGTACTTTTTGTATGGAATATCAACTAGTGCCTTTCTCACAGTGTTAATTTATTTGATATTCAAAGACCTACCTTGCACTGTTTTGTACACTCATCAAAGGTAATAAATTATTTTTTCAAATGTGAGTTGAGACTTTTCACTTTTTTTTACTTCCATTTATTTTATTATAGGAATTTGAGACCAACTGTATCCACAAGGAATTGGATTTCATAAAGCTATACATTTATATACCGACTCAATGGTTTCAATATCATTATCATATTACAGATCACAGATTTTAGAATTGTTCACATAATTTAAAGGTGTAAGATTCAGTCCAAGCTAAAATACTGGTATGCATTTAATTCAACAACATAGGGGTGGGGGAGGGGAAGCACAGTCTTTGAATATTTTGTTCCAAACCAGAGATTAATGAAATTTGGTAATTTAATTCTTGCAGGTAGGCCATTTCCATGAAGAATAAGGATGGTTAGTTCTAATTAAAATCTGTCTCCCGCAGTACACAATTTTAATCTAAAACCTCTTATATTCAGTTAACATACCCAAATTTGTAAAGTGAAGTGGTAACATGCATTTATTTTTAAAGCAAACAATTGTCCACACATACCAACACGTCTTCTTTCAGGAATTGAATCCTATATTTCTAATTGTGCTGTGCAGGCATAGGGACCTGATTTACATTCCATCTTTACTGAATCTGATGCTTTCAACCTATTGGCAAAGAGATTTTAATTAAAACGGGACATCCCAAAATTAATACATCGATTGATTTCTTAAATCGTCATACTACATCCTGACTTTTTTTTTTTTTTTTTTTGGCTATACAAATACAATGCCAATGTAACAATAAGCATTCACAATTATTTTTAAAACGAGTCTATCTAGCTTTTAAATGATTGATGAAGGGCATCAAAGCCCTTTATCTAAGCAGCAGCACCGCAGACATGAACATGCCCAGGCAAGGCGCAGTCCCTCTGTATGCGGCACATTGTTGGGGGTGCAGAAGGTGTTTTTACGCCTTTCCTCAGTCCCTTTCACAAACTTTTACTAGGGGTTATATACACACGTCTTATGTTCCTCACACTTTTACACCCAGCAATAAGCCAAGGGTCAATATGAATGAGTAAAACTTCACAATTACAAGCTCACTGTACCAAATGTAACGTCGATTAAATACGTTGGTTCGGTCTAGAATCTAGGAACAAGGACTAAAAGAAAGGTTGAAATGCAGCATATGCGGAGATAGACGAAAAGATCATAAATCCCACCGTTTGACAGATGTGTTACTACCCGGTTAATACACACCGATCTCACATCAGGGAACTTCATTTTCACCTCAGCGCTCCGGCGTCAAACCCCACGCCGACGTAGTGACGTAATAAATAGTGTCAGCTGCGCACGGCTTGGCTTGACTCCCGATGCTAAAAAGCAACATCCCATGACCGGGCTGCTTCTCAGCTTTAACATGTATCCTTTTGGTTGCTGATGCGATGGCTTGCATTCTTTCCGTCCCTGTAACATCACCGAGAAGCACATCACAAACGTCTTAAAAAGAAGAACAAGTTAACATTGGTAGAAACTGCATTACATCCACGAAAGTCCAGCCAAAGCACAACTTGTCAGGACGTTGACGTCAAGGAGCCTTTTAATAGCATTTCTGTTGCCTTGGAGCAGTCCTGGCGCTAGTAGGGTACTTTCTGTTCAGTGTCTCAAACCGCAACTGGAGATCAAGGTATGTGTAAACGCACACATGTGTAAACAGCATGGGCACCCAGATTTCAAATCCAGTAAACACATCATGAGTTATGTTTGCACGAAAACCAGAGGGTATTATTAAGCAAAAATATACAAAGAACATATTTGATGCCCATGAATAATACATGTATATCTATATATGCTTCACATCATCTAAATGCATACTAACTTTGTCGCATTTCAAGTTCTGTAATTAGAAATCGGATCAATTGGGTGCTAATTAAATGCAATTTGTATTAATTGTATACAGACCAAATCATCCCATATGACCTATTTGTGGGTTATATATATATATATATATATCAGCTCTGGAAAAAATAAAAGACCACTGCAAAATCAGTTTCTCTGGTTTTACTATGTATAGGTATGTGTTTGGATAAAATTAACATTTTTGTTTTATTCTATAATAAAATCCATAAATCCATAAAACAAGACAGCTAGTTTATCAAGGCAGCTGAAGTTTTAAAATATATGAATGGAATATGAATGGAATGGAATGACAGCCATGTAGAGATGCTGATTTAAGAATAAATTGCAGTGGTCTCTTAATTTGTTCCAGAGCTGTATATAAAACCCAAATAAGGTTTTGAAATACCATTTGCTCAATTGCAAGCTCCAGTAACAGAGTTGTATGATGCATGCCATTCATCTTTGTAGCGGCAATCCGCTACAACATGCTCTGCCTTGTTTGCATTGTTACCGAAATAGCTGACAAAGAGTTTTCGGGACAATCCTTGGAAGCGGGTCAAACGCACCCACTGGTCTCAGAGGAAGCGTCGGTGGACGTGCGCAACTGTCCCAATCTCACTTTGGGGTGGGGGGGTGGAAGGTTTTCACTGGGGGTGTGGACTGGTATTCCCACAATCATCCCATTCACTATCCGCTTTCACCTCTACCCCCACCCTAAAAAAGCGCCCTGATCTAGAAGGGCAGACAAGAAAAACTGCACGTAGCAACTGAACTGAATCGCTGCGAGGTATCCTGCTTTAATTATCCACAGGATCAACTGCATCTCGTTAGATCTAGTTTTAATAATGTAGATCTATACTTAAAGATATAATTATATTGAAAGCATAACCAGATCATACTGATGCATTTCACCCTACATCTCCAGAACAGAAAATCGACTGCTTTTACACATGAAGGGACGTAAGAGTTATTGAATATAATTTAAAACTTCAGCTGTCTTGTCTTGTTTTATGGATTAAAACCAATCTTAAACTATGTCAGAATCAATATAAGTTAGAAAGGTTTTTTGTATATTCTGACAATAATTCTGCCAAACCATTTCATCATTTTTTTGCCTGTAACTGCTTACTAATAGATCTGTGTGGTATAGATTTCGGTAAGCAAATTAAAGTGTCTCACGTCTACTTCCACCCTATCTTAAGGCATTGCATTATGACGCACATCCTCTTATATGACTCAGATTTATTTATGCAAAGTAACATCTTCTGTTGTAAAAGTGGTTAAAACAACAATGCAATGGTGCCAGGTCTGTGGAGGCACACAAACCAAACAGTGAATTCCCATCCACAGTATGAGTTGTTTATCTCAGAGGGAGGACATGAAAGACGTGCTCAGTGGACTGGGGGGTTGGATTACCTCTTTTCTGTACAGCGACCAGAGGAATATCAGATGTTACTCTGCCAAACTGTTTAGCCAGCTAGACAAAAACACAATATCATATTAAGCTGGTTGATGGAAATTGGATTTTCCAAAACATTGTGAAATGAGGCTACAGCTGCATTATTTACGGGGAAATGTAAATACATACATATCTTTTCCAAATTAATTTAAGCATAAAGAGAAGCAAGACATACTGTTGTTTACAATACTGGCCTGACCGATTTAATTTCTGAAATACATTTTAAAAGCCATATTAAAAAAACAAGCATAAAGACAGATTTCAGATGATCCAGTTTTTAATAAATACAGCATTTGTACTGATGCAATTATCTTAAATACTAACTGGCATACTTCAATTATTCAACACAAGCAGATTCACAGGGTACACTTGATTTAATCATAAAAGGAGGAAGCTAAATAATTTGAATCTAGTCCCTGCATAGTTAAAAGTACAACATATATACAAATATAAAGTTTAAACTAGAAATGAAACGCTTGTCTTTAATTGGCTCAGTTGTCTAAGAAAAGGTGTCCATTTTCTAAACGGAACAGTTACTGTAATTAAGTAAAGGGGATATGGAGTCATTATTTTAGCAGCAGTACAGGCCAATCAAAGACAGTTGTTACACAGTAATAAATTATTTCCAAATATTTTTCCATAGAATTCTTTCATCTTTAAAGCTTTCGATTCCTGTTCTCCAGTCAAAAGACACCGATGCATTATCCAGAGATCTGCAGGTATCCCATCCTTGTCTTGTTTCACCGAACTCCATGAGTACATGTCCTCAGAAAGTTCATTCTTCAGCTACAGGCGTGTTGAGGAAAGTGCAGTCTAGCCCTTCTGGACTAAACATGCTGCTTCACGGACAGTATGAGAGGGATTGTTTATTGGTGTGTATGTTTTTACAATCCAGTGATTGTGAAGGCTTGGACAAGGAATTAAATATGTTTGTAATACAGTCCAACAACTTGGTTCTTCGGTCATCGTTGACTCTATAAAACAACCTGGAGGGACAAAAATACAACTGGCATGAAAACCTCACAGTGTATCAACAATAATAAAGTAGGGCTGCTACATTCAAAGACAAAACTCAACATTGAAGACAATACCAAGAACAGGGAGGAAATTGGAAAGTGCTGAAAAGAAGAAATGGAATGAGCTTTTAAAGTGTCTGAAAGCCATGCATAGTAGAGAGAAAAACATGACAAATAGGCAGATCTTTCGAAATTACTCTATTGAAAGGCACAGTATGGCAAGGCCTCCCCCAAAGTCCATGAATCTGAGCAGATCCAAAATGGAAAAAAAGTGTTGGGAAAACAGAAAAGGGAATTTGAAACTTTTCAGTCAGGTTGAAGTAATTCTGCAAGTATAAATAACACACCTATCTGTGTGGCAGTGGCATTTTTAACCATGTAATGAAGCCTGGACTTCGGAGAGCCTGGTGCAGCTGGGGGTGCCCATCTTCTGTGCCCTTTGGTACAGATCACTGTCTCCAAAATACCGAGCCCTGTACAGCAAACCTTCCTCTAGAAGACAAGAACAGCCATTTTTAAAAGATGCTCAAAGGGCATCTATTTGCATGAAGTGATCATTTTTTATTTTTGTCTATGTATAACGTATGCATATTTATATATATATACAAAAAATCTAGGAGTTCTTTCATATTACCTTACCTTAATGAGGAATCATGTCGAAATTCTTACAAATACTGAAATATTACTTTAACAATATATTTACACTCACAACTTGAACTTTTTCCCCTTATCATAAGGTCTCCCAATCATTCAGAAACTCTAAAGCATTGTGCCGAGAGAAATGGCAGATTTTCGAAGCTGCTTTATTTTGAACTTACTCTGTTGTTTTTCTTTCCAACAGTTGTTCCTAAGGTTGGCAATATAATCATCTTCTACACTTCGCTCTACATTTTTCAGGTTCATTCCAGTGTACTCCTCTGTAAAGTGTTCTCCCACATAGTAAGGCACATTCAGAGTCTCCGTTAGCCTTCTGTGAGTGTGGCCCACTGACCTACATTTTGAAAAGCAAAGTTAGACATTTACTCTATAGGCACCATCTGTTGATACAGTTCATGGATATCCACTTCAACCATCACATCTGCATACCAGGCGGATCACCGGAGACCGTTGAAATAATATAATGCTACGAGTTCTGCTCTGATGCAAAGTTAGTTAAATATATTGTAAGAGACTATAAAAGCTAGAATGAAGAGTGCACTTACATGGATATTGAAATGACAAACAAATTAGAAATGATTAAATCATTAAAATGCATAAAAGAAAGACTTTAGTGTTAAATTATTTTCTGCAACTAAAGAGGATCTTGATAACTCTTGCAAGTCTGCAGCATTGCAGTTTCTCTACAAACGTGAGGGCAGATTGTAAGTGAAAAGGTGCTAATTTAGCAGATTAGATTAAATATTGATTAACTGATTTCTTAAGGTGGTTGGATACAATAATTTATGAAATTATTTACACAGGGTTAGTTAACTAAATTGCATCATCTGGACTCCAATTGTTTGTAATTTAAAGCAGATAAGATCAATCAATATGTCCTGAAGCCAAACAGTGAGTCAATACCTCCCTCTCTTTATCATGTCATTAATCCATGAACCACAAAAAAACTAAAAAGAAAACTTTCACAGAATGGTCACTTTTTATTTCATGAATAAAACAGAAAGGGGATATTCATGTGCATGCTGTTTTTTAAATTGATGCAGAAAGTCAACGATGTTTGGTAAAACTGACTAATCGCTGGGTAAGTGATTAGCTAGTTGGGAAATGTGCATTTATGTCATACTGGTAATTTTGCAATGTGTGGTTACAATTACTCAAAGAGTGTATGAAAGGCAGGAGTCCACTATTTCAAATCATCTATCTGTGAAAGAGAGGCCAGTGGATTAAGTGTTTGAATTGATCAGTCACTGGACAGTTCTCCAGGGATTGCGGAGACCCAATTCCTACATTTTAAACCAATGAATGGACTGGATTTAATGTGTTATTTTTTTTTATTTATACAGGGTGGGGGGAATGTTTTTAGATTTTTGTTGATTTTAAATCTCTATATATTGTAGCTGAAAAGATCTGCTGTATAATTTCCCCTGGATGATCTTGATTACGTAACTGTGGTTCAGATCCATTTCACTAGTGCATTAATTTGAGGCTTTAGACTGACAACCAGGCTGTAAGATCACTCAAATTCAGCTCTAAATATGGCCTTATTTAGATTTCATTAGAAGCCCTTCCAAAAACCAGACAGAAGACACACTCACGCTCTGTGGCTGAGGCTGTACGGAGGATTGGACACCATCATCTGACTCAAGGCTGAAACTATGATGAGGATCAAGATGGGCATCAACTGGACAAACAGGGCCAGACCCCCCTGTACAAAACACACAAGCTTCTGACGTTGCACATATGGATTGATTGTACTGACATGACATCACACATTATCATCGTGTAATGATTTATTGATAACTAAAATCAAACTGAAGTGTAAAACAGGCTCAAACTGGAGAAATCTTCATGTTAAGTAAGTACTACAAGCGATATAAACTGCCTCATATATAAGTTAGAGTAATTCAGAATACCCAGATGAAAAAAGGACTAGATTTGAGCTTTGTAATTGTGCACAACGACATTATCACAAACTACATTGAAGTAGTATCAATTCACAGAAGCTCTAGGAGTTCACTAAGACAATACTGGATGAGTGGGCTTCGCTTATAAAATGAAAATCAATGACAACACTATTGCAAACAAAGTCTGGTATGGTATGCATGTAGTTTCATCTCAGGAATAAAAAAAACAAAAGGAAAATCTTCGGATATAAACATTGCAACACCAACGGACTACAGAATATAAGCACAGTCTATAAATTAAACATCATAGTTTGTTTTACCAGTGGAAAGTCACGTAACCGTCTTCACAGAGAAAATCAAAACTCTTACTCACGTCCCCCTGTTGTTCTCTCCTCTCTGGTCTCTGATACGTGTAGCGCATTCGTCCATTACTATAGACATGAACATTACCTTTTAATGAACAAAAAGAACAGATGAAACTTCAGATGAAAGATACTGTACATAACACTGTACATAACCAAAACCAAAAACATGAATGTATCTTCGGTGTATTGGTGGATCTTGGTACACCACCAATTCTGAATCACTACTCCAGAATGACATGGGGTTTCACTAAAAAAATGTTTAACATTGTCTAATGAGATTTTACCTTTAGGATATTATCTGATTTCTTAAAAACAAAAAAGTATACTATCTGGACAATTAGGCTAGATTTCTAAATATTATTGAAGTGTTAGGTTAATTAATTGCCAGATCTGTTTGAAATGAAAATTTGGTTGATGAAGAAAAGCAGGATAACAAAAGGGAAAGTCTGAAATTAGAAAAGGTGACCAAGCTAGGTTTAAACTAGGGATACAGATACATTTATGAATGATTGTATAGTTGCATTTATGTTGTTTATACATTAAATCAGGATAATGAAGCTATATTTTACATTAAAAGGAAATTATGTGTTAAATGAGGTTAAGGTTGGAGCCCCCAGGAAACTTAGGCTTTAGTTAAGGACAGGGCTGCTATTCTACTGACTTGATGTAATTGTGTGTAGATTTGTATAGGTCTATTCAAATCTTGGCGTTGGCTGGGTTAAATGGGCCATAGAATCCTACTGATGCCATACTTTGGATATAAGGAAAAGTCTCTCCTTTCTGTGCTGGAATTCAGTCTGACTTTTCAGCACACATTCTTAATATTAGTCTAATTAATTGCATAAGGCAGAAGGTACTCGAATGTGCCACAGCACACTGGTTGGGAAATAAAAATGGTGTAAATGTCCATCCCTCATGGGAGAGAGACTCACTTGATGGGAAGCCGCCCCCAAAGAACATGTTGAAGAGGTCCTCGGGGGAGATGTCTGCCTCGAAGCCGCGGTGGAAGTCCGTATGCGAATGGCCGTGTCGCGAAGGGTGCGCCTTCTCCTCCCCAAATTGGTCGTACTGTTTCCGTTTGTCAGCATTACTGAGCACCGCATAAGCATTCCCAATAGCTAAAACCAAGAACATGACAATAGTATTATTATTATTATTATTATTATTATTATTATCATCATCATCATCATCATCTATTTCTTAGCAGACGCCCTTATCCAGGGCAACTATAAAGACAAGGCTGGAGAAAAAAATGGGATGAGATTGTACAGACAGGAGGACCTTTAGGATTAGAAAGCCTTTATTCCGTCTGTAGCCAAAATATGGAAAAATCCTTCTTGTCAGCAGTAATAATTAATCAATCTTAAAACAAGTAAAACTATCTGACTTGTAGAACATAAATAATGGCAAGCTTTTTTCAGGATTACAAACTTATTTATATTTTACAAATGTTCAAAAGAAATACAGTAAACAATATATTCCTACAAATGCAACATTGTTAATGATATTTCAGTCCCTTCCTATTTCTTACCATTTTAAGCAGATGTCCCTTGATGCAAACACCGAGAAACAACCCAATACTGACATCTACAGACGAATGAGTTGAAAGCAGCAAAAGCACAGTAACAAGGTGCTTACCTTTAAAAGCCTCAGTTGCACCTGGAGCGTGGTTTTTATCTGGATGGAACTTCAGGGCTAGTTTTCTATATGCCTTTTTCAAGTCATCTTCTGTAGCATCTCTATTGACTCCCAGAATTTCATAATAGTCCTTACACTGTTTTATTCTGGGAACAGCACAAAATAACCAAATAAATTAAAACAAACAAACAAAAAAACAACAACACAATGCTAAGAAATCTAAGACGTAGGCATTAGAAAGCAAGTCTCAAAGTGATACCTATAAGTAGCAATAATCTACACTCACCTAAAGGATTATTAGGAACACCATACTAATACTGTGTTTGACCCCCTTTCGCCTTCAGAACTGCCTTAATTCTACGTGGCATTGATTCAACAAGGTGCTGAAAGCATTGTTTAGAAATGTTGGCCCATATTGATAGGATAGCATCTTGCAGTTGATGGAGATTTGTGGGATGCACATCCAGGGCACGAAGCTCCCGTTCCACCACATCCCAAAGATGCTCTATTGGGTTGAGATCTGGTGACTGTGGGGGCCAGTTTAGTACAGTGAACTCATTGTCATGTTCAAGAAACCAATTTGAAATGATTCGACCTTTGTGACATGGTGCATTATCCTGCTGGAAGTAGCCATCAGAGGATGGGTACATGGTGGTCATAAAGGGATGGACATGGTCAGAAACAATGCTCAGGTAGGCCGTGGCATTTAAACGATGCCCAATTGGCACTAAGGGGCCTAAAGTGTGCCAAGAAAACATCCCCCACACCATTACACCACCACCACCAGCCTGCACAGTGGAAACAAGGCATGATGGATCCATGTTCTCATTCTGTTTACGCCAAATTCTGACTCTACCATCTGAATGTCTCAACAGAAATCGAGACTCATCAGACCAGGCAACATTTTTCCAGTCTTCAACTGTCCAATTTTGGTGAGCTTGTGCAAATTGTAGCCTCTTTTTCCTATTTGTAGTGGAGATGAGTGGTACCCGGTGGGGTCTTCTGCTGTTGTAGCCCATCCGCCTCAAGGTTGTACGTGTTGTGGCTTCACAAATGCTTTGCTGCATACCTCGGTTGTAACGAGTGGTTATTTCAGTCAAAGTTGCTCTTCTATCAGCTTGAATCAGTCGGCCCATTCTCCTCTGACCTCTAGCATCAACAAGGCATTTTCGCCCACAGGACTGCCGCATACTGGATGTTTTTCCCTTTTCACACCATTCTTTGTAAACCCTAGAAATGGTTGTGCGTGAAAATCCCAGTAACTGAGCAGATTGTGAAATACTCAGACCGGCCCGTCTGGCACCAACAACCATGCCACGCTCAAAATTGCTTAAATCACCTTTCTTTCCCATTCAGACATTCAGTTTGGAGTTCAGGAGATTGTCTTGACCAGGACCACACCCCTAAATGCATTGAAGCAACTGCCATGTGATTGGTTAATTAGAAAATTGCATTAATGAGAAATTGAACAGGTGTTCCTAATAATCCTTTAGGTGAGTGTATTTCCACCTCCTAATGTAGGATATCTTAAGTTGTCCCGGAAAAAAAAAGTGGAGGCTAATGAGTTATACATAATTGATGGAGAAAATGGGAAACAAAATGAATGGCAAATAAATACCTTTTGACGGCATCTAGCTGATCTGGCGTGTATGGTTTGCTGGTCTCTGTGGTTTTCTCCCCGGCCGTGGAGCACCCCCCCTCCCCTGCTCTCCGGCGGTGTGCTCCTTTACACTCACTGGGGCCCGACTGCTGGGGCTGGCTGGACGGCTTCCCATTCTGTGTGATTGACTCTATCAAGGCTGCAACAAAAGAGCATCCCTGTGTCATTGTGCTGTGGCAATGCACTTGATTCAGTTCAGCCTGGGCCATGCCATGGGAAAATCAACTTTTTCATTTTATTTTGTAATGTACAATGTGCACTGCAGTTAAATGCCAATTCAGAACTTTGCAGTTCAGCTATTAGCATAAACATTTGTATTTAAAATCACAAGAAATGTGGAAAATAAGTACTTCACCTGTGTGTAATCCCCATGACTCCAGATCAGATTTCTACCAATTCTCATGCTTTCAAATCAAACTCTCCTGTTTGTGATCTTCTCTGGCTTTTAAGTATTATTACTGTTTGTGTGTTTCTAATGTATAAATGCGTCTGCCAGATAATAGTACAACAGACAGTAATATTCATAGTCCATCAATCCAAGTCGTATGGAACATCATTTCACAAGTAGTATAATGATCAACACTTTACAGTCGTTAGTACTATAATAAGTAATATTTGCATTTATATTTAATTTAATTCAATTGCAAATGCAAAATTTCAACAACACAGTCATTTACATGTAAATGTACATGGTCTATGAAGCAGACTGACTCTATGTCCTCTCTCTCTGTGACACACACAGTTTTCCCTCTGTGCATGTCTCAGTACCTTAACTCCAGAATGGTTTTAGTGATGTAGAACATCTAGAACAATGACTATGACATACAGAGAAAATATAAGCAGACATATAAGCAAACCAATTTAATAATAGACATTTTATATTGATATTTCTGCTATTTTATAAGCAGCATTATGTAAAGTCAGTTTACAAAAAAATAAAATAAATACTACCATTCATTAAAAACAATCCTTGGATTCTTGGATTTCTTAAACAGTACTTATACACAAAATGTAAAAAAAATGTTACATGTGTTTAATATTATCAAACCACCCCATCAAACATTGAAAAACAAGTAGCCATATATCAGTTTGCCAAGTGAATGATTAGTAAGTATAAATGATTGTATAAAACCATATTGGAATGGTTGCAGTTTTAAAAGTTAAAATATTTTTAGAACATCAACATGAAAACAACCACAAATATTTACTATTCACTCAAAAGATCCAACAAACAACCAAATCAAGTTAACAATTGTATGTTGCCCTGGATAATGATGTCTGCTAAAAAATATTATTAAAATAAATGACAAGTGTTACAAAGAGAGGCTTGACTGCAAATAAATGTCAGCTTTTAGTATGGTTTAATCCTACATAAAATGCACATATTAATATTTAGGCATACTGCACATACAAACTGATTTAATATGAAAAGTAGAAACACATTACTGACGAATGCTTCTTTTATTAACTATGGTCACGTATCTGCTTTTGCAACAATTATGTAAAACCGCTGAAATGACATTCCACAATAAAAATATATAGGCCTATATATTAAAATTAATAGTTAATAAACGACTGACTCCACCTTCAAATATCGTTATGCTTTCAGATGCTACAGCCATTTGAAAGTCACGTTTGAATCAGGTCTTCCCAACTTTTAATACTATAGGTATCGTATATCTTCCATTCGCTTCAATGTACCCCCAGCTAAAACGGTGAATTATCATATAAACTCGACAAACACACAGCATTAGAGCTTTTAAGTACTGCAGTACACATGGACACAATACGTCCTGAAGTTATCAAACCACTAGAACAACTGAAAGTACAGCTGTTTTCTAAGCTTTGGTGTAACTAAATGTAAACACAGCACCATTCAAAACAGCATCTAGGCCTTACTGATATTCACCTTTAAGAGTTAGTGCATTTCACAGCTTTGGGAAACCAAATATATAGAATCACCAGGACAGGATCAACAGGTTCACATGAATAGCACTGCTAAAATGTTAAAAATATAATGAAATAAATCAGTGAGATTAGATGTGTTTTTACTACAACAGTACAGGTTGTTCATGGGAACAGTAGTTCTAGGGCAGCCTGTGATTTCACGGTCCACAATCAAGCCAGTAATTAATAATAATAGTAATAAATATTATACTCTTAAATACAATAAACTACATACATTTAGGACTGCATACAAATAACTTTTCTATTTCAACGACACCACATCTGTTGTTCCTAAGTGCACGAAAAACTGCATTAAAACACCAACTACCAGAATCCCCTGCGGGGCATCCTCTATACGACCCTATTCGTGTGCATGCTGGGAAATGAAGTCCCGCCCAAAATAACGTTAACGTATTTATAATCAACAATCGCAAAGAAACTTAGAAACATATAATAAAATAAACTACTGTTATATCTTCGGATTTTATTATTCTAACGATAACAGGTAGGCAAATGAATCCAATAGGAATATCGGTGTTATACTTTTGCAGAACTACTTCTACCAAAAACAACTTCGGTCGCTGCTTTCCTCACACATGCGCAGTAGGGCGTCCCAGTTTCCGCAAGGCCCTCAATACTTCGAGCACGATTAGAGCTCCGGTAAGGGGTTTGAGTCTGTCAGCACTGGTTATTGCGTTTGTCGACATACCTTTCGCCCTGTCCGTTGGAAACAACTTCTCTGCCTTCTCCAGGAACCGTAGGGCCTTTTCTGTTTTGTTATCGCGGATGGCCGACGCAGCAATCTCAATGCAGCGCTCCGCTTCGTCCCTGTTTGATTCCATCGCGGAAATACCAAGCTCTCCGCCGGCGGGCGCGTCCAGATGACGTCAGAGCAAGTCATTGCACTTGGGTTCACTATTTAGACGTCAGGCTGATGCGTTCGAAAGGGCACAGCATTTCCTACATGTTGCTCCTGTAAATTAATATTTACTTAAGTAACTCAGCAGTATATAACTTTTATTGTACCTGCCTCCCAGGATATTACTCTACTTACTAATTCATATGGAGCACATAGGGGAAACATTTTAATACCCTCAATAATGTATTATCACTAAGCAATAATCGTTGTTAATCATGTTAGGACCCCTATGTCCATATCTGACTTTGCATAGTTCAAGAGCACATGTACTGCGCCGAGGTCCTATGCGCTTTTTGAGCTGTATGGTGACTGGAGTTGGTGACCAAGAAAACTCAAAAGACAGTAACAGTAAAGCATGGGTTAAAAGGAAAAACAAGAAGAAACTGAGAAGTCCTCTAGGGAATGAGCACTTGTCCTGGGAAGAGAGGCTGGCTGATGCTGTGACACCACTGTGGAGGCTTAAATATGAAGAGCAACTTCAGGTAAAATATGAGGAGCAGCAGAAAATCCTTCTTCAGCTATCTGCCCAGCTGGCACAGGGAGCTGACTCACTGGCTGGCGTGCCTTGGACCAGAGGTCAGCTGAGTTTCCCCCTGCTGCCCACCCAGCCCTCACCAGTGAAAGATGGCTACAGAAACAAATCCACCTTCTCTGTCAACAGAGGAGTGGATGGTAACCCCAAAACTGTTGGGTTCTATGTTGGCGCTGGAAGGGACAAGAATATTGTCTGTGTCCATGCAGACCATCTCCAGAATGTGCCAGAAAAACATAAACTAGTGGCAAGGATGTATGAAGAATTTATGCGGATTTCCCCATTAGAACCCTGCCTTTTGTTTCATGAGGGCGGTCACTGGCGGGAGGTGACTGTGAGGACCAATGCAGTGGGCGACACCATGGCAATTGTGTACTTCCAACCCCAGAGCCTGACCCCGGAGGAAATAAACTATCATAAAGCAGCTCTGGTGGACTTCTTCATCCAGGGCCCAGGGACGGCCTGTCAACTGGACTCTCTGTACTTCCAAGAGAGCGCCAGGACCCGCTGCAGTAACGAAGACTCCCCCTACCAGCTGCTCTTCGGTGAGGCCCACATCTACGAGGAGCTTCTTGGGCTGAGGCTCCGAATCTCCGCGGACGCCTTCTTTCAGGTGAACACTTCAGCAGCAGAGGTGCTGTACCGCACAGTGGGAGAGCTGAGTCGCGCTGACGGAGAGGGAACTCTGCTGGACGTGTGCTGTGGAACCGGCGCCATTGGCCTCTCTCTGTCAGGAAAGGTGCAGAAGGTCATTGGCATTGAAGTGATCGAGCAGGCTGTGCAGGATGCCGAGTTTAACGCCACTCTCAACGGAGTGCCCAACTGCGAGTTTCTGCCAGGCAAGGCGGAAGTGCTCCTGCCACAGCTAATGCCCTCGCTGAGCTCCGAACCGAATCTCATCGCTGTTGTGAACCCGTCCCGCGCCGGGCTGCACTACCTAGTCACCCGCACCCTCCGAAACTGTGCTGCCATCCACAGGCTGCTCTACATCTCCTGTAAGACGGAAGGGGAAGCCATGAGGAACTTCAGAGAGCTTTGCTGCCCCCCAGACCGGCAGAAGAAACTCAACGGGGATCCCTTCATCCCAACTCTAGCTGTGCCGGTAGACATGTTTCCACACACAGCTCACTGTGAACTGGTACTGGTCTTTGAGAGGTAGCACACTGAGAGATTGTCAGTGAACCAGAAGTGGGCGTGTTCTCCATAGACAGACTGAAGTGCAAGGAGGGCAGGAAGATCTTGTTTGAGACTCTGACTGCTCAGCATTAAAGGGATTTTATTCGTTTATATCTATTTTTTGTCAGTGTAACTAATTAATATATTGAAATTCATATAATACTTGTATGTATGTACACTCCTATTACAAGACATGTACATTGACTTTTGTTCTATTTTGTGTGTTCAATGCATATATTGTTTCATCAGTTTTAATCAATTCATCTTTTTTCAGTTGGAGAGCAATGATGATTTTCTGTTATTTAAATGTTTCTCTTGTTTATTACTAGGTCCATTGCTGACATCTTGTGTTTTAACATAGTATAACATGCATGAAATTATATCACTATAATACTCTTAAAACTGGTGGTAGTTCAAATTCATTTCATAAACATATTTTGGTTGATTATTATGATCCTTTTTAAACAAGGTCCTGAGTAACTGTGTTCATAATATAATGTATATATGCAATGTTCAATTCATAGCTTGCACATAATATGATTCCCTAAAAGCTGATGTATCCATCATTAATTCACCCATTAAGACAATAACAGTAAGATAAGAGAGCAATACATTGTGTCATATAGGACTAAAAACAGTGTTGTAGGGGACAGCCAGAATGCATCCATATTATTGAATAGTTAGTTATTGAAATTGTGGCTAAATACTTGTTATACATGAATCTTATTTACATATACTATATTGATGTCAAGATTTACTGCCTAGTCGGTTGCCCTAGAGAAGCCTAAATATACTAAACCTTAATATACTAAAATACTCTGTATACTACTGTATAGTAGTATACTATACTATATTATATTGTTCTGTAATATAATGTACTGTATTTTGCTGTTCTATACTAGACTGTAGTACACTGCAAATCCAATTATATTACTACGCACAAACCTAAGGCCATAATTTCTCAGGGAAATTCAATCTGCGAGGAGAGATATTCTGAACATCTCACCATTGTTTCAATGCCTTTTTTTTACTTTAGATTTTAACCAATTAAAAAATCACAATTATTGATCATAAGTTGTAAAAAAAAAAAGCACAAGCAGAGTCTAGCTGAGTCTCTCAGAGTCTATCTTGATCCTGCAAGAGAATAAGACTAATAATTTAAGTGATCCTGACAATGAACAAGACTGCATATTCTCACATTTGTCATTTGCAGACTAATACTAATAATATTAACCTTGTACAATCACAATAATGAACCTTATATATGCTAAAATGGATGAAATACTGTGATTGGGGATGTACAATAGATGGCGCTGGTGTACCAAGTTTTACTTCGTTGTATAACCATTTGTTTTGTTGACTGCGTTTACTTTTTATCTTACAATATCACAATTATTGTTTTCCATTATCATTCTGAAAGGAAATGTTTAAAATAGCATGATGCATGTTTACTAATAATCTGTTGTTACTTTTTTTGGCCTGGAAGAAAATAAATATAAAGGTACTATCTCACTGGCAGCACTGTATATTACAGTGGTAATTCTCAAGTATCATAATACATGACTTCTTACAGACACACACACACACACACACACACACATACAGCTCTGGACAAAAATTAACAGACCACTGCAAATTTTTCTTAAATCAGCATCTCTACATGTATGGCAGACATTCCATTCCATTCAAATTTGTATTTGGAATTTAGGAGAAATGTTGTCAGTAGTTTATAGAATAAAACTAAAATGTTAATTTTACCCAAACACATACCTATAAATAGTAAAACCAGAGAAACTGATAATTTTGCAGTGGTCTCATTTTTTTTCTCCAGAGCTGTATATATATATATACACTCACCTAAAGGATTATTAGGAACACCTGTTCAATTTCTCATTAATGCAATTATCTAACCAACCAATCACATGGCAGTTGCTTCAATGCATTTAGGGGTGTGGTCCTGGTCAAGACAATCTCCTGAACTCCAAACTGAATGTCTGAATGGGAAAGAAAGGTGATTTAAGCAATTTTGAGCATGGCATGGTTGTTGGTGCCAGACGGGCCGGTCTGAGTATTTCACAATCTGCTCAGTTACTGGGATTTTCACGCACAACCATTTCTAGGGTTTACAAAGAATGGTGTGAAAAAGGAAAAACATCCAGTATGCGGCAGTCCTGTGGGCGAAAATGCCTTGTTGATGCTAGAGGTCAGAGGAGAATGGGCCGACTGATTCAAGCTGACAGAAGAGCAACTTTGACTGAAATAACCACTCGTTACAACCGAGGTATGCAGCAAAGCATTTGTGAAGCCACAACACGTACAACCTTGAGGCGGATGGGCTACAACAGCAGAAGACCCCACCGGGTACCACTCATCTCCACTACAAATAGGAAAAAGAGGCTACAATTTGCACAAGCTCACCAAAATTGGACAGTTGAAGACTGGAAAAATGTTGCCTGGTCTGATGAGTCTCGATTTCTGTTGAGACATTCAGATGGTAGCGTCAGAATTTGGCGTAAACAGAATGAGAACATGGATCCATCATGCCTTGTTACCACTGTGCAGGCTGGTGGTGGTGGTGTAATGGTGTGGGGGATGTTTTCTTGGCACACTTTAGGCCCCTTAGTGCCAATTGGGCATCGTTTAAATGCCACGGCCTACCTGAGCATTGTTTCTGACCATGTCCATCCCTTTATGACCACCATGTACCCATCCTCTGATGGCTACTTCCAGCAGGATAATGCACCATGTCACAAAGGTCGAATCATTTCAAATTGGTTTCTTGAACATGACAATGAGTTCACTGTACTAAACTGGCCCCCGCAGTCACCAGATCTCAACCCAATAGAGCATCTTTGGGATGTGGTGGAACGGGAGCTTCGTGCCCTGGATGTGCATCCCACAAATCTCCATCAACTGCAAGATGCTATCCTATCAATATGGGCCAACATTTCTAAAGAATGCTTTCAGCACCTTGTTGAATCAATGCCACGTAGAATTAAGGCAGTTCTGAAGGCGAAAGGGGGTCAAACACAGTATTAGTATGGTGTTCCTAATAATCCTTTAGGTGAGTGTATATATATATATATATATATATATATATATATATATATATATATATATATATATATATATATACAGCTCTGGAAAAAAAAGATTACTTAATGTTAGCATAAAGGTGGTACATGGGTAAAAAAAAAAATATTTGCTATGAAAAAAAAGGGGTTATTTTTTGTAATCTGCTGTTGCTGCATATCAGTTGTGCAAAGCCTGATTTTAACACACTATGATTATGGAGATTGTTAGAGTTCATGTAATCTAAGAATCTGATCTTAGTTGCATCAGTGATATGCTGTTTGAGGTCATTGGCATTGTCTGAAATAAATGTTGGCTTATGAGAGTGCCATGTCAGTTGCTACAGGCTTGTCTAAACAAAACTGCAATAACAAAATTATTTATTTCACAAGGGCCACAGTCATGCACTTAGATTTTGCCATTGTCAACCCTTTGCCCAGATAAACACATGCATAGACGCACACATTCATTATTTAGCAAAAGCAAAGAGCAAAACCTACCTCTGCTTGCAATGTCTGTACAAGAAGTTTGGTGTTAACACAGAGGTAGATTTGTAAGAGTAAAATTAGTCAGTACATATTGTGATATTTTGAAAAACAAAAGTGCAACATTTATGGAATAATATGGTAAGGGTCTATATGCATCTTTTATTTATTTATTTATTTATTAGCAGACACCCATGTCCAGGGCGACTTACAAAATGAAAGAGGAATCTACCTACCATGCAGCATGTTACTGGGATCTGAACACAGAGGTTCATGGAGAATAGAATCGAAAGCATCCCATGGCATGTCTGTGTCCTCCCTTTTTTGACACTGAATATCTGTGGGGTGAACTGGAATGATGAATCAGGAAGATACTATATGCTTTGTTATCAGCTTCTTGCTTCAGTAGACTCTGCATCACAGATGGCACAGTATTCTTCTGACAACATAGCAAAAGCACTGTAGCAAAAGCATTATTAAATATTAAATATTAAATTCTATGTGATGTCCCCATCATCTTGGCAATACATGTATACATATCTAGATGCATTTTTGTTTTGGTTTGTCCTTACATTACCTTTACTGCCGTCTGTGGAGGTAACACATATCTCATAAATAATGCCATTAATATGTCATGTACATAATTTCCAAATGACACAGCAAATAAAACAGTGTTAATCCAGTTCTGTGCACTTTGGAGTGGATCTGATTTACAGGCATGATTAAAACGGGAGAAAAAGAAATAAACAACATTCCTCAGTGAGGGGACTTCTCCAGGTGCCATAGGGCTGTTACAACTCATAAATGTTATATGAAGGCAGTATAAACGGCAAGCTTTAACTCCCACAACAAAATAAGAAACTCTTATTATGTATAGACTGTGTCTTTGAAAGCTCCACGTTGTCCTTTTATTAAAATGATTAAACAACACACTCCCCCACAGGCCAATATTGTATTGGATTAATTAATTAAAATTTGCTATTGAAACGGTCTCTGCACTAGGGGGCACATTCATTTGGTGCGGAACTTCACCCAACTAGTAAAGAATAAACAGTGTTAGTTTAATCAGAACAACAAATGTAATGGTACCGAGAATTGCTTGCTTGAACCAGTCTTTGCAAAGTTACACTTTGAATTAACACACATACACTATGTACAGTGAGGGAAAAAAGTATTTGATCCCCTGCTGATTTTGTACGTTTGCCCACTGACAAAGAAATGATCAGTCTATAATTTTAATGGTAGGTGTATTTTAACAATGAGAGACAGAATGACAACAAAAAAATCCAGAAAAACGCATTTCAAAAAAGTTATAAATTGATTTGCATGTTAATGAGGGAAATAAGTATTTGATCCCTTCAACTTAGTACTTGGTGGCAAAACCCTTGTTGGCAATCACAGAGGTCAGACGTTTCTTGTAGTTGGCCACCAGGTTTGCACACATCTCAGGAGGGATTTTGTCCCACTCCTCTTTGCAGATCCTCTCCAAGTCATTAAGGTTTCGAGGCTGACGTTTGGCAACTCGAACCTTCAGCTCCCTCCACAGATTTTCTATGGGATTAAGGTCTGGAGACTGGCTAGGCCACTCCAGGACCTTAATGTGCTTCTTCTTGAGCCACTCCTTTGTTGCCTTGGCTGTGTGTTTTGGGTCATTGTCATGCTGGAATACCCATCCACGACCCATTTTCAATGCCCTGGCTGAGGGAAGGAGGTTCTCACCCAAGGTTTGACGGTACATGGCCCCGTCCATCGTCCCTTTGATGCGGTGCAGTTGTCCTGTCCCCTTAGCAGAAAAACCCCCCCAAAGCATAATGTTTCCACCTCCATGTTTGACGGTGGGGATGGTGTTCTTGGGGTCATAGGCAGCATTCCTCCTCCTCCAAACACGGTGAGTTGAGTTGATGCCAAAGAGCTCGATTTTGGTCTCATCTGACCACAACACTTTCACCCAGTTCTCCTCTGAATCATTCAGATGTTCATTGGCAAACTTCAGACTGATTCCTCACCGTTCTCATGATCATTGAAACTCCACGAGGTGAGATCTTGCATGGAGCCCCAGACCGAGGGAGACTGACAGTTATTTTGTGTTTCTTCCATTTGTGAATAATCGCACCAACTGTTGTCACCTTCTCACCAAGCTGCTTGGCGATGGTCTTGTAGCCCATTCCAGCCTTGTGTAGGTCTACAATCTTGTCCCTGACATCCTTGGACAGCTCTTTGGTCTTGGCCATGGTGGAGAGTTTGGAATCTGATTGATTGATTGCTTCTGTGGACAGGTGTCTTTTATACAGGTAACGAGCTGAGATTAGGAGCACTCCCTCTCAGCTCGTTACCTGTATAAAAGACACCTGGGAGCCAGAAATCTTGCTGATTGATAGGGGATCAAATACTTATTTACCTGATTAACATGCAAATCAATTTATAACTTTTTTGAAATGCATTTTTCTGGATTTGTTTGTTGTTATTCTGTCTCTCACTGTTAAAATACACCTACCATTAAAATTATAGACTGATCATTTCTTTGTGAGTTGGCAAATGTACAAAATCAGCAGAGGATCAAATACTTTTTTCCCTCACTGTATATTTGTATGACATTGGTTACCTGTGTGTTCATTTAGAACATTCTACATCTTTATTTGTTTTTTGAGAACAATTTAAGCAGGCCAGAGTGTTCATAAACTGAGGAACTGTAAAAGACTGAGGGGGCAAACAGGAAAACTTCACTGGGGAAGCAAAACTGTAGCAGTAACACAAAGCACATCACAAAATATCCACCAAACGGTTCTAATAAGTGCTGTGACACTGAGCAGTTCAAATACTTTATTGCTCAACAATGTTCAGACACTGCTGATGAACATATTTGAAACTTGTTTACTTGATACAGGTGATGTTTACAGTAAAGATGATTGTGTAAAGGTGCAACACTAACACCTTGATTAACAACTATTTGTTGAGATATGCTATTAGTAAAACATCCCCAGATACCAACACTTTCATTATACTGCATACAGGCACTTTCAATTCCTAAAATGAGGCCACACTGAATTACCAGTTGCAGATAGTGCAGGTTTTTATCAGTATAGAAAAAGGTGAATGAATAGGAAATCCTAGGCTGTTACACAATATTTAGCTGTTTAGGTCTCACCCACACTAAGAGAGTAGCAGAGTTTATCTCCAAGGTGTTATCAGGAAATAATATAGTATGGCATTGAGCATTTTGATAATGTGTCTGACCATGCCTTTGGGTACAGACATGCAGTGCTTTAGACTGGTTTAATTGGCCTTATGTAGGTTGTGTTAAAAAAGTTCCATCATAAATGAGACTGCAGCTTTTACAGGTTACACAGGTATGTTACCAAAGTGAACTTGAACATTCCAGAACAGCTGAGACAAAGGGAAAGGTGTGCAATATCCAAAAAATGTGCATCTGTATATTTACATACAGATATGTGGATATTGCACACCTTTCCCTTTGTCACGGCTTTTCAAGGTCACTAAACTAATTATATATATACATTTATTACAGAAAGGAAGGTTTGCTTACTCTTGATTTTGCTTCTTGACTTCTTAAATGTCTGAGAAGTACTCTAATAGGATTGTCCCGAATCCGCTGTATCAATCTCTAATCTGATTACACTGTACAATTAGATCATCTGTAATTACAAAGCACCTTCTGACCAGTTTGGAAAGGAGCCTAATCAAGATGTATTGCAAAAAGGTTCAGTGCTTCAAGATGTCACTGTCAACCACTGGCCTTCTGCTTAGTTTGGCGTTACTGTAGCGAGTGATGCAAGATCTCTTTCCGCCTAGGAACTCGGGATTGTACATATGATGAAATCACAATCTTAAAATAAACTGATAAAGACAATCTTTACAATCTTAACTATGTCAAAAGAAGAGATATGTATAGATTTTATCTTAAAAGATTTTCTTCAGTTGTACCATTACAGGTTTATGTATTGAGTTTCATTTTCTTGAAAGCAACACATTTTGATGAGGTAATCTGTAAAGTGCTTTATTACCCTGTAAAGGTAAGATGATAAGACATGATGAGGAAACAACTACGTAATGAACATCACAACAACACTCACACACACACTTTATATATATTATATATATATATATACATACTGTATAATCACCTTCACCACCAGTCTTCTTGTTATTCCAAGCAGACATCTCTCTATGCTTCTTTGTGTCGTCTGCAGGTCATTTGTGCATTAAGTGACCAGTTTTCACTAAGCACTTGTAGTATGCATTGATCAAATACTTTTTTCTACAGGCAAATGCACTCCATCCCATGTTTACTCTTCTTTTGATTTCTTCCATAATACCTCTGTGTGCACTGATTTGTTGTCCAAGGCAGAATATGATATGTGTGTGTGTGTGTGTGTGTGTGTGTGTGTGTGTGTGTGTGTGTGTGTGTGTGTGTTGGGGGGTGGGCGTGTAATGCTTTCCCTCGAGAATGCTGAAATTCAAGTATGTTGAGGTTTGGGATCCTTTTTGACAGTATAACTGTACTATGCGTTTTAAACCCCAACTTCAAAAACAACCTTTACCTTTGCCATGAACAATTTCTGTATTTTCTCTGAAATGTGTAAATTTCTTGTTAAAAGACCAAGAGAAATGGTCATAAAATGTAAAATATTATTGCTCTGATTGATGAATTCTCGTTGAGTTCTATGTAACAGCAATTTGTTTTCCAGTAATAAGGATTTCACAGCTGGACTGACTTCCCTTTCCTGTTGTGACAGGTGATGGGATTTACGGAGTGATTAAAGGGCAAATTACACTGGCCATACAGAAGTTCAATTTTAGCAGAACAACCTAAACGTACAGAGTGCTAACATGTAATAATACTACTTCATATACACAAACTAATACAGTCAAGCAAAAAAAAAAAAAACATTATTAAGAAGTCTACAGTGTCTAGCAATCAGAAACTTTTATCCATTGAAGAAAATGGTGTGAAATTCTAGATCCTCCTGCAAAATGTATCAGGGATCTGGGATAATTTATAAAATAGCTGTAGATGATTCCATCCTCTTTTATAGATTACCTCATGTTACAGGTTATAATTATTGCACAAATAGCCCATGTACCTTTCAGCCAGTGGCGTGGTGTGATAGATTGCATCCAGGGGATTAAAAAAGTAAACCTACTGGCTAAAAAGCAGGTAAGGCTTGACAATGACGTGCTAATTCATGATTGACAAACACAATGCAGAACAGCTACTTTCTTGTTCCTAAATTCCTAAGGTTTTGTATTGACGTATATAACAGTTTCCCATAATGAGTTATTCCCATAGAGCAGGTTGTAATCGCAGTCCTGCATGATAATCTTGTTTTCCAGTTCAAAGGGGTCTTCTAGTCAGGGACGCCACAAAGTGATAACTGAGGAAGTCGGGTCGTGAACAAGTCCTGTTTAAATATGTCGTCAGAACTCAAACAGCCTCTATTGCAACACAATTATAAGTGGTTAAACAAAATATAACGCCACTTCATCATACTAGTCGCTGGTAGGACGGGAGAAAACGAATGACCTACTTTTCATATGTGTGGGTTACTCCCGGGCATTGACTCAGCCAGCGAGTGAGAAACACAGGGAGGCCCACGACGCCGCAACCTGTTTCTTAAGACTTTTTATTTATAATTACTAATGACACTCCGAAGTAGATTGAGTGTGACTGGCTGAACAACGACTTTCTTCCCCCCCAAATAAAACGCTACCTATGAATGAACCGCATTAGAGAAATGTGTAAAAAGGTGAACAGCAGATAACAGACAGCCAATGAGGACGGCGGGATAAGGTGGCACCCAATTGTATCCGACCAATCGCAGGGCGCACAGCAAATCCCCCCCGACCAATCGCAGCGCTCCCAGCCGCCTCTGTATAAATACGTCATCGGCAGCCTAGGTACGGAGCATCACTGAGACGGAATCCGGCAGCGCACATCAGCCGCTATAGTCGTCCTCTGTCGCCGCTAACCTACTGACTGCTTAGCTTTACCGCTGTTTCTCACCGACTCTGCTGCCTTGGCAAAAGTAAGTGATGCATTTAATTATGAAAAAGGCGTTTTTACAATGTAATGTTTCGTTTCAGTGCATGCAACTAAACGGGATGTAAAAACAAAAGCAATGCATTCGCGCTAGTACTAGTTCTAGAACTGGAAAAAAAAAGGATGGTTTTTCTCCGTTTGTGATGGTGCTTCTCTGCTATGAAAATGTCTGCTGTCGTCTTCAGCTCCTCTCTCCACGCAAAGCACGGCAGAAAGGCCCCCCGATGATGAAGCACGACGACCCCGGCGCGACCACCGTGCTGCACCGGAATGGCAGCGCCGTCGCCGAGCCCTCCACCGTGGAGGATGTGTTTGACGACACCTACCGAGAGAAAGAGGGTCCGAAGCCCCCCAGAAGGGTGGTCTGGAGAAATGTCATCCTGATGAGTATGTTACACGCAGGAGCCGTGTATGCGCTGTTTCTGCTCCCCTCCGCATCTGCCGCGACCTTGGCTTGGTGTAAGTGTGTTTCTCCGTACAGGTCGGAAACGTATGTCATGTGTTGTGTTGTGCTTTTTTTTTTTTTTTTTTTCCCCTTCCAAAATGGCCAACCTGATGATTTTTTGTGGCGTAGTTGAATTGAATACAAGATGCCCGAGGCTGTGTAGTTGCGTGGTTAGGAGGAGAAGTGCTGCTGCGGGTGATGGCGCCTGGCGGTGGGCTGGGGCTGCACAGTACTGCGCTCATCTTTGCTCTCTAAGGTGTCATTTATTTTCTGGTCTTTTTCTGCAATAAGGAGCCACGCACTCCACGATTACGGATGCTTTTGCACATGCACACGCACGCAGGTGTGCATTGACGCATCTGTCTCATTGCAACTCCGTAATCCGACTTGATGATTATTATTTTGATTCTTCGTGAATTAAAATAAATTCACTTTAGCGGATTTTTTTTTTTTTTTTTTTCATCCTTTTTTCTGAAAGTCCTTTATAGGATTTGATGCAAACAATCCGGGCTTGGACAGCTTTGAATAAAACTCATATCCGATATGATTCGTCTTCCAAGCCGGTATCAGGATTTGACATGCATATATTAGTTTAGTGCCACAATTAAGTCGGCTTTCGCAGACCCAGATGAGCACTAGTCGTGCACTATTCAATGGCGTTTTAAGTAGAGCAAGACTAGTCTGTGAAAGCAGGTGTTGGGGTATAAAAGTGTTTTATCAAGATCCTGTCTCTAAAGCCATTACAGGAAAGCCAAATGCACCTGTCATTATCTGAATGCTGCAGAATAAATGGCATCCTGTTTCCAAATAAAAATTGTACTTAGCAGTGTTATTTTTCTTCCAACTAAAAACATTTATTTTATCATGCATATATATAAGCGTACTATTGAAACATTAAATCCCATTTGAACAAAGTAGTCATTTTAAAGGTGCATGGATGTGAACTGCAGGAAAAAACGAATTGCCAGCTAGAGCCATTTTGAGTCTTGCCTTATATTTTGCGTTGCTGAGGCTGCGTAATATTTTGTTAGAAGAACAATACACAAGAGCAATCGCAACAGACTTTCCATTGTGTGCTGGGTCAGCTGGCACCGGTGACATTGAGCCAATTTGGGCCTGAATTGTGGGCACTTGGATGGCAAACCCCAAACAGTCTGCTAATGCACAAGAATGCATTTGATCCTCACAGGTTCACTTATATATTTATTTTTCCCTCCCACAGCTTTCATTTGTTTCATGATCAGTGCATTAGGTGTGACGGCAGGAGCTCACCGGCTCTGGAGTCACCGCTCCTATAAGGCCTCATTGCCTCTGCGAATGTTCCTTGCAACTGCCAACTCAATGGCGTTCCAGGTAAATAGAAAATGTATTGCACTCATATCTCACTTCACACAAACCAATGAAAAATGGTTCGTGATAGTTTGTTCTGTATTGGGTATTGCTACTTAAACATGTTAGTTCTTGGCATGCCAAATGCAGTCTTTGCTAATCGTTGTGTACTTTTGACAGAATGACATTTACGAGTGGGCACGGGACCACAGAGTTCACCACAAGTACTCTGAAACCGATGCTGACCCCCACAATGCTGTGCGCGGCTTTTTCTTTTCTCACATCGGGTGGCTGCTGGTGCGCAAACACCCGGACGTCATCGAAAAAGGACGCAAACTGGAGCTTGGTGACCTGAGGGCAGATAAAGTTGTCATGTTTCAAAGAAAGTAGGTTCCGGTGCCTGTTCCTCCCAACCCTGATCATGCTTGATTTTTTTTTTTTTTTTTTTTTTTTTAATTTAAATTCAAGAATGTGCTTATTTATTCTAACTAATGTGTATTGATATCATATGAAATGTTCTTTAAATACATTTAACTTAATCTCCCCATATCATCTAGCTGCCCTGGTAGATGCTTGCTGCATGACCTGCTACACAAGTGTGGCTTCTGACTCTGTGCATAATTGTTTAATTTAATATTGTAATTGCATTTTTATTGAAGTCAAACATGACTCAAAGGAAGCAATCCTCACCATTTATTTTAGAAAATGGCAATTGCTATGGATCTTGGAATTCTCAATGTCAGGTTTAAATGGATGGTTAATAACATTTCCAGTTGAAAGCACAACTTCTAGTTCTAATCTAAATTTCTATAAGGGAGCAGACTGTCTAGACATGTACACTGTTGGTTCCATAGAGAAGACCCTGCTACTTTGCCAGAGTACCTTTCACTCGTCTTTGAGAAATAAGCAACAAGTACATTTTAGGGCATTGAATGTTATTTTGTAACCCTAAAGCTGAAATGTTGACTATTTATTTTGTATAATGTTCCCCAGGTATTACAAGATGTCTGTGGTGTTGATGTGCTTCGTCGTCCCCACCATGGTGCCCTGGTTGCTGTGGGAGGAGTCTCTGTGGTTGGCCTACTTCATCCCTGGGCTGCTGAGATACACCATAGTCTTGAACGCCACTTGGCTGGTGAACAGTGCAGCCCACATGTGGGGCAACCGGCCTTATGATGGAAATATCAATCCTAGGGAGAACCGCTTTGTCACCTTCAGTGCCATAGGTAAAATCACCAATTCATTTACCCAGAAAAGTCCAAGAATATTTGTATTTTTTTGGGGGTGGGATTGGGCACAATACTGAACATCTAACTGAGGATAGCTGGTCTTGTTGCCATGTGGATTTTTCCCAAAAGTGTGGTGACATGGCTGCATGTGGCTCTTTATTGTAAGCACGACTTGTCTTTTTCCTCTTCTTGGGCCCCATTGACCTCTGTGAAATCTTGCTATGTAAATCCAATAAATACTGGACCGGACTTCTAAAATCAGGGCTGAAACCAGGAAAAGTTGATTTCCTGCAACTTTTTAGTATCCAGTGTCCATAGCATAAGTAATATGGGTCACTTTGGCAATCGGGGTAGTTATTTACTTTGTATAATTTTTCATTTTATAGAATGTATGGAAATAACCTTTAGCAGGGCAATACCTCGCACGTCTAAATCAATATCAACTATGGCTTGATTCTAATTATTCCATGAAACTTTACAAATGTGCAGTTTCCAGTTAATTTAGGTAGATTGGAAAACTGAATAAGTAATAAAGGCAATGGGCAAATAAGATCTAAACCGTTCTAACCATAATCTCCTTCTAAATATTTACATTGCTTTTAATTTATAAACAGACAAGCATAAATAACTGCTGCTGTAGTGACATTTGACTGATTTATTCTTAATGGGTTTACTTAAATTGGCATACTTTGAGAGAGCTCCTAATTTGCCATGCAGAATTCTTGCTTTGTTTTCTAGTTAGTTTCACTATTGAAATGAAAATATTTGCATAGGAATAAATATTAACCAGGGATGGTGTTACAATCTGCTCATCCTGAGATAACCATGCATTTTTTCCTCTCTCTTCCAGGGGAAGGGTTTCATAACTACCACCACACATTCCCGTATGACTATGCAACAAGTGAGTTTGGCTGCAAATTGAACTTTACCACCTGCTTCATTGACTTTATGTGTTTCCTGGGCCTGGCAGAAGAACGTAAGAAAGTACCTCGTGAAATGGTCATGGCTCGAGCCCAGCGCACAGGAGATGGCAGCCACAGAAGTGGTTAAGAGGCTTCATGATTCTGGAGCTTGAAAACAAAAAGCATAATTGCAAAGTATTTTTGGGGGGGTGGTACTCTTTTGTGTAGCTACAGTGATGGCTTCACACCCCTTGTGAAATAAACATTTCCCTAGTTCATAAGATTAATATTAGCTTTAAAGGGAACTGGACCTTGATGTAATGGATTTTTTTCGTTTGTTTTCTTTGTTTGTAATTGCAGCAATAGAACCCATATGGGGTGGAAAGAAATCCATCTGGAGCCATGAAATTCTGGCTCTTATTGTAGGCCTATCCTAGAATCCAGAGTCTGTGCAATGGCCATAGAGAGCTTACTTTCTAGAGCTTGTACAAAAGATTGGGAAAACAAACCAAGGGTGTGTTTGTGGATGTCGCATAGATCGTAAGTTTATTTAGCTGCAGCTACACATATCCAGATAATTTGGTGGAGAAATGTACTTTTGGTTCAAGCAAATTAAGCGCAATGATTACAATTACCGCACTTTAAAATATCTACTGTACTTTATTTTAGGATGACAATTCAGTGTCTGAAACTTGGTCACATTAAAGGTAAACCGGAGCTCTGATCTTATTTACGGCATAATACCCCAATATTAAGCCATGTCAGTGCTTTCAATAACAATAACTTAGTTCAAATGGAAGGTGTATCTCTAGAAAAAGCATTTCAATTTAATTTCTTTTGTATGCAGCTGCCTTCAGTTTCTTACTCAATGTTGCTGTAGTTTACAGCAAATACATGTTTACATCAAACAGAATAAACTGTTCAACTATCAGTATTATTTTACATGGGGGTCCTTGGAAAAACATTCAGTTCTAAAGGGGATGGTGTATATTGTAAAATGCTGCAGGCAGAAGGATACAACAGAAATGTTACTTAAGAGGTGCTTTTTGAGAGTCTTTTCAACAAAAAAGGGGGTGGCATCTGTAATGGCAAGATGTGATTTATCTACGATCAGGCTAGTCTGTTTGTGGCTTAGGCTGATGGTAGTACTGAGGATGTCTGGTTTGGCTTGTACCTCGTGAATGTCCAGTGCTATGAAGGTCTTTGAAAGTTAGTAGACAGTCACTGTCAGGTCACTCGGAGGAATTGAGTTAGTTTGCAGTTCCAATGCTATTGGGAAACTATAGCATTGGGGAATAAATAAATCTAAATTTAAAGGCACGTCTCCCACTAATTATATTGAACCATTACTTTCAAATCTGATGGAAAGAGTCTGCAAATTGGAACACCTTCATATTGTTCATCCAGGTTTGAACAAACTCTGTCAGGAAACCATGCCCACTGCCTTACTGATTTAATCCAATCTGTTCCCAGCTCTGCATTGAGTTCCATCAATGTGAGCCACTTTACCCACAGAAGTGCAAGGCAATATACAAGATGCATACTGAAAACTGCCAAACTGGACATAGTTTGCACATTTGTTGATTTGAAAGAGAAGTGGTGTTCTTACTTTATTTTGGCAGGGCCTTTTGTGTTGAATTTAGACAGATATGCCAACTAGGATTACAACTTGGCATCTCTGCTTGAAACTTTGAGACAAAAAAAGGTGCTTTATCAGTGACTGTCTTAACTGCCAGTGAGAGCTAACCTTAGCACTTACTAAACTCCACACTATGGGATCATTACATGTGTATTTCCCTCTTGGTTCTCATTGATCCAAAAGGAATGTTCATAACTTTGATATTCTTTAACATTGTGGGGGAAAGAAATTAAACTATATAAGTAGTAGTACATTGCAATGTGTGTACTTCTAGCTCCGAAATAGAATTTGGAGGTTTTCAACTAAATAAAATTGTAATTGAATTAATTACTGTTGCTCTACCTTTTGCGTTGTGGTTATTTTCCAGTGTTGACTTATTGAATTATGAATGCCTTAAATAACTTATCGGGCACATTTTGAGGGGAATGTTTAATGCACTGTATGTATTGAAAATTAAGTATATTTTCTAAAGGGGGGAAAATACTGTAACTGTGTTTGTTGTTTTTGTTATGATGCCACAGTAATTTATTTTTTTTCTTAATTCAAATAAAAAGAAACTGCATTATGGTTTGTCCAGTCTTCTTAAGCAACAAGTAAAATGTATTAACAGGTGCAATGAAATTAGTTGGTGTAAGGGTCCATTTTTTTAATTTCTATTTTTATTTTTAATGTTTTTCAATTAATGAAAAAAAAGAGCCTGCTATTATTGGAGGGGGAGGGGGGGGTGATGTGGTACAAATGACGACGGCTTTGAAATGAGAGATTGTAAAAGTACTTTTTAAACTTTTAATATTGGTTAGGTACTTTATTTTAATTGAAACCAGTTATATTTTAATGGTGCATCAACGTACATGAAGTTCTTGTCTTGTACGTATGACAGCCAAACCCTTCTTATGCATAACTGGGAAAGACTAACTATAGGAGAAGGTGACATTTGTGCGTAAGTGGTAAGCAGAGAGAATTTAAACCTCAGTAATAATTAGTTTCAAATCTAGAAGAAGGACCTAATGAACCTTACAGTGCAGGGTTAACGGAGTCAAAACTGAAGACTTAATTTGGCAACTACTATCCTGACACTGTTTCCACTTTGAATGACGTGAGAGGGCAAATGAGGAGAGTAACTGTTGAAAGCCAATATGATACTATGTGCCGGACTATGTAGTCTGCCAGCTGGAGGGGGGCGAAGACTAACTGGCACTATTAAGTGGTGAATGTTCAGTTTCATCATTTTACAAACATGGGGATTAAATATAAGCCCAGGATCCAGATTTATTGCCAAGTCTTTAACAAAATTGAGATTATTTGTGTGTGTCCTCTAATATCAATGAATCAAGCTAATAAACTATTAAAGGCATCACTATTCTCTGAGCAGAATACAGGAGAAATATCACGTGCAGCTGTAACGGTCAGATACTATATTGAATATATTTTAAACTAAATAAAATTTGACACTGATGTCCTCAACCTGGAATGAAACCAGTCCAGAGGAATATTCCTGGTTCAGCATTCTATGACCTGCTGAAGGAGAAAGGAGAAGTTATTGGAGAGTCTGATGGTGGTCTTTTGAAAACAGAGGTGGCCTTGTTTGTATAGTACATGTTTTAAGAAGTATTGCTTGTAAATTCTTACATATCCACACACCACAATATATAGCGTTTTGCAAGAGTCCTTTGTAAAGAGTAAATCTAAAAATGCATGCCCCGAGTCTAAATTAAAGAGCGTCTTGTGCTTTCGATTTAAATATCTCTCTTTACCTCAAGACACCGTCTGTTTTAACAGATCGAGGTTACTGAGGTTCACATGCACTGGAATCCATCTCATTGAATAACCTTTATTTACATTGCTTTTGGCAACAGGAACAGACCCATGTCAGCTGCGGCACAGTCAGTCCCCTGAATGAATCCTGAACTTGTGCAAGAATCTGGAAATGAACCAAAGGAAGTGTTTTTGGTAATGTGATGTTCTGCACATCTTAACAAAGAGGAATCTTGAATTGGACCAGAAGTGTAATACATGGAGGGTTTTGTTTTTTTTCCTTAGCACTCATATGCAAGGGTGACAAATAGGCTGGGTAGAGTTAACATGGTGAACTTTAACAGGTTTGTGTGAGACCTAACCTACAGACAAGATACATCCTGCTCTAGAAGCGACAACCTTAAAAAATAGTCCTAAATAAAGGCTTTTGAGCCCTTTTATGTGGGATTGCGCAGACACATATCGCTTAATAGAGCAGCTGCCTGAATTGGGAGGCAGAACAACTGAACCGCTGACAGGGCAGACAGGGACACAACAGTTGCCTTGCCATTGTGACAAGTGGGGACTAGAACTGCAGGAGCTGCCAGCACTGAGTGAGGCAGCAGCACCAAACCTGTTTCTATACAACCAGTAGAAATCCCCACGCTGTTTTCCGTTTAAAAGATAAAATGACATCATTACCTGATCATAAACTACAGTACTGGGATAATAATGAGAATAATCAAGCTACAATCTCATTGATGTTGTTTTTTGATAAGATGAATCAGATACGATTTTTGTCTAGGTCAAACAAGTCGCGTCTTCTCTATTGTAAACAGATGGGGAAGCGCACATCACCCCTGCTTGATTTTGACTATCAGCACTGCTGTTCTGGCGCTTCGATATTCGATACCATTGTGGCGTCATTGCCAAGCCTCGTTTTGGGAAAGGCGGACATCAAAACGACGTAAATGCAATGCCTCTTTGGGGAGATTTGAAAAGACGTGTCGTGTGTGCCGGCCGTGATTCTCGCACCGATGAAGATGCCTCTCAGGACGCCCACACCTATGTGCCCAAAAATACCAGACCCCAGCGTCGGCAGTGGTTAGGGACACACCTATCTGGCGAGGCGGCGGCGCAGGCGCTCATTGGCTCTCCAGACGGTTCCTTCTCCCTGGCGTGTGCTTGCAAGTGTTACGTCAGCTCTAACTGTAAAGAGGTTACTGCAGGTCAAACCTCCCCTGGGAAGTTCACCAGCCACAACAGCTAACAACTTCTGATCACCCAGAACCAATCAGCAACTGGGTTGGTACTTGTCTGATTCACCCTGGACCAATCCAGAAGGATGCTTCTTCGTTTCAGACAGCGAGATGCGAATTCCTCTATGTAAATGAGCCTCTTCACAGCTGGCGGTTTTGGTTTGACAGGCATCCTTTCACAATAGTCTGACATATAATAAAATATAAAAACCTCACTGCGATCGAGCGAGCTGGACTCTTTCTGATCCAGGTGAATGCAAAGCTGAGAGAGCGCTGCACTGCACACTGCGCATGATCTGATCACAGGCATGCGTGTTTAATAACGCAGTGGGGCAGATGGTAGTCCCCTTTCCATGTTTTGTTTCTCTGTATAACAATGTTGTAATATTCATATTTTGTTAAACCACTCAACAGTAACAGTGGCGTAGTTAGATTTTTTTTTTTTTACCATGGGGGGATGGCAAAGATTAGAAATCCTGGGAATAACTCATCTGGGAATAACTCACCCAGTGCTCAGCTTCAAGATGGGAATTTGATGGTGTTGTATGGTTGGGTAAGATTTAAATTTTTATTTTTACAACTATACACTTGTAGCATGTTTTCATCAACGTACACCAAAATACACTACGGTATATCGACATCTGCACACACATAGTCGTATACAGTTCCTTGAAAAATTCATCCCCCGACACTTTTCCACATTTTGTTGTCTCAAATTCAGAATTTGAAACAGATTATATTACAAAGTCTACAAAGTCTTGGGCACCATGTCCAATCAAAAGAAAAAAAAAATGCAACAGCTCTCAACAATTTACTAAAAACTAAAAACAGAAATTATCAGAGTAAAAAAGTATTCGTACCCTTTGTAATTATAAAACTAAATGTGCTCACATGCAATATATTACCCTGACAAGTTCCCAATTTGTTGATAGGCTCCTCCTGTTTTAAGATCATTTGCTTTCAATCCCACAGGATGGCAGAGAACTCAAAGTGAAGATGAAAGAGCATTCTAATCAAGTCGGGGATGTGATTATAGAGAAGCACAAATCTGGGGAAGGGTACAAAACCATTTCAAAGGCATTGAACATCCGCCGGAGCTCAGCACAGTCCATCGTACAGAAATGGAAAAATATTAAACCACCACCACACGGCATCAATCAGGCCACCCCTCTAAACTTAGTTGCAAGACAAGAAGGGCACTTCTTAGGGAAGCTACTGTAAGGCTGTAAGGAAGAACGTCTTGTGGTCTGATGAGACTAAAGTGAAACTTTTTGGCCTGAATGCTGAGAGGTATGTGTGTTGCACATCAAACATGGCACACCAGTAAGGTAACTGTGAAGTATGGTGGTGGTAGCATCATGTTATGATGCTTTCCAGCAGCAGGAACTGGCAACATCATCAGGATTGATGAGAGGATGAATGGTGCACAATACAGAGATGGATAGAAAGCGGCAACCTTCTGCCAAAAAACTCAAACTGTGAAGGAAGTTTGTCTTTCAACAGGACAATGATCCAAAGCACACTGCCAGAGCCACACTGGGGTGGTTTATAATGAAGAAAAGAATGTCCTTGAGTGCCCCAGTCATTGTCCTGACCTTAATCTCATTGAACACGACCTCAAGATTGCTGTCTATCACCGTTGCCCAACTAACCTGAGCCAGCTTGAGTGATTTTGCAAGGAAGAATGGACAAATATTGCTCCATCACACTGGAAAAAGTTAATAGCAACTTATCCAAAAAGATTACTGGCACTAATAGCTGCCAGAAGTGGTTGAAGCAAGTATTGACCCAGGGGGTGAATATTAAAAAAATGACATTTCAGTTTTTTCTTTTTTCTTTTCTTTTATTATTTCATTGTTTAGCACTTTCTGTCTTTTTTTTTTTGGGGGGGGAGCTCTTTGAAGAATAATCCCAATTTAATGCTTCAACCCAGGCTGTGAGACTCTTAAATGTGGAAAATGTGCTGGGGGCTGAATACTTTTTCAAGGCACTTTATATGTAACACGGCTCATAGTGTGTATGAGTTCGTTACAGGTGACATAACCCCTCTGTAAAATCAATACAGTGATAAGGCGCCCATGTCGGGAGACCTGGTCTTTTGGCGTAACAGTAACTTTGACCCACCCGCTAATAGAAAACTACAAAACTGTACTCAGTGGCAACTTAATTTGTTGTAAGATGCTATTTTCTTCTTCTCATGAATGTAACTGCTGTTATGTACAGACTTGTAGTCTTCTATTAGAGGGTGGGTCAGAATTTTGATTTAATCCCACCCCTGGTCTTTTGACATACTGGACTTATCACTCTCCTGGAGGAGTGTCTGTGCGGCACGATTCGAAACCCTACTGACTACATACACACACACACATACACCAATCAGCCATAACATTATGAACACCTGCCTAATATTGTGTAGGTCCCCCTTTTGCTGCCAAAACAGCCCTGACCCGTCGAGGCATGGACTCCACTAGACCTCTGAAGGTGTACTGTGGTATCTGGCACCAAGACGTTAGCAGCAGATCCTTTAAGTCCTGTAAGTTGCGAGGTGGGGCCTCCATGGATCGGACTTGTTTGTCCAGCACATCCCACAGATGCTCGATTGGATTGAGATCTGGGGAATTTGGAGGCCAAGTCAATAACTTGAACTCGTGATTCATCAGACCAGGCCACCTTCTTCCATTGCTCCGTGGTCCAGTTCTGATGCTCACGTGCCCATTGTAGGCACTTTCGGCAGTGGACAGGGGTCAGCATGGGCACCCTGACTGGTCTGCAGCTACGCAGCCCCATACGCAACAAACTGCGACGCACTGTGTGTTCTGACACCTTTCTATCAGAACCAGCATTCACTTTTTCAGCAATTTGAGCTACAGTAGCTCATCTGTTGGATCGGACCACACGGGCCAGCCTTCGCTCCCCACGTGCATCAGTGAGCCTTGGCCGCCCATGACCCTGTCGCCGGTCACCGCTTTTCCTTCCTTGGAGCACTTTTGATAGGTACTGACCACTGCAGACCGGGAACACCCCACAAGAGCTGCAGTTTTGGAGATGCTCTGACCCAGTCGTCTAGCCATCACAATTTGGCCCTTGTCAAAGTCGCTCAGATCCTTACGCTTGCCCATTTGTCCTGTTATCAATTTTGGCTCATACAGGGCCTGTGTGTATCTGCCTTTCTTTCTATATCAGACACATACACTCAGTTCTCAAAACATTTGATTTCTCTTGCCATGACACTTTCAGGGAATGAGGGCAGCATGGCTCTATTGATAACAAACATTCTGGTTGTTTCTGAGAGTTGTCTACAATGTCACAGAAGTGGTAAGGTAAATTGTACCAAAGGGTATGACACATCTACTGATTAGCTATATTGTTGATTATTCAGTTGCCAATATTATCTGTTAGCCTTGCATATTAATCAGTATTTTAAGCATATTCATTGATTCTTATAAATTATTCCAATATATACACTACCGGTCAAATGTTTTAGAACACCTCAATTTTTCCAGTTGTTATTGAAATGTACACAGTTTCATGTCTCAATGTACTCTGAAATTAAAGCAAAGAACAAATAAACAATTGGAGATACAAAAATAAATCATAGATTCGTTTTGTTTAACAAAATGTAACCACTTAAGCTGACAAACCCCTCTGGTACCCTTAAAAGGGCACCAAGTCCGTGTGCTTCTCTTTAATCCCATATGTACTCTTCACTGTTGTGTTCTTCGCCAAGTGTTTGGTATTCCATGAAAGCTGAGACTCTCAGCTTTCTAAAGATGTGAAGCATTCTCTGATGTGAAAAATCTGTTTCTTATACCCCCCCCGCATTTACGCCCAACCCCTTTTTTCTGAAATGGGGGGTGGGGGGACACTTGGTCTGAGTAGGAAAACAAAATCTCAGAAAATATTAACAATTATGACATATTCTGGAACCACATAGTCTACTGATCAAAACAAGACCATCCACGTTTTGGTAGAAGCAACACACACCCACAGAGAGCTCAACATGTCAAGATGGAAAACTCTGTTTACAGTGAACTAATACATTGGTTTTCAACCCATGTGCCATGAGATTTTTATCCCCTCAAAAATATTATGTAATTTTTTTTGTCAACTTCATAAATCTTTTATCAAATCAAACGTATTCAAAGTTGTGAAAATGTAACATTTAAACATCTATACTGTAGACTTTTTAAAATGATATATCCAACTGAAGTCGATTTCTAAACGAAAAGGAAAGGAAGGGAGAACTGCAGCAGTCAGGTCGTGCTGGTTGACTGAATGTGCACCTGCGCTGAGTTGCAGTGCTGTCAGTGGTACTGAAACGCGTTTGATTAAATGGACAGATGTTGAATTTGTTTTTATCATGCACTCTGCTTGTCCTTTTTCTAGGTTGGACTTGTGGACGAAATATATTTTATACATATTATTTAATATGTTTGTCCTTGCCCTTTTGGTAGGCTAATTTATTTGATATGAAACTGCTTAAATTAACTGTGGATATATTTTTATCGGGCTCAGCTCAGGTGTGCATTCTGTCCTCAAACAAAACATTTCAGTTGCGGAACATTTAATCAAATAGAATAAAACAGAGAGGATAGCATGTTTGATCCATGTGCTCTTGTTTTTCAGCAATTGTAATGCCCTTTGTTACGTTTAACCACTTATTTGAATTAACTTCTTATAAGATATTGTGAACTGAACACATTTTGCTGTTAATTTATAGTTACTGCAAATAGTTTCTGGTCTTGGTCTGCCTGCACTAAATACATTATTTGTTTTAATTACAAATTAATTGTAATTTAGTATTTCTGTCTACTTTTTACCATACCACTAAAGGCCACTCCTTCCACTTCACACATTTGCCCTTTTAATTACTCTTCTACTGAAATTTGTAACATGCCATGTGTATGTGATAATAGTTTTAGCAACCCGTTGCTATTCAGGTAAGACAATACCTAATAAATTAGTTTTTTTTTTTCATGTTGGTGTACCGTAAGGTTTTTGGTCTTTTTGTGCCAATTTTACATAATTTGATCTGAACTTATCTGTGTTTGATAGAATATCAAATAATATATAGTGGATTGTTTGTTAGGTTGTTCTGAACAAAACAAGCCTATTTGCAAAGAAATCCGATCGAAACAGAGTGATCTGTGACTGTCTGAGACACTTTGTTTTAACCTCTGGCAGTTTATCTCTTACCTTTGTACTATTTCAGATTATTCACTGGACTTGAACTGCTTAAATTTCAGTAAAAACTGGAAAACCTTTGACTGGTAGTGTAGACTTTTTCTTTGTTCGCTTTTGAGGTCTCAGCCTATAAATAACTGCACCTATTTTATTTGGGGCCCAGAAACGTTACTGAGTCCAGGGATCCTCCATATCTGTGTCATCTGTTTCTCTATATTATTTTATTACCATTATAAAATAAAATTCATTGATTCACTGTGGTCCTGTGGATTCCTTACACATTCAGATACACACACACACACACACACACACACACACACACACACATATATATAGTATACACATACACGTCCTGCATATTGTTCAGCCTTGTGAAGCATGACATTACAGTATATTGTGCATGTTGCACAGATACATTTTATGTATAGTGTATACCTCAATTTCTTATCCAGTAATCTCTGTGGTTCTTCAGTGTTTGGTGAGTAGCTGTCTGACTTTCGTACTCTCAGCAAGGGCAGCATGGTGAGCTGTCACTGCAGTCCCTCAGCTGAAAATACAAACTTTAAGAATGTGTAATATGTTTGGTAAGACATGCCTGCTTAGTCACTAGATGCCTTCGAACTTAGGGGTTAAATTAAAGATTTTAATTTGGAAAAATTACTGCTCTGAAGGAATTAGAGGACAAGCTGTAATCACTTGTCTTCCGACCCCACAGAGAAATGTTGTCTTACTATTGGTTTAATGTATGCCAGCTTTCTCTAAGACATGTCACTAACCTCAAGAAAAACATATGTGACTTAATCCCTGGTTTCAACATCAAAACACAGTCCTTCACAAACATTGATCAGAAGGTAATTGCCCGATATAGCAAAAGTTCATTGTCAGACACTCACAAAATAAATATATATATATATATATATATATATATACACATGTCCCCATGAACACCAGAAAGAAAAACTGGATGTCTTTCAGCTTCAAGGTTCAGACAGTGAACTGTGATGAACTGTTTACTACTAGATGTTTCAATTCTCGATTTGCCACAGGTCACTACTAACAGCAGTTCCACTGTGCAAGAATAATATGTTTTTCCCTGAAAACCCCCCAGCATTTTATAATAATCTCAGTACTATAATGTAAATAACTTATTTAGGTTTCAGTGTAATTAGTGGAATAAACACATATATAATGAAAGGTTAAGTTAAAAACAAATAAATGGTAAATCAGGCTAATATATCTAATTTCTTTAAGGTTTTCTTCTAAATAATTTTCTGTAAAACAATGTTGTTTTGTACGTAACCTTATTAGCACCACAGAGAAAAAAAGTATGACTGCGTTAATACAATAAAATATTGTGGTATTTCATAATAATTATTGTGTTAATACAAGATGATATTGCATTACTTTAAAACGTTTGTGGTAAGTTGATTGTAGGCATATATACAGTGAGGTTTACAAATATAATTATAAAAAATATGTTTGAAGCATATTTAACCATTTAACTAAAAACATTTACTGCAACTTGTAGTTTTCTTCTAATTGTGTTTATTTCAATGTTCATATCATTATATTGCACCAAGTATAATCCCCTGTCACTAAAACAGAATAAATGTAATGTATTCTTGATCCTCCTATAGAATGATTTGAATCCCAAAGCAAACTTATTTTGTATTAATGCAATAATTATTGCGAAATAACACAATATTATCTCCTATTTACGCAATAATTATTGTGAAGTAAAGCAATATTGTATTAACACAATAAGTTTGTTTTCTCTGTGGCGCTAATAAGCTTCCGTTGTTTTGGCCAATATCTTACACTGTTGTCAAAGTGATTATCGAACAAAGAAGTATGTTAATGATATACTTAGATTAGGTTATTTAAATGTTAAATTCTGAAGAGAACACTACATCTTGATAATATATATTGTGACAGCGTGCGGGGAGTGGTACAAGAAGAGACGTCATTTAGGACAACACGGTCGCCCATCTTCCCTTCTACACGCTGCATGACAGTGAAAACACTGCATCACTCACCTATCGGGCTGTGCAAAGGGCCCACACCTGTACCGCTTTAAGCGTTTGCATTAAAGCTCACCCCAAACAAAACTCGATGCAAAGTACCTGAGGGTAAAGTGTGAAGGGTGAATAGGTGAGCGAAAGCTACTTGATGAGAGAAAATTAGAGAAAGAGACTAACTGACACCATGGATAACAACCCATTTCTGTCTGTCAACCCCACTTGGATAACAGACCCGGACTGAACTCTGACGATGACACTGCCTAACCCCCTTAAACGACCCCATATTACAGCAGTCCAGACCCACGACTCCTAACGGGCACAGCTACCACCCCACGCAGTGCCACAATATATATATCATTTCCATCACCATCATGTGTGGAAACAGTTTGAGAAATAAACAGTCTTAATGGTAAGACATGCCTGCCAAATGTTGCCTGCTAGAGTTATAGCAATCAGGTGTATTAATTAAGTCATGATTGCTTAGTCACTGGACACCTTCAGATTTAGAGGTCAAGTTAAAGGTGTTCATTTGGAAAAATTACTGCTCTGAAGGAATTAGAAGACAAGCTGTAATCAGTTGTCTTCCGACCCCACAGAGAAATGTTGTCTTACTATTGGTTTAATGTATACCAGCTTTCCCTAAGGCATGTCACTAACATCAAGAAAAACATATTTGACTTAATCCCTGGTTTCAACATCAAAACACAGTCCTTCACAAACATTGATCAGAAGGTAATTGCCCGATATAGCAAAAGTTCATTGTCAGACACTCACAAAATAAATAGGATTTTATTTGCATATATATATACACCGATCAGCCATAACATTATGACCACTGACAGGTCAAGTGAATAACACTGATAATCTCGTTATCATGGCACCTGTCAGTGGGTGGGATATATTAGGCAGCAAGTGAACATTTTGTCCATGCCTCGACGGGTCAGGGCTGTTTTGGTGGCAAAAGGGGGACCTACACAATATTAGGCAGGTGGTCATAATGTTATGGCTCATCGGTGTATATATATATATATATATATATATATATATATATACACATGTCCCCACAAACACTAGGAAGAAATATTGGATGTCTTTCAGCTTCTCCTGATTTGTAGTGTTTCAAGGTTCAGACAGTGAACTTTGATAAACTGTTAACTGCCAGCTGTTTCACTTCTCGATTTGCCACAGGTCCTACTAACAGCAGTTCCACATGAGGAATAATGTTTAAGTGAATAATATATTTTCCCTGAAAACCCTCCAACATATTACAATAATCTTAGAAATATAATGTAAAAAACGTCTTTAGTTTTCAATGGAAATAGTGGAATAAACACATATATAATGTAAGGTTAATTTTAAAACAAATAAATGCTAAATAAGGCTAATATACAGTGGCTCTCAAAAGTATTCACCCCCCTTGGACTTTTTCACGTCATTGTCCATGCATGAATTCAGAATGGATTTAATCTGGAGTTTTTGCCATTGATCAACACAGAAAATGTCGATAATGTGAAAGTGAAAAATATAATCTGCAAATTGTTCTAAATAAATTACAAATACAAAACAGAAAATACTTGAATGTATAAGTAATCACCCCTTTGTTATGACACACCTGACTGAGCTGTGATGAAACCAACTGTCTTTAGAAGTCACGTAATTAGTTGAATGAAGTCCACCTCTGTGCAATTGAGGTGTGTCACATGATTTCAGGTTAAATACACCCATCTCTGGGAGGTCCCACAGTTGCTTAGTGCAATTCCTAACAACAGCTGCATCATGAAGACGAAGGAACATTCAGTGCAAATCCGGAATAAGGTTCTTCAAAAGCACCAATCAGGGGTAGGATATAAGAACATTTCCAAGGCATTGAATATCCCCCAGAGCACAGTAAAGTCCATTTTTAAGAATTGGAGAGAATGTGGCACAACTGTGAATCTGCCTAGATCAGGCTGTCCTCAAAAACAGAGTATCCGGACGAGAAGGGCACTAGTCAGGGAGGCCACGAAGAGACCTATGGCAACTCTAAAGGAGTTAGTCTTCCATGGCTGGGAGCTGGGAGACACCATGCATACTGCAATAATAGCCCGGGTGCTTCACAAAAGTGGCCTTTATGGGAGAGTGACTAAACAGAAGCCATTGTTGAAAGAACTTGCATCAAATCTCATCTAGAGTTTGCCAGAAGGCATGTGGGAGACTCTGAAACCAAGTGCAGGAAGATTCTATGGTCTGATGAGACCTCAACGCTAAGCACTATATTTGGCACAAGCCTAACACCGCACATCATCCTGAGAACACCATCCCTACCGTGAAGCATGGAGGTGGCAGCATCATGCTATGGGGATGCTTCTCTGCGGCAGGGCCTGGAAACCTTGTAAAGATAGAGGGCAAAATGGATGCAGCAAAGTACAGAGAAATCCTGGAAGAAAACCTGCTGAAGTCTGCAAGAGACCTGGGACTTGGGAGAAGATTAATCTTCCAGCAGGACAATGACCCCAAACATACAGCCAAGGCCAGACTGAAGTGGTTTAGAAACAAAAAGGTCAATATCCCGGTGTGGCCCAGTCAAAGACCCGACCTCAATCCAATTGAGACTATGTGGAAAGAGTTGAAAATTGCTGTTCACCAAAGGTGCCCATCCAAGTTGATGGAGTTTGAGCAATTTTGCAAAGAAAAATGGGCACAAATTGTTGTGTCCAGATGTCCACAGCTGGTAGAGACTTGTCCACATAGACTCATTGCTGTAATTGCTGCCAAAGGTGCCTCTACCAAATATTGACTGAAGGGGGTGATTACTTATGCATTCAATTATTTTCTGTTTTGTATTTGTAATTAATTTAGAACAATTTGGTTATATTTAACTGCTGTTAGTAGGACCTGTGGCAAATCGAGAATTGAAACAGCTGGCAGTTAACAGTTTATCAAAGTTCACTGTCTGAACCTTGAAACACTACAAATCAGGAGAAGCTGAAAGACATCCAATATTTTTTCCTAGTGTTTGTGGGGACATGTGTATATACATATATATATATATATATATATATATATATATATATATATATATATATATATATATACACCGATGAGCCATAACATTATGACCACCTGCCTAATATTGTGTAGGTCCCCCTTTTGCCACCAAAACAGCCCTGACCCGTCGAGGCATGGACAAAATGTTCACTTGCTGCCTAATATATCCCACCCACTGACAGGTGCCATGATAACGAGATTATCAGTGTTATTCACTTGACCTGTCAGTGGTCATAATGTTATGGCTGATCGGTGTATATATATATGCAAATAAAATCCTATTTATTTTGTGAGTGTCTGACAATGAACTTTTGCTATATCGGGCAATTACCTTCTGATCAATGTTTGTGAAGGACTGTGTTTTGATGTTGAAACCAGGGATTAAGTCAAATATGTTTTTCTTGATGTTAGTGACATGCCTTAGGGAAAGCTGGTATACATTAAACCAATAGTAAGACAACATTTCTCTGTGGGGTCGGAAGACAACTGATTACAGCTTGTCTTCTAATTCCTTCAGAGCAGTAATTTTTCCAAATGAACACCTTTAACTTGACCTCTAAATCTGAAGGTGTCCAGTGACTAAGCAATCATGACTTAATTAATACACCTGATTGCTATAACTCTAGCAGGCAACATTTGGCAGGCATGTCTTACCATTAAGACTGTTTATTTCTCAAACTGTTTCCACACATGATGGTGATGGAAATGATATATATATTGTGGCACTGCGTGGGGTGGTAGCTGTGCCCGTTAGGAGTCGTGGGTCTGGACTGCTGTAATATGGGGTCGTTTAAGGGGGTTAGGCAGTGTCATCGTCAGAGTTCAGTCCGGGTCTGTTTTCCAAGTGGGGTTGACAGACAGAAATGGGTTGTTATCCATGGTGTCAGTTAGTTTCTTTCTCTAATTTTCTCTCATCAAGTAGCTTTCGCTCACCTATTCACCCTTCACACTTTACCCTCAGGTACTTTGCATCGAGTTTTGTTTGGGGTGAGCTTTAATGCAAACGCTTAAAGCGGTACAGGTGTGGGCCCTTTGCACAGCCCGATAGGTGAGTGATGCAGTGTTTTCACTGTCATGCAGCGTGTAGAAGGGAAGATGGGCGACCGTGTTGTCCTAAATGACGTCTCTTCTTGTACCACTCCCCGCACGCTGTCACAATATATATTATCAAGATGTAGTGTTCTCTTCAGAATTTAACATTTAAATAACCTAATCTAAGTATATCATTAACATACTTCTTTGTTCGATAATCACTTTGACAACAGTGTAAGATAGTGGCCAAAAGAGCATTGTTTACAGAAAATTATGGATCACTCCCAACACATTTTTACTCTTTTTTGATCACCATCTGCACTGATTTGTTGTCCAAGGTAGACATAACTTTTTCGACTTCTTGGAGTATACATTTTCTTTTCTTAGATTTAACAAATCTGTTAAACATTGTGGAGTCAGATTGTTGATTTAGTATTTTTGTAGATATATTTTATAAGAGTTCTATGGGTTTCCTCAATGATTTCTTAGAGCTCTGATGATTGAGTTTTTATATATTGAATTGTACACCAATCAGCCATAACATTACGACCACTGACAGGTGAAGTGAATAACACTGATAATCTCGTTATCATGGCACCTGTCAGTGGGTGGGATATATTAGGCAGCAAGTGAACATTTTGTCCTCAAAGTTGATGTGGTAGAAGCAGGAAAATTGGGCAAGCGTAAGGATCTGAGCGACTTTGACAAGGGCCACATTGTGATGGCTAGACGACTGTGTCAGAGCATCTCCAAAACTGCAGCTCTTGTGGGGTGTTCCCGGTCTGCAGTGGTCAGTACCTATCAAAAGTGGTCCAAGGAAGGAAAAGCGGTGAACCAGCGACAGGGTCATGGGCGGCCAAGGCTCACTGATGCATGTGGGGAGCGAAGGCTGGCCCGTGTGGTCCGATCCAACAGACGAGCTACTGTAGCTCAAATTGCTGAAAGAGTTAATGCTGGTTCTGATAGAAAGGTGTCAGAACACACAGTGGGTCGCAGTTTGTTGCGTATGGGGCCGCGCAGCCGCAGACCAGTCAGGGTGCCCATGCTGACCCCTGTCCACTGCCGAAAGCACCTACAATGGGCACGTGAGCATCAGAACTGGACCACGGAGCAATGGAAGAAGGTGGCCTGGTCTGATGAATCACGAGTTCAAGTTATTGACTTGGCCTCCAAATTCCCCAGATCTCAATCCAATCGAGCATCTGTGGAATGTGCTGGACAAACAAGTCCGATCCATGGAGGCCCCACCTCGCAACTTACAGGACTTAAAGGATCTGCTGCTAACATCTTGGTGCCAGATACCACAGCACACCTTCAGAGGTCTAGGGAAGTCCATGCCTCGATGGGTCAGGGCTGTTTTGGTGGCAAAAGGGGGACCTACACAATATTAGGCAGGTGGTCATAATGTTATGGCTGATCGGTGTATATATCAAATTGCAGTGTGCATTATCTTGAAGTATTTCTTTGTGGTGGTTGTATCAGAGAAAGAAACTGTTAAATGTGCATGAGTCGGATGGGACATCCACTAAAATTGATATTTAATGTCTTCAAATTCCAAATACATCTTAGCATATCTATTACAGGCAGTGTTTTGCATTCAGAATAGAGCACTCTAATGCCTATACATACGCAAGCACAGAGGAAGCTCATATTCTCTGCATCTTTCCAATACTTCTTGTACAACTTGTATATGATCCATCCTCTTCTGAATCCTGCTTGTTCTCTTGGTATATAAACACACATGCAAACTGATATACCAGATCAGTTTCTGATTTTATCATATGGTTTTGTCTTAATAAGCTTCATGCATGTCTCCACCAGTAGAGCTTTAAATTCCATCCATATTACAAGATTACTTTAGGCTGAAGACACACCCTGTAATTTCTGTCAGTGCAAAGGGAAAATATCAGTGTGTAGACTGACATTATGCCTAATTAGATGTGCAGCAACATAGTGGTAGGAAGTACTAAATGCATGTAATTTTAGCATTCACATTCTTAAAGTAAACCTTATCTACTAGTAACCATGTGACAGATTAATCACATTAAAATTCCCCCATGAAAGTATGAAAACTATTTTTTTTCTCATGGAATTTGAAAACCTAAAAATAGGTTCTTGTTTAGGAAAAAAATAATCTTTATATTTACTGATCTTGGGTAATTTCAGATCATGATGGCCATGTTATATCCTGGAAAAGAATAGGACTAGACATAGAGACTGTAACAATTTAATTAATGTCTATTTACTGAATTGCTAACTGACTATTTTATGTCAAATATTTCAGGATCTAGTTATTATTTTACTGCTAAGCCATATTCCTGTGGATATAGATGTTGTTCAATCTCTGTGCTTGAAAACATATAAATTCTTATTCTGAATGCCAGATCACTTTCTAGCCTATATTATTATTAACATAAATGTTAATAATAATATGTTCTTGCTCATGTCACCAGGAGTCGCACATAATTCTCCCTGGTTACGATGGTATAATGGAAATGCTAAATCCACCACAGTAAACAAGGCTGGCTGTAAAATTCAACACATGTGGTGTGTGTCTCCATCTACTGCCCAATTGCATTACTACAGTTACAACATAAGAACATATCTACCCTTTCTTAACTCTTGTATAGGACGAGCTATCATACACAAACCTGTGTAATACATGGCTGTTGTATTACGGTGTAAATCATCAAGTTTTTAATCCACAACTTGCTTTTTTAAAACTACTTATGCTCACAATTAATACCCTATATAAGGCTCATCATGTTATTATTTTATTTATTTATTTTGTATTACAAATGACTCATTTAATGTAAAGTTGCCTTTATTGACTTATTATAATATATGTGCTATAATATTTCTCCATAAACAAACGGAAACGTTTTGTATTGTTTGTTCAACACCTTTCAGAAACTGTATTTATTAATATCGTGGTCGATGTTGGCTGTAGTCGAGCACTGCTGTACGAGATGACGTGGTGCAGGTGAGATGGTGCCACCGCCAGCTGATGGATTAATACGTCACAATGACACAATGCTGTACTATCGCCCCAGCAATGACATGAGCATGACGCAATACAAACATGTCGTACACCGGGATCTAGTGCAGCCAACAAGTGGATCAAATATCAATAGCATTGGCTTCTAAAATCGACACAACGTTTGAGTAATAATACATCAATTAACAAAACTTTGAATGAAGAATACATTGAATTAAATAATAACTAATTATAAAATGCACACTATTGCATAGTTCGTTTTTCCCGTTTGGGTGAGATGTTTGTTATCAATCCATACAACTGGAAAATCCCTTCTCCTAAACTGGGGTAGTAAAGGTCAATCAGATCTGTTTGCAATGTGTATTGTTTTAACAACAGATGGCACTATTGTGAAATGCCCTGCCGGACAAACATTACAATTGATTATGTAATTCGTAATTGCAGTTCCAAATGAAGTGTTTCTGATAGTATTGACTTTTAAGATCAGCAATATCTGGCTTTAATGGTTATATCAGAAAGAGAAAGAAACCTGTTAAATGCGCCCGTGTCCGATGGGACATCCATCAGAATGGACATTTCATGTCTTACGTCTTACTTCTCTATCACAGAGTGTGTTTTGCGATCAGAATAAAGCAATCTAATGTCTGATTTTAGCTACGTTTTTCGCCTGTATAATGGCACAAAATACAGCAATTAACATTTTGGATATACGCTCTAATTTCACCTCAAATATGCGCCCCCACCAAAAAAAACAAACAAAACAAAATCGTAATGTATCAGCTGGGGTATCTGGGGCGGAATTATTGGTTACATGTATTCCATTAGGATAATGACAGATCGTTTAAAACTATGTGTATATTTTAAGAATAAAATGTAATGCCAGCTCTGTACAGTGATTTTTCCTATTACAATTAAATATATCTATTTTTACACACTTTACAGACTATAATATGATACACATTCAAAACATTACAAAGTTATATACATAATTTTGCCTATTCCAGTTGGAAACCCACTCTTCACAGTTTGCTTTCTTGCAGTACCCCAATCTAATTAATTAATTAGTTACACAACGGTTGATGCCTGTTGGAAGGAGCTGCCAGAACTGATATTAGCCCGATATTACAATACATTTAATTGGAAATGTGCTAATTATTTTGCTCCCTTCATAGTAATGAACATTTAATGCTAAAATATCGATATTTTAATTAATTCATTAATCAGTTAGGATCTATTTCTTAACACTTAATTCGTTTTTTTAAATCTGGATGAAGTGTGATTGTTTATATATTATATGTTTCGACTAATTAAATCAAATTTATTTTACGTTTGTTTAATAATTAACTCAATGGGACTAAATAGGACTACATCAATAGCTCCAGTTATTTGATCTATCAAGATCATTCAACGTCCCCCCTCTCAGAATAGATATTTCTTTCTTTCATTTTTAAGATTCAGAATATGGAGTATTTAATAGAGATATGTCATATTTACAATATGGGACCCTGGTCACCTCTTCATCTTCCATCCGACTCATGCACATTTAACAGTTTCTTTCTCTGATCTTCATTATCTCCAGAATTTTTGTCATATGTAATTAACAGCTGCATTTGACTAAATGCACATTTATATTTGTGTGATTATATATGTATGCGTGTCTTTTTCCCCCACATACCTTACATACATTAAAAAACCAACAATATTTTCGATTCCGTTAATAATGAAGATCCGTTGTTTTCATTGTTTTACACACACACACACACACACACACATATATATATATATATATGACAGCCCGACCCGTTCAACGAGAAAGAATTGCATTTCAATCAATGAAAGCATGTATAATTTGATTTTATCTGTGAAACATTTTTTCCTCTTTCCACGTTTCTGAAGTTTCCGACTTGTACCTATATAAACTAACATTGAGCGATACTGAATTTGTAACAGGTTTGGCGGTTTATTATTATTATTATTATTATTATTATTATTATTATTATTATTATTATTATGTATGTCTTAGCAGACGCCCTTGTGCAGAGTATACACTATATATGCATACTGGTGTACACATAGGCTACACGTCTACACACACACACACACACACACACACACACATACATACATATATATATATATATATATATATACAATACAATACAATACAATACAATACAATACAATTACAATAAAAAAAAACTACAAACTCTCATCCCCTTGGTTTCCAAATCACATCTGAGGTTAACACATTACAATACATGAAGGTCAGTAATGTCTCATCTTTGTCCCTAGCCTGTATGAACCCTTTCCAGCCGCCGGGTCGGGCGCTGCTCTGGGGCTGCTGTGCCTGTTTGCCTCCCGGAGCCCCGGGACGCCCTTTTGATCAATTCAATCCCTGCTCGGGACTCGGGCCTGATTGGCTGGGAGAGTTACAAGGGGAATATCTTTAATTAAGCAGATAATCTCTGGTTGGGATGAGAGGAGCTCCATTTCACATCCCCTCGGCTCTCACACAAGACCTTCAACCTCATAAACTGCGTGTAGGTGTAGGTCCCTCTGCGGAGACCCTCTGGTCAACATGTTTCTCTATCTGGATTTGTGTTACTACGTTTTTATTTTAATGGCCCACACGAAGACCTGTTACAGTTGGTAAGTTGGGTTGTATTAAAAGGGGGGACGTTGGGTTCGGCCCAAGATAGACTATTCAAAATATATTTTGAATAATATATAGTAGGCAATTGGTGTCTTAAAAAGTCAAGAATGAATCAAACATGCAGGCCTAATGGCTGTCTTAATTTGAAAATTATATAGGTTTTGCTTTCACGTCGGCTATTAAAACTGGGACATGACATGGGTATGTATTTGAACACATTATCAGTAAGTTACGTAATAATGTCCCAATAATGTTAATGATGATGGTATTATTATTATTATTATTATTATTATTATTATTATTATTATTATTATTATTATCTTTAATAATACAGAGATCTGCTTTCTCTTGATCTCTGTCACATCAGTAACATGGGGCAGAAGTAGGTTAATTGTAATACAGGTATTTGTAGCTCCTTTTCTGATTAATTAATAATTAATACTACTTATCCGTTAGTTATTGTTTAATACAGATGTATTACATTTTAACTATTAACTGCCAATTAAAATATCAAGATCTCGACTTGTCCTTTTAGGGTTGATCTTAAACATTTACGCAGTTTAATGTATTTGATCAAATCAGGCACAGCAACTAGTCTAAGAATAATTTTGTAACATGCTTTGTTATAAATCATAAACAATAAAACTTTAATAAAATTTTTGTCAAATCTAATGCCTAAAAATATAAAATGCGTGTTTTAATTTAATGTAAAAAGCGCAGATAAGATAAATACGAAATACTGCAGAGGCGATTTAAATCTGAAATGGGTAAATACAATTTCATTTGTTTTGCAATACCATAAAGCCAATATCAATTGAAACGACTTAGTTAATTAATGTTAATGAATTAATTTTAAATTGTTTTTATAATGATGAGGTGTAGCTGATCTCAACCAAATCTTGTTCCAATAATAACCTAAATAAATCTCAAGCCTGGAATGATCCTACTTGTTGAGATCTGCTCCAGTGAGTTTATAACAAAAAAAGAAGAAAATCCCAAATTCCAGGGATTCGCTGAAGGACATTTTGCTTCTGGGAGTTAATGGTTTGCTCTGTCTTCCAGGTCAGTGAATAATTTTCTGATGACTGGCCCAAAGGTAAGCCAATTTCTTTTGATCTTTTTTCCAGACTTCTACTTCATGAGAAAATGAAACATATTCCAGAATGCACATATGCACAAAAAAAAAAAGTTATTTTTCGTATTTAATACATTCTGTGCTATGCTGGGGAGGAGACTGACAAATAATTGTAGCTTTTCACTTATTCATGATTGCCTTTCTTCTAATTTGTTACATAATACAGTGACATATTTTTAATATTTTAAATCGAATGAAATGTACAAACTGTTTCTACTTCAGACTGACCTCTGTCTAGAATTGATATGCTTATTTTATTTTTCGTTGCAGTCATTTCTTGTAAAATCTTTGCATGCTATCCAAAAGAGAATTGGAATTTCTAGTCTTTAGGAAAAGCCTATTAATCTGTACATATCTTAGATATGAAAGGATTGTGTAGCTTTAGTGGGTGGTCATCATTAGCACAACAGATGCCTGTGAGAGGGGGTGTAGTTCAGTCTGGTTGAAGCCACTTAAGACTTATTAGTATGTATCATTTACTTTCTCATTGTCAGTGTAGAGATTCAATTGACAAGGGAGAACCAAGTTAAAAATCAACAAGTTTAACAAACTAGTCACTACTAGTAAAGTAAACATTAAGATTCCTAATATTTAATAAAACTCTCTAAAATTCTCTACATCTATAATATAAAATGATTCAAGTTCACTTACGTATGAAATCATAAGGTATGTGGTAAGGGGAAGGCATTAGTTACAGATGAAAATATGTGAAGCTAATCTGCTTAAATAGTTCATTAGTTTTATTATAATCACCATTTCACACTTTTAAATATAATTTCATAATGTAAATACTAAGACTTGATTCATAACATTGTTTTTGAAATGGTGCATCTGTTACAACAGCCAGACCAACACTCTCAAAGAGAATGGACCAGACAACATCTAGTGTTTTCATTTCAACTTGACATCATTGTGAACTTTACTCGATGATTAATTGGCCTTCTCTGCACACAATATGCCTAATTAATTGGCACCCGTTAATCTATAAATTAATGTTATGCGGAGCTCCTAATTGTTTAATCTGCTGCATATTTGTGACCCTTTGTCATGCTGGTGGTACCAAAGGCCCGTACTGTCTTTGGTACAGTTTTTAGCTGCCAAGACTGGAATTAATTACAACGAAGGCTGAAACTGGACAGCTTCATATAAATCAGTATGTTTAGGCATTAACTGAAGATTCTGTCCATTGAAATCTGTGGTTGTGGTTGTTTTTATCAATTAATTTTTGCTGTATTGATGCTTGCCTCCTGGCCAGGTCGTCATTGTTTATGAGAATTGGTGCTCAATTGACTAACCTGGCTATATAAAGGTTAAATAAATAAAAATCTGTGTATGACATGAGTGATAACTGACTTGCAGGTATGATTTATTTGTTCCAATTGACTTGCAGGCCTATTTAATCTACTCCAGCAGCGTGGCCGCAGGGGCTCAAAGCGGAATAGAGGAGTGCAAGTATCAGTTCGTGTGGGATCGCTGGAACTGTCCAGAGAGGGCCCTGCAACTGTCCACACACAGTGGACTCAGGAGCGGTAAGGAGAGACAACGGCCAATTAACACACTCTAGTTCGGGCATAGAAAGACTCTCAGTGTCAATCAAGAAAACAAGGATCTTACTAATTCGAATGGTTTAAATTCACATGTGATACGTGTTTTGAAAACAAATCTTGTTATGGTCTTTGTAAAATACATCAAGCTATGTCCAATTATCACGACAATTTATATACCTGATGCAGTGGTATTTTAGTCCATATTGTACTCTGTGTGAATTACACTACTTCTCAGCCCATGCGCAACAGGTTAATAGTGTAATTGTGGTGTAGGCAGCAAACAAGCTTTGATGTGAGCCAAAGACTTGCATCTGTTTAGGGAGATACTGGCTGTAGTTTCAGTACAAGGGATTCAGTTTTCAAAGGCAGACATGGAGCTGATAAGGTGAGATTGTGTTTGTATTGTAAAGGCCGTGCCACTTAAAGGATCATTAAATGAATGGAGCTGCAGCCACTGTTTCCACAGGCTGTCCACACAACTCCAAACAAATGGTGTAATCCAATTGGGACTATCATTTTAACAGCTTCCTTGGCCATTATCTGCTTATAAAAACAAGGCATTTCCAAGGGAACTAAACCTATGCCTTAATTAAAAGAAAGAATAGGTACATTAAGGTTATTATAAAGATGAAAGGAGAAAAGGAACAGTCCTCATGAGATTAAGGCTTCGGTCAAAGAGGTAAAGTGGTCGGCACTCTAGCATCTCCATTCACAGAACATACTTGAAATGGCAACTAAAAGCAGGAGGAATCTGTCACTCTTCAATGTAGATGTCAATAAGGCTTCAATGTCCTGAGAGTCCACAGACGATGCATGTCACCTTATGATAGACATACACATTAATATACAGTTGCAGATGACTATTTTTAGGTATCAGCATAGAGACTTCCATTTTATAAAAAAGGTGGGAGGGCCAACCTTCAACCCATTTGCTTGGACTTATTTTAAAAAGGTTAACCAAGTGACTCAGTAACGTCTAATCTGGAAATTAGGACACACATAATAAAATACTTCGACTTAAAAGCATCCACAGACTTCAATCTATATCCACAAAACAAACCAACCTAAGTCTAAAAATAGTGAACTGTTCCATAAAGTATATAAAATATAAACGTAACATGTATTGATCTAATTAATCACAGCAGAAAAACAAAAGAGTGAAGTATATGCAATCATAATCTATCTGTAAGCTAGGACCTCAGATGTAGCAGTAGGATGTTCACAGAAAAAAGTACTAATAGTGTGAACCACTTACATTCAATCGTGTAAACAAAACCAGAGATGAAAATCTAACATTAGAAAACCTCTCGCCTTTGTTCACAGCCAACAGGGAAACTGCATTTGTCCATGCCATCAGCTCTGCTGGAGTCATGTACACTTTGACCAGGAACTGTAGTCTAGGGGATTTTGACAATTGTGGGTGTGATGACAGCAGGAATGGCCAACTAGGTAAGTAAAACCATCACCATACTAATATTTAGAATGAAAGTAAATAAATGTAAACTTAAATATCACATAAAAGCAGAACAACAAAAAAGCAGCCCCAGGGCAAATCCCAATTAATGGGTCAGAATTCATGAAGACACACTTTCAGAAGTTGTTCAGAAGACATAACAAAGTTAGCAGTGTGCAGGCCTGTGTGTCAACACTAATATAAACTGTGCATATAGTTCACATCATCGAACACTGCTTTAAACCATACTTTCAGAACCACAGATAACATACTGCTAGAAAAAACGATTTGCATTGTCTGTTTTGGCAGCATTGCGTTTGTTTTCTGTGCCTGAGACGGCGTTTAGCCTCATCCTGTAAGACTGTGTGCTCCGTGTTGTGTACAGGGGGACAGGGCTGGCTGTGGGGGGGCTGCAGTGATAACGTGGGCTTCGGGGAGGCCATCTCAAAGCAGTTCGTTGACGCCTTGGAAACAGGACAGGACGCCCGGGCAGCCATGAACCTGCACAACAACGAGGCCGGCCGTAAGGTAAGACGGAGTAGACGGATAGGAAGTGGTGGCTTTCACTCTGGAAAAAACTGTTCCAGAAGCACTTCAGAAATCAGAACACTGATGCATGCATGTTCCCAAAGGAGCGGGATAGCAAAATGTTATGAGAACTTTTACAATTTGCGATAGAAGAGATTACAAAAAAATCACTAGGCCGCCAACAGGAGCCTGAATAGAAAGTGCCTTTTTATTGTTGTGTTTTTTCCCCTCTCAACAAACAGTATGTACCACCCAAGAATCCTTTTCAGACTCTTATTAGGAAGGTGCCACTCGTACCCGTAACACTGTGTGCGCTGTACCAGAAGGGCCTATTACTAGTTTTGAATGTCTTTTATGACAAGATTTCAACTCAAGATTCTTGGGATCAGTGGTGCAAGCCTTAATTAGAAGACCCAGGGAGCCATACATTAGAAAGGTTCTTTATTACTGGGGTTTTAAATAAGTGTTTAGTTTTATTCGTGCAATAAGGATCTTACATTATATATTGGTCTTTGTGGCACTTAAGAAACCCATGGAGATCACTGCCATGCTGTTTAAGTGCTCTTTGTTTTTACTACCAGTGCTCTCTCCTCAGGTTTTGTATGATTCAAATGGCACCTGGAGCATCATTGTAACAGAAAATGTACCAAAGAAACCCTTTTTCACTTCCTCCTCAAAAGACCTTCTATTTGGTCTTCTCATAGCAGAAAACATATTGACAATGGCCGTGCTAAATAAATTCTCCTTTCTTCACAAGCAGAACAATCTTGCTCGATGTGAAATTTCTATCCCCCCCCCACCTCCATAGAAAGTGCCGTGACAAAAAAAGAGAGACGTCCCTTTTCAAATGACAGCTGTTTGTTTCGGCTGAAGTCAAGAAACATTGAGGAAGTGTAAAGACTGAAACAGACCTCAACTTGAACCCCCGATGTTGCGCGGCTTTAATTCCATTCATCCCTTTATAGTCCCCCTTTTTAAACGATACTAGAAGGACGGAACAACTTGCCTCTTGATTGAAGAATGTGATATGGGCAAAAATAAACAACCTTCATGGAAATACTAAAAAAGTGCAAAACTATAGGTGTTTCATTTCAATCGACACTTTAGTTAAATACAGGAAACAAATTTAACTTATTGTTTATTAAATACACAATATTATGAAAAAAATTGGCAGTTTTGCTCATACTGTATTTTTTTAATTAATTAATTTGGTATGTGGACTTTATAGCCAGTGGTATTATGGGTGGTAACTACTGCAGAGGATAGCATAGTTGTAAGCTTGTGATTCTTCTCCCGGCAGGCTGTGAAAGGCACTATGAAAAGGACGTGCAAGTGCCATGGCGTGTCGGGCAGCTGTACCACGCAGACCTGTTGGCTGCAGCTGCCAGAGTTCAGAGAGGTGGGCAACTACTTAAAGGAGAAATACCACAAAGCCCTTAAAGTGGACCTTCTCAAGGGGGCCGGAAACAGCGCTGCCAGCCGAGGAGCCATCGCAGAGACATTCAGCTCCATCTCCAAGAAGGAGCTGGTTCACCTGGAGGACTCCCCCGACTACTGCCTGGAGAACAAGACCCTGGGGCTGCAGGGCACGGAGGGGCGCGAGTGCGTGAAGAAGGGCAAGAACCTGACCAAGTGGGAGAAGCGGAGCTGCAAGCGGCTGTGTGGTGAGTGCGGCCTGGCCGTGGAGGAGAGGAAAGCCGAGATGGTCTCCAGCTGCAACTGCAAGTTCCACTGGTGCTGCGCCGTCAAGTGCGAACAGTGCCGCAAAATCGTCACCAAGTACTTCTGTGTGAAGAAGGAGAGGAGGGGCAAGAACGAAAGTACCAGCCGCAGGAAGACCTTAAGGCTAAGGAAGAAGCACTGAACGGTTACAATCCAGCCTAATTACACACTAGTGCACTGGCTTGCAATGAAGAGTCTTGCAACACAAACGGACATCAGGTGGAAAGCCTAGCTACTGCCGGTGACACTACTGAACAGTCTGCAGAGCCAGCGCAATCTGTACCCGCTCCTCAGTTCACAGGCTGTAATGGGCAATGAGGTGATACTGTAGGAAATGTGCAGGAAATGTAAATAAGCACAATATATTCTTGTTTGTTGGGCGTACATGGTAGCCAGTGTATGAAGGAGGTCCTTCAAGTATTAGCATTGTATAAATAAAAGGCCTATATATTTTTTGTAAATTGTATTGAAGAAGTGACTTAATTTGCTTTGAAATGCATTTAAAACAAATGTGGGTAAAGTATACATTCGAGGAATTTTTGCCTTTATTATAATGAACTCTCTCTTCCCAGTAACACTTATGTCAATTCTTAACTGAAAATAGTTGCAAAAGTTTTAAAATCTGTAGAGTAACATTAGCAGCACAGCATTGCAAGAAAAATCCAAATGTGCTATATATAAAAGATGGTCACACAAGGAAAAAAAAAAGATCAATTCATAATTTCTGATAAATCACACTTGCTTTTAATAACCTATTTACCCGAAGACATAGAACTAATTATAATTAAAAAAAATCTAGTTTTGACTATATGAGTATTCTTATTTTACATTCTGATATATTTATTAAATGGTAATGCAAGGATATCTACCAGGTTTACTCTCACTAAAGCATTCCATACTTCTATACACATCTAAATGCATTGCAATTCAAATTATGGTAATTATATGTATTGTACTTTTTTGTTTTAATATTGCAAATACAGATATCCTAGAATTCTCTCCAATGTTATACGTTAATCTTAAACATGCAAGTATATTGTGTTAAGCTCCTATTGCGGCTTGACTACAATGGTTTAGAATTAAAATGAACAAAATTAAATGTTGGACACTTGGAAACAACACTTTTCCCTATCCCATCAGAGTATTTAATTGTACATAAAATTAAGCACTTTGTACATTGTTAATTTATTGCAGTTATTCTGAAGTTTGTTTAGTCTATTTTTATATTTTTGTAGTGAACCTATACATTTAAAGAAACATTTGCATTGTAACATTTGCATTTGCCATCTTTAAAATGAATTTGTTTCTTAATAGTGGTTGTGTTAACAGAACTGTGAACATTTTTTTGTTTTCCATGACTGAAAGGTCATACCATCTCCAATAAACAATTGTAAGGGCTTGAAATATAATGTGGATGTGCATTTGTTGGGCAAGCCAAACAAGCAGAGAATTGGAGTCATATCATAAAAAGATCCCAGGTCACATGTTCAGTACAAATGCTTCCCTAACTAAATACTGAAATAGATTATTTTCTTGCCAATACATGTCAAAAGCATTATACATTATTTCCTGATTTGTAAAATGTTGTTCAGGGACAAGTATATCAGACTTTCAATTAAAGTTGTATTTGTCATTATATATAAAAGGTGTCCTGCACTGACTATGATGGTTGTGTCATTTTTTTCCAATGTTCAAAGCTTCCCCTTATAATAAAGTCCTTTAATAATATCCTGACTTTTGAGCCTTATTTTATGCACTAGTTTATAAGGTTGCATCCTTATTGTGCTGCACAGTTTTACTGAAGTTAGCTAAGAAATTTGAAATACAAAAATCTATTCAGACTGATGATGATGATAGTATTAATTGAGGAAATACAGTTCAATAAAATAACTAAAAAAAAACAAAAACTTGTGAAGCCAAATTGGAAGCATTTCTCTGCTAAAATAATTGGAATTTGAACATATCACTGTCATAAGAAAAGAAAACCAACCTAATTTCAGCTAACCTGATTAATATTATATATAACCAGGTCTGCATTTACCAATTTAAACTACAGTATAAAGCCTTCATGTTTACGTGGTCAAATCTGATTTTAGACAATGCCATTTCATATGAAAATAAAATCTACAGTCCCACATCTTGGTGCACCGCATGTACAGTATTACAGCCTCACACATTTCAAATGTATTGTTCACTTTGGTATCAGATAACCTCAGGGCAAAGTAACAAGAAAACAGCTTAAATTGTGGTCGTCTTCCTTAGTGCCTCTCTCCATTTCTTCTATACAAATTCCTCCTTTTTGTGCCGTTGTGGTAATCCTCAAGAAATCCTAACGCCTGGCTGATTGGAAGTTTCTTTACTGTTTAATACTAGTTTAATTAACTTTGTCGGGATAGAGAAGAGATCTAAGGGAAAACATTAAACAAGTTGCCCTCGAACCCTCCTGCCTCTTCATTTCGTATGCTAATCTCCTTCTTCACGCCACCTTCCAAAAAAAAGAAAAAAGAAAAAGAAAATGTTGGGAAAACGTCTTGTTGTCTGCACAGGGCTTCCTGGGGATTTTTTATTCCTGGCCCACCTATCTGGCTCTTTTCACTCCTCCAGGGCCTTCCTTTGCTCGATTTAACAATGAATGGCGAGCTAATCAGCCCCCTCTGAAATCCGTGGCTGCCGAACAAGCTAATCCCTCTCTCCCCTTTTTTCAATGGGCCGTCGCCTTCAAAAGGACTTTGGGAAAAGGCTTTGGACAGATTCACACTGTTCCATGAATAGAAGTTAGTTCAAGTATTGTACCCAAACAAGTGGGTTTTATAAACAAATACTTGCCAACAACCACCCCACCTGCAAAAAGCACCAACCCCACAGCAACACACTGAGACAAAAACCAGGCCCTCCAAATGTGATGTGATCTGAAAAGGAGATTAGAGCTCCATTGACTGAGGGCAGTGCATTTCAGAACAGCCCCCTTTGCCTAATAAAGTGAGAAGGAAGTGCCTTATTGACATCTTATTTACAGAAATACATTCAAAATCAAAACTTCCCTTCTTACAACAGCTCTTAACAACTACTGCTAAGGTTTCTTTCTTTTCAAACCGTCAAGTTGCCCATAAACGCTCAACACGTCTTTCAAAAGTGCCAATGAGTGAAAGACTGGGTCAGCGTCTGAATTCACTCTTGTTTTGCAAGTTTCCAATAGCACACACCTGGGCAACATGGGAAAATAGCACATCTTTAATGAGTAGTTACATATTCAAATACAATTGCTTCCAGTTATAAACTCAGGAAAAAATAAGTAGACTGGTACATAATTACATTTCTTACAATACTCTGTAAATGACTTTGTGACAGTGTGACATTCCCACAAAACAAAACCGATTAATACGTTTTTAGGAATACATCTATTTTTCCAGGAAACCATACTATCAATAGATTCCAGTACAATACAAGTGTCATGTGTTTCTTAGCACACAGTACATAATCTGCATTGTGCTACTGAATAATCTATCTTAATAATGGTAATGCCATTTAGTCTAATGTAACCAGTAAATTAGAATTTTCAGATAATGAGGATTCCCAATTTAATGTCAATCCAAACGGTGAAGATTGAAGTGTGAAGTGTGCAGGACTCAACATTACTAAATACTTTATTTCAAGTAACTAATGGTACAGGGCTATACTTGATTATCTCTATCACATATAACCTAGAACATTATTTTGCTGTTAATCAGAACAAATCTCTATAACCATGAACAATGTATTCATCTCACTGGCATTTCTGTCCAATAACTGATGAGCCCAGCACACCCCCACTGAACCCACAATAGGTTCAGAAACCTGCCCCTCAAGTCCTAACAAGACACTGACTTATACATTTAAATAGTCAAATATTTAAGTAGATATTGCACTTTTAAACACCAAAAAAGAAAAATACAAAAAGGAAAACCACCGGACTTATCAGTCTGAAGACAACGCTTTATTTGAAAAAAGTTACATCACTGAATGACAAAATTGGCGCAAAGAAAGACTATAAATATATTTGTGCACAAAAGGGAGCACGGAGGCACTTTAATGCCTTCAGTCACTGTAACTCCTACAACAACAGACCAATGAAATGAGTGCAGTCAGTAGCAACCAGAAAGCTGGATATCATGTGGGACTGCTGACTGTCGGCACAGGACAAAAATAAAAGGGAATCCAAAACAACTTTATGACTGGGACTGTTTTTTTGTTTGTTTTTGGTTTTTTTTGCTAGTAGGGAGAGCTTTAGCAGACAATTAAATGCATCAGGTTACCCACAACACACACTCATTATTTTAAATATTAAATTAAGGTACCAATGAAAACTTAATTCAACTTTCCTTAAAAAAAAAAAACATCACCAACTTGATTCCCTGGTTTCCAATTGTTAAGAGATAAAAGGATTAACATTCAGAGTTAGTAAAACCCCTACCAGGAGTATTTGTAATGCAGTGGCCAGAGCTTCCCCCCTTGTCATTTAATCCAGACATTTGCACTCGCTGAATAGACATACTGATTTATTTTTGTGCGGCGGCAGCATTTAACATCATCCCGGAGAAAACAGTTTCATTTTTTGTTTAGCTACGTTCATGGTGTAACTTTGGCTAAACATGGGATTTACACACCAAGTTAATATTTATTGCAGCTGATCCAATACCTACTCATTTATCATCTGTGAAATTAAATGTAAACAAATGCAGTTTTTCACATCAATTGGTCACTCTGGGATATTCGTAAAAGTTACATAATTTCGGCAAATTGCACATTAAGTCTAGTACAGGAGCAATAAATACATACTTAGCTAGAGGTTGATAATATATTAAACATAGCCCAAATATGTCAATGGAATTATGTAAGTGGAAAATGGGTGTGAAAAGCTCACTCACATTGAAAGCATGGAGATCTCAGAGGAATAGGTACATAAAGCAATACATAAAGAGAAACCTAGCAGTTTCAAAGAGGTTATCTGTTCCACAGAAAAGATACATGAATTTGAAACCTACAGGATTACACACAGAGGAGTAAAGGATCTGTAATCAACAGTGTTACTGGGGTTTCAGTGAAGTTGTTTATTTGCCCAGCAGTTTTAGGACCGAATCGAAATCTCAATTCAAATGAATATACCCATACTTACTCATCAAACAGATTAAAAACAAGCTTCAGGAAGTTCACCCTCTTAAATATGGACAGTTACACTATTAGAAATACAAAACCTAATATTTGTATGGTATTTCTGGAGTAGTGCTGTATTAGGTTACTACTGAATTATATCAATGTCCTTCACTAAAAACTTATTCTAAAATGTTCTTCCACTGGGTCATATCAGTATCTATCAGTAAAGTTCAATATATGTTCTCTCTGGATTTCTTCTGCATGTCCAATCGGCTCTTTCAGACACGCAATACATAATGACAAGTTGCCTTTATCTGAAAAGTATAACTGGGTATATTATGTTTTATAACCTCATGCTTCTTTAAAGACATTGTGATAAGATTCAACCAGGAAACCGGACAAGAGGCATAATTTGTCAAACAAAAAGTTGCATTCAGTCTTTAAAACCTCAATAAATCCTATAAGTCCATAACAATCACACTGCCATTTTTATGTATTATTTGTATACATTTAGAATTGGCAGTTATTTTTCACATTTTTAACCTGTTTGGAATAGTGAATTGTCAGTAAAAGTAATTACTGCCACAACCGTACACTGAAGACCGGACACACATCTTTAACAACATGCATCGGTCATCCTCTTAACTTTGAATGTATGTATGCATTTATTATTGAACTGTGAACCTGGAGTGCAGGTGCTTAAGAGTGCTTTTAGTTAAAGCAGAAAGCAAACTAGCTGCTGACATTCAGTCCCGCAGGACGAGTTCATTGGTGAACAGCAAGTCAAAGATGTCCGACTGCCTTGAAATGAAACAAGTGCTCCCAGCTGCAGATGGGAATGGCACAGCCTAGATATGAGCCAGCCACCTCCAAACTACGACTTTTTACCTTACATTCTACACTTATTTTGTGAATCGTTAAATGCAATCTGATCTGATGCAGAGTTCAAATAATTAATGTATGGAACCGAATCAACAGCTAACCTCCCCCCGCCCCGAACCAAATAAGAACAGCAAACATATTCAACCTTGTGAAGAGCGGAGTGAATACCAAGTATTGTCTGCAGCAATCTGTCATTATTCAAAGCACCAAAGCACATAGGTCAAAAATATATAATTTAATGATCTTTAACATTGAAATACTGCAAGGACATCGTAACAGCTTTCGTGGATTTGCTCCGTTTCTCTACTGTCAGATGCCGAGCTTGTTAGCAATTGTCATTACCACCTTCAGGATGGGCATGAACGCGGAGATCTCGCTGAAGTTGCTGCTGCTGACAATCTGGGTGTGGACGGCCAGCGCCTGCTGATAGTCACGCATCTCGACGCAGCGGCCCACCTCGTGCAGCCCGGCAAGGATGTTCCCAGAGAGCTGGAGGACAGGAGGGAAGGAAAACAGGGGGAAGATAGAAGTTAGGAATGCTAATGAAGGAAGAAGCAGTCGAGGAACCATAGAATCATTTTAACAGGGAGCAAAAATGTGGCCATTTTAATTGCACATATAAAACAATTAATAAAGCGAAAAATAAACACTGACCGATTGCGCTCTCAGCTTGTCATACAAGTACTCCAGGCGCTTTGAGGCATCATCAAGTTTCCTTTTTGTTTGCTGAAATATGAGAAAACATTTGGTTCATTGCATATCAAAATAATGTAGTGTGCTTTTTCCCCGTAAATTTGTAAATTTGTAATTCCCAGCTGTCAGTCTACTGCTGCACCAAGACCTCTCTCAGCAAACTCCTCCCCCTTGTACTCCTTGCCAATCTTATCCAATTAAATCCTGAAAAAGTCTGAGGCTCCTCCCCCAATACGGGCATTTAGAATAATATGCAGAGGGAAATAATTTATCAATGCATAGGATTATCAGTGAAAAATGTTGAGAGTCGAGAAAATAATAAATATAAAAACACATCTCTCTAAGTCTGAGCTCGAAACGTGAGTTTCATTCAACTTTACTTCAGTGCTCCACCTCCACTGTGAACATCGCAGACGTAATTTGCAAGACGTACCGGGTCTGCGGCGGCCAGCTGGCAGCGCTGCACCAGCCCATCGAAGGTGCTCTTCAGGACCAGGTGCTCGGGGGGGATCTCCCGCTTCTCAATCTTCTCCGCCGGCAGCTGATGAAGAGCCTACAGGAGAAGGTAACAGACTGGAAGTTCAGTGACTTCCTCACATGTAACAGACACCTTTCAAGTCAATCTTTAGAAAATCAATCTTATGCTGATTTGATATGGTTATGGATATTTTTCAAACTGAAATATTGTTTCAGGTTTCCAACACTTGCAAACATGACTTTAATCCCAGTTTTCCATTCACTCAGTCCTTTTCTATCCCAGCCATCATGACCTGCTGAGCTTCACGCCGATTCGGAAACTATAGGCAGATTTTACACGGGCTTTCAAGATTACAGTTTTCTATATGTAGTTCATTCTCATTCAGAAAATTCAGAAGATAATTTATTTCTGGATATAAAATTACACATTCTCCATTCTTAACAGTTCTAGAGTTAATTAACAAAGATATTTTTGTAAATTCTTAAAAGAAACAAAAGGTAAGAACAAACACAACATTCTAAAATTCCACACTAATTTCGATATGACCCGGAACTGGTTAAACCCTGTTGTTTATAATTATTCCCACAGGGGAGTTTGCGCGCACCTGGACCCCGGGCTCCTGCGGTGCACCTGGGGGGGCCTGGATGTGTTCTTGAGGTACCGAGGCCTGAGGCTGCAGTGTGTGCTGCTCCGCAGGAAACCCCATCACCGGGGCCGTGATCGGAGCAGGGGGAGTGTAATTTTCCGGAAGCTGTGGAATAAAAGCAAACAAACTTTAGACTGTGGGAAGTGTGAACCAAGATGGGGTTTGAGCACTTCAAAAAGACAGTAGAATGTATGGTTGCTAAACTGTTCTGCAGTTCTGGACACCATCTTTAACTAATAAAACTATTAATTTCTTCCATTTTGTGGTGGACTGAAAGACTCTGATAGGTGCAAAAATACCATAAAATATGCATTATTTGTGAATTTGTGAAAGATACCTGATGCAGGCAAAATGCTCCATCAAAGCTGTTCCTAAGTGCATGAATATTAATTCAAAGTAACAGAACTACAATAAAAAAAACATTAAATTAATATTAAGAGTTACAAAAATCAGAAATATGACAACAGCCTTACTATTTTTAACAAACGTTTGGCTTTGACTGGAATCTTTTACTTCACAAACTAAGTTGTCAAAAATATGCTTTAATTAGCCCTGGGCCTCACCCTATGTGCACATGATGCTGCTACCAAACACTGCTGCAACACCATTAACCCATATAGTCAAGACCAATTCCTTTAGGGAGTGTAAGATGAAAGAAGATGATTTTAATGATGAACTAATCTGGTTCTAGTGAGCAGGATCTGCAGTTAATACCATGCTTAGCTCAAACTTGTTTTGATCTCCAGGTTCATCCCAGTACAATGGGGTCACTATTCTGTAGACAGTAACTGCTCAAACTGCTCAATTCATCACATATTACTTTAGACCAACACAGTAACTATGCAATCCTAAGACAATGCAGTACCTGTCCTGAACTATCTGCTTCCAGAACAGAGAGAAAGAAATATCTGCAACATGCACCAAAAAGGCAGCCTCATTATATACATGCATCTTATAAAGACAATATTAAGTCTGCATTAAACTATTCTCAACTAAACCGGTCTTTTGAAATGTGTGTGTTATTCTTATTTCCTGTCTTATCCAGCTTAGCTGGGATTTGATAGTAGGAGGTTGTGCAGCCTAACCCATGGTCAAATAGGTGAGCCAAGACTTGAAACACATAATCTCAAACTCGTCTCAACCTTTAACCTCTAGGCTGCACTTCCTTCTTTGACAATCCAGACAAAAGAGGGGTCAGGAAATTAAGACTAGGCTTGCCATTTGCGATATGGGCTGTGGAAAATGTCAAAGATGCCTGAGAATGATCTGAAGACAATGAGAGCTTCATGCACCCAACATCACAGAGCACTACTATTTATATTCTGTAAGAGTAAGGAAACCAGCACACTGTGATACATTTAAATTACTCCCAAGAACTTTCATTGAATTTACATTAACATCACAAACCATAAACTTCCATGAAAACCTGCACTCTTTTTTTGAGTTGTTGCCGTTTTGTTTTTTGCAATTTATGACAGATACTTTATTAACCTTAACGGAGTTCAATAAATCCACCAAAAGATTACAGTGATAACGCATCTGGAGGCCGGTACTGGTTAAAATATAGAATGAAGAATGACTCGATTCAAAGTTGCAAAGTCATAATTTTGGGTCTTATGACAGAGATGACACTAGATGCAAATGACTCAGATTCACTGAAGTGGTGAAAAATGTTAAGAAAACTAAAAACAAATGGTTCGAAGAATCACTGACTAATAGGATTTGTGGCTTAGCCCCTTCTGGACACACAACATCAAGAGGGGTCAGGGTCAACAACGATGTGAAGTAACACAGGGACCTTATATAATTTAATATATATGTTTTTAAATATATACCATTGGCCAAAAACATGCATTGATTTTTCATAATAGAATGGCATTGAGGAATTTCTGCAAATATTGTGGTGTAAAAATGGTACTTCGTTTCAAATAGAGCACCATATGAATCAATAAATTACTTCAAATTTCTATTTTGATCACCTTTAACATGGTTGGCACAGACTAAACTTCCCCTCCATCTCAAAACAAACAAAAACAACGGAGGAAAATAAAGTAAATCCCACTGTTCTCAACCAAACTGCTGTGGGTTGAATTCCAGGCACTATTTTCATTTATTCTTGTAACAGTGAGATTTAAATGAAAGCTGTTGAACTATCTAATAGTAATGTTTTCAGTTTCAAGCAGCAAGCCATTGGAGATTTACCACCTGGGAGCCTAATCTCATTAGATCGCAAGAAATCAAATGAGTCTAGGCTTGGCTGCATTGCACAAGGAAACTCTCAACGCATTGAATGGGTCTTGCTGCTCAACAGGAGCTTCCTATCCTTAATCACACTTTGGACTGTAATGAGGTGCTAATAAAAATGAAATTGAAAATGTAAAATAATTGTGTTTTGCCATTTTTCAGTGTTGAACTGAGAAATTAAACCGAATGAACACACACACACACATGACTATGCACTACTTTACAGAGGTTTGTTTCTTTAGGGGGTTTGGTGCTGGTTACCTTCTTCTTTCTAGGTCCTGCTCTTACTGCAGGCGGATCATTCCAGCCTTCCTGAGAACCTGCAGAAAATGAACACATTACTTAGGATCATGAAAATGTATTTGTCTTTTTTTTTTTTTTTTCTCAAGACAAATACCTCGTATGAAAAGCCGCCGGCAGCCAAAGCCAAATGTGTGTGCTTGTCGGAGTGCACAGTGCTCGGAGCCATATAGCCAGATTCATGCATACAAATCCTATTGTGTGGAACAGTAATATTCCATTGTTATATTTAAATCTTTCCTGGGGGTCTGCCAAGTCATGCCACTGCAATTTGGTCTTTCCAATTCAATCCAGGTGGTTAAAAGGTTTCATTTATGTAATATGGTTCTGGTCTCCAAGAGAAGCTTAGAAAAAGTTATATTAACATAGTTTAAAGCTCAATCAAACAGTTAATTGAAACAGGTTTCATTGACTTCTTGGATTTAGGATATAAATTGGATATTAACATTTTTGTAACTTCTTTAAGTCGATGCAATAAGAACTTCCAACGTTTGTCATCCACAGTTGGAAATTCTTAGTTTAAAGGGTAGTTATCAAATTAAGCAACTTGAGAACAGGTTTGCCATCTGTAAACATTAACCTGAAAATATTTAGAACTGTAAGAAAAGAACCAGACGTTAACTAATATTATGAACCTAAAACAAATCCTGTTAAAAATTTACACATTACACATCTTAAATTGTTAGTTAAGAACAAATTTGCAAACCTGCAACAAATAATTTCTCCACAAGGGAAACTCAACTTACTAAGGTATTGTTTCTTCAGTCCATAAAATCTACTGCATAGTAGTGAATGTGAATTAAAGAAAGGTTTTTTCTAATAAAATGGAACGCTTCACTGAACTTTCATAAGAGATCATTGAAACAACTTATTGCATACTTATTGCGTATAAATGATTTGCACTGTAGAATGCACAAAGTGTTTTGAACATAAAAGAAACGAACATTATATAAAGAGTTCTGCACCAGGGTAAGTTAAATGTTTAACCAAACAAAACAAAATATATAAAAAGGATATGATTACTATTACCATGGGCACAGCTGGACATTTTAATTCAACAACCTGTTATATGTTCCAGAATTTGTTAAACTACTATTATTCTAAAACATAATTAGTTGAACTTCAGCCTAAAAACCTAAATGTACCCAAATGTGGAGAAATCTGTGAAGTGTTAGAGATAATATTTAAAGCAAAATGTGAAAGGTAAATTATATTGCAGATACAGGTCCTTATTTATATATTGGCTAAAAGCAAAAGCACATTCTGTGAGCCAAACATTATCAGAGATACCAATAAGCATCTTTAAATGGGCATAAATTAAGTCATGTGCTTGTTAGACCTTTCACAAGAGGTAGCAAAACACCAGTCAACTTATTGCTGAAGAGGGATCCTAGGGCAAGTTATTTCTAACAGTACAGAGACTAACTCTACTGCACAAGTCCTAGCTTAAGCATTATCCTGTCACCTTCATCATCACAATGGTATTCCAGCCATGGAAAGTATCCTGAAAATTAAACAACAAGAAGATCTGTACAATGACTAAGAGAAACATTTCAGCAGACAGATACCTGGACTGAATATTAAAATGTATACTCTTAAAAATACACTCTATTTTACAAGATTCAGAATTTAGGGGAACATATGGGTTTTAAGAGTCAGTATTTGGATCATCTTTATAACCACCAATTTGGAATAGCCAATCCAACTCTCCACTGAAGGCAACATACACAAATCCTCAGAGATCTGCACCTCTGCTAATGTTGCTCTGCGATTCAGGAGCAGAAACATCAAGACTGTCCATACACACCCCTCACCAATAATGCTGCAAACTTTGAGCACTGGGCAAGGTTGCAATCAGCAGAGGATTCCCTAGTGGCAATGAACTGAACACTGACTCCCTGGGAGCTGAAGTCAAACTGTTGCATAGCCCAGATGAACCTGGCACACTTCAGGGGATAGGCCCATCCAGAAAACACAGCAGAGGTTTCTACTACATGCATTACTAATTTTAATTTAAACATTTCACCAAAATGAGTCACTAGCTTCTTAACGCTGTGTTTTACGAATGAGCAGCTGATTTAGGAGAGTTTGTTTTGCAATACAAGGCAGAGTAGGAATGTAATAACATAATTAAAGGTTTGATGCAACTTGTATTAAAGGCCACTGTGTCCTAACCAACATTTGTCTCCCTTCCATTAAACAGATTTCTTTATTCTCCTTACCTGTGGGTGGAGGAGGAAGAGGAGCAGCCGAGAAGCTCTTGGAGGAAGGAGCTCCAGGGCCACCTTGTGGATATCCTGGTCCAAGGGGGTAGGGGGCAGATGGCTGTTGCAGTGGTTGCATAGACGCCTGATTCGCATGACCACCTGGAAATGGCATATAACTCGGCGCGTTGGTAGCAGGAGGCACGAAGTTCGTGTGTGGTACACCAGGGCTAGGCATTATGGGAAGGCCACCGGTGGCAGGGGGTCCAGTCAATGAGGGTCCCGAAAGCATAGAGGCTGGCATGCTGGGTTGGGTGGGAAAACCTGCTTGTCCACTGAGAGGCACTGCTGGCTGGTTGAACTGTTGAAGAGGGGGGAATCCTGAGAGAATAAAGGTATTGCTAGTTATTAAACTGCCGACATGTCCGTGCCATTTCCATTGCGCTTCAACTATTTTTCCATGTTTACTGTGGTTCATACTTCAGAAGGACATTCTACCGACACCATAACCATCGTATGGGGATTTTTCATAGTCAAAATAATAATAAAAAAGTAAATGTAGATGAAGAGGCGTATTACCTGGAGCAGTAGCAGGATGCTGAGGGTATGACGGTCTTGGGGCGCGAGACAAGTTTGTTGGAGTGACATGAGGAACGGTGGAGTAAGAGTGTGGAGGCAGTGAGTCTGTGGGTGCCGGCTGAGGAGTGAAAACTGTGGGCATAGAAGGTGCCACACGAGGAGCAAAGTCGGGCTGGTATGGTCCCTGTAAAATACAACCACAACTCATTAAAACTGAAGAACACCCCGATACCACAGTGTTCATACAAAACAGAGTCCAGATAAAGCTGGAGAAAAGGTTTAAACATCAGTATGCCACTGATGCCTTACCTGTTCGTGTGTCTTCTGGCTCGGGGCAGGAGCAGGAGCCCGGGGGGACGCCCCCACAGGGACTCTGGTGTAGGGGAAGGGAGGAGGCTGGTGACCCTCAACAGCTTCTCCCTGAGCGTGGAACAGCCGGTCCTGCAGCATCATGATCAAACGCTGCAAACGCAGAAAACTCATGGTAACCCAGCCCATTGGACACTATAGGGAATATGATATTTGACTGGGAGTGTTGGAACTTTATCTGTTCTGTAAATATGAAAGAGTATTGGGTTTATGGAATGTCCTACACTTATCCATTCTGCTCCTTCTGATACCTACCTGGTTTGAACCACTGGGCAGATAGTTCATAGCTGCCGCAAGGTTCCCCTGTGCAGCCAGCAAACTGGCATAGTGGAAGAGTTTATCAGCCAGCAGGGGGCTCTGCGCCGCAACCTCCCCACCACGAACCCGCTCAATCGACTTGCGCAAAATCATCACCTTCTCCACAAGGTCCTGGGCACCAGAGACAACAAATATGACTTTAAATACATGTGTAATTACTATAACTATTAAAAAAAAACATTTAAAAAAAGTATATAATGGTCTAATGAATAATTTCACTAAGTATCATAATACTTAAATTTTTTGATAGAAGTCACAGATTTTTCATGGCAGTTTTCAATTAACTTGAATATAACTTAATATATCTATATCAACTTTATTAAACTAAATGAATCACTGAAGATACACTAAGCAACAAAACTGGTGCACTTTCAGGAAGCACAATAGAACAGCTCTGTGCAACTACAGCCACAGCGATCCTCACTCCATCAGGGGGTACGCACCTCTAAAGCCAGGGGAGAGGAGGAGTCGTGTTTAAGTACCCAGCACTCCACCAGCTTCTCAATGTTCCCAGAGCAGATGTAACACAGACAGGCCTTTAGACAGTGTTTGTCCTCGCCTTCAAGTTCCAGGCGAGCCCCTAGTGTATCTGAGAGTGAAGGGACAAAGGGATCCTATTAAATAGCAATATGCATCTGCCATTTTAATATATAAGCATATACAGAACCTGAGAACCTAAAGAACAATCAAAATGGCCCCTCCAAGGCCAATCAAAATAGACTCTGTCACAGCGCATGACTTTCAGAAACATTTCAGTATGATGCAGAACAAAATGATCTTTCACCTAAATCCCCCACTTGAACTCTCATGCTCATTAATGTCACTTTGTCCTCAGATGGAAGTAAAAGCAGTGGCAATCAACTGACCAGATATCGTGTGTGAACTTTTACACTGATAACAGTTTTGGACCTACTGTTAAAAAAACACAGCTGCAGACACATCTAAAAGACGAATGATCTCATCATTGACTTTTGCCCTATTTACGTGAAAATTTTTGACCCAATAATCAACCCTAGGCTACAGATGCAGAAGTGTATTTGTAACATGTTACTATTTTTATTAAATCTTGTTTTGCTTGCAGGTTCTCTTATATGGAGCTGTTGCTCACCAAATGTGTGTAATTTCTGAATAAATTATTGTTGAATAATGGTCAAATTCAGAGTTAGAGAGACATACTACAGAACTGCCCTCTGTGTGCGCCCTACAGCTGTAAAAAAGACAACATATCGAGGTAGAGAGTATTTTCGCTCCCAGATATTGTCACATGTTTAAATGTAAATCTTGAAGTTAGCTATTCCAATAGGATAGGATTATTGAAACCATACTCCAGTATGTACGCCTTTTCCACCTTGATAAAAACCATTTTGTAACACTTCCGATTAATGCAAAGCATAGCTATGAAATGCTATTTCAGCTGTGGCACTGTAACACAAAAATACTACGTCAAATACAACACAATGTAACGAATCTTAATGTTGATCAATCTCTTACCACACAACCTTGAGAACTCCTCAGGACGAGCATAGGTTAGGAGTGCGGCCAACGCTTCCTTCCAGTTCTCCAGATCACACGACTGCACAATGTCCGTCCAGTTCTGGGTGACTATGGAAGATATGAGCTGCAGAACCAAATCATGTGAAAGCTTTTTCATTTTTGAGAAAGAGGAGTGCACAATAATGTAAACCGTTTGATGAACAGCATTCCCTCAGGAAATCTCTTAAAATCGCATGGAAATTAAAAATCAAGAACGCATCACAATTCTGCACACAAAAAAAAAAATCCATTACATATAACCGAAATAAGATGCCAATAAGACAGATTTGTTTGGATGGATGTAGATCGAGGAATCAATGCATTCTTTTACACCAGCAGCTAAACAACACTTTTAAATATATATTAAAAAGCTTGTGCATTTACCATTGAAATGTTGGATCTGTGCTTGTCCAGATATCTCTGCTGGGTCTTCTTTAGTAGCTCCTCTCCCCCGCTGACAGCAAGGAGGATGGCCTCGGCAAACCGACCGTCATTCAGACACAGATCCACAGCTCCTTCAAAGTTACCCACCAGAAGAGCCTGACTGATCAGACCATCGGTGTCTGAATAAAAAGAACAGACAATTAAAGGTAATAATAATTAAAAAAAAAAAAACAAAAAAAAAAACATTGACTTGCATTGATATTACTTAAGCTGGTTTTATCAATAGAAAAAGGTCACTGCCACCATAAGTACTTCAGAGATCTCAGCCTGCGAGTTACCTGGAGTGACAGGAATCTGAAATGTGGGTTTGTCATTGGGTAGATTACTGAAGAACTCTGATGGTGATGAAGAGGAGGGGGTGGATGAAGTGTCTCCTGCAGCACTGGACTCATCTGACCTCTGTACAATGGGAAGTACAAGGTAAGTTTTCTTTCACTCTGTAAACTATTACACAAACTACTGAAGGAGCACAAAGCATGATAAAAGCAAGGCAAGATTAACTAAATATGACAACAAGCATCAGTACAAATTGTGAAGTGAACAAATACAATTAATATATTTTAAATAAAACATCCCAGATTAGTCGAACACTGAAGCACTAAAACCTGAGGTATTAATTGATTCCAGTTACTCTATTTTATTTGAATAATGTTTTACTAAATCAGGAGATGCCGAAAGAGCATTAAGCCTGACCTGAGCAGAGAGCACCTGCATCTTTTCTGCAAGATCGTTGGCATCAACACCGTGTCCATTAGGCCGGAAGGACTTCCCTAATCCTGAGGAGATCTGTAACAAATATGAGCGTAGTAAGCAACTGCCTCTAGAGAAACACATCCAACAAATGATGACCACCATAGTGACCTACAAGAACAAACCAGGACATCCAGGACTATCCCTAGCACAAATATACTTGATTATAGCTGGTGACATAAAATATCTATTCTGGAAGGAGAAAAACACCTATTGAAAATAACAAATATTACATTATTTTACCTTTTTCTCAAGTTCTTCTTTACTGAATCCCAAGAGTCTTAGAAACTTAATGCGGGCATCGTCGTCAAAGTTCACCTAGAAAAAAGTAAAATGAATTTCTACTGCAAAATTAAAGCAAACCATCATTTAAACCTTAAGTTTAATCAATAAAACAGGCTGACGCAGAGCACTGCATCTACAGGCACCAAGTCATACTTTTTGTTAAAATAGTTAAAATGGTGAGACAGCGAAGCCTAGTGGTTAAACATGATACTGTAGTTCATGGTATTATTTTCTAGAGTCATTACTAGTCAATTTATGATTGATATAAATGCATTTCTAAATTAAATTAAAATAAATCCTAAATATGTTTTTCATAATAAAAAAGAGAAAAAAAAAGCTCGGGATCCCATTAATGTAAACTCAAAACAGTATTACTGAGTGAGATTCCTACCTTCAGGAAGCTCCATATGTTCTGCTCACAATCTGTTGGCGCATTGTGAATTTTGGACTGGCAGTAGCTGGAGTAACTACCAGATTGCAAAGCTGCCTGCAGTTCACTGGAGCGCTGGAGGAATTCTGTCTCTGTGGTCACCTGGCTGACAAAGACAGGCCTGGGAACGGGCTGAGGCACCTGCTGCTGCTGCTGCTGCTGCGGAGGTCTGGGATTCGCAAACGTAACCAATTTCCCTCCAAACTGCAAACAAATAGGAAAGCATCTGCGTAAGGCTGGGCCGTGTTACCATTCAACATCACGTTATAATTCCCTTGGTAATAAACAGTCAATCATTCAAACGATATGCATTTAATTTTGTATCTTAATTCAAAACTGTAGAATATTTACAATTAATATTAAAAGACTATATCTTTAAAAGTCTATTTATTATTTGCACTTTATACTTAAAAGTCACAACACATGTGGTCACTCACAGCGAACGATGCCCCCACAGGTCTCCGGATCCACTTGGGTGGCTTCTTCAGGGGCAGAACCACAGTGGTATGGGCCACCGTCTGAGGGACCTGCAGTGGAGGCAGGGACTGGCCCGTCCCGAAGGGGTCCATTGTGTCAAAGGAGGACGAGATCTGAGCACGACATTTGACACGGAAATGAGAAAACTGTATCATACTATAAAATGAGCTGTTCCAAATCACACATCAATGGAGGAAGGAGAAGACTAAGCATGAGGAAATGTGGTTACAAGACTTGAGGCTGGGTAATAGATCTCCCACTAAAACACACTTGTGTGCATTGATTTAAAGAACATGTGAAGTTGCATGTCATGTACACATCTAGAACAATACTTTATGTCTCCAGTTATGGCTTAGTCTTTTGGCTTGACTGGAAACAAGTAGGTTACTTCGGTTGTAGGGCAACATCAGAACCAGAGGACCTTCTGGGCAATTTTTGTCAATACAAAAAGAAGTGAGTTCACTGGAGAAGAATGCCCTGAAACTGCAGAAACCACACACTTTAAAACTCAGATCTTCTCAAAATACTATTACAGAGATGGTGAAATCCACACAAACCTTATCAGCGCTGAAGTGCTGCTGAGCCTCCAGACTTCCTCCCATGACGGAGTAAACACTGATGCGCCCATCGAACGCAGCAGCAGAGAGCAGGGCTGGATTCCTGGGACACCACTGAACATCAAAACACCACTGGCTACTGGTTGGCAACTCATAAATCACCTGAAACAAAGCACAGATGTGAAGTATTTTATTTACGTAACTTAACCATTCTGTCAGTGACCTTTCCTTCAGCATTCAATAAGCATGATAACATATCAAAGCACAGCAGGCCTACCTCTCCGGTGCCTGGGTTCCAGCACAAGATCCGGTTGTCTTTGGCACTGCTAAGGAGCAGCTCTGGGTCAGCTTGGCTCCAGGATATGGACAGAATCCCCCTGAATTGGGAACCATAGCAAAACAATTTGTTGGGGAAGATGCATCATTTTATGTATGATGTAAGGTTACTTTATAACTTAATTGATTGTTATACCAATGTTTACGACACTTCCCATAAAACCATGCCCATCCGAACAATGCACTATTATAATATTCATGTAAAGAATTAAAGTGATGTGCAATACTGCAATAAACGGTCAAGCAATACAGGTCTTCTCTGCATTTGGTGAAAATGTTTTTCAGGTGAAGTACAAAGGTAACCAGTTCTATATGAAATGAATAATAATTTGCTCATTTGTCTGACAAAGTATTGAATTCCCCCTTACCTTGTATGGTTCTCCAGAACTTTAAGAGGGGAGGTAGCAAACCGTAGATCCCACATCTGAATAACTGGCAAACGGTCATCTTCAGAAGCCAGCACCAACTGAGTAGCCACCTCGGGGTGCCACAGCATCCCAGAGCAATGCATCTATGGATTAACGTACATTAATTAGGGCATTGCACATAATCAGGAGCAGAACAGGGAACACTTACATCTTAGATTTACAAAAAATGTAAATTTGTATAATGGGGTACATGCGAAACAATGCTCTGGACTAGTAAAACAACCAGCACTTTGAAATAATTTATGTTTGGCTGCATCTTTGGTAGAACCCAGCATATCAAAATGAATGTTTACCTAATCAAAAGGATACCATCTACATATAATAAATAATCTACGAAGACTCACCCTGTTGCTATGATCACTGATTTTAATGATGGGTTCATTTTTCCTCAGGTCCCAAACCACAGCTTTGCCACTGGGGTGGGCTGAAGCCAGGATGTGCTGCACTTGCCTATTCCAGGCAACAACACTGATGTCCTCTAGAGGCTGAAATATTTGATAAAACAGAGGTTAAGAGTGATGAAAATAACATGCCTTCTTGTTAGTACTTCACGCACACCATCATTAGCCCTTGAAGAAAGACATTCCCAATACAAATGTCAATGACCAACATCAATAATGTAACTTTAACTTGCCTTAAAAAGACTGACGTAAGACCAGAGAAACAGCCTAATGGATTTTAGTATAAGCAACATAAGATACATAATTAATAACTTCCAAGAGAAACTATGAGTTGAGCAAGTCATGAAAAAAAAAGCCATTCAAGATTCAGCAAAAATTAATCTAGCTACACAATTATTACAGTCAAACATTTTAAAGAATAAAAACACATCTGTTTTATCTTGACCAACATTACCATTTTCTAAACGAATGCATAGAAACTGTAGAACTATCGCAGCAGCTAAAATATTCCACTCAAGGAGACCGGCTGAACCATGTGTCCGAGACATGCTTGATTTATTCAGTGACACCAAAGTTACCAGGGGAGAACAGGGTTACTATCCCCATGAAACCACACAGCCAGAATGCAGCGTGCACCAACCACTCACACACGCAGACCCCGTTCACTGAATTAACCGTTCTGCTGTTCTTACCTCACAGAGCTATAAAGTAAAGAATCAGAAATATTTTTTTAAACAAAGGGTTTAAATGGCACACAATTCCCATGATTTTAGTTAATCTGCATAAAATAAAATAGAGAGGTTTGGTACATTTCATTCAGATTACCAAGTGATCTACATTTCAATATGTGCTTGTATATGCATCATATGTATATAACATAATATGTGAAATCACTAGATACAAATCAAACCATTCACTCTAAACAATACCATAGTTCAGAAATTCATCGTTTTTATTTTTACATGAAAATAACTTGGACATTTTTTTTAAAGAATAGTTTTTCAATTACTATCTACACAGAATGTAAAAAATACATTTGAAAATATTGTAACAAAATAATTAATTTCTCTAAAACAAAACCTTTAAGTTTCAAATCAAATTCTATAGCTAAAATGACCTAGTCACAAATAACAAATGCATTCTTAAAGATGCATAATGCAAAGTACTTTACCTGTGATTTTGTCCCTGGAGTCATTGGATTGTTAAAATTGTTCAAGTCCCAGATATAGATCTCTGAATCATTTGCCCCTGATGCCAAAAGGTTACTCTGTAATAATTTAAAAAGTTAGTCTTTATGGGAACACCATAATCCAGAACAGGGAAAGGAGAAATCAAATTTGTGCATCAATATGCGACTCATTCAGTCCACAGCTACAATATACTCTCCGCACCTCACATGCTATACTTGAAATGAGGTGAGCAACAAAATACTAGTGAATAAATATAAATGATCCCAAAGAACTAAAAAGCATTAAGAATAAATGGTTCATGCAGCTTAGCTGGAAACCCACCTGAAAAGGGTTGAAGTCCAGGGCCCGGACTGGGCCGCTGTGTTTCTCAGACTGCCCTACGATGGCTTCTTTTCCTGATGCCAATATCTCCTCTGGACTGTAAACAGTGACAGCACCATTCTCACCGCCCCCCACGAGCCGTCCGGCTGAGCCATCTTCCCCCAGTCCAAAATTCACCCAGATTAGGCTGTGAAATCTAGGGAAGAAACATATCCACACATATGAACAACATGACTTCAAAAACATTAGCAGACTGTTTACAAAAATGTATATTCACTTAATGTTTGCTGGACTAAATACAACATGAATCTCTTTTTAATATTAAACGCTCAGATAGATGAAGAAGGTTCCATTACTACAAAACATGCCGTTTTACCTTTTAGGTGTGGCCAGGGATCCTCGGAGTTTCATGTCCTGTGAAGGATCTGCAAAATCCATCTCAAATATTTCCAGGGCCGCACTGGTACTGAAAGACGCATCCAACTGTTGCGCTGATGTACCTTTAACCCAAAAAAATCACAAGTGATAAAAAGTGGTTAGGAAAACGTTTCAACCAGGCTCAATCAGTGTGGTGATTGATTGCAACTTTAACAATTGCTTACACAGTCAAATGACTGTTTCAAAGAAGGCTGTTTTCAGGAAAGCAGCTGATTGAGCTGAATGAATAAGGGGACCAGCTCAGCTGAAATACCTGTGGCCAAGCAGACAGGGTGGTGCGCTGCTGGACTCCACGCCTGCTGTGCCGTCCTCTGGATTTCTTTCAGCTTCATTGTGCTCCAGGTGCTGCAGAAATTTTCAAAAACACAAAGCATGAATTGCTATTGCTTATCCAAAAATAAAAAAATAAAAAACAACCTAAAACAATAGGAGTTACTTTACACATCGCATTTTAACTAATTAAACCATCTTCCCCCTCAACTCACAAAAACATCTAATACGAATTTTAGATTCAAAGGTTGTAAAATTAAATAAATAACAACAAAACCTACAATGAAACATTTAATTGATAAAAGAATGGCAAACCACTAGCCACTGAGATACTTGGACTAATTAATGTTATGAAACCTGTATGGATACGGTTTTATTATTCTGTTGGAGGTGATTTAGTATTATACTTCAATATTAATGTGCCAAGAGCTACACAGAACTTTAAAGTATAAATACCATGATGTCGATCAAATGACATGTCTTGTTATAGTTCCTAGTATATGTGACATTGCAGGAACTGAAATATGTATTACTTCTAAAGATATATACAGCCTGTGTAGCTAACGGTATGGGTTAGAGAGCCCGTTTTCAGGCTGAACCAGCAATCATTTAACTAAAAAGCAATATTACTGGTCGTAGATCTGCACATATTTGTAAGTCTTGAAAATGCAAAGTAATCTCGCTAGAAAATCTCGACTGACCAGACTAAGTGAATTCATTGTAAAACATGAAAAAGGCCCAACACAATCAGAGAATGAACAATACTGAAAATACAAGCGTTTATTTTACTTTAATGGCACATGCTGATATCAAAAACATGGTATGTTTTAAAACCAAACACAAAAGAGCCCTATGTTCAGAAATCTGTTATTTTGTTAGTATTGCGAGGAGTAACTAGGGGCCTGCCAATCGTTTTTTGCCACATAGACCACAGGTAGTTTCACCGGATCACAGCCTCTGCCTTCTCTTTCAAAGTTACAAGTCTAGGTTTCTAGTGATAACAACATACTTACAGTCGGTTTCGGTATAGCCTATGTCTCGGTTTCAATTTATTTCATGAGAATAAAAATGTGACTAGTACACACACCGACACTCCCTGCACTCGCGTTGGGATGTGTAGTTCTTTTCGTGGAAATGAGCGCTACGGTGGCCGAAGTAGTAAAAACATTTCAAAGACCAGACCCAGCCGACTCAAACGGGCAAATGCGATATATTCTCAATAGTGCAGGTTGGTTTTCGAGGAAGGTCGCACACAGAGTAAAACATCCATTCATAAGATGAATTATCTTTTGTTGATAAATGTCTTCTGAATTGTGATTTCAATTAATTAGTTTTTGCCGTCTGAGTGTTTTTTAGACATGTAAAATGAGGTTGGCATCACTGACCACCTTATTGGTGTTATTTGTTCTTCATACCAGGTAAGAATTTGCTTATTGTTAGGGTTATATTTGTACTAGGTTTACTATATGGGTTTAGATCCAGATTTAGTGCTCTCCAGAAAAAACACCAACAGTTAAATCTGAGCTCAAGACACTCCTAAAACTATTTTCTAATTAAAAGTCTTAATTTAAAAGGAATTCTAAATCTGCCAGACTGAAACTATAACCCTTCTGTAATTGTAATCCTAATTAAACCATCCAAACACTAATTGTGACATCAAGTGAGGTATCCCATCCCGACTAAATCCAGCCCTTATACTACAACCTTACAAGCTAATTGTAAGATGTAACGCAAACACTACCCACATTTATTTTAATTATATTATTTAGTTAAATGTATAGCTAGGTTCAGTTAAGGTTTGAGTTTTGAACAAGAGTTGATTAGGGTTAATTAAGCATATAGATACATATGTAGGATTTGTCCATCTTTTTTAAATTCGCTAAATTAAATTGTGAACTATTATTAACTTTGAAGTTCAGACTCGGGTTAGACTTCAGGCTTGGCTCGAGTTTTGAGTTCCTAGGAAATTCAAACTTCCATTCATTTCAGGACTGGTTTAACAAAGATGGTGTCGTCTTTGATTTATATATTGCAAGTTCCTCAGTTGCCAACACAAAACCTCATGTATATTTTCAATGTATGGGGTATGAACACAAAACATAAACCTACAACCTGTGGTTTAATTTCAACAAATGTAGGACCTAAAACTAAAAAATACATATAAAACCATGTATTTATTGGTCATCTTGTAATTTTTATTAGAATAACAATCATATTCACAAATTCTATACAATGAAGTAATAGTTTAAGAGATTAGATTTCATAATGTTTCACTTCTTCTGGCTCTTTGCTGGGATCCCCTCCTCGCTCCAGATACAGGTTATTATAAGGATACTGTTTAGGAGCCTGAAAAAGAAGAAACAATATATATACACATTTATTTTTGGTTATGCACAAATTGATTTATTTTCAAATGTGTTTATTGATATCAGGGAAATTACAACAAGAATGACATCTTAAAATAAATCATAAATAACATTGCATAAATTGTATAACAAACACATATAAGAAATTCAAGGAAAGTTGATATAGAGGGAATTCACTGATGACACTTGATAACTTACATTACACTTCTATTCTATTATAAACAACAGCTATTTAGCACATTTCTTAAATACAGATTAATTACTTATTGATTTCTGCTCATTGCAAGAATTGGGGTAAAACAATAAACAATCTCTTTCCTATATATTGTTTATTTTTTCCCCCAATTTGAAACTTACCACAGGTTGGTAAGCAGGAAACTTCTCCCCAAGCCAGAACATGAAGAGCATGAAGCCAATGAATCCAAACAGATGCTTGCACATAGTGTGCCACGGGACCGGGCTGGGAGACGTGTCCACTCGGTTCCTGATGAACATGTCAAAATCCCAGTGCATCTGACAACAAAAGCAGACGTGCATCCTTAGCAATCTCATTTAGAAACATATAATTAAAAAAATAAAACAGCACTGCATTTCTATTCTATTCTAACCAAGTTTCACATTAAATATACTTTCTGCAATTCCAGTTCACCAAACAAAAATCTATAACAGTTAAGTGAGCAAATGTTTTGCATGCTTACATGTAAGAGGTCTAATTTCAAAGGAAACTGTGCATTGTAGACTTTAAAGAGAAAATTTTTTAGAGGCAAACCAAGGACCTACAACTTCCCAAAACATTCCAAGAAAATGTGTGTGTGTGTATATCCAAAGCAAATGTGAACACATCCAAGAACTATTCAACCTTTATTAGCTTTATCGAAATGTAAGTTCTTAAAATAATCACCAATAATCCCAAGAAATTGACATTAAAACACAGTTTGGTACTTTTTCATGATTTTTCAAGATTGCAGATATACATACCGGCTCTCCCCAGTTTCTCCTCAAGTCTGGGTGATCCCAAGAATACCAGGGGTCTCTCTCATGCTGCGATCGATCAGGGAGTTTGGGGTAATCACCAAACCTGATACAGAAAGAGATTAAACGTTATTAGATATTAAATATGAGCCTGAAAATCCATGCTTTGCAAAATCAGTTATTGAATTACATTATAAAATTACAATACAAGTCAGTCCAAAATTCTTTGAAGGAATAATGCTATCCAAATAGATTTTTTAAACAGAATCCTTGCGGTAAAGAAACAGTGTTCTTATAGCTTCTGGAGATAAATCCAATAAAATGTATAGATTTATAAAGCACACACAAAGAAATTAAATGATAAAACCATGCAAGAAGCCGTTATTGGAAGATGTCTACAAATCTGAGAATGATAATCCCTGTTTTTCGCAGAAGCATCTCAAATTGAGCAATGGAGCTTTCACACCAGTTTGAAACAGTAATTTAAAGTCAGTTTGATGGTGCTTAATGCAAAACCATGACAAGCCCCCAGAGGAGTGGATGCAGCCCGTACCCCATGCCATCATCAGGGTATGGCTTATAATCCTCCACTCTCATGTTGTACTTCTTGGCGGCTGCAGCCCTCTCTTCGGGGGTCTTGGGGTAAGGTCCAGGCAGTGTATCCTTAGAGATGCCCGAGGCTGATTTAGATAAACAGCAGAAATAATTGAATGCCAAGACAATATACGAAGAACGATTACTTTCTTTCTGTACAGACAGAATACAATGGACATACATTTCTAGCTACACACCGATAATTCACAGATTGAAAAAATATATAATAACAAGTTCACACAGCTCGTTGCTTTCATTTAAATCTAAATGTTACCAAAGAACACAATCTTAGGTAAACCATCTTATTTCCAATGCAATCCCAAGGTTAAAGCTCCCTTTTCACCAAAACACTGCAACGTATTGCGTTTCTGTGCGTCTTGATAACAGTTCGCTCCAGTGCTTATTACAACGTCTGAAATAAGATGAACGCAGACAAACCCACCTGCCCTGGCCCCAGAAAGGAGTCCGGTCAGTCCCGGCCCTTTCCCTTTGGAAAGAAACCGGACCCAACGAGCGCCCAACGCAGCCATATTGACCGACTGTCTGTGCACTCCAGACAACACTAGAGGCGGGCATACGCATGCGCGGAAAAAACAAACTACGGGAAGAAGAAAGGTTCGCGTTTTCAATCAAAAAGTCATAGGATTATTATTATTGTTATTCAGACGTGTAGTTGTTCCATCAGGGCTGCAGGTGGCGCTGTCCTCTGGTTCCCACCTCTCTGGGCACTGCCTGTGTTTACAGTCTCCTCTTCTGGCGTTGCAGTGGGAAGCTATTGCTCCTGCATGGCCAGTTGTAATGTTATTTGTTAAATAAATGTGTCATCGTATCCGTAATAGGACTAGACTTGTTTAATTAAAACAATTCATAGAGACCACCACTGTCTTCGGCGCCGAGAAATGGAGGCAGCGCCTGCGGTGGCTGAGGCAGAGGCAGCGGGGACCGAGGGTGGTACCGATCCCTCCGAGGTCCAGAGTTCGGGTTGGGACGCCTCTCAGCTCCGCAAGTATCCCTTCCAAACCCGGCCCATCCCCCGGATGTCGCACGCCGACCCCCGGGCTGAGCTGCTCATAGACAACGAGGTATTTCCATCTTTGTTTGTGTTCATGATTGATTGTTCAAGACTAAGCGAAATGATACTGTGCAGGCTGGGTTTCCTGGGTCGGTCTGCAGTTGTCGTTTTTTCGGGAGGTTATTTAATAAACCGAAAGTCAGTCACACCTAATTCCCAATTCGTAGTTCACAAATCTGCTTTTTAAACAGGTTCGTATGACAAGTGTGTTGTATGCACGTTATTCTTATGTGGATCCAGTAGGGTTTCATTTTCGTCTTTTTTTGCAGAGCCCATAACTTTTAGCTTGGCTCCAACATCCGCCTTCACTTCGATTTAACTTCAATTATTTAATTACCAACCTACGTGGTAGCCAAATATAATTGTTTCCAGTATGATGAGAGAGGCACAGTGCAACACTAAGGAGAAAACAATCACCTGTCATTTTCCTAACATCTAGTTATCCTTCTCTGAATAGGACTGTGCCTTAACAGTATTAAACACCTGCCAGCATATGTTGTAGAAAGCACTTTGTTTTTTTTATTCCATATATCTTTTGGCTTGTGTGACATTACAAATTGATTTACTGAAGGTCCTGTAGTTGCTTTTATTTTCAAATTAGAGGGAATGATTTGGTTCAAGGAAGGATCATGCAGGACATGCATGTCAGGGGTACAATTGTGCAAGTACGGATGCATTGTTTACATTATGGTCTGGATAAATGCATGTCAATGCACAATATACATAATTGGAATAACACTGTCAGAAAGTAAGCTTCATTTTAGAAGATTACCTATTAGAGCCATCACAATATATGGCATCAAAACATATAAGCTAATAAAAAGACTTTAATAAGAATGCCATTTAGTTGTCTGTGTGCTGAGGAGGTGAAATATTCTGTGAGGGCAGATATCATGTGTATTAAAGTGGCACTGAAGTACACAGAAATGTTACACAATGCAAAAATACAGGCCAATTCAACTGATCTCATTCACAGTTTCTGCTAATGAGAAACACATGTATTCTGCAGCCCTGCACAGCTTTAACTTCATACATTTTAACTTCTGTAACAGCTTGTGTTGTTTCATTAGATTGGCACATTTTGTGTTGAGCTTTCTAATAGTCGTTTTTCATTGGTGTGACCATCTAAAAAACTGAATGTACATATCTGCAATGTAATGGAGAAAACAGTGACAATATTTGCCTTTACAGATTTCCAAACACCTCCAATATCCCCTCAAAACCTTCTTCCACATAGTAGACTTTTAAGACATTATTTTTCATCAGGGGCAATACTAATAGTTACTTTCTCCCTCTCCAGCTGCAACACAATTTGTGTATAATTAACAGAGGAGAGAGAGAGAGAGAGAGAGAGAGAGATCCTTCAATGTGCATGTTATTCCCGAATGGTAGTTTATATTGTATTGTGATATCCCAGGCGCTGCAGCTGTGCATTTCTCTTAGCTTCTGCCTTGCAAATTGAAAAGCAGTATTTGACTAGAGTGATGTGGGCAGAACTGACGTCTGTAGGTAAATATTTGAAAGTGGTCTTGCCAGCTGCTTTTTACAGTATTGTTGTGTGTAGAAAGTCTAATAATGGAGTTAAGAGTTCCACTTACATTTAGGTTCTGTTCCATAGTGATAACACAGCATTAAATAGTTTAATTACATTTGCTTGTTAGCTAATTATGATGGTCCCTTATTTGCCTGCTAATGGGGAGTAATGCTGGTATTATTGCATGACGTATAATTGGAACGCAGTGATGTGAATTAACATATTCCATGGATTCGGGGACATTCGACAAAGTGCGTATATTGTAACCTCATTGATACAAAATCTGCATAACTGTGGGCGATTTGTTACATTTATCACCCTAGATTTCGATTTGAAACCCGTTTTGTACCTGTCGTCACCTGTGCATTAAGAGAGGCGAACAGCGTTAATGCAGTTTGCGGCTGTGTGGCCCGGCTGCAGTTTCCTGTGTGCGGTGTGTGCAGTCGCATGTGCGCAGTGCTGCACTCCGGTTACCCCACGTGTTCACACTGTGCGGACGCGCCTGCAGTCACGTAGCCCTGCTCTCGTCTGCTTCCAAAACCCACCACCACTTCTGCATGGCAGGAGGTTTATTATTCACATCCAATCCTGAAAGCTTCCCCTTTCGTCCCGATGTGTGTCAAAACAGGTGTTTGCGTGTTTTCAAATGCAGCATGAAGTTGTACAGCTGAGTGGCTGTTTTGAACAACACTTTCACAATGAATCTCCTAATTGCATTGACTATTAATTCTTGATATATTATTTTCTTGAAGATCATACAATGAAGATGTACTATTTACAGTTGTATCATTATATCGTAGAACCTATAATATGTAGACAGATTTAAAAAGAAAACACTAATGGTGCACTTAATACTGTGTTGCAGTCTGCAGTAGATGGTGCCCAGAATTGATTGACTCAAACCTCTAACACAGGTTATGTATATGTACTTTTTTTGTTAGTGTTTAAAAATAAGATGATTGATTACTTTTCCATTTAGACACTGCACTGATCCCTCATCTAGAAACTTATTTTATATGTAGTTTTCTCATGAGACATGAATTGCAGTACATTTCCAAGTTGCTAGTATTTTAGGACTTTGAATCCAGAAAAGTGCAGTATTCAGTAATGCATTCTATTGAATACAGTTTATTATTATTAATCATCATGATGAGCATCATAATTCTGATTTAAATGTATTACAGTCCAGATTAAAGATTCTGAATATTATTTATATGTTAGGGTCATTCATTATTAACCCAGTCTTCACTCAACATTTGTATTTGTAATAATATAAACTGGAAAATAAGAAATCTGGAAATCATAATGTTTTTATTAGGGATACACATGAACGTGAAATGATTTTGGTAACGTATAGGCTGTTTTGAGAGCACTATTTTGAGTAATTTGGATAGTTTCCACTACAATTATAGTTAGTTATCAAATAGGCCTAAGGGTTACATTTGTATTGGCCTAGCTTCAAATTGCGTTGTTGGCTAGATTTGGGATTCAGGCTGTTGCTAGGACTTAAATAGGTGTAAATATTACTGTAATACAACGATGAATATGATAATCGTGTTGTGGTTGTTTGGAAATCAGTTAATTGTAGAGTTTTGTTTAGTGACAGTGGTTGAGATTATATTTACCTGATTAAATTTATTCAGATATTTGGGCTGATTTCTTTATTATTTTTCACATAGTATAAAATATCCCTATTTGCTTTTTATTTCTGATTGATTACAGTGGTCTTGTTAAAAGGGAAATAAATATCTATTCACCTAGATTGGCATTTTGATTGGCGTTGTTCAAGGGAAAAGCTGCGCTTCATATCTTTAGATTTTATTTCCTACCTGTAAAAATGTGTCAACATCATAAAGTTGTTATGTTATGCAAATGTTGCCTTACTTTCAGTTAAGTGTTTTCTTTTTCTTAAATGAGACATTATATATACTTATGTGCAGTAAAATGCAATTGGCAGCGTCAGGTTGTTCAGAAAGGTGTTTCATGATTCACGCTGCAATACCTTGGCAGCTGAGCAATCTCCCGTGGTGAGCGTGAGTCATGTTCTCTTTGGTTGGAGGCACTTTCGGTACAGAAACTTTGACATTGTACAATGTTTTTCTAGTCATGCATGATATTTTAATGGAGCTCAGTTGGAACGTCATTGTAATGTATTATGTGGGTCAGTGGACCATTCTGTAGCCAGGTGCACGTTGGTCAATGACCCTCTATTGCATTTACCTACTTTCTTTTGTTTCCCTGCTATTTCAAACTATATTGTTAACATCCTTCCAAGACTGTGATAAACCATTACTCTAAATCCAGTTTCCCTTTAATGTTTTGGACACATTCTTTGTTTCCAGGAACCAGTGGTGCTGACAGACACAAACCTTGTCTACCCAGCTCTCAAATGGGATCTGAACTACCTGCAGGAGAACATAGGGGGAGGAGACTTTTCTGTGTACATCGCCGAGAATCACAAGTTCTTGTACTACGACGAAAAGAAAATGTCCAACGTTGAAAACTTTATTCCCAAGTCAAGACGTGTAGAAATGAAATTTTCAGAATTTGTGGACAAGATGCGGGAAATGGAAGAATCAGGAGGAGATGAGAGGTAATCAATCATTAGGGAACTGCATTGAAATGCTTTTAATGTTAAGCTATAGACCTATTCATTGTTCTCTGTGATTCCACTAACATTGGGCAAAATCATGATACAAAAGTTCTTCTGGAATTTATATAACCTATGAATGCATAATTGGCCCAAATTTTTTAATGTGGCATGTGTTTTTAATTCTTTGAAAAAGTGTTGTAGAAGCATTCTCAGCACGAGAACAGTATCAGACTTCTGCAGGTGTGTGAGTCAGTGAAAAGTGTGGAGACATGAAATATCATTCTTGACATGGAAATAACTAAACATTCTCAAGTAACACATTACCATTTTAACCTACAGATTTACTCTTCTGTCTCACGCACCCACATGCTACAGAATGAGTGCCATATTGATTTCTTAGCATTGCCAATTCTATAATTATTTTTGTCTGTGATAAAAGGAGGACAAATGCCTGATTTTGCAAAATCTTAGAATAAGTATGCAAAATTTATAAGGAATTGTCGCCAAAATAGGCAGCACAAGTAAAGTCTGCTCGTGCAAGGGAAAAATGGTATTTGAAGTAGAAAACGTGTTCTCAAAATGATATGTTTTAATTTCAGAGTTTATCTGCAGCAAACGCTGAATGACACTGTAGGACGGAAAATAGTGGTGGATTTTCTGGGATTTAACTGGAACTGGATAAACAAACAGCAGGCCAAACGAAACTGGGGACAGCTAACATCTAACCTCCTTCTCATAGGCATGGAAGGTACAAACAAAGTGTTGCATTTGATTGGTGAATTTCGCTGTCTGCTATTCAGAAAGTAAATAATTACTTATAAGAAATAATGGATCTATCTGCGTAATCGATTAATAAATGTACCTTGGTTCATTTGAATGGTTTGAATACAAATATTTTTAAGAAGCATTGCATTTTAAGTCGGCTTCCTAGGAGGATGTTTATAGGCGTTATTTTAATTTTCTTTATTTCCTGTTCAGTGTTAATTTGCCATTTAAATTCTTTAAAAATCTAGATGGATGTATGTTTCCATTGTCCTAATGTCAGTTTCCTTCCCTTTTATTTGTAGGAAATGTTACTCCAGCACATTATGATGAACAACAGAACTTTTTTGCACAAATTAAAGGCTATAAGCGCTGTATACTGTTTCCTCCTGACCAGTTTGACCAGCTTTACCCATTTCCAGTCCATCACCCCTGTGATCGGCAGAGTCAGGTGAGATCTTGGTGCAGTTGATGTAACTCTTCAGGTGAAGTCAATATATGGAGTATAGTCAGAACTTTATATTATAATGCAAATGTAAGTGCTTCTGAAAGTCTGTATGCGTTCACCTTCGGACCCTGGTGCTTGTCATGGTTTGAAGAGTCCCAACATCCGTGACTAAAGTATTGTTACTTTGGAATTTACCTGGTGGAAATAATCTAAAGTATCAATGTAGAATTTGTATGGGTTGGACAGGGTGGGGGAAGTAATCTTGTAACTGTCATTTTTGTCATTTTAGGTTGATTTTGAAAACCCTGACTATAACAAGTTTCCCAATTTCAAAAATGTAATTGGTTATGAAACTGTTGTGGGCCCAGGAGATGTACTGTACATCCCAATGTATTGGTGAGAAGCCTTTATTACATCTGCTTTTCATAGTTATTTATTTTTTTTATTACATGGAGCATTTTTTATTCATAACACCTTGTAATTGTTTCTCTTCCTATCCTATCTCTATGTGTAATTGCTTTGAATGTATATGCTTTTGGTTGGTAAATGGGTAACTCACAATCTCAATCTTTTTAAAGTTTCTACCCATAGCTCAGCCATTTGTTATCAAATGAAAGCTTTGTAGTTAAAGAGCCCAGGTAAAGGGCCAAAGCCAGAGAATTGCATTGGTCAGTGTCAGCCACTTTGATGACCAATTCAGTTTTTTTTTTTTTTTTTTTGCTTTTGCATGACTTTAGCTAAATCAAAAGTTGTTTACCCTGTAAGGACCTTTATTAATAAATGACCTGACAGAGTTAATTTATGGTATCTAAAATGTCACTGTGACATTTTAAAGTAAGACGCAAGTGATATTTGTATCTAAATTGAATGTCACGTGCTATTCCAACACATTTCCACCCCCACACTTGGCTGTAAATGTGTCTTATTTACAAATGATATTCTAAAAGATCCCTTCACAAAGCCTTATTTTTAATGTAAGAAGCTCATAATGGTTCTCTTGGCGCTTTATCTACAAAGTCTATGCAGCAGCTCAGTGTATTTTGCCCAGGGCAGCGCAACCATGACAGCAGCATGAAACCTAATTGACTCCGACACAATATATAGACTTAAGATATAGTAACACTTGCTGGGCTGGCCGTCTGCCAAAGGAGAAACAATCCCTGCAGTGCCAACTGTCAGAATCTCCCAGCCTCCAACACTTACGACGGGGCTGTCAGATTGATCCAGCTGTGACAGCCCCCTCTTCCAGACCATTGGCTCTTGACTTCTCGAGCAAACAGAAGAGAAAATGTTGCCAACCAGCTGCTTAATATTTAGTAGTTCCTAGTGAGATGTTGTGTTTCGTCCTGTTCCCCGTGGCTGCTCGTGTGTTGATTTAGGTTCTGTTTCTTTCCCTGTTGACCTCGGAGGGGCTGTCCTCACAATGGGAGCTCTTGTACATTATGATCAGTACATGAATTGTGGAAATCAAGAGATTCTTCAGCCTTCTAATACAAATTTAAATAAGTAGCTGTTACAAGCTAATTATTTTCTGTGTGCCTACAGTGCCATCTGGAATATTTTGTAATGTTTTCTCCTCTGATTTCTAAGTATACCAGTAAGACGAGTCAGATTGTGTTGGGAAATACCCAGTAGGGAAGTTATGCAGAGCATCAAATAACAATGGTGGCTGAAAATGTTGATTTGCACATAGATATAAGATAAGATCATTCTTTCACAATGAAACGCATGTATTTAAATTGTTCTAGGTGGCATCACATTGAGTCCTTATTACATGGAGGAATTACTATCACAGTAAACTTCTGGTACAAGGTATGTACTGTGCAATTCTTAACCTGACATTAGTAACTTGTTTTAGATTCTGCCCAGGACAATTCTCAATTATATGTAGTAGTTTAAAGTTGTTAATCCAAATTTGTCCATTTGAGATCTGGTAGGTTTTATTTTATATGGTGGTACAAATTGGATTACTGAAATAATAAATAAATGGACAAAAAAAAAAAAACTGAAGCCTGCAGGTACGAAATGTAAACTTTAATACTAGATGGCCCAGTGCAGATGTGATATGCAAAACAAATGGCTCAGTTATAAAATAATAACTTCATAAGTACCTGCATTTGTTATAATAATATAATAATAATAATAATAATAATAATAATAATATATATTATAATTGAAAACTGTGTTTGTTTTTGCAGGGAGCACCCACTCCAAAAAGGATAGAGTACCCACTGAAAGCTCATCAGAAAGTGGCTATCATGAGGAATATAGAGAAGATGCTGGGAGAGGCTCTAGGAGATCCACAAGAAGTAAGGAAAATACATGTAGTAATTGTATTAGAAGGGTTTCCCAACAATATTTAATGCCATTCAGATATTTTTGTTGCACTACAGTTACTTAATGTCTTGCTACTATATGTTAAACTACATTCACACTTGTAAGGAGGTATTAGTGACACAGAGAGAGCCAGCACACACATCATATACAGGAGTGCATCGATTCTGAGTTATTTAAAATCTTATTGGCGTTTTATGCATGTAAACTTCTTAGTAATTGTATTATCTATGTAAGATGTTGTACACTTTGCAGACGTTAATTCATCACTCTGTGGAAAAGTTCACATAATTACATCAGACACTGTTGAGGTGTCTGTGTTTGCAGGTAAGAATATAAAACAAATCTGTAAGGGATTTTCTTTTCTTTTTCCACAGGTTGGGCCTTTGTTAAACATGATGATCAAAGGGCGTTATGATCAGACTTTCAGTTAATGGCATCTGGATGGGGACATTTCTTATGATTTTATGCTGGAGACATTGGAGATGACTGTGTGTGTGCGCGTGTGTGTGTGTGTGAGAGAGAGATGTGGTGCTAGTACTGCATGGCAGCACTCAAACACCTTGGAAACTTCTCTCTACCTTCCAGTTTGCTTTGATCATCTACCAGTTAATGTCAGTGTGGATCCTCCTGTGTGCTTCTGTGCCTATAAAAAGACACTTTGGTAACATTAATACGTGCCATTAGGGAGCTTCATTGCTGAACATTATACACACAGCATGGGTTTGTACCTGCGGTGATTGGTCATTCAGGAAACCAGCTAAAGACAGGTAATAAGGAAAGGAAGACCTACATTATATCTGTTGATGCTTAATGGTACCCAATTCGTAATTGCTCAAGTGAACCGAGTCTTGAAATGTGAACTATTCCAAGAATTAAAAGGTTGTCTTTAAGGAAATGTAATGCATGTCATAGTTACCCAGTTGTGGATTTGATGTGACAGAAAATAAGCTCTAATCTTATTCCTATTCCAGCCCAGCCATGACTATCAAAACAAAAAAGAATTGTATATTCTGTCCTCAGTGTTGAATCATATCCCACGTGTGATATTCCTTACTCTAGATCATCTTCAAGGTTACATCCCTCTTTCAGTGTTAAAGAAAATGTAACAGTCCAGCAATTGGCAAAAACAAAAAGTCCTATTTTGCACCTGATATTCCCTCACAAAATAGCCTGAAAAGTTTAAGGTAATACAGTGCCTCTGTGGCCTGCACTGCTGATTTATAAGTGAAGAAATGACGGGAAAAGCAGTAGTAGCAAAGTATTGGCCTTTAATAGACAGTAGCACAGTATTGTAACAGCTTAGACTTCTGAGAATACCGAAATCTTACTCTCCAAATAAATACAGGTATGAAAGGTCGGCTTAAACGTCACATTAGACTGGTGCTCTAAAATGCTCAGAACTTTTGAAGAATATACATTTACATAAATATATTTGTTTTCTTTTTTTTATGTTTATTGCCCTATAAAAGAGGTTTTAAGGAAGTGAACTAAACTAAAACGTCACATGCCATATAGGTGTATGAACAGCATTGTGCCAGGGTGTAACTGAAGGAATTTTGTGCTGTTTTTAAATTCTTCGGGGTTGATCAATTCAAGTAAAATTATTGCTGATTAATTGTAGGTTATAAATATTTTGTCAATTTTTGTGTTTTTGTAATTTTTATATACTTTAATGTGGTAAACTTCTATTTACTGTATGTGGTTTGGCCTTTTGTAATTAAAATCTTGGTTAATTATACTGTATATGGTACACAAACACTTGACCTTAATTTACACATGGTAAATTTAACATTTTATGGGTTTTTTTAGCTAAGGAATGGGTATCAGACTCCAGTCCTGGGGGGCCGCAGTGTCTGGTGGTTTTTGTTCCAACAGAAGATCCCAATTAATTAATGTCATTATTCACTTAGGTAGGCTTATCAAAAACTTTCATATTTAATTTTTATTGCCAATGGCTCAAAACATTGAACCCACCGAACATTTCAGAGTCTGGAGAGAAATGTTAGTCATCCAGTTAATTGTTTAATTAGACCAATTAAGGAGCCAAGAGCTGGGCTGGAACGAAACCCAGCAGACACGGCGGCCCCCCAGGACTGCAGTCTGACACCCCTGATCTAAGGGAAATTATTTCAGAGTCCAGCTGTGACTTAAATGGTAAGTGGAATTTATATTCAAAGAAGGAAAAAAAAACATACCTGTCATCTTCATGTAATTTAAATTTTCATGTAAAGTATTTTTTCTACCACTCATTTTAAGTGTTGTGTTATCCAGAATCTTCCAGAGTCTTCATAGGAACAGTGGGAAAAGGATCTGCAAAGCTATTCTCTCTCTTTCTGGGTAATTGTGTCCAGTTGCATCCAATTCATTTAGTTGGAACTCCAATTGCAGCTTTTAATTTTGTTTAATGTTAATCAATCAACAGGAGTACCTACAAACTAACAAATAATTACAAACTAACTGACATTGTACTATGTAGTGCTTTTTCAGATGTATGCTATGCTCCCTAAAACTAAAATATAAAGCAGACTACCCATGTAGATTTCAGAAATACAATAACTACAAAACATTAAGCAAAAAAAAGTTCTGCCTTAATAGAAACTGCATGGATATGCGTTTCAGTGTTGAAGAAGGCTTAAAAAAAACTTTACCAAAGCAATATCGGTACTGAATCTTGGAGAGGTGTGGAAGTACAGTGCGGAAAATTATAAACTTCTGCTTTTTGGGTGGTTGTCATTTCAATATGCGTTATGCAATTTTCATTTATAGTCCAAGAACTGTAATGTTTGTATTGTTGGTTTTCTGTATCAATATTTAAAGAATTAAAGCCTTGAAAAACAGCATATGGTTGTTGGATGAGATCCTAAGCTCATTTGAATTGTTATGCAGTGACCAATACCAAAATATATAGTTACTAACTAGTACAAACTAGCCTTCTTTTCTAATTAAAGCTGTCCAAGTTTGAGGTAGTTGTCTGTTCTATCTAAAGCTATAGACGATTCCCCCACAAAGTGCAAAACAAGGAAAAGGAATCCTTCCATTAACTATAATTTAACCTCCATATCTTCAAATATGCAGCAATAGAATATGAAATTGAGGTCAACAATCAATCCTGCATTTGAGAGATTTTCAGCATTTTAAGCATGAACTTAATTTGATTTTACTAGACTAGATTTTATTGCCTTATGCTCTTAAATTCTTTGAACACAACAATTCAGCCATTCAAGCCAAATGTTTAGCAGTTTACTGTGCCAAAGTTTGTGTATTTTCCCTTTGGGGCACTGGCATACTGATCTTTCATAGACCTGAACATGGCTGTCTGCTAAGAAATCAAAAATAATAATATAATAAGAGACAATACCCTTTGTTGAAATGCTGTAAAGATAGCATTGTCTCTATTTTTATTGTGTGTGTTTTTATATAAATCGTAGGAGGGAGGCTTTATTTATTGACACTGTTTTTGTTCATTACATTTTTGGTATTGCAAATGGTCTTGAATTAGTTACTGACAATTGTATGAACAGAATATATATACATTAATGCTGCATGTAAAAAAAAAACCACAAAGTTATTAAAGTGGTCAATGCACTGCCTGTAGGAGTTCTTTTGGCCCTCTTAATAGCTTGTGTATTCATAAATCCTATGTTTCTTTTTGAATGAGGTGTGTTTCTTCATTCTTGATATTTATAAATAGGGATTGGTTTTAATATTTCGTTTTTATTGGAGTCACATTTCCATGTCAAGATTAGATAGCGTTTTACCACTATCCTGGAATGGAACTTTTTGAGTAAATCTAGTTTACATTATATTCCTAGTACAGGGACAATAATGAGAACAAACTCCTCTCTGTGCTTGTTATTGTTTATCGCACATTTTTATTTATCATCGCAAACAGTTTTATTGCTTCAGAAGATCAAGATCTTTTGAGTCTCACTGTATTTGCTGCTCATGACAATTCTTGGTGCTATAGCTTTTGATTTATTTTATTATTAAAAAAATATATATTTCCGTGTTGAATTGAACTTATTGTCGGTTTCTATGGATGTCTGGGGGAAACAAAATTGTTAAACTGTTTGTACATAAATCATTTTTTCAGAATTTATGCTTTTGGAAAAAACAAGGTATCATTTTTCTGTTTCCCAACCCTTCCGTAGCCTCTGCTCTGCAAGATTCGACCCAGAAACTGCTAGTTCAAAAATCTTTGACATTTCTTTAGACACTAACTCCACAGAATCTTATCCATTTTACAGTCAATCCAGATTTTGTAGTATAAAGGAAAGTGCAGCAGATTATTGTTTCAGATTATGCATTTAATTATATTTGTGCTGAACAGTTACAACACATTTTCATTAAGGTCCCAGGGGATCTCAAAAACACAATAATTTATTGAATAACTGAAAAGCCAGCCAACACTTAAGAGACTGGTAAGATGTAATGCTCTGTGTGAATGCACTAAATCACAGAGCATTCTCTCTCACCACTTCAGATACACCTCAGGTGCAAGTTAGCATTTACTAAGTGATCTTCATTCTTTCTCCATGTGTAAAAGGCTGACATTCCTGTTTGATCCTTGGAAGACATGGACATGATATCTGGAGTTAATTCAGGGTTTCAATAGATGTGCAATATCTCTCTCCAGTTCCTTAAAAGAAGTGTGTACCTCATACCTAGAAAATAAGAATTTTCATTTTAGTAGACATCCAAGAAGTTGCAAGTATCTATGTAAAAGTGGCTGCTGTGACACCATTGACAAGGTCTACATTCAGGCGATTGCACGTCATCCCTTTAAAATTTAAAAACCGACAGATGTTTCTTGATGGAAGCGATGACTCGCAAAAAGCACTAAATTGGATTGATTTGAACTGGCTATACTTCAGTATGTTGCGTCTTCTGTGCCTTGTTAATTGAATCAGGTGACTGCATTTGTCTTGATAGAAAAAAAAAAGCATTGATTGCATGAAAAATAATTGAAACTTTATTTTAAGCAAGCTGGTGAATGCATGTAAACTCATATTTGGCAAGTACAATGTAGTCTTAAGAAACTATTTTTTAAGATTTATAAAAAAAAAAAAATGGATGTCACAAGATCCGCCTATTACTGGAACCAGCTAATTAATTTGAGCAACATGTTTCTCAAATATTAACAAACCATTGACAAGTCTTACCTCCTTTTAAGTGATAGCTGTAGGTTTACTTTTTTAAAGGAATGAGTCAATGATCCACTGAATTCATGCCTTATCTATCACAGCACACCACTAGAGTGTCCACAAAGACTTATGAATAAAACATCAGCTGCTCACACTTATGCAAAATGCAGAACTATGTTTAGCTACATTCAATCAAAGCATGTCCTGTCATTATTTTAAGGTATATATTTATTTATTTTTATATACCCAACAATCCTGCTCTAGTTCCAGCTAGCTCACCTCTTATATGGAACTCCATCAGCTTGGATCAAAAACTTTTCAAAGTTCCATCGTATGTCACTCACTTTAATAGGAGACCAGTAGAATTTCTTGGGATCTCCAATTAGAGGACTGACATAAGGGCACAAATCCTGCAGTGTGGATAATACAATAAGTTATTTTATATACTGCACTTTTGTAATGCTTTAAAATGTCTTGTCTGTAACCTGTAAGTTGCCCTTGGCATCTACTAATAAATAATAATTACGATAATAAAAAAAAGTAAAAAGATTTTCATAAGAAATAATAAAGTGCAATTGGGATGCACTTTCCTTGGTTGGAAATAATATTTTCAAGTGCATAGTTTTTACTGTAATGAAATCTGTGTACTATACATGGAAGTGAGTAAAGCATGAAAGCTATTTTTTTTTTTTTTTTTATACATACAACATTGGAATGTTACATTTCCTGTCTGTGGTCTTTAATATAATGAGGCATGTTTGAATGGCTTACCTTTACAAATGTGAAGAGAGCATCTTCATATTGTCCATTCACTTCCACTTTTCCAAACACCTCAAACTTGGGGATAAATCCACCACCTGGCCTAACATACTTCAGGACATTTAATGTTTCATGATTTTCCTCTAAAAGAAGAAAAAGGAGGTCAGTATATGGTATACATTTGTTGTGGAACTGGAGGGGTAGATGGCAGTTTTACCCTTTCATTTAAGTTATGAACTGATTGATCTTTTAATCAAAGTATGACATGCTATTAACTATTGTACAATTATTGAATAATTAACTTATGGAGGTAATATGTATGTAAGTTGGGCAGAATATGTAACAGATGAGTTAGAATAATGTTTTACACATGTGAACAACACAGTTATACAAAACTGAACACAAAGATTCGGTGCATCATATTAACCACCAATTACGTATATGTCAATTAAAAACTTCTAATGGGGCATTTACATTTTTTTTAATGCAGAATAACATTCAACATTTAGTACACCATCCTGCAAGTAATACAAATTAAATAGGGAAGGGGAAAATGGAAGGCACTGCCTTTTGAACACTCCTACGTGTTTGAGGATGCCTTGACACAGCTCTTACCAGGATCCTGGAGACCAAACTGGTTACACGGGAATCCAAGGACCATGAAGTTGGTACCGACAAACATTTCCATGAGTGCATTCAATTGGAGGTACTGTATTAGGTGCAAGAAAACAACAAACAACAACCTGATTCAGAATACATGTACAGAATTACTCCTGAATAAAAGAATTTCAACAGCAATTGAAAAGACATGTCTGGCCACAAATATAAATAGAATTGTTTAATTGTAGTATTGTACTAGGACTGTTGTGATGTCCTGTTGTTTGGCATAAAACTGCCAGAACTTGTGATCTTTCTAATGAACCATAGATACCATTTCAAATCCCAGTAAGTTTATGCACAAAGAAACCAATACCTCTTCTACAGTGGACCCTCAGAAAGTTGCCACGTTGACAATGAGCAGCACCTTGCCCTTGTATTTCCTCAGTGATACAGGCTGACCCTGCAGGGTCTCCACTGTGAAATCATAGACACAGTTCCCTGCAGTTGTGGAGCAAGGAGATTGTGTCTGAGCTCCTGGTAGAAAAGCCATCATGTGCAGCACAAATGTCCATATGGCCTATGGAGCCTATCTCTTCATTTTTAGGTTTGTATCAGTTTGGTCAGCAATTGTTCAGCATGGTTGCTTCTATTGTTCTTTCACACTGAGGTGAACTGGACAGTTATTTGTTCAAGCATTTGCATAGGTGTGCAAATCTCATGTGTCATGTGTTTTCACTATTTTTTTTTAATGGGCAGGTGCCGTGACTACTTTTCAGATTCCAATTTCAATCAGTAAACACATTAATTCAAATATACATCAACTACAACATTCTCCAAATTCAATATATTGGGTTGTTATTCTAACTGAAGCCTGGTTAGTTTAGTTAATTCAAGCATGTTGTTTCCATAAAATACTTTTCAAAATGTGCAGTACTGTGCAAATGGGCAGGTGTGAAACAATGCTGTAAACTAAGAATGCTTTCAAAAATAGACATGTTAATAGATTATATTTATCAATTAACCAAATGCAAAGTGAGTGAACAGAAGAAAAATCTAAATCAAATCCATATTTGGTGTGACCACCCTTTGCCTTCAAAACAGCATCAATTCTTCTAGGTACACTTGCACACAGTCAGGGATTTTGTAGGCATATAGTCAGGTGTCTGATTAAACAATTATACCAAACAGGTGCTAATGATCATCAATTCAATATGTAGGTTGAAACACAATCATTAACTGACACAGAAGCAGCTGTGTAGGAATAAAACTGGGTGAGGAACAGCCAAACTCAGCTAACAAGGTGACAGTTTACTGTCAAAAGTCATACACCATGGCAAGACTGAGCACAGCAACAAGACACAAGGTAGTTATACTGCATCAGCAAGGTCTCTCCCAGGCAGACATTTCAAGGCAGACAGGGGTTTCCAGATGTGCTGTCCAAGCTCTTTTGAAGAAGTGCAAAGAAACGGGCAACATTGAGGACCGTAGATGCAGTGGTCGGACAAGGAAATATACTGTAGCAGATGAGAGACCCGTCATGCTGACTTCCCTTCGCAATCGGAAGATCTCCAGCAGTGCCATCAGCTCAGAATTGGCAGAAAACAGTGGGACCCTGGTACACCCATCTACTGTCCGGAGAAGTCTGGTCAGAAGTGGCCTTTGTGGAAGACAAAAAAAAAACACCTATGACGTGGAAACCAGGCCAAACGACTCAACAATGCATGAAAACATAGGAACTGAGGTGCAGAAAAATGGCAGCAGGTGCTCTGGACTGATGAGTCAAAATGTGCAATATTTGGCTGTAGCAGAAGGCAGTTTGTTCACCGAAGGGCTGGAGAGCGGTACACGAATGAGTGTCTGCAGGCAACAGTGAAGCATGGTGGAGGTTCCTTGCAGGTTTGGGGCTGCATTTCTGCAAATGGAGTTGGGGATTTGGTCAGAATGAATGGAGAGAGAAGCAACTGAGGCTGCCTAACTAAATGTGGTTAGTTCTTCAAGATGTTTGGGCCGACCTACCTGCCGAGTTCCTTCAAAAACTGTGTGCACCTAGAAGAATTGATGCTGTTTTGAAGGCAAAGGGTGGTCACCCCAAATATGGATTTGATTTAGATTTTTCTTCTGTTCACTCACTTTGCATTTGGTTAATTGATAAATATAATCTATTAACATGTCTAGTTTTGAAAGCATTCTTATCCATATGTCCAGAGGGATGATTCAGCAATTTCTTTAAATAATTAAATAAATAAACGTAAAATAACCCCACACTGGGTCAATTTGCCAATACAGTAAATAAAAATAAATGTTAGGTATTGATGATTTTAAGGAGCTATATGCTTATTTTTACGTTTCAGAGTTTCAAAGCTGCGGAACATTTTAAAAGCCGGAACTACCGGTACGTTTCTCTCTGGTTGCGGGGAACCAAAACAAAGGTGCACACGAACCCGGAAGGCTGGTGCGTCTCATTGTGCAAATCCAGTGCAGCGCCGGACTGTGATGTCTGCAGAGATGGAGGAAGGACCTGAGGGCTGCAGGTAAATAAGGAAGCACGTCTCTGATTCACCACTTGGTTATTGGACTGTCGCACACCCAAAAATGCCGGACTACAGCGGACTGATGCATATAAATACAATTCCTTGAACTGCTTTTGTTTGTCATACAATTGTCCTATAACGATGCTGATGATAGCAACGTATGCTGCGATGTAACACACAAAAGTCATAAGAAAGCTTGTTTGTCATGTTTTTTTGGTCACTTTTGAACAATTTAAATAATATATTTGTCGTGAATCAATTCAAGGCGTGCACTGTCTATGCTTATTAATAGCATCATATGCTCCAGGTCACCCAAAACTATCGTATTGTGATTGAATGAATGCTGTATAATATTAACCAGTACTTGCAATATGTTTAGTGTTTTTAAATATTACACAATTTTAAATAATTAAATATGTATGATGACATTCTCTGCGCTAGTATAATTAAATAAAATCTGCAATGCAACTGTGGCCGTATATAACGCTACTTTATACACGTACCTAGGGACTTTCAGGTTGTGATGACCCTGAATCCCTTTATCCTCTATGCCAGCATATACTCTATATTTTGGCATTAGGTATAAAGTTGATTTAATGTCAAATGATTAGTACAAATCCCACCTATGTATACCCTAGAACCAATGAGGTGTCCAGCCCTCCCCTCAATATAGCAAACCACAAAGGATTAAGCCTCGTGTTTTGTACTAAAGATGGGGATCAGCTGATCCAAAAATGATGCTTAGATAACCGCATAAAATATCCTGCTCATAAGCCCCACAGAATCTCCAGTCCAATCAAATACAGGGTCTTAAAAATGCCAGTCATTCCTGATCTTTTCACATTGGCCCTAGTGTTTTTGACCCTTTGATACTGGGCTTTGCTGCTCAGGCTCTCAGCCATAAGACTGTAAGGCACTGCAACTGAACTGTGTTTGTATGAGTCATGTTGGACTGCTGGTGGGTAACTTGTTCTCACTCCCTTTATTTGTAGGGTGATGTCAGTGTGTTTACAGGGCCTCCTAGCTGTTGTTAAGAGTTACACTGGAAAAGCAAATCCCTTAATCTCCTCCAGCTACCAGTCCACTCTGTTTTAAACAGGCATGCTTCATTTGCTACCATATTCATCCCAATATAAATGTAGCAGTTCCTCACTGCTTATGGCTCATAATGTAGAACAATTTAATCTTAATAAATGGGACATTACAGCAATTTTTTTTTTGTCTGATATTGAAGGCCAAGGTTGCAGATAGAATGGAGGCCATTCTAATGACAATGCAAATGATACATTGTGCTCTAAACATTCAATTAAAGTCACCTTTTAAAATGGTTGCAACCAAACTCACATGAGGCTCAGTAAATGTAATGCATTCCACAGAGCCTTATTTCCTTGTATCATGTGATGTGTTGCAGTACCCTTGTTTCTTAGATTAAGCATTTCCAACCATTGTTTTATGAATTTGTACTTTCTCCAGGTATCAACTCTTGGACTTGCCATGGGAGGATGTGCTGGTCACTCACATATTTTGTTATCTTCCACTGCGCCACCTAGTTAACCTGCAGAGAGTTAGCAAGCAGTTCCAGGCCCTCATTCAGGTCTATTTGGCCAATTGTCGTACATTTGACCTCTCTCAGGTAACGTGTGTGTGTGTGTATATATAGTGAGGGAAAAAAGTATTTGATCCCCTGCTGATTTTGTACGTTTGCCCACTGACAAAGAAATGATCAGTCTATAATTTTAATGGTAGGTGTATTTTAACAGTGAGAGACAGAATAACATGCAAATAAATTTAAAACTTTTTTGAAATGCATTTTTTTTTTTTTTGTTGTTGTTAATGAGTGAAATAAGTATTTGATCCCTTCGACTTAGTACTTGGTGGCAAAACCCTTGTTGGCAATCACAGAGGTCAGACGTTTCTTGTAGTTGGCCACCAGGTTTGCACACATCTCAGGAGGGATTTTGTCCCACTCCTCTTTGCAGATCCTCTCCAAGTCATTAAGGTTTCGAGGCTGATGTTTGGCAACTTGATCCTTCAGCTCCCTCCACAGATTTTCTATGGGATTAAGGTCTGGAGACTGGCTAGGCCACTCCAGGACCTTAATGTGCTTCTTCTTGAGCCACTCCTTTGTTGCCTTGGCTGTGTGTTTTGGGTCATTGTCATGCTGGAATACCCATCCACGACCCATTTTTAATGCCCTGGCTGAGGGAAGGAGGTTCTCACCCAAGATTTGACGGTACATGGCCCCGTCCATCGTCCCTTTGATGCGGTGCAGTTGTCCTGTCCCCTTAGCAGAAAAACACCCCCAAAGCATAATGTTTCCACCTCCATGTTTGATGGTGGGGATGGTGTTCTTGGGGTCATTCCTCCTCCTCCAAACACGGCGAGTTGAGTTGATGCCAAAGAGCTCGATTTTGGTCTCATCTGACCACAACACTTTCACCCAGTTCTCCTCTGAATCATTCAGATGTTCATTGGCAAACTTCAGACGGGCCTGTACATGAGCTTTCTTGAGCAGGGGGACCTTGTGGGCGCTGCAGGATTTCAGTCCTTCACGGCGTAGTGTGTTACCAATTGTTTTCTTGGTGACTATGGTCCCAGCTGCCTTGAGATCATTAACAAGATCCTCCCGTGTAGTTCTGGGCTGATTCCTCACCGTTCTCATGATCATTGAAACTCCACGAGGTGAGATCTTGCATGGAGCCCCAGACCGAGGGAGACTGACAGTTATTTTGTGTTTCATCCATTTGTGAATAATCGCACCAACTGTTGTCACCTTCTCACCAAGCTGCTTGGCGATGGTCTTGTAGCCCATTCCAGCCTTGTGTAGGTCTACAATCTTGTCCCTGACATCCTTGGTCAGCTCTTTGGTCTTGGCCATGGTGGAGAGTTTGGAAACTGATTGATTGATTGTTCTGTGGACAGGTGTCTTTTATACAGGTAACGAGCTGAGATTAGGAGAGTCCCTTTAAGAGAGTGCTCCTTATCTCAGCTCGTTACCTGTATAAAAGACACCTGGGAGCCAGAAATCTTGCTGATTGATAGGGGATCAAATACTTATTTCCCTCATTAACATGCAAATCAATGTATAACTTTTTTGAAATGTGTTTTTCTGGATTTGTTTGTTGTTATTTTGTCTCTCACTATTAAAATACACCTACCATTAAAATTATAGACTGATCATTTCTTCACTCACTCTCACTATATATATGTAATTTTGTTTTTATATTATGGGAAATAAGGGGGGGGAGACCAGTAACAAACTAATTCTATACGCTATCGTTACACAATACGATTGTATGTCACAGATTGTTATTGGTTTATGAAGAGAGAGTATTTTACTATTAAACTTTTTTCTTACAAATTAAATATCCTATCAATATAATCTTGTTATTTTCTGCACCTGGCGCTTGCAGGTTGGACCTTACATATCAAAAGAGGCATTCTGCACTATTCTTAAAGACAACAAAGTTCTTCAGAACCTGGCGCTCCAGAACTGCTCCGATTGGGTGACGGATAAGGAACTGCTCCCTGTGATTGGTCAGAATCAGCACTTGCTACGGGTTGATATGAAAAGCTGTGTCCGGCTGAGCCGCCACTCCCTCGTGGCGGTTTCCCTCAGCTGTGCCCACTTGCAGCACCTAGGCCTGGCTCACTGCGAGTGGGTGGACAGTCTTTCTCTGCGCAGCCTGGCGGACCACTGCAGGGGCCTGCAGTCCATAGACCTGACGGCATGTCGCCAGCTCAAAGATGATGCTATCTGCTATCTGGCCAAGAAATGTCCAGATATGAAGTCCCTGTCCGTTGCGGTCAATGCCAACATCACTGATGTTTCTGTGGAGGAGGTGGCAAAGAACTGCCGTGAGCTGGCAGAGCTGGACCTCACGGGCTGTCTTCGGGTTAGGAATGAGTCCATCAGGTACTTGATGACCAGAAGCTGCAAGTTCTGTAGTTTTCACCCTGATGATCTCTCTGTGCATATTCTTTTAATAAGCTTTAATTTTTGCTAGAACTAATAAAGGGGTTTAAACATAACCAAGGAGCTTCATACCCCGAGGAACTGGATTGAAAAATACAATATTAATTTGTGGTAATACCGAGTGATGAATATGCAAAAGAGTACCAGGCTATCAAATGTTATTCAATCTAATTAATATTGAGTGTCCTAGTTCCTGCTGCATCTTGCATTACTAATACTTTGGAAATGCTTCAAAGTCCTCTTGCTGCTTTACCATATCTTTAAGAATGAAGATTAGTTTACAAAATCCTGACAGCTGACAGTGGTTTACATTTGTCACATTCTACACAATAATTGAAGTATTTACTGCAGTTTAACTACAATATTTTGCTTCGATCAATGATTCATCAGAAGTGGTGATAGGACTCAATGAATTACAGACCCTAGTTACTGACCGTAGTCTATCTGATGGGAGTATCTTAACGGTGAACTTTTGTGGTCTGTTTTCAGGACTGTTGCAGAGTACTGCACGAAGCTTCGGTCACTGAAGGTGAATCACTGCCACAATGTAACCGAGTCCAGTTTAGGCCTCTTGCGCAAGAGGAACGTGGAAATAGATGTGGAACCCCCCCTACAGAGAGCTCTGGTTTTACTGCAGGATGTTGTTGGATTTGCTCCTTTCATCAACCTGCAAATCTAGGCAGAGATCCATAGCACCTTTCTGCTTTTAAGTCTTCAGACGTTTAAGGTATGTGAGACCCTATACAAGCCCAGCTGTACTGTACCTGGTATGGAGTTGATGCGATTTTCTAGGGAACCAGCGGCAAGGCCTCTTCTCATTTTCTCAGTTAGGAATTTATTTGTATCAGTTTCATTTTCAACTTTAAGTTCTATTATGACACTACCAAAAACAATGTTTCTGTATTTATTTAGATTACAGAGTATAACACTAGGTATTTTATACATTACTATGTTGCTACTCAACAACAATATGTATATTTAGTATAAAAGACAATTGCATTGTGTTTACATAAATACCACAGATAAAAACTAAATTGAGAATACAAAATGAACATTTACAAAATCATTGTAAGCATATTCAGCCATAAACGGAGGGTCATATGCAACACATGGAGTTAGTAATGGTAATATAACAGTGCACCGTATTTGCAACTAAATCTGAAACCTAAAATGAATGTACAGCTGTTGCTGAAAAAAGCACTTTTGTCTAATCTGTGAGGCACAGAGCAGAACAATGGCAAGCATACATATAGTTACAACAAAGAACTGCAACCGTTTTGTTCTATTTCATATTTTACGAAAATGAAAAGCATGTTGTAGCTCAATACGTGCTGAATCCCTGGTATGTTACCAGTGTGTATATTTAAATTGAAATGATTGGAAGTAATGGAGTTTATTTATATTTGTGTATATATAAACAAGATTAATGTTTTATGTTATAGCAGTCAATTGCCATTGAACACTTATAAACAAATTCCAGTATTAATCAAAGCGATGAAAATAACTATCTAGGCCTATATCAAACTAACGACTGATTCATGCAGCATGAATGAAAATGATGTGCACTTTGATGTACAGTTATTAAATTGTGCTGATCTCTTCAGCCCACAGCATTGGTAAAACCTACAAGGTAATTTTGGTTACTGAGATTCAAAACTATAAATATACAGTGTCAAGTTATATGAAAAAGCATGAACAGGCAACCCATGAAAATAAAAATACAATAAAATGAAAGCACTTGAATTAACTAAAACATAAATATATATTAAAGATTTGCTTTAATTGTGCTATCACTGAAGGAGCACCGGATCTGTTATGGATTTCATGAGACTGAATTATCAGTAGGTCAATCGAATCCTTAAGAACAGTGTTAAGGTAAACAACACTCACTTTGATTGTGCCTATTTAATAGCTGCCAACTACTAATGTGTAGATCTGGGAAATGCAGTGATTTTGCTGGCATTTGAGTGCACACACCAGAGCTATAGGGTACGAGACCTGAAAACCTATAGCCCTGCCTTCCAACCGTGACATGCACAATCCTTTAAATAAGCAGTTAACACTCAAAATCTATAATCTTATTACTCTTAATATAAAAATAGAGACAACACATTGTCTGATTTTAAAAGACGTGTGCATGTCTGCATTAAAAGGCATGTCCTTCCCTGAAAATGGACCCCCAGTGAGTAATTCAGAGTATTACACACTTTGGACTTTTCAGTTGCTAATAACGGCCTTCAAGTGTGTCCAAAACTTCTACTCAGTAGAAATGTATCAGTAGGAAACCACAAACTTCGATCAAATCACCAAAATACCAAAATGAGATGATCGACTGTGAAATAATGATTAGAAAAGGTATATCGAAATTATAGCTTTAACTGTAAAAATTCTTTACCCCAGAAAGGACAGCTATTAAACAAGATTAATACTGTAGTGGGGACATCTAGTGGTTAATAATCACAATTACAGTTTTTTTTTGTTTTTTTAAATCTACAACCTTCAGTGCAAAAGAGAAGAGGAACAAATTTGAACTGTAAAACAGAATTAAAACCATTTTGCTTTACGAGTAGAAATATAATCTGTATGTACTGTACCTCCTACTAAAAACATCCCCCATGACAACTGATTTTAGTAAAAATGGTAAAATTGCCAAAAAAAAAAAAAATGATCTGAGTAAACCTGCCCCAGATCTGCCTAGTGGAGGACAGGGAGAAAATGTAGGAGTTTCGTTCTGGACTCGGGGGGGGGGGCAAAGAAAAACACACAGAGCTGAACACCACTCAACGAAAACAGGCTGCTGCTCATGACCGGTGGCCCACCACAAAAGCAGCTGCCGTTCTCTCCAGTACCCCAGACGAAGTGCACACTGTCTGTGGGAGAGCAGGCCGGCCGTGGTGAAGGTGCCGTCAATGGAATCGATATTTCCTTGCCGGCTTGAGGCTGATGTAGGTTTTCTTCATTTCCTCGCTCTCTTCCTTCTTGACCTGCTGGTATCGCTCCCCCTTGGTGCTCACCACTTGGCTGCCAAGGTATCGAACCATCTTCTTTGGCGCCTGGAGACGGGAGTAAAGAGTTGGTTAGGCAGGGGACCGCAGATCAAAGTCCAGCTGAACCTCAGTGCTCAACTGCATGTGTTTACAATTAGAAAAGCACACTGATTTTGAAGGTTAAATACGATGGGTAACAAAGTCTATGCCAGCTAACATAACACACACAAGTACTGTAAGAAAGAAAATTAATGTTGGAATTCCTTCAGTAAAGTCACTAATTGACATGTAGATTTAATAATATACTTTACACCACTTTTACTGCCCTGCCTTGATTGACAGCTTGAAGTTTGAAAATTCAATCCTGATAACATTCTAGATTTTATATCTCTCTCCTCTGAAAGGGACGTCTTTCAGTGTGCGTTTTCTTGACAGAAACTTGCTTACCTCCTTAGGTGTAACTGGCCTGTGAATTTTCTTATCTTCTTCACTGTCCACTAACATGTATCTAAAAGAAAATCATTTATGAAAAAATAAGTTAAATCAGCCTGTGAACTCATCTAAGGTCAAAAATGTATTTCCTATCCTTAGCCATTTCAGTCTCTCCATTTTTAAGAGTTGCAGGGGGAAAGTTAGTATATGCCAGTTGGTGTTTCTTAAATACAACAATAATGTAAAATACTATATAGCTCAATTAAATAACCTTCAAGATTCAAACTTTGTGGCCAGTAAAAATACTTGAACCTATACTCACTTCTCAAGAATGCTTGCTTTCAGCTTTTCATCTGGTTGTGCAGGTGAGGTTTTCCCATGGTTAACCTGAAAAAGGAGACCAAAATATATAATTGATATCACTGTTCCTCTGCAAGGATTTAGCCATTCCTTCTAAGGCATTTAACAGGAATGTTCTATTTTTGTCTTTGCATTTCTAATGTGTTTTCTGTTTGCTCACAGGTTTTCTGATGCCCTGTAAGAGGATCAATTTCCAAGATGAAAAAAACCCAGTGTGTGCTGGCACATCAGTGGAGCGTTCTTCCACAAGATACTTGCACAATAATATTGTGAAACATGTTGAGCATTTATTGTTATGTCAATTTCTTTCAATATATCAAGTTCTGTGAAAATAGCGGTTAGATGTAATTCTGAAGAGTAATATTAGACTAAAAGAAATGGGTGCATTCAAAATAAGTTGGTGGGAAGTTCTCGTATTAAAAATAAAATAAATAGTTTCATACCTCATCCCACAAATAATTTGCAACTGTGAGTGCAGCTTTGCCAGCTTGTGTTTTGTTTTTAAAGGGCAATCACACCTAAACCACAGTTCACATATGCATGAATAGGATAATTTAGGAGCAAAACCATGACGGCTTTCCCTGTCATGTCGAATGAGACATCTGAAAGAGTTACACATATTATATACAAATTTACACTGGAATGTGCAATGCTATCCTGTGAATTAAACTGTTGTAAACGGCATTGATTTATGACGGGGAACTTCCAGAAACAGTTTACTCAGGTTAAAAGCTAAGACAAAGAGGTAATATATAAAATGAACAACACTTAAAGGCAAACCATTAAGCATAAACCTCCTGTATATTTAAATAAACTAACAATATGATTTGGATTATATATGTCCCAATATATATTATATACTGATTGACAAGTCCAGTATTTTGACATTCACGTAACATCCACCTGGTTATAGAACAGTTTTTCACTGATGTGAAGATACCCGTTTTCAAGCAATTGCCAATCTTTCAATAAGTATGTTCAACATATGCCTGATGTTGAATCTTGCAGCTATATGAGACTGTTTCAATGCCACAGTGCCCGTTTTAATACATAACTGGCTGACTAGCAAAAACAGTAACCGCAATAATGTAGTAGTCCAAAAAGAAACCTCAGCTACAAGGGTTGATTTACATTTTTTAGTGCGCTGCTGTCTGCACACTTTGAATTCACTTTTGTAACTTCACTTCCAAGCTGAAAGTCGGCCACCGCCTTCCTATTTATGTTCTCCAGCTTTTAACAACATGCATGACATGATCCTCGAGGGAATGAACCGAGGCCATTCGCTGCGTTTTCTCCTGGACACTGCATGTTTTTGAAAGTTCAACTTGTGCAAAGTTTACAGATAAAGTGGCCCTGTTGCAGCTACTTGAAACGTTTTTTGTTGCTTGACATTTTTTTCCTGCATAATTTCTTTTGTATTATGTATTAAACATCTGCTTTTATTGCATTAGTGCTGGGCTAAGGAAATGGGAACAATAATACTGATAGTGCTTGTACTTTTGCCTCTATGTTTGGCTTCATACACACTATTTGCACTCCTTGCAGAGTTTAGTACCTGTTATAACTGAAAGAGGTGTGAATATTGAGATCACTTTGGCAATATTAACTCAATCTTAAAATGCCCAATCTGAAGCTTAATGACAATTTTTTATCATCGGACATCATAAAGTTTTTAATTTTACAGTTTACAATTGTGCACAATCAAACATGTTTTTAAGATCTATAGAAAATAGTTTTAACGGGAAAAACACTGATTTGCATGACTTAAATGTGTATATTTAAGTATGTACATACACGTTTTAGAATATATAGTTGTGTAGTTTGTGTATTCTGCAATAGAAAACTCAACTGGCTGTACAAGGGATATTTCTAAACATGATGTTGGTGCTTTAAACTATACACGTGTAATAAGTGTGCCGATAATGAGGAGTTGTTTTGGAACGTGTGAAAAGGTCTTAGTGCAGCAAAACATAATTGATGAAACTCCTCTCAAAACAGCCCTCCTCCCTCCACACAAACTCACAGGCTTGTAATTACAATAATGAAGTGACAAAATAAACATGTCTATTCTTGAAAGTATGTCAGGAAGCATATGATTTTTGCCTTTTAGCTACACAAAGGAATAAGTAGTGTTTCCCTTCCTCTGGCACTTAATAAAGTTGGTAAAATACCACAACATTAGAACATAGTACTGGTCTTTTTTCTGAAGAATCTGATTTTCCAGCATTCAATCCCAGTTCAACACGCACATGGCTGGTGGGTTTCGGACTCGTGCCTGTGTGCTGTACCTTGAGAGGAGGGGTCTGGCTGAGCTGCAGGTCTCCCTCTACGATGAGCCGCACGGCCTCCTCCATGTCCCACTTGGCTATGGAGAGCGCGCTATTGGCTTCAGTCACGCTGCACTTCGGGAACATCTCCAGGAGCAGCTGCACCTTACTGTCTCCATCGTTCGTAACTTCCTAAACGCACAGCATTCGAACACATTAACGGTCTGCGCTGGCGCCCGCTTCTCAAGAGTATCGCATCCTACACCGCAGGCTGTTTACCATTTTGACACACATACATGGACACAGCGATCGGGGAGGTGAGGTAGTTTCCTTCTTATTTTAGGAGTTTGTTAGATTAATGACAGAGTACCCCTGTTTAAAATAACACTATCATTTACCTTGGCCGTGGCTCCCTCTAGCTGCACCGAGAAGTCCTGCTTCTTGCTCAATGCCCCCCCAGCGCTGGCAGCACTAGTGTCCGAGGAGGAGGAGGCCCCTCCTGCAGGTTTTGGGGCGCTGTTTTCTTGAGATAAAGAAGAAAAAAATATATTTTCTCAAAGCACAACAGTGTTAAGAGCCTGCCACCATCGGTTGAATTTGTTTAAGGAAAAGATTGAACTCCTACAAACAAACTTAAGTAATTATTTTTATTAATTGGCCTTGAAACAGCCCTTAACAGCTGTACACTTAACTGCATTTCCTTCTTTTAATTAGTGTTCCCCTCATTTAGTAGAAAAAATAACACCATTCTATAGATATGCTGGATCATGTAAGCAACAAGACACTCTGCAGAATAAGCACTTTTCAAAGAACCCAAAGCAATCATAGGGAACAGCATTACATACGTTTTGTTCAAATTTCTTACAGGCCATTAATGGTCGAACAGTAAAGCGGTTCACTACCTGTGTTCCGGGCTGTGGCTAGTCTTGCTGCCAGGTTAAACATCATCTCACACACTTCGACACTACGACAAGAAAGACGTCATACTGTTATTAAATGTGCATAAATCCTCCCTCTTCCTTCCTGTTGAAAATAAACAGCATGAGATACCAGACAAAGGTGTCTTGCAGAAGATTGTGAGCTCTTGCACTGGTTTCTGGTTACGATACAGGACATGGCATAAGCTGAGGGCAAGAGTCCCCACTGGTTGTTTCTGGCAGCTCAGGTACCTCAAGGTCCCTATTTTTAATTCAGGAGATATTAACATGAACTCAAGTAATAGGCTATAAAAGAGAGAATTTCTTGTGGAATCCACAGCCATCAAATGAAGAAGAAGGAAAAAAAAACAGAACACAAAGAGATTATTATGTCTTCTGAAACCAAAATAGCTTTAGTATCTCTAAAAACAAACCTAAACAAAAGATGACATTGTCTGCAAGGCAGCTGCTTCTGTTTTTATGTAAAGAAAACAAGATCATGCTTCTATTTTCTTTCAACAGAGACTCTCAGATGTGTTCCTTGGGAGCACATCCATCAGCGGCTACAGAACAATAATTAGTGTCTCCGAATCCATACAAGCCCAACCACATACACAACACACAGTGGCAAATCTCCATTGTTTAATAGGAAGTTGGAGCCATATCTGAATGATCTTCACGCTGTCTGGCCTAAATCCTTCCCTTGGGTAAATAAAAAGTAGGCCATTCCTAATATTTAATGGAACAGACTTGAAAGTAAATAGTGTTAAGCTGTTAAGCTTGCATGGACATGATTAATTAAAAAATTACAAACAGACCATGGTTTCCATAATCAGGATTTGTTGTAGCCCGATTCCGAGAAGAGCGTTGATGATTTAAAAGAGGTTTCTTACCTATCGATTTCAGCACAGCCAGGAATGTAGGCTTCCAACATTTCTACAAACACCTCCACGTCAAAGTTCTCCTCCACGCTCTCCTGTGACCCCAGGTCTTCCAGCACGCCAGTGATGTACGAGAGGATGACTTCGTCCAGCGTACTGCGGGGGGCACATTTTATTACACTAAACTGGGAAAATGTGTGATGCGCTCCTGTCCTTTTACACTTACCTAGCATTGGCATTGGATACAGAGGACAGAAAAGTTATATTTATGAAGTACATACTGTATTAAAACACTGCATATTTCAGTTTTTCATTGTTAAGCACAGCTCATGCTGGTGGATGAACACACATGCAGTGGGTTTGTCCTCAGTAATGAAGTGACGCTTGCAGCACCAGACACTTACCTTAGGTCGGGGTTAGGGATGTGCAATCGGATAAACTCATACAAGGCATCTTGAATTATTTTATTGTGTTCCATTATGTTCCAAAGACCTGGAAATAAAAATAAACAAATAAATACATGCCTCTTTCTGGTTTAATGGATTTATCTGCTAGCCTTTTTCATTTGAATGTTCTAAGCTTTGTATACATGTGCAGTAAATGCGGTACCATGGACCTAAGCAGTCCCTCAACTCAGCTTATTACTGACAATTTTTGATCAATTAAATTACTTGCTGCTTCTACCGACTATGCCTGCGAGGGCTTTTTCACTACTGTTTTGCTCTGTATAGTTACTATCTCCTTATATGAGACTAATTTCTTGGCAGACTTAAGTAATACTGTATCAGTGTGAAATGATGACTCTATTGACTTCAGTGTTCGAAAAATGAAAAACAGTTTCAACTCAAATTACATAATGTAAGACAGGAGCCCTGGTATTCCTCTGTGGATATGTACTTGTGCTATAATGTTGCTATTTTAACTTTCCATCCATTTACACTGTAAAATACATCCTTACACTGTCAGTGTTTTACCTCATAGCCAATCAATAACTTTAAAGATCAGCATTTCGGTTGAATGGGTTCTAGTGTCTTACATTTTCCTAAATATTTTCTTACCCGAGGTTTGAAATCTGTATGTGCATTTGTTTGTATACATTATTAGTTATAAAGGTTAGACCAATATGTCTTTCTACCTGGGTAAAGTTTGCATAAGCTGCCTTTAGTTAGTACTCTCTGGCACAGGTTGTCCATTTTAAATAAATATCAATGTGTTTCATAAGACAAAAACATCATGTGGGGAACTTTCCCCCCAAAAATAACTATTACCAGAGCAGAGCAGACTGTCCCCAAGGTTTGCAATACCACTCTTAATGCTCAGGAAGAATATTAAGAAGCAACTAAGAATATTTGACACCAAATTGAACATTTAAATAGACAAAGGTTAAGTAAACGCTATTCTTAAGGACTGTTTATATACAGTGCCTATAGAAAGTCCACACCCCTTTGAACTTTGAAGTGCCTCAGTTTCATGTATTTTAATGAGGATTTGCTTGTGTGTGAAAAGAATACAAAAATACAAAGCTGAAATATCATAATTAGACAAATCTCCACCCCCATGATTTAATACTGATTTAATACAAAAATATGTCAAAAGTTCAGACATGTGTAGACCTTTGTATAGGCACTGTAGATGCATATATGCAGAAGTGTGCCTCATGTAGTTCAAATGAAGAACGGTATTGTAATATATACATACACACACATACAGATATAACACGATTCCCTCTGCACAAATACACCGACACATGTATCCCACAGATCGCTACACTGTCTCCGGTCTAGAAGGTTCTGCGTCTTGCTGCCGCGGCTGCGCTGCAGATGCGTGATCCTGCTCTTATTATTTGCCTGTTTGTTGCCAGATTGCAACATGTGAGCAACGTACCTTTCATCCAAGAGCAGGCGTTACATAAACCCAAATCGCGAACAAATACAATGCGTGCAGTCAATGTGTCCCCAGCAGCAGAGACACTGTTTACAAGACAGCTCCAGCCCGCGTCACCCAGGTTTAAAACGTCTGACGTCACTTCCCAGGCAAGCCTGCGCACATCCCACGCCGCTGTCCAAGTCGTGCACACGGGGGGTGACGCCCTCTAGTGGTGACACGCTTGTGAGGCGACTGCATTATTATTATTATTATTATTATTATTATTATTATTATTATTATTATTATTATTATTATTATTATTGCACAGCGTTCTGCTATTGGCATCTCTGAAGAAATGCACTTTGAATCCTACTGGCCATCCAGGTGGTGCTGTGTCCACCGGGCAATGTTTAATGACTATATTGTGAACCCTTAAGAGAAATGCATGCATGCATGTATGTATGTATGTATGTATGTATGTAAGTTTCGTATATGTAGCCCAAAAGCTGTGGGAGGAGTTAGTGACTGTAAAAATGTAATATAATAATCTTGCAGGTGAACAGTGGCCTACTCTGCATGTTTTCACATTACAAAATGTGAGTTAGTAAACTGTGGCTGTACTCTACATTAACATACAAGACCTCAGCCTGGTGAATGAAGCCCCATCAAAAGAAACAAAGAACTGGCTGCGTTGTTTTAACAATTTTCCCATTCAAATATTTATGATGGCCTGGATGCTCATACCGATAAGACGGGCAGGGTATCATTTTCGTGCTGTGTTGTGTGACACAGACGGATACAAATACGGCTGATAAAGGCAGATTAGATTTTAGACTTGGATTTCATAGATTTGAGATCTGGATCTTGGATCATTTTCTCGTTATGGATCAGCTTACGTTGATGTGTGTTTGAGGACTGTTTGCCAAGATAGAGGAACTGGCTGATTGAATCCGCCACTGCTTTGGGTAATTGCAAATTCTGTGTTGATTGTTTATTTACAACTGCTTAATGTTGCACGTGTATTGCCACCTTTTAATACACTCAACTCTATGAAGGTCTTTGCTATAATGGAAGTAAAGGGGATATACGGCAGTCCCTACAATGATTGTTTTTTGTCAGTAGCAGTGTATAAGTGAAGTACCTGAGATTTTTTCTGTTCCAGTCTATCATATGATGATGACAATGTAAAATGTACAGGAATAGAAACCTTTTTGATTTTGGAGCAAGACTGTTTCTACATAAATCGGCTGAAAAGTGGTGCATTCATCCAAACAAGTTGATTCTGTGGCATTGGTAAATTAAGGATATTAAATTGGGAATTTGAAAATCAGGCTTGGCAGAGCTCTGATCCACTTTTTTCCCTTTCACATTGAGCGTGCTCACTGTCAGTTCCTCTCGTGGCTTAGTCCTTCCAATACAAGTTTGTCAGTCATGGTCTAATTAACAAAGTCTCCTTAGCAATGGAATTAGACCTGTAAGATTCCAACAGGTGCCAGGTTTTTTTTTATAGAATAAACCGTGGCTTTTAAATTAAGCTGGCCAGACAGGTGAAGAGAAGAAAAGACAGTGTTCAGCAGCTACATGCTCTCTTCTCATCAATTGGGGGGGATTTGAATTGCACACTTTCACACTTTTTCCATCTAGTCGACCTCATTGACAGAGCACTCAATATCATTAAGACCTGGCAGGAGAAATGCTGGTTTGGTAGGTCAGAAGAAGAAAAAAAAATCTTTAGACCGCTGCCGTGTCATAATGCTCAGTGTTCTGCTTTTCTCTGAGAAATGAAGGGGACCTCAACTAGGGTTTTGATGTTTGTAGGATTTAAATGTTCCACTATATCATGTTTATCAAATTGTGAGTTGAAGTGATGCCTTCAACTTTTGTTTAGTCTAGTTCCTTTGGGCTTCTGGTTGTCCTTTGCTAGGCATGGGCAGATTGAAAGGGTGCATATTATTACGATAGGAGGAATGTAATTGTTACTTATTGATATCCTCATTTTTTTTTGCTCTTATGTGATGCTTTACCTTCAGCCATTGTCTCCTGAAAGAATCCGGGGTGACGAATGTTGCTTGGCTATTATAACCAGAAGAACAAGTTTCAGCTTGGCTGGATTTAAGTCTGAAACAGGTCAAGCTACAAGGGGTCTCTGTAAGACACTCAGAGGGAGAAACCTAATCCAGGCATATCTTACATTTAATGTGCATTAGCATTACAAAGTGCACAAGTTGTTACTTCTCCACATACGCTGGATTTAAGTATTCTGAGCTTCTGATCCTTCCTGTTCCTGTGAAAATATGTCTTCTTATACATAGGTAGACTTTGGACTACAGTGCCTCGTTTACGCAAGCACTCTCGGGCCAAGATGGGGCAGCTCTCTGGCGTGACGATGCAGATCGGCTTGCTTGGCTCGCAGAGAAATGACACTTTTTGTTATTCTTTCCAAAATGCTTCATTGTAGTTTGAAGAGTAATCATTATCAAAAATATGAATAATATCACTAATACAACTAATTGAAAACCATTTACTATTGAGAGCCAGTTGTAAACACGACTCTTAAATATTGTAGCTATGGTCCTTCAATGTTGGTGTTTTAATGGTAAGAAATATATTTAAATTATATATTGCTATTGCCAGTGCTCTTAATCCCAACTTATAAAAGTTTCTTAAAACATTCGTTTGTTGAAGGTGGGGTTTGAACCCTAGACATGACCCAAGTGTCTTGCTCTAAAAAAGTACAAGACACTAATGTACTGTGCTGTAATACACTAAGCAGTGCATTGTAATTGTACTATAAACTGTAGGCCTACTTCACAGTTTCACATTGTACTGTAATACACTAGGCCTATATTGTAGTACTTTAATATACTGCTGCTCTGTGATGGATATGTAATAAAGGTCTGGTGTACTATTATTAGATATTATTATTATTATTATTATTATTACATATTATTATTATTATTATTATTATTATTATTAGAGGTTCAATTCTTTCCATCCAGGTCTTCTTAAAGGAGTGCCCTAGTTTAATTAAAGCAGCTACCTTGGATACAGCTGTTTACACCTGTTTATAACCCCACCAGGTGGATGGGGGGTGCTTGTGGGGTGCAGCAATAATACTAAATAGCAAATATGTATTGCTATTATTATCATCATCATTTGTGCTAGTAAATATGTATTGTAAAAGGCACAGCATGACTCCCTTCACTTATTACTCTTACTACAGATTTGTAACTGCAAACGATACGTATTATTTTGAATGTACTTATCAGACGTCCTTAACCCGGGCAAGTTACAGTTGAAACAAAATACACACTTTTCACGATGAATCATCCAGCTACAATATAGCCGGTTATAATTGACTATTCTCAGTCATGGCGTGTATGGACGCATTTATTAAACCTGTCCTTAATGTTTTAGAGGGAAACCCAGATCTGCTGTATTAATGTATGCATTCATTTATCTTGTAAATGGACACGTTAACTGAATCGTGTTCCTTCACACTGACGGTCTGTGCGGATTGTCTGATGTCCTCCTGTGTCTCAGTCAAACGACGTGTCCTCGGACGCTCCGCCAGTGGAAACAGGGTATTAGAGCATTTCTAAACAGTAAAAGAGGTACAAATCAAATGCAAAAAAAAACGAAATTCCCCCAGGATTTCACCCATACAAATGCTGCCCCCCAGACACTTAAAAATGGGGGAAAATAACCCAATCAGGGTTGAGGCATGGGTCTCCCTGCAGGAATGAACCTCATCTGGGTGCGCAGAGAACAAACGTGCGCACAGACAAAATACCCGCAAAACCCCGCCTACCGCCAAAAGCATGGGTTCAATGAGCCTCATCATCCACCCACTACCTGCGCTTCACTGCTGTGTGTTGGCCCAACCCGGGTGCCAGTCGTATGCATGAAACGTATCAAGAAATAGCGACATATAGGTGCAACACAATCACAAGGTAAAGTATTATACGACGTTACATTTGAGGGAGACGGCGTTCACGGCCACTTCTGGATCTAAACGACATCCAGCGTCGTGCTGTGCCTTCATAGTGTCATGAGAAGAAACTACACGGTGTTTATTAAAGTTGTGTGGGTCCAACGGGGAGGCCATCTTGGAGATAAAGAAATGGATGAAACCCCCCCCCCCCCCTTCCCAAGAAATCCAACAATTACGAAATTCGAACATAGTCGAATATGTGGCTTATTGAAAAACACGCCAAACCCGGGAAAAAGTAATGGCAGATACATATATAGTGCTACTTTTATGCTAGTGAAACGTGTTAGGCCTGTTGCATTTTCCCTCGATGAACATTTTACATTTATCCAACTGCAAACTGTAACATTGAAGCTGAACCATTGCTGCAACTGTTATCTGTTATTTGTGATGCATCTTCAAGCTTTGTGTCAATATGATGGTCAACTACTGTACTTACTGGTATTGTTGACTGGTATTCTTCTTATTGTTCAGCTGCTACTGGTCCTGATCTTCACCTAAAGGGCTTTGAGTGGCACATTCCGATCAAATCAGACAAGGTAGGATTTTCTGCTGCTGTGGTTTGTTAGTGGGTTGAATGTATCTTGCTGTGTTGCAAAGTGCAGAGATGACACATGCATGGTGCAACTTTAGATGTGTTCTCAATGTCCTACACTACGACACAGTGTAACAAATTGCAATGGTTTCTCAGATGCTTTTCTCTAGGGATGTATGTACACTCACCTAAAGGATTATTAGGAACACCTGTTCAATTTCTCATTAATGCAATGATCCAACCAACCAATCACATGGCAGTTGCTTCAATGCATTTAGGGGTGTGGTCCTGGTCAAGACAATCTCCTGAACTCCAAACTGAATGTCTGAATGGGAAAGAAAGGTGACTTAAGCAATTTTGAGCGTGGCATGGTTGTTGGTGCCAGACGGGCCGGTCTGAGTATTTCACAATCTGCTCAGTTACTGGGATTTTCACGCACAACCATTTCTAGGGTTTACAAAGAATGGTGTGAAAAGGGAAAACCATCCAGTATGCGGCAGTCCTGTGGGCGAAAATGCCTTGTTGATGCTAGAGGTCAGAGGAGAATGGGCCGACTGATTCAAGCTGATAGAAGAGCAACTTTGACTGAAATAACCACTCGTTACAACCGAGGTATGCAGCAAAGCATTTGTGAAGCCACAACACGTACAACCTTGAGGCGGATGGGCTACAACAGCAGAAGACCCCACCGGGTACCACTCATCTCCACTACAAATAGGAAAAAGAGGCTACAATTTGCACAAGCTCACCAAAATTGGACAGTTGAAGACTGGAAAAATGTTGCCTGGTCTGATGAGTCTCGATTTCTGTTGAGACATTCAGATGGTAGAGTCAGAATTTGGCGTAAACAGAATGAGAACATGGATCCATCATGCCTTGTTACCACTGTGCAGGCTGGTGGTGGTGGTGTAATGGTGTGGGGGATGTTTTCTTGGCACACTTTAGGCCCCTGAGTGCCAATTGGGCATCGTTTAAATGCCACGGCCTACCTGAGCATTGTTTCTGACCATGTGCATCCCTTTATGACCACCATGTACCCATCCTCTGATGGCTACTTCCAGCAGGATAATGCACCATGTCACAAAGGTCGAATCATTTCAAATTGGTTTCTTGAACATGACAATGAGTTCACTGTACTAAACTGGCCCCCACAGTCACCAGATCTCAACCCAATAGAGCATCTTTGAGATGTGGTGGAACGGGAGCTTCGTGCCCTGGATGTGCATCCCACAAATCTCCATCAACTGCAAGATGCTATCCTATCAATATGGGCCAACATTTCTAAAGAATGCTTTCAGCACCTTGTTGAATCAATGCCACGTAGAATTAAGGCAGTTCTGAAGGCGAAAGGGGGTCAAACACAGTATTAATATGGTGTTCCTAATAATCATTTAGGTGAGTGTATGTAAGAGGGAGGCCTATGCATGCCTAGGGATGACTGGTTAACTGGTCAGCCTACAGCATCATTTTTGATTCCGCTTGAATATAAGTTTTATTTGATACCTTTTCAGAATATGGTTCACGTGTATTTATTATTAGAGGCATTTTATCCACTTTCCTTTATGTATGTTGTCATGTCATGATGTTCACAGTGCCGGTTGAATAGATGCCACAGGCAGTAAGATTAGGTTGTGTGGATGTGAAACATGTGACAAGGGATTTCCAAATCCTGCCACTAGGAGGTGCCACTTCAGCCATAGCAGATAGAAAGCTGTCCAAAGTGCACTCTGGTCTTGGGGAGAGACTTAAAGGGAATTTCATGTTCTCTATTCTCTTGATTTTTCACTTATTTGGGTCTGGGATGTGTTGTCAGTTAGTTTTGTGTGGATTTGCCTTCCTTGAAGTCTCTTGTTGTGCCCCTCCTCTTCATCTTCCTCTTCCTTTTTTAGTACAACATTTTTTACAGACATGTCCATACTGTTGTGTGGTTCTGAGCACATCCACACACCCTTGAAAACTGGCCCATGTGAGGGCACTTTAAATGTCCACACTGAGGAAGATATGATGACACATTGACGGAGTAATCTGCTGACTGACTAGGGATTGCATGTGTTTCTACCCAGTGCGTTGTGCTGCATCTGCACTGATGTGTTATGATTCGGGCAGAGTGTGAAGTACAAAGTCCATACTAAAACTAACCCCCCCTAATCTAATTTAATTATTCAGTTTATCCCAAAGTGTTTACCTGTGCAACAATAATACATTCTACACTGCATGAGTTAGAAGGCCAGGCCAACCATATGCAGATGTTTTAAGTTGTGTGCTTAATATTGAATTGCTGTTGTATTATGTTTGTAATTCCTGTTCATTTGAATACCCCAGGGTTAAGTACCTTTGTGGTTACTGTGTGTTCACATGTTGCCTTTCATAGTAGGCTTGCAAAGTGAACACTAGATGTCAGCCTTGAGATATACTGCAGTTTTTACAAGCCTTAATTTCTCCATGTTTTCTGGATCTCTGTACAGAGCAATGATATGCACAAGTGTAATAAAGGGGTAATAAAAGACAGCTGAGATTGCTTCTTTAAAAAAACATAATAAACAAATCAAACTAAAAGGAGTGCAGCAATACATAAAAGTGGAAATAAGTTAGAAATAATTACTTCTCTTATTTTAAAATAGAGTATTTATCTAGTATTTAGGCTTCATTTAAAATTCTTGAATATTCACACTATACTGTATCAAATGAGGGTTACTCTTCCTTCTACAATTTATCTTTAATTACTGCAATATATATATATATATATATATATATATATATATATATATATATATATATATATATGTGTGTGTGTGTGTGTGTGTGTGTGTGTGTGTGTGTATACATATATGTATACTGATTAAATAACAAAAAGCAAAACAAAAACAGGCTTATTGCTTAGGCTGAAATAATACATTTCCCCTGTTTCAGCATGCTAAAAATATAAGATTAAGCTGAGATTTATTGTAAAGAATCTGAGCATTGACTATTCACAAGCCGGGGCACTTTTGCAACATCTGTTTGTCAGTTTTGTCCTCAGATTTACTATGTTTTTGTACACCACAATGCACAGAATATGTAGGAATGCATTATACATTTTTTTCCTGCATTAGACGCTGTCACTGGTAAGCAAGACTTCACTTTTGCAACTTTGGCAGACAGTACAGTCTTGCTTCAAGTCTTCTTCTATGCCATTACAAACACAAGAGATCTATTTTCCACTTCATGGCACTGTGTGCCCCATCTGCCAGTGTGACGGAGACCAGGAACTCAAGGTGTACCTACAGAGATTTTAATACTAAGACTGCTGGGAATCAAATCCCGCTGTGCAAATTGTGATGGTATGAAGTGACTTTCTTAAAAAAATGTTAAACTAGACTCTTTTGAGTCTTAAAATGAAAAACATTTTAATATTACATACAAATACAGTATATGAACTAAGACATGAGTAAGACATGATCTGCCTCGTCTAAACCCGTGTTGACTATCTCCAAGAATATGGTTTTCATTAAGATTCTCCTCTATTCTCTGTCTAATCATTTTTTCCAATATTTTACAGGTGATGCAGGTGAGACTGAATGGTCTGTAATTTCCTGGCTCAGTTTTGTCCCCTTTCTTGTGGATTGGTATGACATTTGCTGTGTTCCAGTCAGTTGGCTCATCCCCTGTTCTAAGTGTCATTTGGAATATTTGAGTTAGTGGCCTATAAATAATTTCCCTCATTTCTTTAAGTACTGTTGGAAATATCCCATCTGGCCCAGGTGATTTGTTTGTTTTTAATTCTGCTCGTCCCTTTAGTACCTCCTCCTCATTTATCCTGATCTCTCTTAGGGTTTGACTGGACTGGTTGTTAACCTGTGGCATGTTATCTGTCTTTTCTTTTGTAAAAACCTCAGTGAAATACTCATTTAGAACATTTGCCACATCTTAATCGTTTTCCAAGATACTTCCATTTTTGCCCTTTATCTGTTTCACTTCCTCCTTTATTGACCTCTTGCTGTTGTAATATTGAAAAAAGCTCTTTGCATTAGTTTTAGCTCCAATAGCTATGTTTCTTTCTATTTCTCTCTTTGCTTTCCTGATCCCTTTCCTAAGATCTCTTTGCAGTTCAACATATTCTTTGTATTTTGTTTAATCTCTATCCCTTTTGTATGCACTATACGACATTTTCTTTCTCTTGATATTTTTTGCATACCTCTATTAAACCATTTGGGCCAATGTTTTGGTACAAATTTCTCCTGAGCCTCAATTACTATATTCTTAAAATATACCCATCAATTTTGTACTGAATCTGTATCCAGTGTGCTCCAGTCTAACTCTTCTAAGTGTCACCTCATACCTTCAAGGTTTGCTTCTCTAAAATTTTAGACCATTGTTTTAGACTTGGTCCTTGTTTTTTGAAAGTATGCCTCAAAGCTAACCATATTGTGATCACAGTTTGCCATTGGTTCTCTAACTAGTGTCCCTCTGACTCTATCCTGGTCATTTGAAAAGATCAAGTCAATCTGGTTGCTTCCCTGACAAATTGAGTTAGAAAGCAGTCATTTACCATCTCAACCATTTCTATTTCTGTGTCTGTAGTCCCAACTGGGCTTTCCCAGTCTATGTTTGGGAAATTGAAATCCCCCATTATAACAGCCACATCCTTGCTACATGCAGTCCTGATTACACTGTACAGTGCAACATATCTGAGTTGGGTGGTCTGTAACACACTCCTACTGCTAATCCTCTGGATCTTTTATTCAAAATTTTAACCCACAAAGATTTTGTTTCGTTACTAGGATCTAATTTGAGTTCTTCTGCCTCAATGTCACTTCTGACGTATAATGCTACCCCACCACCTTTGATTTTGCCCGTCTCTCCTAAACTGTGTGCATCCTTTCAACTTGTATTCATCCCCATCATTTTCTGTAAGCCATGTTTCCGTCACTCCTACAACATCATAGTCACACGCCAGCACTGTGGCTTCTAGGTCTAACATCTTGTTCCTTATACTATATACTGCCATTGAGGTACAAACATTTCAGGACTTTCCTACTAGCAGTTTCCCTTTGTTTTCTTTCCTTAGTGGAACATCTCCCATTGTCAGAGCTCCCTGCCCCCCTGGTCTCTAGTTTAAAAGATTCTCAATTACTCTGCTAAACTTATTATTATTATTATTATTATTATTATTATTATTATTATTATTATTATTATTATTATTATTGGTAATATTATTCAGTGAAACTGTAATCTAAGGCTTTAAAAACAGTAAGTATTCATAGCAACAGTACTGAAAGAATTTCACTATAGATAATTTTTTGTTTAGATTCTTATTCTTTTGCTAAAATATTATTCTGATACTTTTAGAAATGAGGGCAGAATTACTACTGAGACAATATATTGAGTCAATATTTTAATGTATTATAATATATATTTTTATAAATTAAAATCTTCAGGGAATGAGATTCTCAAAACAACTAATTGAATTTCAGTTGACTGGAAATAGGGGTGCAATATGCATTATATTTATACTGCTTTGACTTGAAATTATACTACATTCCTTATATGTCCACTCTGTTCAGTGTTGTTATTATATATATATAAAATGTTTGTATATACTTCATATACAGCATATGCTCTGACAATTAACATTATTAATGGCTTTATATTTTTTATTGTGATTATAATAGACTTGATCTGAACAATGTAAAAGTGTAGTTACTTTTCTTTCTCTCTAGGTCTCCTTTGTTTTATCAGAAAGCATGAATTAGATTTGAGGACATAAACTGAACTATAGAATAATTGTATCTGAGCTTTTACAGCTCTTTATGGAGAAGGTTGAAGGCAAAGCCGCTTGTGAACTACTCTAATATATTTCATTTATGTAAATCATGCAGTAGAATGGAATTCCTCTTGTAAATACCCAGAGTTGTGTTCATGCATGTCATAAAACAATCGAGGGTCCAGAGTTACAATGCCTATATTGTGCTTTTTGAAATCAGGGTTTTCACTGTTTTAACAGAGACAATGGAGTGAGGGTGAGACCTGATTCCTAATTTCCTTTCTCTTGTTAGATTCACCCAAAACTCTTTTAACAGTGAGAGTAATTTATTACAACCTTAATTACCCTTTACTGAAGTTTTTGACAGTAGAATTATGGTCTTTCTTTGGAACAATTTTCAAATTATTTTTTATTAAGATTTGATTTTTCAGTTCTGGCATGGTGGGTTTTCATTTAAAGTTTATTGTGTCATCTGATTAAAAGTGGTTTTGCACAAAAATCTAATTGCTTATTTTAATTTCATATCACAAATCAAATTATTGAGGGGCCACAAATGAATCTGCAGTCTCAGCTGTAGATGGTGTGGTAACAATCCTTCAGTGTACAGTATTAATATCGTCATGATTATCTTGAAATATTAAGATTTTTCAACTTTTCAAAGCAAGTTTAAAATATTTTAAATAAATATGTAATTATAATGATTCCTTATAGTGTAATTGTGATTTACCATTGCTATTATATAGTTCAGAATTGTATTTACTGTATATATATATATATATATATATATATATATATATATATATATATATATACATTAGATAACTTGTTTTAAGTAGGGTGTTTTATCTAGAAACATTTGTTTGTGTGAACTCTCCATTAAATAAATTATTTAGCTCAACAGTCATAAATATAATAGTAATATAGTAATCTTAGTACTTGGTTTTATCTAGATATCTACCTTTCATTGTAAGCTGAACGGCAATACAGCCTTTTCATTAAGCCCAACAACTTAACTTGTGTCTGATAAGTCTAACAAGAGGAAATGGACTGAGTAGATTAAAGCAGTGCCCTTCTACCCATAGAAATTGTAGAACTTAAATATATTCATATTCGCTGCCACATGTGTTTGGCACACTGTTTTCAATGTGGGAAGAAAGCCGGATAGAACTTCCTTCTGTCTCCCTAAGCTGCTACACTGCTATTCCGGAAGCACTATCCTACGAGTGAAATGCAATGTATGAATTAGTTTCGGCATTGATGCAGGGATTTTAACAAAGGACTGATTAATATGCATCTCTCACCCCTCGCTTCAAATCTGGGAGGTGACATAACGGGCATCCCTAAGGTAGTTTATTAGATTTTCTTTATAGGGCAGTGATTAAGGAGCATCTTAACACAGTGATTTACTGCAAAAATAATTGATTAGATTGCTTTACAACAATCACATTTTTGTACCGATTTAGTAATCTTACTTACCATTTATAAGTAGCCTTTTTAGAGTGGACCATTGATTATTTAAGACTTTACTGTATGGCCCTCTGTGGACTTAACCTGCAGAAAGCTTGCACCGTCAGTGTGAATATTAAATAAGATCAGAGTTGAGCCCAAGGGAAGCGAAGGCCATGGCTCCTCACTGAAGTACAAATACATGATCTAAAGAATGGGAAGATGCACTCATCGTGGAAATGCAATGCATATTCTTTAGTGTGGTTGTCTGTCCTTATCCTAGATTGGAATTATTAGATGTTATTTGTGGCTGGATGATTTCATAATTAGATGAGTAGTATAGTTTATATAGCATATTACGGAGATAAACAGTTATGTTTGAGAAGTTTTTTTTTTTTTCCCATCTACTATTTAAAATAATCCGGAAACTCTTAAGACTTCAAAAGACACATCCCATCCTGGCCTTATCTGATTGCCTAAGCAATGGCTTGGCCTGATTTACTAGGCCAGGGTGTCAGGCTTGGGCCTGGAGCTGTATCAAGCCATCAGAGCAGGTTTATCTGGCCTCCCGTGAAGCTGATTTGCCTTCCCGTCTGGCTCCTGTTTATTTCCTCTGTCTTACAGACATTTGCATTGGAGGGACTTCAGTTCCTTGAAGACTAAGGAAAGCAGGGGAAGCACTGGAGCCAAACGCAATGCTGTCACTTATAGGAACAGAATCTTCTTTAGTGTATTCTGTTTATTGCATAATTTTATTTTACTGACCATCATATGTGTTGCATGAAATTCACTCCACATTGACCTTAAAAATACGTATTTAATACTCATTGTATTTTTTTCCAGAAAGCTTAGTTTTACCACACTGGCATTCATCTTTATAGTGGTTGGTTGCACTGAAAATGCCTTGATTACCGCACAACCAGAGATTGTGATGTTTCTTGCTTCGTATTGGTGGTCAGCAGTATGGCACAAAAAGCTTTATCAATTGTATTTTGCCTCTGTTGTTTTGTTCAGTAGTTAAATGGTTAAATTTGTTGCAGAACACATCCATCTTCTGGGGCCCTCGTCACATTAGCATTGATCTACGGGGAAAATAAAGAACACGGTTGTGTTATTATATACAGTGGAGCAATTTCTGTTTCAGTGATTGAGTGTACAGGCAGAATTTTTGAAACATGGCCGCTCTAACATATTTTGTCTTCCTGTCAATAACGTGGCACTTGTCCAAATTATGGATCAATAGCAGCTGATCTTTTTATGTTAAGGCATAATGAAGTTGGCTTTTTTATTGGAGATGTAATTTTGCTCCTGGCTATTTTTATTTATTTATTTTTTACTTGTTTTTAACAGAGTAGCAGAGGATGTAATGCATAGTGTTTGGGAGGATGGATGGAAGGTGAGAATATAAGTATTTACATTTTTAGGACATTTTTCTAAGCCCAATAACTTCCCCTCATGTGTGAGACTGCTCAGTAGAAACAGGACTCCCCTCGGAAATAACATCTGTTCCAAGTGCGAGGCTGTCAGACTCCGTCTTCATGGGCTGCTTTGTGTGCTTTCAGTTGTTATAGTTTTTAAAAGGTTGTTTGCTTTAATGAGAGGATTTAGTTGGAGGGGGGTGGGAAAATATCACAGAAGCAATATATCATTATATGAAAAGAATGCATTTTAAGGCCTGTTGATTTGTATTTTGTGGTTTATTTCCCAAAGCTCAGATGAATTTGTAAACATTTGAGATGTGGCCAATAAAGTTTAAATTCCACTATCCTATTCCTTTTGCTTCAGGGCATTATTTTGAAGCTGATTAAAACATCCATGTACAGTCTATGAACCTGTGTTTGCACTTAAGTTGCCCTGTAACTTTTTCCCTCCAGGACAAACTATAATATCTGATCAGAGCTATCGATGGAAAGAGGAAAAAAAAATCGGCATGGTTCCTTCTGAAACGTAACGTATGAGAGAGCAACACACACCAGATTTCAGTCCATTTTATCCTTTGGGTGAAGTTGCTCCAGAATTTAATTGAATGAACAAAATACTTTTTCATTTCCAGATTCTGTATTTGTTTAGTGAAAATGTTAGATTTCTTGAAAACGCATCTCACACTTTTGTTTATTGTAAAGGGGAGGGGGAAATATACATGGAAATCTTAGATTTCCCTCCAAAGTAATGGGAAGGGGTTCTCAAAACTATTTTCCATACAATTATTATTATTATTTGGCAGTATCATAATTCCTATTTAGATTTTTTTAAATAATGGATTATCTAGTAGCTTTGTATGATTTTCTTTGTCAGTGCCTTTTCCCGGAGGTTTATCTCCAACTGAAAACTTTCATGAACTTTTTGACTTTAGACAGTGCTCTCCAGCCAATAAAGCATGGAGCTCCCTTTATGAGATATACAGGAAATGTCTCTGGAGCAACTTTCTGCAGTGCCAAGAGGCTGCTCACCTTTCTGCATCTCCAGGTCAGTTGCCATTTGTCTTCTGTCATAGAGCACCTCTGAGTAATTCTTCATCTACACAAGACATTAGTGTCCAGTCAAAACAAGGGAACCGTAATGTCAATTCCACTTCAGGGAATCCATAAATAAGCCCACATCACTGTAGGCCAACAGACAACCAAAACACAAAAACAATTCAATCTGTACATGCACTTATTACTTTAATGAAAGTTTCAGTATCCTTTTTTTTTTGGCAGACAAGTAAGCTCCTGGCAAATTGAGCTGGTTTAAAGTTACAGCATCCCTTTATATGGTAACAGCTTCTCTATCTAGGAATAGCTATTCCTCTGCTTAATGACAGGTTATGCCTTTTTCGGGAGCTTAGAACAAGGATTTTTTTGGTATATGCTCTTGAGGGATCTAAAATAATTGCATTGTTAATGTTCTTTCTTCATTTTCACCCTGTGATTATAGGCTCTTGTGATCAATCTAAGTATCACTAACAATCTGTCCAATGATTCCCAGTTTGTTTTTAAACAAACTTTTTTAATGCAAATATCACTTTTGTTCTGTACCTTTCTGTTTTTCTTATTGGAAGGGTGTTTCCTGCAGCTACTATATATTTCAGATTAAATTGTCGGCTTCCCAAAATTAAGTGAGAGATTGTAGGTTTCATCTCAAAACTCAAGTGAAATTAAGGATATATGAGGTTCCTTGTAGAATTAAGAGGGTTGTAATCTAGACAAAAAGCAGTCTGCACTTTGACCATTATTGTATCCTATTCTGCACCAAATACTAACTGCTATGGTAAATGAAGAGTTTTGTGGTTAGATTTAGTTTTTTGCGTTTTGTCACAAATCTTGCAGGAGAAACTTGCAACAGTTGCAGAGGATTTTGACGTTGATATATTTATATATCAACTATATATTATAGTTGGTTTGGTACTGGTTAATGTAGTATCATAGTGGAGGCGACCATTATTTCCCCATGTTGAGATTCGGACAGACAGGCCCTGGGCCATCATTACTCTTTCAAGTTTGTGGGTGTGGCTTGATGTCACATTAGATTGACACCTAATAAAATACCTGATTACACGTTCCTGTCCCTTATCTCAATGTGACCCCCACACTCGTTTCCCCTCTTAACCAATTATCAGATCACATTTCCAGCTTCTTTCACAGACGCACACACACCTGTGCCATCAAAGTTTTTATTTTATTTTTTTAACTTGAATTATACCATATTGTCTGATTACAAATATTTTTTTAATTTTTGCAGTTTAGTTTACACCTATTTCACTTAATCAGACAGGAGTGAAAAGTAAAAGGTATGTCTTTAATTTAATTTAATACATCAGAAGAAATAACATGAGCAAAATTCTTATCATAATTAACCGCTTAATCAACATCTTAGTTAAAAGTTAAATCCAATGACCATTGCAAGCTTCACATGGTTAATTCTGTATTTAAAAGCATTATTATTGTATTCTAATGACTGAGGATTACTGAAAACACATATCTGTGTAAGATTGATTCTATCTAAGCAACACCACATGGTGGTAGTATCTCTTTGTGAAATATATATATATTCTGATTAGAGTTTTTTAAAACAATCTTTTTCAATTTGGTTTGACTTTAGATTAAATTCTAATCAGTAGGAATCATTTGTTTTCTTGAAATGGTTAGATCTGTTTAGCAATTCAGCTGTTTTCTTCTTAATAGTAATACTATTTTGTGTGCTGCAAATAAGGCATTGTCCTTTCTGTTATTGCACTTCCTTTCTTGCATCAATCTAGAGGTGTTCAACATCTCTTAGTAAGGGTGCTTTAGCCAGGCCCATTGTGTGTCCACCAGACAATATAACTTCTCACACAATGAGAAGTGATGCGTTAGTTAGACTTCAGGGGAATCACATTGTTAAGTAAATAAATATCCAACTGGATGGGCTTGTTGACTGTCAGGTGTGGGAGGTATTTTAGCATATATATTTCAAAAGACTGCAACTGACAAGTGCATCCACTCTGCTATTTGTGCTTCTTTGCGTGTCTTATGGCTTAGTCAAATATTGACAGCATAAACGTTTTATTGCATATCAATTTGTTGTGGTAAAACTGCTCAGCAATGTAAAACCATTGTCCTGTATATGTGCTTCCTTTTTCTCAATGCACTATATTATAATGCATCATTTTGATTTTGAATTATAACCATGAAAACTTTTTTTTTTTTGATAATAATATTTCTATTCTGTAATCCCAGAGAGTGCACATACAAAAAATACCTCCTCTCCTTAACTGAACATAATGCTAAAAATAAAGTTATGCCAGATTTCTGAAACAAGGAAACTCTAGTTGATTTACATAATTAAGTTAAAGCACATTATTAATTATGCTAAACGTTAAAACCAATTATTCTACCAGTGAACAAGATATAATCAGTACAGTACTATCACAACTTCCTTTTCAGATTTCTATATTAAAATGTGGTTTCAGAAACAAGGTAATGATCTATCATATTAAACTACAATGTTCAGATGGCAGATCAGATACAATGTGACAAACAGAGAATTATGCCTAATGGCATAGATGAGAAATAGGTTGAGGAGTATAAAGGCTTATAGAAGCAATTGGGTTTCATGATGATTATTACTTGTTTTTAATTGAAGTTTTCCCACTTTTAAATTAAATTGATAGGTTTTCTGATTTTCTTTATGTCTTCCTTCAGTACATTTGCAGTAGTTAGCCTTTTTTCTGTTTATGTGATGTATTTTATCTCGCCTTACCATTCTCATATACATTTACAGGATTCTAGGACTTTAGGATCAGTCTTTTGGCCACCAGAGAAGCATAACTAATGACAATATTAGAGTGGCTTTGAGAACGTCGGCGACCGGATGTGAGTTAACCAAGCAAGAAATAATCTAGGATTTTATATCCTGCATGAATAAGCATAAGATATGTTTAGAACGATTCTGTCCAAAAATGTTTAATTTGGGAGGTAAGCTTTTTTCTTTTTTTCTTCTTCTATTCGACCACTTTTTTTTTGTAACGTTGTGTGTTGAAAAAGCTGATAATTGCACTGAGTTCTATGGTTTTCAGGGTCAAATTATCTGGTCTGTTTCAGATCTAAAGCCAGCACTCGCTGTATTTACAAGCTGCTTCTTTGTGCACATTTGGGAGTTGCTCCATTTTATTTCTTGTGCCCAAACAAGGTTTTAGAGAATGGATGACATAGCCACACAAGCCCTCTCCAGAATCCTCTGTAATTAAACTGACATTTGAAGCTTTCGCTGGACACTAATAACCTTCAAAACATTAAGATCTTCCTAATTACTCCATTTAGTAGGAATGAAAAAGCCAGGCCTTGAAACACATGGGCAGCCATCTCTTGGGTTAGCCTGCTGGCATTTGGCCCCAGAAGCTGAGCGGCCCACAAAAGAAACTGTCCTGTAGGTTACCCATCCCTCTTCAGTACTTTTTTCCTCCCCTATTTTCTTTCTTTTTTTTTATGAATGAAACTTTATGACAGTTGAGGCCTATTCACAGGGTGAGAGAATGTGTGAATGCAGCTTTTAATTAGAGAGAGGCCCCAGCAAGTCACCTGATTCATCATTAAGGTTGCTTTATAGTGGGCTCTTGTTTTAATAATCGGGTGAAAGGAGCATCTCTTTGTTTCTGATGCCTTGTCTCAAACCCCCCACAGGACTACCACACAGGAGAATTAAGTGGGAGAAAGGTATTATCTGGGGGTACCATAAGTTTAATTAGGTATTTCTCCCAATAGATAAGTTCTGCTGGTTTCAGTCAAATGATTTGAGCCTGACACCTCCGTGTGTGTGAGCTACTTCTCAAATAATTTTTTCATTTTTCAAAGCGGTTTTGTCCCTGAAACATCTAAAAACACCTTTTAGGAATGACATGGAATTTATCAGGTTATTCATTGTAATATTTTTATACTCTAAAAGTAACCATTTATTAGAAAACACAAACACAATACTCTTGCCTAAGCAGGATATAAGAATACTGAATACTGTTTGTCTGGATTACATTTAGGAGATTCAGAAATCAATGTTAAGTGGTCTATTATTTTTTCCAGAGCTGTGTGTGTGTGTGTGTGTGTGTGTGTGTTTGTGTGTGTGTGTGTATATATATATATATATATATATATAGGATCGGATCGGATCAAATGAGCACAATAAAATACGCTGCATGGTCATATTACTAATGTGGCATTTAAAGTAGGCACTTGTAACTCTTTAAAGTAAATTCAGGCTGAATCACTTTTTTTTTCCTTTCTTTTTTTCCAAGAAGAGATTAGTGCTCTCCAGATGGCTACTTTTTCCACTTCTCCTTTGATTCACCGTCAATGCTTTGGGGTAGCCGAAAATTCCTAGTAGCCCTGTCAGTGTCCCTGAGTTAAATGACACTTGAGTGATGCTGTGTGGCATTATGAGTTTGAATGTTTAAATAGATACTTTTAAACTTCATGCTTCAAGTACTTCAGATCTATGTAAACACTTTTATATACGGGTGCTTTTTCCGTATATGGTCAAAAATAGCTGTTCAATGCTGGTTACACCATAGGACATTGGAGGACATCAACATTTCAGACAATAATACATAAAAACATAATTTTAAATTACACATTTCTCCACCTAATACAAGACCCCCATGCATTTATGCATCAAGTATTTGATTGGTTATTGGGTTCTGAATTTGACCATTTGTTGCTGACTTTATTGGCAAGCACGAGCATTCGGTTGGAAACACCACAGGACATTTTTACACTTGTGGAAGCCAAAGAAAAACAGACTATAATGATTCAAAACAAATATATTGGTTGCTTACTAAATGAATAGTTGACACCTTTCCTAAATTATTTGTCTGGTGCATATTATTGCCTTCAGACCGCAAAATTGACACATCACATCATCTGCCCATGTATTTAATAATCAACTGATAATTTTAGTTAAAAATAAATGAAATCTTTTTGGACTAATGTGACACTTCTGTCCTAATATTTTCAGTATCAGGCACATATTTCAATATTATACAATACAACTGCCATGAAATTTAAATAAAAACGTTTTTTCTATAACTGCTTCTTTTAAGCTAATCGCAGAATCATGCTTTTCTAATTCTTGCTCAGATACACAAGAAGATGTGGATGCCTATTTGTGCATCTAGTATCATATATAGAAATATTTTGTCTCATTTTAGTGAATTTAATCTGGTACATCTCAAAACTAGTAAATGCGTCTAAATGATGGTATTGCTTTGATACACTTTCAGAAAACGATGCAATTGCTTAATACGTTTCACACCAAATTCTCATTTTTTTTTTTTAGGGAGTGTTCTTTTAAGGCAAGGCATGGACCTTAAATTAAATATAACCTGTGATCATGAAGTGTTTGAGTTTAATCCCAAATCCCTCACATCTTCCACTGTGCATTTGACTGATGAGGATTAGAATGGGCAGGAGAATTCTGCTTTCCCTTTCTTTCCTTCTCGTCAGCCTTGTTTAAATGGAGTATGCCTTGAACTCGTGTCCTCCAGCAAGCAAGGATCAGAGTTCACCAGCCAGATTCAATCACAGGAGAGCTGGTATTATGTACACAAATCTCTCCTTTTTCGTATTTAGAAGGAAAACCTGACAGTTGTTAGCTGTAAATTACTACAATGAAGGTTGACTTTTTTCCTGGGTTCAACTGCGATTAAACTTCCAGCATTCCCCGCATGTTTTTTGTATTTTTAATAATAAAGGCTCAACATTCCATCTACAGCTTCTATTTGAAGAGAAAATTGACAAACATCTAGTAAAATGTTTCTGTACCAGGTTAATAGAATATTAATAGTGTAATAATTGGAGGATGGATCATGACCTGGGTCTAACTGTGGGACAAGTTTAATCCTTATATTTACCCACGTGCCTTCAAAGCTTTATTTTGACAGATGAAATTCTGCTTTGTACTACAGTACAGAATGGAAATATTTCTCTACCATGGCAGTATAAGTAATGATAATTTAAACACAGTGATGCGTGATCTGTACAATACTTCAGTAATCATGCAAAAAGAAATGTATTCCGGTAACAAATGCCTTGGCATCTGTCTTCACTAGTGTGTGCATGATGCTTTACATAAATTATTGAATATGAATTTTGTTGGAGCATGTATCTGCAGAATTTCACATTCTGGATGAATGGCACAGTTTTTAGTTAAGAATAAGAAACCTGGGGTCAGTAGTTCTTGCACTGGTGAGAGCAGTTTCTTGCCATGGATCTCACTTCAACAATTTCATGATAAAGGAAATTCGTAAATTTGTACTGAGGCTTCCCAGTGTATTTTACAGTAACAATGCAGTGTTCTCACAGTATCACCAATAGGCTGTTTCTATAGATGAACCCAGTATTTGTTCTCCATCATTTCCTATAAAATCTACATTGAAACAGTGTAGGTTTACCTGCATTCAAAAGTTCCCATTAGATCTAACATTTATTGTGAGATCAAGTAGCATTTTAGACCATGAATAATACTCTGTGCTCTGCACTGATAACAGCTCCAGTGCTGTCTCTTTAAGCAGGCTTGAATATAGATTGAGATAATGGGGACTTAATTTTATGATCTGTAACTCCGAATGAAATAGCCAGGGAAGGAACACAATGATTTGTCCATATATTGGTAAAGCCAATGGACACTCACTATTGCCATGTTTTCCAAGCATACCATGAGTCTAAACAGCTTCTGGCATTTTTCCCTAAAGCCAGCACAAACAGTCCAATGTGTGTTTAGTACATGTCCTGGTCTGCAGATTAATGACATTAACGAAGTTTCCATTAGCACTGCGATGGGGGGAGACAGAGGCGTCCATGCGGAAAGCCACATGACTGAAGCACTGATAAGAGAAAATGAAACACATCTCCATGGGCCAAGAGGGGCCAGGAAATGCCACTACAAATTAGCCGCAGGCCCAGTTTGTTGTTACTTCATTAGCCCAACTGCCCCGGGAAAAATGAAGAGGGAGGTTGCGACCCCTCTTGTGTCCAAACGGGAGGCCCAAAGGAGCTGCTTTCCAAACTTTGCTTTTTGTGTGTGCAGACAGGTGGCCGGGGAGGGACGGGCCTGGCACCAAACCAAGGATGACAACGACTTCAATGCACAACAAATTTGTTTTGTTCTCAAGCAGAAGCTTAGGGACACTGTTCAGGTAGTGAGACCCTACTGTCAAGGAATCTCAAGTATGCCAGTCTGGTGCCCTTGTAGATGCAGTTATTTTTTTTTTGTAGGTGTGTTTTTGGTTTGTTTGTTTTGCTTTCCATTCTTAGTTTATGTTCTTGTTGAGATAATGAACAGACACTTAATAGTATGTGACAACACTAGAGCATGCTTTTCTTTCATTATTCCTGTTTCAAACCCCATAATAAGTTTTCCATTAAAATGACTTGGAAGTTCAGTTGTTTTTAATCTATTGAGGTGCTTTTGGAGCTCCTTCTGTTCCTTATTTATGGTTTTTAAGCCCCACACTGTGCACCCAAAGACAAGAAGTCTTCCTTGACTGGAAGAAATATGAAACGTTTAAACTACAATCTTAACAGCACAGTGTTATTTGTTTTCATTGTTGTTAATTAAAAGCGGTCATTTGCACCTCCCTTTAATTTACTGTACCAGAGTGCTTTTTAAAAAAGCAGCTTGAAGTATAACAAGGGCCTTGTTGTTGGTAACTTGACTCGGTTGGCGACTCCTTATTTGCTGTCAGTGGCTTTATTAAAGTCTACAGTTTCAGACCCTCGAACCTGAGCTATTGTATTCTCACCCCACCGCGGCAGGGTTAACTCCTCAGCTCCCTGAGTACATAGAAAATACCTGGTTCTCTCTACTTGATTTTTTGAGACAATGGATACAAATGCATTTAGATTTAACGTTTTATCTGTCTGCTCAGTTGTCACTGCAATCTTCCTTGCCAACTTTACCAGCTAAGGCATCTTTAAAATGTATATACATTTGTTTTAACTAAATGGTGAATTAAATAATTACATAAAATACATGGATTCATGTATATAGTTGTATGTCCTGTTATACATTTTGATATGTCATCTGTTTGAATGTGGTAATTGTTAACTTAAAAAAAAAAATAGTGGATTTCTATTTCCGTAGTATTTGAAAACTGCATTGTCATTTCACCTGTGATGAGATGGTGTTAAAATTTGTTTTTTCTATTCCATGAATCTCTGAGACTCATCTAAATAAGTAAAGTTTTTTTTTGTTTTCAGGGGTCAAGAATTGAACAAAGACATCTGTACTGAAATAGCACTTTCTCTGCAATCAGACATTCCCCAGTTGTAGCAGCTGCCATTCGAGCTTTTTGAACTTGGTGTGCCACTCCATGCATCCTTATTTAATGCCAAGCACCAGAAGTGTCTACTTGTGAGGAATAAGTGCAAAACTGTTACAATTAAAGAAATATTGGTAAAAATCACTTGAAATGGTGCTTTACCTCATTCAAACTGTTTACACTTTATGATGGACTGAGTTATTTACAGACCTCTCAGCATCTGGGGCTGCTATACTTATTCATAAAAGAAGGAAAAAAAAAATCAGGTTAGCTTTGCAACTTGTTTGTTTTTTACTTGTGACTTTATGACTGGCTCTTCTATGTGAAAAACCCTGTTTGTGCTTCGGTCCTCACTGTTGGGAAGACTTCTCATCTGAGTCCAGTATGCATTCAGGGACGGAAGTGGTCAGCTTGATTTCAGGTGGTAACTGAGCATGTAATATTTACCTCTGTATTGAAATGCAGTCAGTAGCCACCAGTTGGTAAATTACACTAATGAGTGGGGCAGTGCAAAAAGGGATCTTTTACAAAGTTCCTCCAGAGGTGGACACGTGAAAGAAAGAAAAGTAATATGCCAGTGCTTCACACGCACATGCATAACTTGAAACTATATTAACAGCCACCTTAAAGCGCTTGCAGAATTCCTACTTTTGCAGCCACTTTGACAGACTATGGTCTTGTTTTTTGTTTTAGTTTTTTTCAGATGTGACAGTCTATTTACAGTCCTTTAATATTTATCCAAAACATAATAAACTGTACATTTGCTTTAGGTGTTCTCATTCAAAGGGTTTCACTGGAGTCTTTATTCCACCCGACTCGTTGGTGAAGGTGAGCTTTGTGGTTCTGCTTTTTGGTCATCTTTTGCCAACAGGTGTTCAGGTGTATTTCTTAAATAACACTTACATGTTCCACTATGGAAAGTTAGGATACTTTGAGTTAAAAAAACGAGTATATCAAGAAAATACTGTACAAACTCTTTTATATTTTATTTTTTAATAACGTAATTTTATTTAAAATGCAAACTATGACTCATTTGTTTAATTCCTCCTATTGTATATGATGCATATGTGAGGCAATAGAGAATATTATCACTTTATTTATCTGATAATCATATGTCAGTGTTGGTAAAAGACCAACCTTTTAACTTTTAAGTGTAACCTGTGGCCTCCTAGGTAGTTTATTCTGTGTATTCCTTGGCACATAATAACATTTTATGTTCTTGAGACAAGAGTCACTTTTCTAATCTTGTTGCAGGAGCATAAAGAGAGGTCTTTAATGCCCCTTGTTTTCCTCAGTGCTCACAGAAGAGCTATTGACTTCCTCAAATTGAAAGCAAGGCTTTCAACTGTTCTTTACTCCTCCCTCTAAGAAACTCTGAGAAGAGTACTAAAGAAAACAAGCAAGCTAATCAAAATAAGTCTCTCTCCCCTGCTCCAGTGTGTTTCTCTCTCTCTGTGCATGCTAAAAACACAATGCCAGTTCACCAAAGCCCCATGAGTTCCTTAAACATCAATTAAAAAAAAGAAAATAACTCCTTTCGATTGAGAAGTCCCCAGTCTTATCTGGGAGATTTGAGTCCAGTGTTTGTTGTTGTTGATATGCTCCGAGGCCCACACTAACTAAAGATCATCTTAAAGTGAATTGAATCATAACTTGGTAATGGACCTGTACTTCATGGAGGTTTGATATTCTATTGTTTTTTTTTGTGATCGTTCTTTGATTAGATTGTGCTTTAGAGGTGTCATTTATTTTGTATGTACCTTCAGTATGTCCCGTTGGATGATCTTTAATGTTTACATTTTCCTGTAGCTGTTTTGCATACTAGGAGAGAGGTTCATTTGAGGCCTATTTTGTAATATTTTAATTTAATCGGTTAACTTTAATGCTTATTTGTCTTTATTTAATTACATGCATATAATATACATGTAATACACTTTATAGAATATAGCTTATGTGATAAATGGGAACCAACAGAGAAAATACTACTAAAAAAGTGTTATATAAAATAATTTACGGTCTAGAGACATTTACGTTTTCCTTTGGTTAGTATCTGTTCTCATCAAGGGAAAGCACTTGCTCCTGTATATGGAAATGTAAATTATCGATCTGTTCTCAGGCCTGGCTGTTGTGGTGTGCTTGTTTTCAGACACAGGTAATAAACACTTGATTCCTTAAGGGGGCTGTGAACAAACAGGTATGAGAGAAACCCCCCTGTGCATTCACAACCATGTGTTATTTACCTTTTGTTATAGGGAGCCCTGTTAACAAATAAATACTCCCTTTACTACCTTTTTATAGTGCTTCCTTTGGAAGACAAAGTGTTGGATCAAGGTCATCTGTGGTGAGGACGAGACTGATGAGCCATCAAAGGGAGCTGAAAGAGCCCTGACAGACAGAAGAGGGTTTTTATTGACTCTAAGAGCTCTTATCAAGTAGCGGTATTGCTGGAGTAAGATGGGAAGTCACTTATCTGCTTGGAACCTCGGAGTCTACAGTACAAAGGAGCTCACAGGTGAGAGAAGCCAAAGTGAGCTGCCCCTTCTGATCCCAGAACAAGGGCTCAATGATGAAGGAACATTTATATCTGATGTGAACTGTTGCGACAGATACCTTATGGCACTCTGCTCCCTGCTGAAACCAGGCCTATTGGGTTCCTAACAAGTGACAGGGCTGTCCTACCTAAAGGATTCGTATGGAAAAACTCGGCTTTATATTGTTTACTCCAATGTTCAAAGAAATAGTGTGTTAACTAGTGACGAGCAAATTCACTTTTGATTTGTACTCCATTGCTTTGGAATAGTAGATAAATTGCAATGATCAAGCCCCCCCCCTATTTTAAGGATTTAAATGACTGCAAATTAGTTGTCAAGCATCTTCTATATAAATGGTGAGGTTTCACAATTTAATTTGTGTGACGGTACAATAAGAACTTTCCCAGCACTTTTTATTAATATGAACATGAAGGTAAAAAAATGATAATTTACGGAGACAAGTTTGAAGCCTAAACTGAAGCCAGTTTAAGAAGTCACTCACTTCCTAATAAATTAAATTCATCCTTTTCTCTGGCAATGATTTAGGGAAATCTGTGCATTACAAAGTGTTTAACAAACTGAACTTGTATTTTTCTTTTTTTAACTTTCTTAAACTGTCTCCTGAAAATGGGCCTGTTGGGATCTACTGATGGACTTTAATCTGTTGTGATGAAATTAAATATCCTCAGACTAGAGTAGTGGGTTACGTTCTTTCTTTTTTTTAAATAATTGGATCACAGTTCTGCCACTCACCTTCTTTTGATTCTCCTGGTGACCTCCTGAGACACGAACATAACCTGCCATTACCAGATGAGTGTAGGCTGCAACTATCTATGCAGATCCCCAGAAAAAAGAGTAGGAACAGAAAACAGTGGTGCTCGTGAAGTGGATTGGAGACAATTTTCCTGCTGAAAGGTGGTCTACCTGGAAGGCCGGGGCCCAAGCCAGCTGCATGTCATTTCTGTCAAACCTGGCCAGGGTCTGTCAATTAAGGAAACACAGGGCAATCTGTGGCTGCTGAAAGAGATCCCTTCACCCTGCTCGGTGGCTGAGAGACGGGCCTTTGTTCATAGGCATGTCTCACATACTTTCAGAGGCCAGATAAGCCAGGGCTCCATGAAAACCTGCATTATATTTGGCCACTGTAATGTCTCTGTGGGGGCAGAGCGTATTTAGGTAAGCGCAGTCAGTGAAAAGGTAATATTCCCCCCCTCATTACGGGGTCAGCAATAAAAGCCACAGGTTAGGTGGTCCTGAAGCCTGCCTAGGAACATTTGCTGAATGATGCCCCCCCCCCACCTCCCCTTTCCAGCAGTGTAAAAATAAGCTGGGAAGCTAGAGGGCGGCTTTGGCTGTTTCCTGAAATCGGATTAACAGCTACCCTACACTTGGATCTGCAGGGAAAGGGGCTTTATTTTAGCCAGACCCAAGACCACCCAGTGTCAGGTAAACAGGTACATTAAGGTGGGCTCGAGACGAGAGTGAGCAGGAGGGGGGAGGAGAACGGGGAGAGATCGTGATCCCTGTGGCTACTTTGTGCTACTGAATTATAAAATTTATCTTTGTGTTCTTCGGGAGAACAAGGGTTTAAATTCAGGTGAATGCCAGGAATTCCAGCCTAGGTACTTCAGGTGTATCAAGTTTGTCACCTGACCTACATGGGACAGTGGATATTGCTGAAATTTTGTCCATTGTCCATTATAATGCAGTTTAAATTTGAAAATGTAGCCATATAAAAACTCATGACATTTCATATCATGCCACTTTTGCATTTTAGCACATGGTCAGTTTTCTTTCTAAAAATGGTAAATGCACTTTTGAACTAACCAAAACGGTATATATCTTGGTGGGCTCAATGAGAAAATTAACTTGAGTTTACGGTGTTACAAAAAATACAAGATAATGTCAATGTATATGTATTTTTTATTTTGAACATATTCTTTGTTTTGTGGGTCTATTCTGTGATTTTTAGAAAGTAAAACAGACAAAAACTCTGCTCACAAGTTCTCATAGTGCTATGTGTATGACAAGATTTTGCAGAGGAGAGAAAATATTTAACACCGGGAAAATTACATTTATGCATTATTTGAATGCTCTTCACATCCCCCTAAAATAAGAATAGTTTATGAACAGTGATATTTATTTTTTCTTAGACAGCGTTTAAAAAAAACTTGAAACCACGAAATTGAATGCAAACTTGAGTTCCTTCAGATTGCTTTTTAATTTCTGAGCTAATTACAGTGAGCTAAAAATCAAGAAAGTGAGTATATATATTTTATATAAAAATGAATACATACCATAAAGAAACAGTGATGAATTGTTTTTGTATTTAGAAGTTTTTTGAATCATAAATACTTTATTAATGCCGAATGCAAGCAGTCATTCTTCTGGTCTGTAATGTCTGAACTTTCATGTCCTGTAGTTGTGCCAAAGCCTGTTTTGTTAAGTATATTGGCTTTAGAGAAAACTATCTATGAGTGCTCTTGAAAATTAGTTTTTTGCAACTTCCTAGGATGCACACTCTCTGCAAGTCACCAAGGCTTTGTTAACATTGCTAGTTTAAGCCTGCAGCCTTTCAAGCCACCCATTATGCCTAACTCAGTGGGGCAGAAAGCAAAAGATCCTTTTCTGCAGTCATGTGGGCATACTGGCATTATACACTGTTCAGTATTAGATATTTGTGAGTCATATAAACAGAGCAGAGGGCTGTGAGGCTGCTCTGAGAAGTTTTGATAATTGGGAGTTATATAAGTGCCTAAATCCTCAGTGGAGGATTTAACATTTTCTTCTATTGTGTATTTTGAAAAGCTGAGAGGACCTCACAGCAGAGGCGACAAATCCTTTGACATAAACCATTCTGTAAAGGTTAGGAAAATGTGAAGTCCTAAGTAAGAAATCCGGCTAATTGCCTCCTACAGTGAAGTTTTTGTGCAAGGTGTTTTACAAATTAATCTTAATTATTGATTCACGGCAGATTTACGGCAGTGTGTGTGTGCATATTAGTATATAATGAAATAATTGTACAAAAGTGGGACAGATTATTGCTTGAATAGGCAATCAGACATTGTATTAATCAATGATTGTTAAACAGGTCTGGTCAGCCTATGAAGTGAATTTTGTAGGGAAGCATACAAAGCAGTTATTTGCACGGTTGTGTTGATACAACATCGCACTTGGGAACATTTATATTTGAAATGCAGGAATGCGTAAACCCCCATGTGTGTTAATGCATGAACTGTTAGAAAACCTACTTCTTGCAGTGCTTTATATGTTAATAAGATGCAGATAGGGAAAAGAACACAGATGTATTGCAAAAGCAAGATCAGTAGGTTTATGATACGCTATTGAGGGCTAGGCAGCTGCTGCAGTTTGGAGTATTGTATGAAAAACCAAGAGCTGCATGCAGGCCATTCCCTCTCAAATGAGTCAAAAAGGGTGGAAAACATGCTTTTTCTGAAAAGAAAAATATAATTTTACTTCTTGACCAAATATTTTGAAATGTGCTCTAAAGTAGGTTTGGTTCAGTTTAACAAACATACTTGCATAAAGTTTCACCATGTCAGTTTTTGATTGTAATTGTATTTAATTGAATATATAAGTAAGATTAATTATATTGCCAAACCACTGAGAAACTGGATTGTATAATATTAAGGTCAATTAGTACATGGCTTATTTAAAATGTACAGTTGGAACACATTTTCCATATTTGCTAAATGTATATGTATATTGTATAGATATATATCATTTAATGGGTTACCATGTGATGGGGGTTACAATACACAGGTAGATCAGATATTGATTTATTCTTAATATTTTTATAAATTGACATGCTATGTTTAGGTTTATGAACTACAAGGAATGATGTAAGTGGCCTGTAAAGGTTTTGTTTTTTAAATCTCAGGAACCCTGGGTTAATTCTAGCAGGCGCTGTTGGCATCAGCTCAAGACCTCCCATCAGGAGAGATTTTCTGTTTTTCCCCGTAATGAATAATGAATATAAAATATTCTGCTTGGACAGATTATCCCTTTTACTGCAAGATCAGACCAGGGAAATCCATAGTGGCACACAGGTCAAATATAGACAATTGTCCTTTACCACTGTTGCAAAAAATACACAATGTCTGTGTATGGTTTGATGAACACAACATTTTGTTTTGCTTTCATTTTGAATTTTGTCTTTATAATTATTTTTGCATTGTCTGTCTGATTATGTGCAACTATTGTTTTTATTTAATATTTAAATTGCTTTCAAAATATAATTTCATGGAATTCATGGAAAACATTTTCAATCTCACCGTAAATGAGATACTCTATACATTTAAATCATTATCTGGATCTCATATAAATTTAGAACTTAACTGAAACATTATTTAAACTTTTAATATATAGGAAAAGTATGAAAAAGATTGTATTAGGTTATATTTTGAACAGTATCCTAATGAAACAACTAAAAAAGTTGTTTGAGTCCAGCAGAAGCGGTTCATTTTCTTAAAAATAAAAATGGTGTTAACAGAAATAAAAAATATATTTTTGTCCTATTATTTCTGAAACAATCTCTACACTCTTGCCCACTTAAAAAGGGCAAAAAAAAAAGAAAGCAAAAACGTTCAGCTTAGTGTAACCCTTCTGTTAGATTTGTGAAGGTTCTTTTCATCCCTTTTCAGTTTTTCCACCAATTATAAATTGTATGAATTTTGTATTTCCCCTAGCAAATGCATCTTTTTCCAATCTACAGTTGGGTAGTGTGTGTTTTCCTTTCTGGCTGCCTACCTCCAGTCGCCCCAGCTGTGAGAGAGTACACTGTGCAAATCTGAGGCAGGCTCAGGCAGTCGGGCATGACCCTGGCCATGTCAGCCCTTGTGTGCTGGGGGCACAGAGGAAAGCGCCTCCAGCAGTGCTTTCCACACAACTTTTAAAGCTGAAAACAAGGATTTAGGTCAACTTTCCTTTCTTTTTCTTCCCCTGCTTAATCATTTCATTTTTCCCCCCCTTCTTGTATAATTTTACAGATCTTTTCTTCTGTGCTTGTTCTGTATTTTACTAACTTGGTGTATTTCAGTTCAGTATTTGTGTCCTGTATTGAAACCCTAAATGCATGTCCAGCCAACATAGGCGGACTTGCCATCGGGCAAATGCCAGAAGCGCCAGTCCATTTTTCAGTTCGGCGTGCCAGTCGATTCCCATGTGGGCCGGTCGCCTTTCATTGGGACCCAGACTTAACCAGCCGTCGCCCCCCTGGATAAATGTCCAGGGCCGTTTTTTAGTCCCAGTCCACCCTTGCTAGCGTTATTTAAATGAGGATTGCGTCTGCATTCACTTTTAGAAGAAAACTGTGTTGTAAATTATCGATCTGCCTGTATAAATGTGTTGCAGTACCCTTTTGAAAAACAATATTAATTTGATAATATCTGTTAGCAGGCTGCAAACATTCTTCTCCTGGTGATTCTCTGGAATTTCAAGGACACTCATTTAAAAATATATCTAAATCATGAATGTAATTTGCATACACTGAAGGACTGAAAATCCCGCTCGGGAATCTTGTGTTAAAAGCGCTCTGCTGTTGGCTCGTCGGGGCACTTTCCTCACTCCTGAGTGGCAGGCAGCTGCAGGGGAGGAAAAAAAGCAAGCTTGTAGCAGAGGCTACCGTTTAAGCATTTTCATGGTGGATTTGAAATCAGATTATATACGGGTTCGCTCAATTGACTTAATGGATTTTAAGAGACTAGATCCTATTAATGAAGTGGGTGCCCCGAGGCGCTGCTCCTACCAGTGGCAGGCTAATCTGGCATGCAAATTAAATCCTGCCTCAATATGCCAGCCTGTTTAATGTGATCCATTACACACTTTTACTTGTTTATATCTAATATTGTAACAGAAATAGGCTTATAAGCGCCTGGGCCTGCAGAATAGAAAAGTAATTACTTAGGAAGATGAGGTTTGTTTGGGGCTGAGTTTGCTGGTCTCCCTGCAGAGTGGCTCCAATTCCAGTGGAGGGAGCAGTGATGTGTCTTTCTTTTTTTTTTCCCTCAGGCTCACAGTTCAGGGTTCTGTGACTGGCTGTTACTGTCAGGGATTTCTGAGAGTGCCATAGTTTCCTATGTAATGGATCATGACCAATTGTCCTGGAAAGAGTTTTTATGTATGTATTCAATGCTAGTTTGCATATACATATAGTTTGTATATGTGAGTATTTGAGTCTGCATGAACATCATTGATTTTGTCAGTTATTATACAGATTATAATACAGATCTATAAAAAAAACTGCATAGTGTGTTGACATTTTCCAATGTGCCTGTGATGTAGATTTCTGATGGGCAGTATCCAGTCCTGTTTCTGCATTGCCATAGACTCTTTCAGTTTTGTCACTTTTAACCTGAGGTAGAAAAACAATAATAAAAAAAGCTTAGCAGAGAGCAGTTTGTTTGTGGCATAGATTTGATTTATTTAAATGCATTTATTGTTTTTCTGTCACAATCTATTTAGAAATGAAAGTTAGTTTGTAAAGGAGGTTCTTCTGCATAATAATGTGGAACATAAGAGCTAGGGAAAACCGGCCCTGTGATCACAAGATCGTCAGTGTTTTTGGCCAGTATGCCTTTCTGCTGGTCTTTTCATGCCTGGTTAACTCCGAACCTGCACTGTTAGTGTCAAGGGGAAGAGGGGGTCATCAAAAGGCTAGGTTCCCCCTCCTGAAATCTTTGGGTATGCACGTTGGCTTTGAGCACAGAAAATGCTGTGAAATACCTTCTGTACTCCAGATTGACAGGTTTGGATTCCAGCTAGGGAATTAAAAGTCAGGAGAAAAACGTGGCACTTTTCCAGAGTTGATGGCATCATGTTTAATCCGGAGTCTCATGTCTCTTTCTTTAGGAAAAAAATGTAAGACAATGTGTCAGAGGTGATGTCATGCATAATAAATGAATAAGCTCACAGGGTTTTACATTTAAATGAAGTTTATTTCTGTTTTGCATTGTTTGGAACAACCATGGTTCTTCTCCTATTTTAATGATCACACTAGAAATTACTAACAAATAAAAGTGGAAGCAGTGTAATATATTAACAACATGATGGAGTTTTACAGTATTGTGTGATCACTAATCATTTTGGTTACATTTTAATTCACTGGGCCTCGAAACCGAGAAAAGCAGCAGACATTTTCGCTCCCACCTTCCTTTATAAGCAGTTTTCTTGGATTAGTAGGCAACAGTGAAGTGTATGGAATCTGTCAGTAGATTTGGGCCTGTAACCAACTTGTGATGAGCAACCTTTAATAGCTATGGGCTTTAAGCCAGTTAATTATTTCTCCTCACATTCTAAACCTTTCATGAGTCATTCTACGGCTTGTTTTTCTCCCTCTCTCTGTGTCTGAAGTTTGAGCTTAATCTGCCACTTATTAAACTGTCTGTTAGCTATAGATTTTAATCAAGACAATTGTAACTGATAGATAGTGACTACTGTTACTCGTTGAACACTAGTTTGGAACAGATTTTTAAAAACGGTTACCCTCAGTCAATGAGTTTTTTTGGAAATGAAAGCAAGAAAGCATTACAACCTATTATGAATCAAAGTTAATTTGCCGGAGCTATTAATTATATGCGGGTAGATAAATATATTTGAATGTGTTGACAACACTCTTTTGTATCTGGAAGCCCAGACAACTTGGTTTAGGCTTAACACATTTGAAAGATGAGGTTAAAACCTATTTATATGTATTACCCACTTTATAAAAATGATAGTAAACGTAGTACTGATCATTAGAAGAAACAAAGGACCAGAGTACTGGTAAGACTGATAGATAATCTGCCTTTTAAACCAAAGAGATTAAATTATTTAAAATCCGTAAATCCCTTTGCTAAAAATAATCTCATTAACATGGAAGGAAAAAAAGTTTATATGCAATTTAGTTCAATGTCTTTCCCATTTAATTTATTGGCTTTTGCTACATATCGTATCATTAAGCAGTGACAAGAAGTATATCGATCTGAAATCAAGTTGTGTACCTGAGGATATCACGTATTGGAAGAATTACAAGTAAAATCAGATCAAGGTCTTTTAACTAATGTGATCGTCCTCAGCAGAAACCCTGTTCAATTGAGGATTGACATGGTTAGTGATTATTGCTTAAGAAACCGCAGCTGAAAACCTGGCTAATGTATCTTAGATCTGTAGAAGAAGGTACTGTTGTCCCTGTGGATGACTGTACTGGTACAGTCCTTTATGGGTGTTCAGGGAAGACAGCTGACCAGAGCCGAGACCTGTCTCACTAGACTGGCAGCAAGAGAGGACTACTACACCGCGGCGGAATTCAAACTTTGTGTTAGAAATTTAAATAAAATTGAATTGAATATTTTCTGTTTATCCTACATCGACAGTCTGGAAAATATAAATAAATAAACCCGTTACCAAAGCAGGTATGCTTGAGAGTGTGCACCTCATTTCAAGCACAATTAACTTGAAATGGAGTGCTGCAGGATCAATAGTCCCCAGTTGATCCAGAGGGGCTGTCACTCTATGGAAATGGCACACATATGGTAATACCCCAGCTTAACAACAACTTAGAGGATTTACTGTTGCCGTTTTCAGACCAACATGAATAACAAACAGTGGGCCACCCCCTGGGAGCCATCTTCCTTTATTCCGGCTTCAATTAATCTTTAGGGGGGAGAATACCGTTTAAAATAAATGGTGGCGTTGAGGAAGGGAGTATATTGGAAGGGGCTTTGGAACAAAAAGATGAACTATGTAAATTATGGAAATCTGAGCTTGTTTTCAGTTTCATGTAAATTGTATATAGTGCTAATAAGAGCTGATGTTTATTTCAGCCAGATAGGAAGGCTTGCCACACAATCTGTGATGTGCAGGTACTGTGTAACCCTTATGTCCTGGTTCTACTAGGAAAATGCATATTGTCAAACATGTCAAAAGTGTTTCAAACACAAGTTAGTTTAAAAGTGCCCCCCCCCTCCATACAAAAATAATAGAGAGAACATTATACATAATGCCAGCAGTGGAGTTTGTTACAATTGTCAATTACTCTTCAATTCTGCTAACTTTTATCCTTTGTTATCTATAGCTCATTCACTGGTCTTACTCTCCCTTTTCACAAGAGAGAGATGCATGTTCTGTGACATCTCGCCATTTTATAGGTAGGAGAAAAGCTGTTGACTTAGGATATCTGACAGATCTTAGGGCTGACGTTGTGCAGCACGGTTTCTCATATTGAGCTGGAAGCACTGGGTCCAGTTGCATTAAACACTTTAATTGCAGAAACACGGAAAGGAGAAACTAAGGGACACTGAGCTGAACATTTATTTTTTTATGCCAGCTGTCCACCGGTCATTTTGATCAGTAGATTGATGTTGTAGAAGGCTTGGTCATCTACATTTAAATCCTGCATGGCCTTTTGTGAAGGCTGTTTAAGATTATGAGCTTCACCTTTTATCAACCCACACTGGAGATGCATACTTGACAATTAGGTTATCCTTTACAAGGTAATTCTGGCTGATTGAGGAAGACGTTGCTTGGTGCAATTGAGTGTCCCAGGGCTTCAGTGGAGGACTTATTAGAGCTTTTCGTGATTAATTTCAGGTCAGATTAGACTGTGACCCTCGGGAGAGAGCTATCCGATGGAGATAACTGACATAATTAAAGAGGTTGATTAGCATGGCTCCTCTTCGTACAGTCCCTCATCTTGGTTTTTAAAGCACTCGCGGTGCCACCCTGTGGATCTTCAGCACCGAGGGACGATGATCCTCGAGCCTTCAAAACCTCAGCTTCTGGAATAAGTCAAGTCTTATTTTGCTCGATGAGCATAGTTTTCTTAGTAAGGATTTGTGTCGTACCTGACCAAAGGCTGTCTTGACATCAAGTACAATGAAACCATGTTTCTGCCTCTCATCCATATCAAGAGTAACCAGCCAAAATCATAGACCAGTGGTTAAAACGGAGATGAGTGTTTCATTGTTGAGGCCACCAGAGCTCCCTTTACCTTTGAGCTGACTTTCTCCATCAGGTTTCTCTGTCACCTGTGTCTGGTGAGTTGTTACAAATGTACAATCTCAAAATCCTGTGATTTATTTTAATTTTAAATTAGGTTGAATTCATATTGGATGGTCAATTGCATAGTTACTTTTTCAGAATGAGGTACAATTCTCAGAGTACTCATCCAGGAAAAAAACTTAGAAGCATACATGGGACATATATGATTTCAACATCTATTTCTGGAGCCATACATTTATTCCTATTGATCTGGTTATATTCTTCTTGCACCATGTGATGACTATCCCATGCTAATAATGAATGAGTGTGCTATAGAGTCTGAGTGATTTAACTGCTGCAGAGTGCTGCAGGGCGTGAGCCTGAATTTAGTGTGAAAAGTACTCAGTGTCTTTAGAGGCATATTTGATCATATATACTTGGTACTTACATTTTTAATTTGTTTCTATTCCTTATTGAATATTTGTCATTATGACAATTATTTAATTTTGGATGTATTTAAGTTTAGTTCTGCAAGTGCAAAGACAGTAGTTTCTGAAGTCTTTCAACTGTACAGATTCATTTTAACTACTGCAGGGGAAAAATAAACCAAAAAATCTTGAGGTATTATACAAATAGCTGGGGCATATTAATCATAATATGTGAGAATGCAAGAGACCGTGTATGTGTTCTCTACATATTTATTATATTCTAGTCAATGTAATGAAGACTAACAGTTAGGAGCTTTGTGATATTCATATTGGCAACAATGATTCCCTTTTCAGTGATGCTCTATAGAAAGGTGATGCAACTTCCAGGTAGTTTAAGAGAGTATAAACTGAGGCAATTCTGCATCCTTTTCCTTAGAGTGCTTTTGTTAAGTGTGATATAAATTGCTCTTATGATTTTCCTTAGCCGACTCTGATTGAAGCAGAGTAATGTTAGTAAAGGAATGAATAAATGAAAACAGCACGGCTCCAAGCTTCGTCCCCAAGCCTCTGCCTTTATCATGCAAATAACAAGAATAAATGGGGGGAATTCCCAAGCCAGCACTTGAGTGAAATGCAACTTTCCTGCATCTCAGGCCCACGATGAAGAATTTATTTGGAGAACTCAGTTCTAATTTAAAAGGAATGGCAGTTGAAGGAGGCACCAGGGACCATGTCTCATCGTCTCCACTTACCTCTCACATAGGAAGCCAGGGAGACGGAGAAACCTCAGCTGGTTGCTACATTTTAATGCGCAAGACCTCTTCCAGTTGATGTAACATGTGCAATACTCAACTGACTGCAGCCTGGCTGCTGTGTTTCTATAGTTTTCAAGGAAAAACAGACTGTTTCATGTTAATTTTACTTTAAACAATACATCAGTTTTGTTATTATGTTTTTAAAATCCTCTCATTATCCCTAAGAGTAAGAAAAAAAATCAACTAGTGAGGCGCTACCTTGAAATTGACAGCTGTTATTGTGTTCTGATGTGCTCTGCCATCTGCTGCTTATGCCAGCAAGCAGGAGGGGTTAATTTTCTGTGATGTATTCTACTGGTACTGCCTGTGCAATAGTATAGAATTAGTCAAAATGTTATTTGAGGTGTGAAACACATACACTTATGTTTATATATGAAGATCTCACCAACCTCATGCTATCGTGTATCAGCATTCACGAGAACCTGGCTGGATATTGCCATTTTTGGGTGGTGAAAAGACTCAAAACACCTTTTCCTGACATCTTTCCTCCATGTTACTGGGCTGTTAGATTGAGTGTGAATAGGTTTCATAAAGCAAATCTTAATTTGAAGGATTTTAATAGTATCTATTGATTTGTTTTCAGATCCTGAATAATTTTGAGTAATTATTTTGATAATAAATATATTTTTTCAATGTTATATTTCCTGATCGGTTGTGTTATTGGGAAAAATCTCACCTTCAAGATTGTTCTAAAATGTTTATCTGCACTCTTTGAGAAGGTAAACATATTCACATGATCCAGGTAAAAGCTGTTTAACACATGTGCTTTAGAGATTTTTAAATAATTTAATAACAAACAAACAGCAGCATGTATTGTCCAGTCACTGGACTCTGATTGCTTTACAGCTTTTTTCCCCCAAGAAACTTGATGTAAAAATGTTTTTTCTTTAGCTTGCAATAGCAATTGGAAATATCATACATTTTTCCTTTTATGCCTCTTAGTCATAGTAGTTTATTAGTTATAGTGGGATCATGTCCATATTATCCCCCTTTGAAGAACAATAATAATAATGTACAGACCTTTGGTCTGGATTTAACATCACATTTCTTTCTTGAAATACTTAATTAGAGGTTATTATTGCAGGGAATATAAGATAGAAAGTGGTTGAAAGTTGTTCACAAGTTTTTGATTTAATTTATACAACCCACTTTTTGTCTTGTTGATTACTCGAATCAAGAAACCAAAGTTACATAAATAGTCTTTTCTTACTTCTGGTGACAAATGGGTTTTCCAACTGATTTTCCAACAGTTATTCAAAATTCTGTGTCCCAAAGGATTTATTTAAAAAACTGTGGGATAAAGTGTATTTCTGTGTATTTAAAAGAGAAACAAATAAAACGCATAAAGCTAATTAGGGTACTGCTACATTAGGGCACTGGAGTCTGAGTGTGGTGTGTGTGTATCTGTATTTGTGAGACTGTACTGAAGTGCTGTCATTATTCTTTGACCACAGATGTAAATATACCTAAACAATGGGACACGCGCTGTATATTGATAGCCTCCAGAGAGGATAGACTCTGTTGAAATTAATAGGCTTCCTGCGGCTAAATAAGCAATGGTGTAAAATAATACTAAATGTCCCAGAATGATTTGACAGACAGGGCGGAAGAATCGGAACAGCAGGTAGTTATTATATGAAGTGGTGGAGTGGGACGTATTGCGGACCTGGTGTGCTCTGTCAGAAACAACAGTTAGAAGTGGATTATGGAAGCATGCATGTGCTACTTAAGAGATATACCACAGGTTAGGTATAATGTGTTTATTTTAACCTTCAAATTAGCAGACCAAGTTAGTTTCTCTCGCTTTAATATCATACGCTTCTTAAGCTGTTGGCAGGCTCATTCACACAGTGATATAGAAAAAAAGAACAGGAGAAAAATCATTATAGATCCATGAAATGTTTTTGTGAAGAACTTCAGTTTAGTTGTAGAATAATAGCATGATGGAATTGATGGTGTGCTTGGGTGGCTTGCAGCCCAGAGAAACGAAAAAATAAATGGTGAACCTTCTAGCCGTTATGGGTAGCAGTATCCTTTCAGGCAATAGCATAGCATAAATGGTGTGTTCTCGATTTACAGTTCAACGAAACAAGTGCACTGCGCTCCCAACATGCTATAATCTGTCTAGAGAATACGCTATAAGCTAGTTCAGCAAAGTGTACGTGAAGTTTAGGTGCCCCAATGCATTCTGGGTGAAGGAGCCAGGTGTCAGGGCTTTGTTAAATTGAACTCCTGTTTCCTTGTTTAACTTGTCAATTTTTGCTTGACTACTGATGTGTTTTTGACTCCCTGTTATGTGTCCCATCAAGCATATCTTACATTTAGTTTGTTTACTGTCACTCTAAATAAAATAAATAACATTACAATAAAATCCCAAATGGTTACATTTTACATGTTAAAGCCACCTTTCTTGCTTTGTATTTCTTAGACTTTGTAGTGTTTCTACTTCAGATCCAGATATTTAACTTGTGAAATTGTTCTTTAATTGTGCATGTTTTTATTGTGCATTTATTTCCATCTTTATCATTATTTTGAAAATGTGTGATTTAACTGCATGCAGTTTAACGACTAAGAAAACATTGTGAAACTCTTTCTTGGTCAAAAACATTCCATATGGGTACTCATTTACCGAAAGGGTTAATGTTCAAGAAAAGACAAACAAATATGCCCATAAATAGGAGCTTTAGCTGGAAGAAAGGCTTTTTTTAACACCAGCTAATTTAGAATTCTGTGGAATGTTTCACAAAATGGTACAACATACAAAGATGACGGCAGGGGGTAAATTAGAGCTCCGAGATGAATTATCATACAATTAAAAATCCCAGACTGTGCCAAAAATAAAACACAAAATGTTTATTAACTCTGCATTGTTTTTAACTATTTAGTTTTTTTTAATCTTTCACATACAAGACAATTTTTTGTTTGATGTTTTTTGTACTTTTGTGGATTTTTTCCTCACTCGAAATGTCTAATTTACTTTGCTCTTCTATTTGTGATTAAGGTGCCAGATTGTTACTGCAATCTAAAAAGGTTCATTTGCCTTTGTTACCATATGGGCTCAAAAAGGGAATCGGCATCTAACCGATTAAATCAAGTATGTCGACAAAATGTTGACAATGTTATGAACTGACATTATGCCTATATAATTTTATACCATTTGTTGCCATCTGTTTAACTGACTTACACCATTGTTTCCCTTTATGTACTTTATACTGGTGTTCTTGTTGTTTTCATTAAAAAATAATGTGATCCTTTGATCCCGAGTAAAATTACTAATTGTTTTTAATTAACTGTCTTACTGACTGTTGTTACTACTGAAGAAAATGCCTGCAAATGTCACTGTTTCGTTATAACAACCCTTTTATTCTGAGACAAGGATCCCGGGCTTGTGTTAAGTTAGAAATATCTGGGATGAATTAAAACCCTTAAATTAAACATTAAAACCATCATAGTCTCTGACAAGCACTATTACTTCTATAACTTAAGTCTGTGTATTATGCATATCACTTGCTGGTTCTTTGGATGCACTCAATAAACAAAAGAGTATACATTTATAAGTGTATTGAATAAACACATTAAATTAGGCAAGAATTCTGTTAATATGTGCAATACAAATGTACATGTAATTTATGTTATGGCAGTTCTATAGATGTCAGAAAGCAAGTAATGGCCTGGCAACTGGATTATGCAAAGGTTTTTTTCAGTTATAATAAAGTAGCCTGTAGGAATTAGACCCCATAGCAAGAGCGGACTCTGCTGAGCTGGTCAATAATCTATTATCCCTGATCGGCCTCGACAGAGTGACAAATGCCCATCACAGAAATAAGCTTTTAAAGGTCAATGGTGGCCTGCTGACCCTAGTCACTTCCTACAGATACTGCAGTCACCTGACATCCAGAACTGAACTGTCCCCTTTTTTGTGAGCCAGAGCAAATCTCCTCATGAAACTCTGGTAGCTTTCAGGACACATGTTCCTGTACTTGAAAAAATCTGAGAAATACCATTCTCTAATGTGCAAAGGTGTTTGACAAGAAAGACCAAATCACACTTCAGTTTATAGTATTATTTGATGTGACTTTGGACCCTTTTGGGGACCTGTATTCCACAACACATTTGCTTTATAGAAATGACAGATTACTGTGAAAGGTTGCAAAGTGTAAAAGTCACATAATGCAAAATGGTTTACCAAAACTGTAGACTACAGCAAAATGAAATAGGTGTTACACTGACACAAACAAATATGGTACAGGAAGACGTATCCGCAGTATATAAAGGGAAAGATTACATTGTTGTATTTATCATCATCTAACATCTTGAGCAGAAGACTTTTTAAGTTGAGTACAATAAAAATCAGAAAAACGTTGATGCATTAATCTTGTCTTTTCAGGATACTTAGGAACAGAGGGTTTAAAGTTTCTCTTGTGGGTGTGTTTACTCCATTCAAGGAGAAAATTTAAATAGTTGGTACCTTCTGGTTACTCAGCGGGTAATAGCAGAACAATGCTATGACACGTTTTCTTGTTGCATGTTTTCCCTGTGGTAATGTGGAGCATATCCAGTCTTCAGCATTACGGTTTGTATTGCGTTTTCAAAGCTGTAATCTTGTGTGAAAGCATTCTCAAAATAAATGGTTTCATGAAAATAATCTGAATAAGTATTTATGAAGAGGGCTCAAATAAAAGCGAGTTCTGAACCTGCTTCAAATTGTCTTGTTTATAAACTGCTCACTAATCAGGATTACCCAGGACTAATTTATTTTCTCCACCTAGTGTTTTTAGACAAGTCTGAAGCACCATTATCCTAATAAGGCTTTATGTATTATCATGATCCTGATTATATTCTACACCTAAGTATCCCCGGTGTCCTGTGGAGAAATACATATTTTAAAATATAAAATCGGTAATTGTTTGAGATTTTGCTTTTTTTTTTATATAGGTTTTCTGTTGCATAGCTTTTTTTTTTGTAATAAAACAAAGTTATTTCCTTCATAATACAATATGAGGTTTACTGCTCAAAATGGGATATTGTGCAAAAGGGGCCTAATTGCCAAAATAAAGCTGTACAGTAACTGGGTGATTTTAGGAAATCTACTTCATTTTATTAGTTTCTTAACTAGAAACTGTTTATTAGTTTACTGCCCTTTTCATCAAACAAAATAACTTCATTACCCAGAACACACTTTGAGGCATATAATCAGAATTGAATCACGGGAACTATATAATTTGAATGATTTTATTCCAATATCAAATTCCAAATATGTATTGATGCTAATTATCCTTTTAAACTTCCTGAATGTTAAATTACTAATGGATGTAACTAAAATAATTTGTGCACTGCTACAGCTTTAGATAAAATGTGCTCAATAAGTGTCCAAATGAATCTGTTTAACTAAAATTGACTGAGGGATGTATTTTTAAACTTAAGGTTCACCAGTTGCTGGAAACGGGGTACAGCAGCCTGGAAATGGAAATGGAAATGGAGACTCGAGGAGTGATGAACCGGTCTCTTTAGATCGCTCTGACAGGTATAACATCACGTTATTCTGCCAACTCCCAATTCCAATCAATTTATGCCACTAATTCTAATTCACAGTCACTGAAGCATTGCCTCAGCCTCGCTTCTTTCTGTTTGTCTTTAAACATTTCCCTTTTCCCAGGCAGCTTCTCCCCCTCTCTCCCTTTCCACCAGTTCGATAAACAGCACTCAACATGTCAAAATATTTATCAGCTGGGCTTTATTGCTCTCTCAACAAATCACTCCCTATCCCTATGTGTTGCCTAACGTTTTATGGCCTACGTAGTTCAAACTCTCAAACCCTCAACCTTTAACTCTGACTTGGTCACCAGTCTGAGAGGCGAAATTGTGAAGGATGCTCTGTGACTGTCCTCAACCAATAGACAACAGTCTTGAGTTCTTTTTGTCTCCAATCTTACATTTGCAATAGTTTTCTAAAATCAGTACAGTGAATGTGTAAAATAATACAATGGGAATGTAAAACTTTAAATTCCATCAGAACTGTAAAGCTACCGAAGACCATTTTCATCTATTTCTCAGCACTAACCGCAAATGAGGCTGAAATGGCAATCCATGGAAATTAAATAGCTGGTATCTCATTCAAGACATTGTTAATCTTAATCTGTAATAAGGACTAATTATACAAAAACAGATGCTGACTTTGTTGGAGTAATAAGCTTTCCGCCTTGACTCTGATGTGACTGCATTTTCAGTGTATTGGCAGAACTGCATCCATGTAATAATTATATGAACAGGCATGGGGCATTTTAAGTAACAAATCAATAGCAAATTAAATTTTTAAGCTCCAAAGCTTACAATCAGAATCACAAATAATTAGGCTTGACAGTCTCAGTGTTGCAGAATTAATTTGCTATCTCTAATCACTTTTTTGTTTTAAAGTGCAGCTTCAATCAAGTTTTATCAAGTAAACGTTTCTATTCAAATTGATGTATTCTCTCTCTTTAATTCTCTTTCTAAGCATCTGAAGCAAATTGTATTTTTTTACCATGGCAATGAATACATTTCAGCAGTATTGTCAGATTTACAGTCCATGTATTTCTTGCATTTATATGGATATGTGCTGCTGAAATAAACCCATAAAATTAAAGGGTAATACTTTTATACGCATTTGGAGATGTTCGTCTCAAGCACTACATGGAGTTAGAGAAGTTAATCAAAACGTACATATCCTGCTTTCACTTCTGTGCCTTCTGTGGCAGAGATAAAAAGGTATGCTGAAGACCGAACGCTGCTCCAAGATCATCCACTGATTGTAATCAAACCCAGTTTTGGATACCACTGTTCTTGTGTTGGGGCACTGTTTATTAAAATTCAGATATTTTCAAAGGGGGCAGTCAATGCTCATGTATTTAAGATACAGATACCTTAAGTAGGTAATGGAGCACATTATTAAAGGGACAGTCGGTTTACTTTAGCCGCCCCAAATGATGGGTGAAATCAGTATAAAGCACATCTACAATATATAATGTGTAGAAAATGTTTGGTTTTCCTTGTTATAATCTTCTCATATAAAATATGTAATGTTTAATTGAAGTCCCATATATGTGTATGTATTGCTCTTTTGTCCCCCCTACTACAAAAGCTTAGCTTCACTATTCAAGATGAGATAAAACAGCAACTGCAAGACAAATTGTATAGAAATTCAAGCAGCACACTGCATTCCTAAAACCTTCTGACAAAATTCAGTTTGCTCAGTCTAATTTGCTGTTTACAAACATGTTTTATAACAGTCATGATAACCTGAGAATCCTGTGGATGTGGCTCAGATAGCAGGTAAAATGGCAGATCATTGAAGATGCAGATTGCAGCTCTGTTTGAATGCCAGAGAGGGCAGCTTTCTTAAGAGCTGCTACCTTCCTTGGCTTTGCTTTTGCTTTGTGTCCTTCTATGTTGATCAGAAATAAATTAACTGCACCTGAATGACATGGCAAAGACCCCCAGCGGGACTGTGATCTGTGCACAAACTCCCTTTTAATAGACTTACACCTCATTTGGCCTCTAAAGCCCATTGAGGGGTCCCAGAGGATGGGAGGAATCAGGCCCCTTAGAGGCCATTGCTGGCATTTGCTGTAAACTTGCTGGGATGAAAGGAGAGCTTGATTAGGCTGTGCCGCACAGCCAGAAGGGACTTAAAGGGACAATGCTGCATTTTCTTTTTGAAAACAATAGGGCATCCTGTATGACCTCTGTCACATACAATGTGTGTCATTATAAGAGTGGGTCTCCAAAATTTCAGCCAGTCAAAGACTGCTACCAGTTCAGATCAGTTCACTCATGGTCATACAATATTTTCTACTACGAAGTATATTATTATTTTGCTAATTTCAATTTACAATTAAACAAGGCTAATTATGCCAAAAATGTATTTTATGTAATTTTAGATTTTAATTATGATTATGAAATATTTTTGGATACCAAAGATTTACATTGGAAAAAAATAATTTGTTTTTGTTTGTTTGCTATGCATTATTGAAACATGAAATAAAATCAAACTAGCAGATAAACATTAATTGTTCCTATTTTGATAGAGATAATTAAACGAAACAAAAACGGACACAAATTCACTACAATATCAAGACGAACAGACTGAAGAAAGAAGACCTGCTGTTAGTGATCCCAAAGAACTTGGTTTCATTTGAATTGCCTCTTGTAATGTGTGTCTTGAATTCAAAAGCAAGCCCATGCACAAACCTCATTTTTCTTCTCTTTTTCCAATGCTCAGAGAGTGTCTGTGAGCAGGAAGAGAGATGACGACCGTAGCTTTTCCTTAGCTGATGATGACTTGATGTGCTTATTTTTCTACATAGACATCCACAGTCCTTAAATGTGCTCCAAGCAGGATTTCTTCTGCTTTTCCTGCACATTTTTTTTTTTTTTTTTTTTTAATTGGAATTTATTATAAAATATCTGACATTTTCTCTGTTGCTTTATGTGGCTGTTGCAGAGCTCAGCCTCTCAGGATTGATATACAGGTGAACAGTGAAATAAATCCTCATTGCTTGACCAATCAATAATGTACAGTATGACAAAATAATTACACAAGCCTGTAATCCCTCAAGGAGGAGGACATCCATGCCTTTACCTGTTTACACCTTTCATCACGTTGTTGCCTGTTGTCACGTGAAAAAAAGAAAAGATAGATATGTAGATAGAGTAACAAAATTATGTTCTACTTCAGTGCAGGTGTACAGCAGGATTTGGACTTTGGATATGGATGGGTGTGTGTGGTCTGCTGATGATGACTGCAGGTACGGGTTCTGAACACTGCCTATGGTTTCTCTGTAATCTCAAACACTCAATTATTAGGGCTAAAAACTGCAGAAAAAATAAAGTGACCTTCGTTGTCTGTTAAATCTATAGCACTCAAAGATGTATAGTAAATGTTTCTCAATATTACTGTATATTTGCATGGGAAAGTGATTATCCTTGCCCTTCAGTGGACACGTGCCGTGTAGTATTGCAGTACTTAACTATAAAGCAGGCATGGGTGAGGTAGTCATTAACAGTCGGCTTAGCCATTTAGAAGAGACTGTTACTCATCTGAGCATTGCCCACTCAGATTAATATGGAGATGACCTTCCGACTAAAGGTCTGGATTTGCTGTTTTGTAAATAGCAATGAATACCAATTGCGGTGTGAGATGTGTTGCTATAAAGTTATGCATCATAGTGTCATATTTAAATTGTGCTCTGTAACCTTGCTGGGCCTAAAGTGCCATATGTTATGCTTTTGGTTTGGTGACATTGCTTCAGCTCCATCAATCATATAAACACACGGCAGGTCATTTTAGACATGAAAGTTTTCTAGGGCTGTCTGTGATGGTTTAAGAAAATCCACATTGTGTTAAAAAGGATATTTACTGTGATTTTGAATGGTGTTCAGCTACTTCATTACATACAAGTCAAATGACATACACTTGAACATTATAGAGACTGTACTTTCAATTGTAATAGAGTTCCCTTTAGCTTGAAACATTTAAATGGTATTTGTGGAGCTCAAAGATACTGTGTAAGTGTTTCCTACAGGGAGGAATGAACACCTGCTGCTGAGCCCGTATGCTAAGGAATAGCATGTCTTCCTTTACCCTAACAAGGTGCAGGAGAAATTCATTGACCTTCATACTTTGATCTCTATTTGCAAGGTATATACTTTGGAGGTCTGTGCTATAGCAGGGTAACTTGGGTGTCTTTTCTAGGTGGTTGGTTTTTTCATGTATCTACACATCCTACCCCATAATTTCCAAGTTAAAACAATATTATAGAAATGTGTAGAAACATGCATTTAAAATAAAAACTGAAATAGCTTGGTTGGATAAGTGTTCACCCTCCTTGTAATAGCAATCCTAAATTAACTTGCGTGTAGCCAGTCACCTTCTAAATCACACACCTTTGTTAGATTGTAGTGGTTCACTTGATTTCAGGATAAATGCAGCAGGTCCTGTAGGTTCCCTCTGCTGGGTAGTGCATTTCTAACCAAAGACTCAACCATGAGCACCAGGGACCTTTCAAAATAACTCTGGTGCAAAGTTTTGGATGGCATAGATCAGGGGATGGGTATTAAAAATATCAAAGTCCTTGAATATCCCTTGGAGCACAGTCAAGAGGATTATTAAGAAGTTGAATGTGTATGGCACCACCAAGTCCCTGCCTAGATCAGGCTGTCCCTCCAAAATGTGTGGCATGACTTGAGGTTTGCTGTCAATCAACTCGGCCCTTGGAACTTGAAAGAGTTTGAACAGTTAGATACTTTTCCCAACAGACTCACAGTTGTAATTGTTGCCAAAGATGCTTCCAACAAGTTTTAACTCAGGGGGGAGGAGACTTATCCAATTATGATATTTCAATTTTTGTATATTTAATATAGGCTACATATATTGTACACAAACTTAAATATATACTTAGAAATATAAAACACTGATCTGCTTAATATGAATGTTATAATAATTAAAAAAACTTAACCGTGTGTAACAAAAAACAATCATCATTTAAATGCATGAAACTCTGAGGGACTGACACAACAAAATGTAAAAAAATATTCAAAGGAGGTACATCTCCAAATCCAATCCCACTTACTCACATTTTAATCATGGACAACATATAAATGAAGAATTAATGGCATTTGATTTTGGAGTGCTGAAGTGGAGGTATTAATTAGGATTTCATCCCAATTCATTTGGTGAAGGCTTAGCTTTTGAAAGGATCGCTAATGCACATAAAGAGTACTTACATACCTCATTTATTCATTGGCTAGTGTAAAAGTATTCTTTTTTTTTTTTTTCTATCCTGGGGTCCATTGCCTTCACATTAAGTGAGGCTCTGTTCAGACTGGAGCAGTATCTTGACTTTCTAAGTTGAAGTGCAGCTGAGGTTAAGTGGTCTCCCCGCTTGCAGCACCCATCTCCTCTCCTGCGTGACAGCTGGGGACCATGTTGTTGCTATGGTTATCTTTTCCTCATTGCATAAAAGTGCCCCAGATTGCTCATTTAAGAGACAGAACCAGCTTTTCTTGGATATAAAACGATGATCTGCAAATTCAGCTTTGTTAACAAGTAGACCTCCTCGATGCCCAGGGCTCCTGAACAACAGTGGAGTTTAGGTTTTAAATTGATCACAGGCATTGCTGAGAAAAGATCACAGTGGATTTTAATAAAACCTTTTTTATTATGCAAATAGAAAATCCAACTCTTTTAGATGTAACTGTAAAATAATTTCTGAAAGAGGCATAGTATCGTGAGTTCAGAATGCAAATATATACTGTTTTGAATATCTACATTTTTTCCAGTGATGTGGAAGTTTAATGAGTTGCATTAAATTACTGAGAATTTGTTTCTCCTCTTTTATTTTTCCAGACAAAACAAAATTGGAATAAATATGATTGGATCTCTCAAACTCAAAAGAACCAGACTTAATTTAGATTTTCCCATTGAAAGTCTTAGATAAGTATCAGAATAAAACATTGCTTTCTGTTATTCATACCACAATTTCTTGTAGTCATATGATCTTAACAATCTATACAAACTGTCGTTAAGTGTCAAATTCACAATGCAATATGAATATATTAAAATAGTAATAATAACTGATTGTCACAAAGTACAAAAGTCTTGTAGTGTTTTGAATATTATTTTAATTTCACGATTTTCTGGATTCACTTTAAGCTTATCTGAAACAAATTCTCTTTTGCAAAAGAAATACTAAAGACCTCTGCATTTTTACATAGTCCATAGCGCAGTCATTTAAAGGGGAAACATTAATGTTTCAATTAATGTAAGATACAATATACAAGGGAAGCACTCAATGTGATGCTTTTAGGTGAAACGGTAGCATCGGTGCATTGGCTTTCTGTCCTCTTGGCTGACATCGCCTGAACTTGAGAGACCTCATTCTTGAGCTCTTTCAAATGCTCCTCCTTGCTTCTTTGTATGTATTAACAGCTGGTACTAAATTAATGGGAAAACTGAACTTAGCCCTTTGTATACCAATGGAAGGTACAGAACATATGTCAGATCATTGCCTCGAGCTGAGATGTGTTCATTATGTAGAATAGGTAGGTTGCAGACAGGTCAAGAGAGAAGGTCAGGAAAAAGAAATGATAAGGAACTTCATAGCTCATTGCAAATCAAGGAGTCTGTCTGTATAAAGTCTGAATCCTAAAAGGTATGAATAAAGCAGTCTGAAGATAGCATCTGATAATTTACAGTAGTTTAGGTGAAGGGGATTGAATGCTTAGGTTATAAGAACAGCATCTGCAGCAGAATGATGGAGGACAAATAAAGAATCAGACAGGCAGGCGAACGCATTTTCCTTTCTTCATTCCAGATAATTCAGCAATGTCTTCGAAATCCATAGGCTCAGCAAATTAAATGGCACAACAACATCCTAACGGTACACATTTCCTCTCGCGGCGCTCACGGTTACTGTTTGTAATTGTGGAATAACTAAAAGCTTGTCTATATTAAAAAAGGAATTGAACTTCGCAGCTGCATAACACACGACAATATATTCAAAATAAATAGATACACGAGAGGACGAGTGCATGAGCTTAGTATGCAGGTTCAACTAGTGCCGAGATTAAGGTCTACAATTGGAAATCATGCTAACTGTAACGGGTGCTGCAGTGAAGCTCTTGGAATACATTTAGAAAACATTCCCTTTGCCGTCAGTGTTTGCTATTCAGTGTGATTGCCATGCATACGCTGACCTGGCTGAGCCCAAGACTGATGACTCCTTGTTCAGATAGGCGTTGAAATGGACCAGTTCTTTCCTCTGTGATGGCCTCAGTCCTGGGGCCCTCAGACCTGTTTTAAGTATGGCAGGACAGACAGTCTTACATGCAATATTACATTTAAATAGCTGAGTTTAAATATGATGGAATATGATTTTGAAACTAGTGGAAACATTTCAAACTGTCAACATTTGTGCTTTTCTCATTATATACCAGAAAAATTGAATGTTTGGTGTTGTTTAATCCGCTGCAAACTGTGTATGAAATGAAGCTATGGATATTTCAGAAAAACTAAGTTTAAAATCTGAAATGATCAAATAGGACCCAGCTAATTATAATTAAGGATACAGATGAAGATCAGAGTTGATACATTAATGTAAGATGCACCATACATGTTTTTTTTTTTGGTGCACTGGTTGGGAATTGCGGCTCTGTTTAATCCTGAATCCATGTGGACTCTGTGTGAAACTGCTCACATAAGTAAATGAGTGACTCTATTCTATGTGTTTAGATAGGCGTCTTTTGTTAAGGCCTGAATCAAAGGTGGAAGGTCATATAAGTGAAAATGAAGGACAAAAGTTATGCCCTGAAGGTATATTTCTGTTTGTTATGACTGGATTGAATTAAGATTGATTTTCTGAGGATTATTGCCAAGCTCTGGGGTATTATTTACAAAGAAATCAGAGCTTTGGTAGATCTCTGTAGATACCGTGTATTTGTTGTCCTCCTAACTGGCATAAATAGCATTAAAGAAGAAATCCACCTTTTGAAACCAATACTGCCACAGTATTATTACTCAAGACTGTTTTACTACATCAGATTTGGATAAATTATACATATGAATTTAGAACTAGTGAGGATTATTTTAGTAAATGGATTAGTGGAGATGCAATGTATCTTTTTAAAATTATTATAACATTCATATTAAGCAGATCTGTGTTTTATATTTCTGCAGAATAGATGGCTCAGCATATTATTAATCTTGCATATATATATTGTGTATGTGTTGCGATGTTTGGTGAAGAATGCATACAAAGATGATGTGTTCAGTGGGCTGGACTCTCACATAGCCAGCTGTAGGAGCTGAAGGAAGCCAGTCGGTGTCCAGTCTGCACTGAAGTTAGCGTTTAGCTGAAACTGAACCCAATAGTAAAATAATGTATTCAATACAATGTCTCTCCACTCTTCAATCAAATTAAATCTAAATGTACAATTTCAATCTTTTAACTGTCACTCATGAAGCAGGCATAAGAGAGTCGTAAAAGTGACTATAAAATCCTCAGAACATAGTTGGTGCTAAAGTTATGAAAACGATAGGTTGTGAACGCAACCACGGTTATCTGAGAAAGTTCTCGACTCGAAAGATAACAATTGTTTGGTTTGATTATGGATTAACTTTACTTTTTCCATTGTGTAATTACACAAGATATTTTCCCATCAATACACTTTATATTACAAAGGTGAGTTCTTTTGATGCAGGTGTTGTTAATTTTGTACATATGCTTCGGATGGATATCACTTAAATCGGGACCTCCATTGACAGTCCCATAAAAATCCCTGTGTCTGCTACAGTTGGTGCTCAGCCATAGAATGCAGGAAATGTATTTATTTACTTATTACATATTTATTAAAAAGTTGTTGCTTGTCATGACCTTGGCGAGTGATTCAGAAGGCAGCTACTTAAACAGCCTGTGTCCCAAATCCAAAAATAATACGAGATATAATGTAAGATAAATAGTAGTGTAGTGATCTACAATTGATCAGATAATTACCACATTAATCAACAGTGAATAGACTGATACACTGTTCAATTTATGCAACATGAGTACAGCTGACGTGCGCTGATGAACCTGGTACAATTTATAGGATTTGGATGCCTTCTTCCCCATAATCCCATAAACACTCTGCCATATTTGTCAATAAAATTAACAGGGATTCAAGCTAAACTAAAACACTTAATTAGCTTGAAATACAACATGATTTTAGAATATTACTGGGTTTTATAATCAATGTAATGATTTTGGGGAGAGAAAAAAAAGCTCTTATATTTACAAAGGCTTTACTGATCAGATTTCAGTTCATCACTCATCACACATTGTTTTCAAGTGTTATTTATTGTAGTTGTAATGTTTGTGAATTATAGCACATTAGGTGATATTAATTTGCAAACTTCCAGCATCATAGGTCATTATTTCACTATTATTTGTACCTGTGACCATAACAAGTCTTATGTCAGGCACAAGACCAGAGGTTCCCAGAGCACCGACTGAATGGCAGGCAATTAAAAGCCATAGATTTCTCTCAGGCTTGTGTCATCTTCAATATCTGATAGCTTCAGAGATGCTAAAAATGGGAGGTTGTTAATTATGTTTGCATTGATTATAAACTTCTTCCTAAATAGTGCATATGGAAAAAGATTAATAACAACTGGCACCGACCACTATGCGTCTGTGTTCCTGATGAAGTATGAAACAAAACCAAAAAGTGCTGTGAGACTTCTATAAAATATAATACATCACACAAAATAATTATATCTTCATGATACATTTCATCACACCCACTCTCTTTCTGTCTATATCAATCCTGGCCTGGTGTGGCTTACTGGCTAAAGCAAATGACTAAGAGCTGATGAATTCAGCTCCCACTTAAATCTCTGACACATACAGCGTGATCTCATCTGAGAAGACGGATTCTGCGGTAAACAAGATGTTGCACCTCGGAACAATTCATGTGTGATCATTTGTATGTTGTCCACATCTGACGCGTATCTTTGTGAAAAAGCGAGCGCGGCGCATGTTGTAAGTGAATGATGCAGTGAGTAATGCTGGTGATAAACCTAAACCAAAAACAGTAACAGGCCTATTACCCTTCTCTAGGTTATAAATAAATTAATAATTGTTCAATAGCATCTTTCCACTTTCTGATTAATTTTGAAATCTGAGTTCAGATTCCTTTTGACCAGGTTTTACCGTTTTAATTCCTACATTGTCGGAAAATGATCATAAATCTTACATTCTATTCCATTCTCTCAATTAAGGATAGTAACTCTAAAATGGTGTTCATAGCTCACATATTTTGTGAACTAAAGTTATTGGGTACAAGTCTGTGGTCAGGTGTGTGAAATTCATTCCTTGCAAGTTGGTGTGAGTCAGCAAGTGAGCCAGAGTGCACTACCAAGGGGGGGTGAGACAAAGAAGCAAACCAGTATTTCCCCCCTTGACCGACCAAAAAAAGATAAAACCTTAAAAACACAAACGGTCGCCCCTTCCTCTCGTTTGCCACTCCTCCGCTTTCATTCACCAGGAATTCGGTATAGGCTATATATATTACAATATACTCACCATTCAAATTAAATCACATTTAGTAACAGAATATTATTTTTCTCATTGAAATGAAATAATTGTTGCCTTAAGGGAAAGGCTGAATGGTGGACTGCATTATGAGGCATTTTGTTTTTAGAGATTGTGTTTGTACGTTTGAAAGCAACTCAAACATGTTCTCTCTTTGATGTTATTAAAGATAAACTTTTATGTACCTAAGCCTGTTGCACTGTCGCTCATCAGTTCTGATACCATGTTCCTGCTCCTGCTTTGATAGATGTTTGTGTTTGGAGACCTTCTTTATACGGTCATACACCTCCCCATGCAGAAACTGCTTCAACAGACTAAGAAACTCTGGTATCAACCAGTGCTGTAACAATGACAGAAGAAACCAAAAGCTGCATGAAAGATCTTGAATTGTGTGCATTAGCTCAGTATCTATAATTAGTATTTCTCTTCGGGGAGTCATAAAGAAAGGGTTAGTAAGAGAAGGAATATGTGATATTAATGAGATTAAAGGACAACAGAATTTATTTTAGGTGGCTCTTACTGTGTGTGGGGTTAAGGCTTTCTCTACGATAACACAGCAGAAAAGTGACAGGGCCGATCTTTAATTTATGATGCGGGCATGCAAAACTTGCTCCGTGTCTCCATCTTGCTGACATTCAGACCATGAAATAAAAAAGATTTATGTTAACAAAGATTAATTTAGTTTAACTAGAGATTAAAGCCTTCATGGAGGGGAGGTGGTGGTGGGGAGTTGTCATGATGGCAAGACCTCAAAGTTAACATTGAGAGAACTGCGACAGAAATAAAAAAATATATGCTTTGAAGTCTGGATTTCCCTAGCTACATTGTTGCCAATTGATTACCATTTGCAGTTTGTCAGAAAAATCCAGGGCCTGCTCCATTTTATCAGGCACTTGTCTGCTGAAAGGACACCACCGCGGGCCTGGAAACGGCTGGAAGTCCCTGCAGTTTTAACCTCACTTTAACATCTCCTCTGTCTTACAAAACAGTTACTGTATGAAGGGTAAAATTGTTGATCTCTCTGCGAGTGAGGAGGGGAGAGGAGAGCAGCAGTCCCCACTGGAGCGAGAGACCAGCAGGCTGAGATTAGAGGACATTTGTTCCACAATATTGCCGCCTCCTGCTTTCCAAGGCTGGCTCGCACAGAAGGTGGAGGCAGAGATTTGGGCGCTGGCCAAGCCGTTCGGTGGCTCCTCGCTCTCGCCGCATGTGCCGAGCTTGACTCCCCACTGCTCCTTCGTGAGGTTTATAGCCTCCCTGCCTGATGGAACAAATGCTAAATTTCAGAAAATAAACTTATCTCATTTGGATGACAACACATTCCCTCAGGTTACAATGTTGCACCATTTTGAAATCAGGCAGGGTCAATTGTTCATTTCCAGCCCAGGGAGGGTGCTCTTAGCATAAAAACATGGCTGCCGCTCTATGCAGAGTTAGCACAGTGTATTATGTTGTTTGTATGCTTTGTGCGTCTGTTTATCAAGCTGGATACTAATTTGATTCAGGGAAAGAAAAATAGATAGTTTGATTTATCTTAGCAGATTATACAAAAAATGAAATACTATTTTATTTCAGTTAAGTGTATTACATATCCAGACAACTTCCAGATCTATTGTGGCCCCACTTTAAATGATTTGGCAGTAAAAAAATAAGATCTAAAAGGTTTCAGTAAAATAAGGCTGAGAATCAAAATGCTGAAATTGTGCTGTGACCCTAAATTCATATTTATGTGTGAAATATACATAATTTAAATAATTTAAAAATGAATGTAATTGCCATAAATTGGTTTAAGGAAATGTAATTGTTTATAGCAAATAGTTATTTGATTCTAATTCATATTATTATTCATATTATTATTCATATTATTATTCATATTATTATTATTAATATTGTCACCATGCAAATTAACCTGCTACATGTTAGCAGATATTTATGCAATGGCACTGTATGTAGGATTTGGTCATGTGTTACAAAAATAACTAATTCGAATAGGCTGTTTAAGTCGAGTAGTACTTATGCAGTTCAATTCAAAGCAGACCCTAAAATCAATTTTCCGACTGAGGCTCAAGATCTTAGTGCATTTTAATCCCACTTGATAGATGGATTAAATTCCATTGCCTTAAGAAAAACTGAATTGAAAAAATCTGTAAATTACACTACAGTCCTCTGAAGCTGTAGGAAAACTCTGTAGTTTCCTAATGGGAAGTTTCAAACCGAATGACTGTTGACAGCAGTAATGATGGATAACGGTTTTATTGTAAGGAAATCGGTTAGATCTGAATGTTTTTCAATATTGAATGTCTGTGTGAAACGTTTACATTACAGGTTGTGGTCACCTGAATGCTCGTCATAATCCATCTAGGGTTTGGGAACATTTTGAAAGGTATTATGAGTTGAAAAAATAAATGGTAGCTATATAAAACATAAAGAATTTTGAAAACATTGTCATTGTAAATTTTGGGGAAAAAAGTGGTTAATAATTCAAAACATTTGTAAGAACATACACCATTAGTGAATTAACCATAATCAGGAAACTCCAACCCTGCCATGCAGAATTGTTACATTATATTTGGACTGTCTACTGAAGGTACCTCTGGGGGTTCACTATGGGCAGAGCGACACAGAATGGTGGTGCCAAGGAACAAATGATTTATCACTCCGGTAAGTTAGTCTTAATACGAGCCCCTTCATCAAAGTAGAACTTTGTCATTTTTCGTAATGATCTGCAATTATTTTGGGTGAATATTTTGGTGATAAATTAAGTTCTCTTAAAAGGTCAGCAGAGTTGACAGGCAAAGAGAATGAGGCCCAAGGAATATTGACAGACCAGGTATAGTAATGATAACGCAGAGCCACATGTCTTTATCATAATTAGCTGAAGACACTTAACCCTGATGTGGGAAAACATCCGTGGCTAGCCCCAGGAGGACGGCCTGGTCCCCCTGCTGGAAACATCCTCACTATGGACAGAGACTGACCATTCTGCCAAATGATATGCTAATATCGTTGACCTCAGGTTCATCAGGAAAAAAATCGAGTTGTCAGCTTTACTCCCACGTGGGCGAGGCTGAGATTTGAGACATAATACAGGCCAAGCAGCCTAGTTTGGGACTGGATTCAGACTAAGATTTTGAATTATGTTCTTTGTTTTCAGTGCTGCATCACTTATGATCCACAACAAAAGTAGCCTGATCAAAACATCCCATTACTATCTTCAGATCAACTTCATTACTGTATTTAAATAATGTTAATACATTGTGTGAAGGGTGTCTCTTGCGCAGTTCATCACGAGGACTGTTAAGCAAAGGTTGAGGAAAGGTCTTTTTTCTGTAACTCCTACATGAAATCTTCAGGAGACTCTTACTGTCTATGAACAACAGACATTAGGCATGTAAATACATTGATGAAAAAATTAATGTCTCTTTCAACATTCACTTTTAAGCATTAAGCACTTTTTTAAACACAGAAGGCTTAGTATTCTACTTATTTTATTCTGCACCTCTACGTTTGTAGACATTTCTAGTAGAATATAATAATTATTGGTTCTTAATAGTGTGAAATCTATTTTTTCTGTAGTAGTTATAGCCTCAAATTGATTATTAATGGCATTTGGGATGGCTAATTCAGATTTTGTGGGTGAACTAAGAATTTGAGTAATGGACTAATCTCTCGAGCTGTGGTGGTAGATTAAAATCTATAAACACTTTTCTCTGAAGTATGTAAAAAAATTCAATAAATGGTCACTGTTTGCCACCAGCAGGAACTTAGTAAAAGCAATTAACATGTGGTGTGTAGTGCAAAACACATTATCAGGGCACTGGCATTAGGAAATCGAGTTAATGATAGTTATATTTTCCATTGCAACCCAAGAGCACTTTATCCCTTCATATATTATTATTTTTTTTTTCTCTGGAAGCCATTTTTCTGTTTTTCAGGGGTCGATAAAATTAGCTGAAGATTGCTGACAGATGTATCAAAATCCAGCAGCTAAACATAATGCATGGCTACCATTCAAACTCTGCGTTGAAGAAGCGCACCCCTAGTCCTCCTTTCACTGAATCACTGTCCCTTCTCAGTCCTTCCCCACATTCATTTTCAAATTAACCTCCTAATAGACCTCATCTGTCCACAGAGAGCCTATTAACTAAAGATCTGTTTTCATCTAGCAGACAACGAAGGAGGGAGAGACCCTGCCGGAGAGACCTGCACACCCACAAAATGAACAGCATCAGGAAACAAAACGCGAATAAAAAAGGCAACAAAGGATTTTCATTATATATAGTTAATTATCTCCAGTGCCTTGGCTGCCCCTTTCTTAGGCACAGAATTAGAAACCCTTAATTGCTTTATCACCCAGTCCTTTGATTTCCAACAATCAGGCTGATTCCATTTAATTTAACTGCCATGAGATGAGAAGAAAATTGATGCTCCCACCTGCCTTGGAGCACAGACAGAGGGAAAGAGGGGGGAAAAAGGGACTCCAAAATTGGCAAATTTAGTGCCTGTAAATTAATGAAAATCAACAGCATTTGTTCACAATTGGAAATTATGTTTGCCCTGAGGTATTTGGAAGAAACGGTGCTGGGAAGCCGGATGGCGATGTGAAACCCATTTCAATGGAGGCTTAAAAAAATGGAAACTGACCCTGTAAGATAAATGTTGGAGCCAAGGGATTTGGACACATCCACTGATTTTGGATCAATTAACAATTTTTATAGGAGTAGGGGGAAGTGCTGCAGTGTTTTTTGGATGTCAGCACATATGATTAAAGGCATTTATTAATTAGAGGCGTGTTACTTCATTAGGATAATAGGATTAACATTCCTTGTCTATAGATATGTTTTACATTTCCAGAGTCTATGGGGAAATAATTATCTACTGATAATTTAATAGCCTTTCTTTTAACTAGTTTTTTCATTTGAGCTGGCACATGTAGTAATCATATACTCATTATCTCCTGCAGAGCTCTTCTCTTCTGATGTACCTCTGATTTACTGTGATTATTTTTTAAGTTCATGAGATGGTGTTTTCATATATACATATCAATAATGGATTTGTGGGTACAAGAAGAGGAAGATACTCAGATAATTATGAGGGATTTAAATGATCAAATGTGTGCCCATTGTGTTCAAAAACTTAACTGCCAAGAATTAAGTGCAACTTTAGAAAATGGCCCCAAGTATTATATATGTAAATGGTTGTAATCTTGTCCTACTCATTTTACTGTGGTTAGAAAGCGGTTGTATCAGACAGTGCTACCAAATATGGTCTCATCAAAGAATAGAGCACTACTATTAATAATTTTGACATACAAGTCAAACCGTAGGATTTTGTGTATGAAAATAGGCTGCCATTGTTGACTTTCAGCCTGTTTGTAGAGATCAATATAGACTGTCACCTCACAAATCTGTAGGACTGCCCATAAATTCAAGACTGATTAGTGATTTTGATTAACAAAGCCTGTTTGTGTAATGGCTATCAAAGCATATAAGAGTGTAGAGATTAAAATTTAAAAGTTGACAAATAATGCCTTTGGTGTTGAAAGCCAGCAATTCATGCTCTTTTGTTAAAGTTATCACCAAGATTTAAATATACTGATTACGTACAGTGAAAATTGTTACTTTCCCCCCAATAAAAACCATTTCAGAAAGACTGTCCATAACGAAATGTCCCGGTGGTTCTTCCGAACTCAGTTTCCATACACCTCTGAGGGTTAATAAGGTGTAATTTAAATCCAAAATCCCTGACAGTACATTTTCTGATCGTATGGCTTGCAGGTTCTGCATGGCTGTTTGGATCAAAGACTGGTTATCTCTTCTATTGAGCTGTTCTAACCTCTGTCCACTCTGATTAAATGTAGAGTGCTGTGAATTTCCTAGTTAATCAGGACCAGCTCACAGGGTCAGTTAAGAACTAAGACAATTTAACAAGTAAAAATGCAAAGGGAAGTAGAAAAATAAATAATTCTAATGCAAAAAGTAGTCGTAAGAGTTTCTGTCATAGACTTACATCCACAAAGGCCCAGACAGTGACTGCTCATACTGTAACTTTTAAAAAATGCCGAACACGAACATTCATAAAGTAAAACAAGACACGATTCCTCATTGCTACTATAACAATTCATAGCAAAGCAGTTCAATTAAACAGTCATGTAAATTCAGTTTTTCATGGTGTGCCTTATAGTGCAGTGTTGCTGATCCATCATTTACATGTCAGTTTAACAGCCAAACTTTTTTGTCCGTTAATATGTGCAGAACTGTACATCTTGGTACTTTCAATATGGTGTAAGTTTATTAATGGATTTTGCATCTTCACTTTTTTTTTTTTTTTTTTAATCTGAATGTGGTGTTCGAAGGGGGTTTCTGGGAAATTAGACAGTTTAAAGACTGAGGCTCTACAGCTGTGTTTACAGAGTCGTGGTGCACCTGCTGGGGATAAAGAACCAGTGCGTTTAAAGATTATCTAGGATGGTATGGAGTACTGAAAATAAAAACATATAGTTGGAGAAATACACTTAGGGGTTTCACTCCTGAAGTCTACTTAGTTCTTAGCATTGCAAAATGTTACCTATTGTGCAGAATGATGCAAAATATTTCCAGTGTAATCCAAGTATGTCTACAGCTGCTTACACCCATCCTTTTGGACTCTGGATAGTTCAAGACCGGGGCTCCAGCAAACCTAACTATGTGTATTAGCATGTCTTGAAGCTGACAGCATTGTTGCTTAGGAACAGTTTCCCAAGTAAATTGTGAATACTTCTGTAAATGTATTTAGGATCAAATGTTGGCGTCTCATTAAAAAAAAAATACAATGAATAATATTTAATGGTGTTTTATAAGGTTTCATTACTCAGTTACAAATGACAAGCCCATATCTGAGGGCTAGATTAATTTATTATAATACATTTCAACACAGTAAATTATTTTCAAAGGCTAGACTTTATTATTATTAATATTATTATTATTTACAAATCACGATTCCAAAGGGAAAACCACAATGTATCCTTCAATACAGAGATAATTTGTGAGCTGGCCCAAATTGCCTCTCCTACATCCGAGCCCAAACCTGAATCTGGGTGCTGTGGGCCTTGCAGGGAAGAAGTGCTTTTGTTATTTTTCCACTCAAACACTAGATCATTGCAAAACACAACCAGAATGGTGCAGGGCAATACTCCAAATGGCAATCGAATAGTGATGGACCTGAAACCTGATTAGCTGCTCAGAAGTTTCATGCAAAAGTGTTTGAAATGTTAAATACATTTGTGCCTGTCCCATATGACCTCCTTATTTAGGTGTTATTTAGAAGCTGTATCTGCCCATACAGGTGAGGTTGCCGCACACTAGAAACAACTGTCTGGAGGATGCAAACCAATATCAAACTAATTTCACAACTAAGGCACAAACATTTTATTTTCTAATGACCTTTACTCATGTTCTGGCAAAATGTAAGACTTTAAAAAACTGCAAAGGTAAAGCTGAGTATGTAGTAAAAATTATACTATTCTCTATGCGTCTCTCTCTCTCATATATTTACTGTATAGTATTTCTTTCTAAATATTAAACTGTCAACTGTCATTTAAATGTATATACAGAGTAAAAAGATGCGAGAGCTGTGCAATGCCAAACTTGCCCAGAACTTTAAAATGTAAGTCAATTTCCTGTTGTGTAAGAGTTTGGTTCTTTGGTCTAACACTAAAACAGCCTTCTCCAAAACCATGTCACTGATCCATTTGAATTTCTTCTGAACCTGTTCAATACATTTTTTTTTTGCCAGAGTTTGCTAGTTCTTGATTAAAACGTTGACTTTTTACTTAGAATTAACCTGATTAATGTAATTGAATGTAAAAGCCCATAGCTCAGCACTTCACATGATCAGAGGAGATGGATTAAGAGAGAAGGCTTTCAAATTGAATACAGTTCTCCCTCTTCAGGCTGTTAATTGCGCCGTTTACCACTACCTGAGTCACTGACCACTGCTATTTAGTCTAACTAATGATGATGCACAGTCCGAGCCTTCCAGAGATAATTAAAAAACATTCACCCTCTGTTTTTGCATTAACTTTTGGTGAATTGACAGAGACACACACTCAAAAATATTGAACTGTCTTACAGCAGCAGACATCGAGCTCCTAAATCAGTCTCATTGCATCCTTGCTGGAAGAGAACTTTATTTTGAAATCTATGGTCTATCACTCATTATTGACTGGGGCTGCACTACAGCTCTCCTGTTAAAAGCCTGTAGTGAATTTTTAAAAGTCGTCTTCTTCCCACCAGAGGCTGGAAACTCTTATCGGTGTTGCTCCCCCTCATCTCCTACAATGAAGTGTGTTTTATTGATATAGTCTCTCATAACTATACAATACTATTATGTATTTTTGTTATCTCAGTGACAATGTTGTGAATATTTATGCATTTCCTAAACTTTCCCAGGACATTATCGGTAGTCGCGATAAACTACATCTATTATATGTGTAATTCAAATATTAAAAATCCACTTGGTTTGAAGTAATATTACCTACCTGTGTTTAAGCTGGAAAATTACCATTCTATCATATGAATAGCCTGTAAATAACTTTCTTAACGTATTCTGTTTCTTATCATTCTACAACAAAATGTACAGCCAGTGAATGTCATGGACTTTCTCTTTAGCAAAAACTAAACCAATGCAGTTTTCTTTGAAATTCAGAGTTAAGATCTTTGTTCTCTTTACTTATGACATCATTTGTACCACCCTTTGATTGTACCGGGGACTTGAAATATACCCCAAGCCAGTTATTTCACACGTCACAATCATTTAGTGGCAGTGTGATGTGGCAGAGCTTTCTTTGTAACCTGCTTCAAAGGATTTTCAAATAAATAAATGAATAAATAGTGCAATGTTGAATTTTCTCCACACTTACTTCCATTGACATAAATGGGATCTACAATAATTTATAATGCTGTTACCGTGGCGGCTATTTCTCCAACTGAGGTGTCTGTCTTCTGCCTTTGAAGAGGCCTCTGCAAGCGGCACTGTAGTACTGGGAACGGACTCACTGTTTTACTATTCCACACACATGGCTGCAGGCTAAGTGACATCAAGCCTCATTATTTTCATCACATGCCACATTTGTAACCTGTTAGCGAGTAAATTGTGATAAAATAGGCTGATGCCCCTTCTGAGCTTCTCTTGCATGAGTCGGACTTTCTTCTCACAGATGAGTACCGTGCTGATTTGGAGAGGGTTAATTGGCTTGCTTTTGCTGTGATTTCATTGTAGCTTCTGCCACGAATACAGTATCATGTTTTGCCGCCTGACACGGCCAAGATATTGTATATAGAAAAATGGTTCAGTGCACCGTGATGGAGCCAAATGTGAGACATGACATTTTTATTTGGAGAAAATAGTCCATCAAAAGTGTTTAACCTTATCACAAGTAAACACTGCTAAAGTAAGCAGATGTGGGAATTTAATTAACTGAAATTTTACCAGAAATGACTTGTTGACCCACTGCTTCTCTCCATACCATTAGTCACAGAGAGGAATGCCCGTGACACAGATAAGATGGGTCTCTTCGCACCTCTAGTCAATTAGCTAGTGAATATTACAATAAACTAATGAATTGTAAATGACATTCGAGCACAAAATAAAATAAAAATAAAAAACTGGGAGAGAGAACTATGAATATTTTTTTGTTCTAGGGGAAGTAACAAAATAAAAGTGCCTTTAAAAATGATAGTTTTTCTTCTGGATTTATGGAATTGGGAATTTCACCCCTTTAATCTCCCTTTAGCTCTACTGTTCAGAGAATTAAGACACTTATTTGTATTTTGCCCTGATGTTTAACATTTTCAATGTAATGTTTACATATGATGAACACATTGGTGCTCTCTATTTGCTAAATCCATAATGATTATCAAATCATGTTGCTGGAAACCATGAATATAATTAGAAATGTGACATTTATATGTAGAATATGTAACAAGCCACAAATCTATACTGGAGATTTCCAATATGATCCAGTTTGCGATGACCCTGCACACTGTTATAAATAAAACTGACATCGCATGTGATTCCTGGCAGTAACCTTCATATATAATTGTTGGAGAAAGCATGGCTAATTTAGCTACCATGCAATGTTCAACCGACATGTAATGCCTTGTTAAATTAATGGTATTTAAAACACTGTAGAATGGTATTTTGACATCCAGAAAATGCAAAAATAGCAATATATATACAGATCTTAAAGGAGACCTGATCAACATTAACAATAATCTAATTTTTTCATGTATTTTTATAGTTATAGCATGGATCGACCTTCAGGAATGGGAGGAATTATAACCATGCTTAGATTTTCATATTTCACTTGTGAATTAGGGCTACTGATTAAATAATTAGCTACATTATGTATTTTGTCCTTTTTCTAGTACAACTGTTTTACACATAAAGCATATTCTGTGTTACCAAACACTTTCATTGACTATATTTAACTGATGCTCTGACTGGATAGAGTTGGAATCAGAGGACAAGCTGGTGTTTAAGCACTAGAAAGTACTGAGGGGGACAGAGACTCCTCAGCTTGACAGCCTGTATTTTCAGGGAATTGGACACATTTGCTTCCAACAAAAGCTACTGTATTGTTTCACTGTTACCAAAAAAGTGTACTGTTTACCAAGTTTTAGCCAATGGGGATTTTGGAAATCTGGTGTAAAAAAGCAGACAATTATGACAAGAGTTGATTTAAATGCATCTACAATTTAACCTTTTGTGGACAACCTATTACTAATTACTCCTGTCCCTAATCACTGGGAAATATGAATTATGAGTAAAGCATAACCGCGTTCTGAGTAAAATGATGAACCATATAGGCTAACACATCACTTATAGGTTTCTTAATAATCGATGGAGAAGAGTTAAATGAGCATTGTCATGTTGACTTTTAAGGATGAAATCTCATATCAGTTCTACCAGGCTCCGCTGGTGTAAAGAAACAATGAGGCAATGAGATAGAAACTGCTCTCAATTTATGCTGCAGCCAATCCTGAGCATATGCTGAAATAATTAGGAGAAAAAAAATCTCTCGCTTGTGCAAACTTCCAATTGCCAAAAAAATAATCTGTCTCAAACAAAGGAAAGACCCCCATGGCGCCTGGGTCTACAGTTTCTGTCATATATATTCCTTGGAGGTTTCAGATGACAAAACGCAGAAAGTTGTTTTGTCCCTCTTCCTGTCACGTTACACCCCTTAACCGGAGTTTTTTCATGTTGTCTCGCTGTCTGTGCTGTCAGCCCGTAGCCTGGCACCTGCTCTCATGTTCCTAATTAGTCTCATTTAATTAATTATATTCTGCTGCACATCTCCTTATCTCTCTCTTGCTTCTTTTTCCCCCAATAACTTTAAACTGGGAATACAAAAAAATCTGCTCCCTGTGCCCTGAAATATAAATTCAAGTAACTTTGTCAAACCCAGTCCAATACTGTACATGATGCAGTATAATTCACATTGTGTAGTGTGGAGAAATAAACGGTTTCCTGACTGAGAAACAATGTTCAATACCATATGTTTGCCTTTTTGTACCTGTCTTATATAACTATACAGTGAAACGCTGTCAGCTTCAGGAAGGCTTATGATACATATAGCATGATGTACATATATAATTTAAAACCAAAAATAAAGGGAAATAAACTGGAATATGTCTTCTGTTCAGATATTAATGGAATGACAGGAATACTATAAACATTTAAGTGAAGGACATTTTGCAAGAACGATATCTTCATTGTATCTTGAAATGCACTTTTTTTTAATACAAAGCTTCTATATTACTTGGATCCTCAGGTTGGTTGGTTGGTTCAGTGCTGCCTGAGGAAAGGGTGGTTTCATACAATTGAAGGGGAATTCTCTTCCGAGCCTCGTCTCGGCTGTAGTGCTGCCGTATGAGCTTATATTGCATGGCAGGCCCGTGTCAGTGTAGTCTCTTCTAATTGCTCGGGCTTCAACGTGATTTAACATCCTAGTGGTAACATGTCAACCACAACACCATGCACATTTCTGATTTCCAAGGAGGTGTGTGAGGTGTAAACTTTTCAAATTGCCAGTACGGTATTTCATCATAGTGTAGCTTCTCAGTCACATGTGAGCATCAATTCATAGTCCTTTACAACTGGCTGCTTCCTTTAAATACATCAGAATGTGCTAAGAATAAAGGTAGAAACAACATGCAGTCTTTTGGAGACTCTGTTAGTTAAGATTTACAATCTCATTTCATGCCAAAAACAGAAGGATTAACACATCATTACTCTAACATGCATTTTGCCTGTTTTGACACTTGGCTTGAGGTTTTGTGAAATTAAAGAGCTTATTTAAATGGCTTGACACATACATTTAAAAATGTGACACATAGCTAAGAAATGCTCGTTTCACTTTATGATGCAAAAAAGACATTCTTATTACATGGTTTCCTTTTTTTGCTTCTTGTCTGTATTGTAATGTAGGAAATGTATTTATGAGATATTGGCGATTGCATCATAAGCATTATTATTTATGTTGATATTATTAGAGTAGTGCTTTATTAATACATATCAACAATGATATTGGTCAATTTAAAAAGTGTATTCACAGTTATGATACTAGGCTTTTATGGTTTTATTAATGTTGTCTAAACATTTTGAAAGTCTAAAAGTAATAAACCTAGTTTAACAGTTTAAACGTTGAGCATAAGTATTCTTGTAAAAAGTATATTTTTATATTACAGTACCTTTATTTTCACATAAACTGGCAAAAGTTAAAACTCCATGTTTAAAATATGTCTATCTATCCTATATATAAGCTTGTTTGGAGTGAAGGGGAGTACTATATGTTAGTCTGATGACATTTGTCAGGTCCCTCAGAGGGTTTGGAAAGTGGGAAGATTAAAGCGAATGGGGAACCTGGGTTGACTCTCAGCAGGCGACTGGATACAGTGAAAAGAGCATACAGGAATGTGTGGATAGAGGTAACACAAACAGGACAAAATTAACAAATGAATTCTCCCTGTACTGCAGTGAAAACATGTCTCCACGTCAGTGCAATGCTTTTTGTTTAAATATTCCAGTTAGGTTTAATGGAAACCATCATAGAGTCCATCTGTGAACAGGGATCAGATATTCATGGCTGCTCTTCAAGTTTCCTATGATTTAGCCTCACATTTTCCTGTGGTTTATATTATTGTGGTATATTTATATAGGCCTCTTCACCATTTACGAAATGAAATGTTGATATTTAACTTTGCCACTTTCCCCCAAAAACCCCTTACAGGTTCTCGTAAATGAATGAAAATAATCCAATGAGAGTGTTAGTATAACCAGAGAAGCCAGATATAATCTAGGCAGCATCTTGCAGGAAAAACACGTTTTCTTCAGATATGGAAAAACTAAAAAAAAATCAGTTTAAAAAAACAAAATCAACTGTACGCCTTTAACCCTTTCTTTATTCTCGTAGAAGTTTTGTTGTGCGAGAGATGCCCTTTGGTCTACATGCCAGCAGTGTCGATCAAGCTCATTTTCAGCTAAGTAAACACTGAGCTTTGTGATACTCCCCTGAGTGCAATAAAATAGACTAGAGAAGTGCCAGGCTTCAGGTCAGACTGAATTTAAAAAGCTCAGTTCAAGTTGGAATGGCTGTGGCCTGGGCTATCATTCATTATTTGATCCCAGAAAAGGGAGTTAGTTAATTGTCCATAGCCCTGTATAATAGCACAGTGCAGGATACCAAGCATAATTATGTTTACAGTATGAGATTAGCAATATACAAAATCACACAAACAGTAATCGGTACGTATTTTACAAACTTCTGTATCTGGTTTGTTGCATCCAAAAGGGAGCACTGTGTTAAACGTCTTTTGCGCACTCATTTCCCTGTGATTGTGTAGCCCCGCTGTACTGCAGAGAGATCAACAAAGTTACAGTGCTGGCATCACGTGAAATGATAATGCATTAATTAAGATCAGATTTCGACAGCTTAACACTTGAGGAATCTCATCTTATAGAAATGGTGTGTGTTTCTGAAATCTTGTTGATGGGGAAAAAAAAAGTGTTCATCTTTAGTATGAGAGTATGCATTATATAATTAGATTTCTATTTGGGATTTTTGTGTGCATTGGGGCTGGTGGGGTGGGGCATCTGCATTAATATGTGACAATATGCTTTAATAAACTACTGTTACCTGGGGTAGGACATTACCTTGGGATGATGGCTTTGTTCTTCTCATGGGATGCTCCACTAGTCCTGGAGGTGGTCTATGCTCCTGACTTACGTAGAAGTATAACATTTTGAAGCCAGACTTAAACTAATGGCAGAAAATATTCTGTTTTGAAAGCTGAACCTTTCTTATATATTTTCTGGAAGTCCATGATAGGAGGTGATACTGGGTCATGCTAGTGCAACCTCTGGGAGACAAAGTCCAAGACTACATGACTGTGTCTTTTTCAGACTAACCCCCAACGAATAGTAGACCATCCAAGATATAAATGAATTCATGCGGGCATCAAAGTGGAAACAGCCTCAAGTTTCATTTCCTGATCTTGGGAAGGAGTATCTGCCAAAGGTGCCTGCATAGCAGCTGACTCTGGTCCTCCTCTTACAGCAGGCCCGAGCCGCGGCTAAAGAAAAGCGGGATTAATAATTCACACCGATCAACGCAACCACAAAAGAAAAGATAAAACTTTTGGCAGCGCTGCTGGAACTGCAGCCTGATTGTATTTCCCACTAAATAGCTTTGCATTGACCATATGGACATCATAATTACCAGTGGGTGAATCAGCAGCCCCTTGATCTCCAGCCCAAAATCACACGGTAATTAGTTTTGTAGTGATATGGCTCTTCCTTTTTTTAATTTGCCATTCTGTTATTGTTTTTTGTTTTTCTTTGGAACCAGAGGTGTCCCAAAATCTATGAAAGAAAAAATATGAGAACAAATTCACTCTTAATATCACCTCATCATAAGTAGTGAAGAATCAATTTGCTGTGTAACCTCTGTTTTATTTATTTCCTCCATGCTGACTGTTTGCTGATGTAGGAACACTTTGTGGTTATTAAAATCAGGCTCCAAATGATGGAATGTCTGTATGTAGTGTTGATCAAATAACTCTAAATGTACTGGAAAGTGAACAGTGTATTAAAATGTTCTATGTATTTGATGCTCAAGGAATAGTGTTTCTGTTTTACTCCCAATATGTCAGAGGCTGGTTATAGGCAATATCTGGTTAGATATGATTGTTTAATTTTAAGGAACTATGAATGGTCAGTTGCTGGTTTTCTAGCCTATCCTTTACTCTAAACAGTCCTTACAAAACACTGAACGGCCCGAGGAAGTACACAGCACGCTCGGCTAAATAATATCATTGCAAGAATGTGTCCCATCACTTTTTCTCTGTAATACAGACCTTACCAAGATTAATTTTTCTACTTTATTTTAGAGGGCAATTTATATTTATTTATAAACTGTACACACTTTTGTCAATTTGACATTTCAAATGCATTAAAATAACATTAGGCCTACTTTTGTTCAAGACAAAAATCTCTGAGCATTCCTTTTTCACTGTGAAATCTTGTGAGCAATGTTTTTAAAAATCAATACAAATTGTGTATGACTACAATATTTGAAGACTTTGGATTTAGGTAGCATGGTGTAGTGGTAGTAATAAAACTTTCATTAAATGTAATTTGTTTTAGAAGTATTTTAGATTGACCTATATTATACTTAGGGCTTTGACCCACCCATGATTTGCAATTTACAAAATTTTAGTCTAGGGTACAGATTGATACTTTGTGGGTCAAAGTTGGTCTAGCCCTTAGTCTGTTAAGAACTTCTGCAATATATATGATATCCTAGAGTGTATTTGGTAACTTCGTAAAATCTAAATCAACTGGGATGAGGAAAGAAAGAAAAGGAAAAAAAAGCATTGTATTTTTTTTAGATGATTACTAGAGCCAGACAAAAGATATACAACACCACCAAGCAAACATAAAAAAATGATTTGTTTTTTGATGGTTTCAAACTTTTTTCATGCACTTAAACACAGTTTATTATCAAGCAAGTTAAAGACCTCGGACATTGGGAAAGAACAGTACTTGGATTTTTTAAAGGGAATCACAGAATGTATAACAGAATAAGAGATACATAATATAAATGAAATTCACTGTTCTTTGTTTCCTCTCTAGGATTTATGATGTAGGACCACACATTTTATGTCTCCATGTTAAAAGGTCAGAAATGTTCTGTTACGCTAACCCTTTACAGCAGCTTAAGAGTGTCTCGGGGACAAATCAAAAGACGCAAAGAAACATATTCAGATTATTCCTTGTAAAAATTAATATTTTCAAAAGGTGGGTGGGTTTCATTCTATTAACCTCCGAACAGTGTTAAAGGATCTGTTTATGGAGAGGAAATGACAAGAAGTCAAGTTGACAGGCCCGGAGTGAGACAGTTAAATGCCCCTCGCTGCTCCGGATAATTAATAAATAAAGTACCAGGGGAGCCCTGCCATGCCTTCCTGTATGACAGGGCTGTCTCCAGTGCGCTAAAGCATTAAATGACCAATTTCTGTCAGACTAACTTCCACTGCGCTCTCTCTCCCTCTCTTCCAAAGTGAGCTACTTTGCGCTCTTTGCACTGAGTTTTTCAGCGACTGATGGCTCTAGTTCATTTCTGCTGAATTAATTGGTCCCTGAATGAATTCTGTTGACAGGGCAATTCATCATGTGTTTGGCCTGACAGTGACTGGGTGTTGTGAGGGGGGTAGAGGGAGTGGGGGGGTGGGGGGTTAGGCAGGAGGATGGGGGTTGGTGAGTCTGCCTTTTATTTTTTCTGGCTTTTTTTTTTTTTCCAGTTTAGGCCCTCAACAGGAAGGATGAGTCTCTGTCAAACTTGAAAGGCATTTATTCTGAATTTCCAGGGTTCCCTGGGTTGCAAACAAACAACGCGCACTGACAGATTGGGATGATTAGACATGGCTTTGTCTGCTTTAAAAGATCGCTACTCGATTGGGCAGTCAGGTCAGCTCTTCCCCTTTTAGACACCGGGACTTCCACTCCTTTTATGCAGTGCGTGACATAATCACATAGTGAGGCGTATTACATTAGTGTTTAATTGCATCATGTGTCACACAATAGCCATTAGAAGTAATTATTTACTGGCCGAACGAAAATTTGTTTTGGCTGAGGATGGAGGCAGCTTGAGTTGGCTGTGATGAGCCATCCAATCAGATGTTTTGGCTGGGTTCGGTAGTCACCTGTGATAATATAACTAATAACTGGTCATTTGTTCCATTTGGGAACTTGCTGCTGTCTTGACTAGGGAATCTACATGTAGAAGCCTCTTTCATTCATGCACAGCCGTTATTATGTTCAATCAATCAATGTTCAGTCATTAGGAACCTCCTCCAAACTTCTGTAAATGTCTCCTGGATCGCCTCACACAGCAAGAGTCAAAAATCACCTAATAATTACTGTTCAGTCATCATAACAAACAGCCCTGCCCTGACATGATTTATAAAAACAGGGAAAAAAGCAAAATGACTAGATAGTCTAGATTAGGCATTGCCATATCCAATTAGATACAGCACATAAAGCAGCAGACATAGTTCCCATATCTTAATGTGTAAAGGAAAGGCTATTATTTTCCGATAGACAGAAAATAATCAGCCGTGTCATAAATGTTAATACAGAGTTTTTATAAAGTTAAGTAATATAATTGATAAAGAATTATTATATAAAATAGGCTTTTATGATATGATATACTATGATGAACACACACACAAACAAAAGTTATGAATGATAATGACAAATCAGCTAACCTTTGAAATCTTATGAATTCACCAAGAGCTCTGGTATACAGGATTTTCTTAAATTATTATTATTAGTATTTTTTTTAGATTAGGAGAATTCCCAGTAGTTATAGTATTGATGTGTAAAAAATAAATTGAGGACTGCAGTTTCAAGGCACTTTCTGTATTGGAGCATTTGTGAAAACCATAAACTATAATACAAGGCAGATTGACATGATTATGTTTTCCATCTTTTCTAATAATAATATTTTAAAATTGTGTTTTTAAAGTTCTTGATTCAATTCAACTGTCATAGAACTAGCAGTTGTTTTCATTAGCCTCTCATATACAACTTATCAGTGGTTGCTAATTCAAGATCATTCAATACTAATCACTTCATGTTTGTTAGTGGTCATTAAATGATTAGATGTTTTAAATAGCTCAAAATGGCTTCACATTTCATTTGTGGTGACAGCTATTCAGTGATATGTTAAAATGTATAATTATAATAAAATATATTAAAGGTTAGCATTTCAGATTTCTATACCAATTATTATTCCTGGTTTAACTGAAACAAGTTACATGACTTGGACACCAGTTACTACATAGTCAGAATCATTATTTTATAAAAACAACAACTTGAAAATAAGTTGTAAGACATGCATGCATATGGCTATATCACATTGTTTAATTATATAGGCCTATGTTAAATACTAAAACAATTAGGAGCCCTACATTTTATGTTTTGAAAGTAGGTGTGTAAATTCCGGTATTTGAATTGTATGGAAATAAATAAGGATTTTAATTTTTTTTAAGTTAAAGATATTATTATAAATTTTTAAAACAAATATTTAAACCATAAATGGGAGTCCTCATAATTTTGTATATTGCATGTTCCCACTGAGATGTAATTGGAGACATAGGCTACATTTCATACCAATTTCAAATTTAGTTTTTGTTTAAATAAAATATGAAAATCACATACTGTTCTAACGAAAATAAAATTAAGATAAATGTCACAGAAGCTGAACCACAGTATAATCAAAAATTCCACCTCCAGTATTTGATTTTACAAACAAATATGAATTGCTTAAACTCCAGGTAATTTTGAAGTTGTCATGGTTTTTTAAATGAAAGAATCAAGAAAGAATGAAGCCCTTTATATGATACACTGTCAGAGAACCAAAATTAAAAATTGGAAGACATGCAGGGGTGAACAAAAGATAATAACATCAAATAATGTAAGTTAGAAGTACCAACTAGTTCTGTGTTGGGTATAAAGGTGGTATGAAGTAATTTGGCGTTATAATAGTTTCAAATGTCTTAGATAATTTCTTTACTTGATTATCAGTTAGATTTAAATTTTCATTTTTTTTTTTAAAGCTGTTCAGTACCTCATGTTTAAGACCCGTTAATCCAACAATTCATTTTCACATTTCTACCTTGATATGTTGTTGTATTAAAATCTAACTTGTAAATAATTCATGCTTGACGTACAGTATACTTATATACATATTATTGTGCAATTTCTTCCATTATATTTTTATCGGAAAATATCATATTTTTGAGACATAATTTATAATGGCTTTTTCTTCATTCCATTTTCTTAATTATATTTTCCTGAATGCTTTTGAAAACCTAGCATACAAGCTGTAATGAAGAGAACTTAACCAAATGAAAGTTCTCAGATTTTATAATTAAAACTCCAACGAATGAAGTATTGTTGACTGACAGGATAGAAATGCCCTTTCCTCTTCAGACCATCAAAAATGACAATTTGATGATGGTGAGCAGATCTACACTTGACAAGATTTTATCCTGACAGTTTGCTTTGCCGGCCTGTACCTCTCAAACATTTGTATGTGTTATTTTTTCTTTCTTTTCTTTTTATATCATTACCACAGAAGAAGTTGTGTTCAGTGCAGTTCTTTGTTTTGTATGAGATATTTCCCCTTTTAATGATTCAAACTCTGTACAATGTAAATTACAGTTCCTATCACTAAGCTTAATTTAAAAACTTAAACCTTAAAATGATGGCCTCTTCCATTTTTTTTATTTTATTTCTGTTATATTTATCTATGGTTACTCAACAAGATATGACATCTCATTTATACTCAGAGACTGGTGGCAAAGCTGTTCATTAAATGTAAAAATGCATAAAAATCAAACATGTGTCGTTAAACACAATAAACTGTACTAATGCTTGCTGAAGGATCTTGTAAATGATCCCTCAAAAGATGTAAAATAGAAAGATTCCATTTATCTCGCAGTAAACCAGTGTAACTTATTAACCTTTTGTCATCTTTTTTTTAAACAATGCTAAGATGTGGTATATTAATTATGACCAATTTTGACAAGCTGTAACCAGTGACACATGACAGGAAAAATAGCGAGTAATTATTGTTCCAACTAAAAGATACAAGAGAGGGACTGACAGAAAACATCCACAATTCCTAAGGGCCGCTGGATTTGCTTCAGGAATTGGGATGTGAGGAGAAACAGATTGGTGTGGAGCACAGAATCCTAATGCCCACCTATTTTGGTCTTCAGGGTCTTGTGGTTTCAAGTAGTGGTTGGCTCTCATGACTTTGTTGCTTTCCACTTGTCTATGACTTCTGTATTGATTTAGTGTATTGTACTTCTATGCACGTAAGTATTTATTAATTCTTTAAATTCAAACCATTGATGAGTCCTATATAATGACCAGTACACTTTAAATATTAATAATGAAAGGCTTCTTATGTAAACACTGTTTGAAACATCTACATTTGGTGCAATTCTTTCAATTGTAAAAGCTACACCAAGTACATTTGTTAGACAGAATCTATTTTGTATAAAACACTGTTGCATTATTTTGGGTGCAGTCTTTGAGGTAGACAGTGGATTACATGTAGCTCAGGTTGGTAGATGCCAACCCCCTGAGGTGATCAGAAACAGTTCTCACATTGTCAACCCTGTTTACAAGGAAACTGACAAAACACAATTACAAAATAGAACTGCTTTTGAATGGTGGTGTTGGTTAGTAGAGTTGAATACTGGGTGTAAAGGGACTGTGGGGAAAACAAAAGAACTGAGGAGCTCCTAACGCCATGATTTTCAATTAAATGCTCAACGATAATCCAGAATAAAAGATCCCTTTAAAAGATAAGGCTCATGCAAGTTAAACTACAATGACCTGGTAACTGATACCCGATGTATAAATAATAACCACAAAATGAAGCATGCAGTAAAGTGAACTAAAAGGCAAGAAGCTCTTAAAATGAGTCCTGTGGGACCATTCACATCATGGTGTATAAAACATAATATGTTCTCACTGGATTGTGCATCATTTCCCAGAGAGCCTGAAATGACCGTTTTTTAATGTTTTCTGTTCGCCTCTATCATCATTTGCCATCATGTTCATGAAAAATACTAATCAGTTCCAGTTAGAAGTTGTTTTTCAGTACTTGAAGCTCCCAGTCTGTTCTGTTAAAGCAGTTAGCCTTTTTTTCTGTGTAAGTATCTTACTACATTTGTCAGTATGTATACCTTAATATTACACATTTTGGACATTAAAATAATATCCCTAATTCGTCTAGAAAAACACCCTGTAATTTGTTCTAATCATCTTTATAATCATTGTAAGTGTGTTTGGGTGTCTGTATATTGGATAGACTTCATAAGACCTAAACTATTCATTCGCAGAGCATATTCACTCATTTTCTATAAACTTAATTCAGCAGATATCATGTTACATTTTGGGGGAGTAAAAGTATAACTTCGTTGTAATTTAAAAAAGGTATTTCTATTGCCTAAGCTGCCAAACCAAAGCCTCTGTGTTTTTCGTACGGCACCATCCGCAAAACGAAATCATAGCAAGAACGCCGGAACAGAAGGCATACAATAACAAGGAACCTCAAAGTATTCATTACGACGGTCTCAAGAGAAAAGTGTTGCATGTTACATATCAGTTGATTAAGCATGACCCCCCCCACTTCAATTCTGCAGTTCTTTCATTTGTAAAGTTGTGATATATACTGAATTGATTTGTGGGTCAGGTCACCAAAAAGTAATCTTTTAAGATGTAATATAGAGATGTATTTAATACTATACAATCAGTACTATCAGACAGCATGCAACATTTATCCAAAGTGTACATAAGTGTGACTACAATCATGAGTTTTTGTGTGTGGGTGGGGTGGGGGGGGATACAAATTTAAAGTAATTTGGATCAAGGAAAGTGCTCTAATGTGGGATGGGCAGTGGCAAGGATCTTTGCATCTTTAATATGCATCTTTGTTTCAGGTTTCAGTAAGCTTTATGATAAATACACTTAAGAGTTAAAAGCTCTGTAAGTACATTGCTCACACACACAATATATCAGTTGCTGATTCATAGTGGGAATTCATGTTTAGAGCCCAGAAAGCTGGCCAAGTGGTTGTATAGGTAAATTAAATAAAATTACCATCCACCCCGAAGAACGTAGTTGAAAATAAACATCATTAAAACTCTAACTGGTAGATTAATAGTCACACTATAAATAATTTAAATGTTATCATGCAGTAGCAGAGGCTTAACCAGTATCTTGAATATCTATTCATAACATAATTAATTCTGAATAAAATACATGATTAGGTTGCAGACAAACAATAAATGATATTAGAAACATGCAGCACAGTGCTCTGGTGATGGATTTTAATCCTAATATTTCCAGCTTCTGCTTTCATAACGTTTTGCAATGTTAGGCTCTAAAAATGTTTACACAGGGCTTTATATTTTAATGGAAATAGACTACTGTGCTTATAAAGGACAATTCTTACTATCTTTGCACTGGCCAGAAAAATATCTATGAAAATTGATAACCTGTTCTTAAAATCGTTTGTAAAAGCTGGGAAAGCTTGTTGCTGCCGAATTTCCGATGTTTTTAATTTCTCTCCTGAGTCTTTTCTACTGTAATTTAGGGAACGGATGTGGATTACAGTAAAACTAACACTCAAACGTAGCTACTTTTGGGGTATTTACTAAGCAAAATAAACAAGCAGACACAATGAATTGCAAGTTTTCTTTCAAACCCTTTCTGGAAGCTCAGTGCTCCATGAATGGGGCCCCTCCGAGTGTTTGAGGAGCACAGAGAATGACAGGTGCATTTTGTAATGCCTTGCTGATGAGAACCAATCAGCTGATTCCATTCTGGTGCGTGTTTTTTTTTCTTTTTCTTTTTTTTTTGTTGTCATCTGGCATGCTCAAGTAAAGATGAGCTTGATTGACAGATGCATCCAGGTTCACAGTTTATTGGTTTCTGCAAAAGAGCCAGATATGCCAATTTAGACAGGGGAGTGACAAAAAAAGTTTCCATCTAAATGGAATAATTTTACTACTGGGAATTCTCGGCTGGGGGAAGAACGAAGGCAAGTGTTTTTTATATTTTAACAAGGGCTGAATGACAAACATATACGACAGTTAGAGGCTGACAGAACATCAGCTTTTGATGCTTCACAGGGGAGCTATGAAATAAACAATAGGCAGAGAAATTGAATTACAACTGAATAAGAGCGTCTGCTTTGGAAGGAGTGGGATTGGAGCAGCCAGTGGTGTGATACAGAAGGAATAAGTCAGCTTTTAAACCATATGCATTATTAAACTTCTCAGCCTCTGGCGCTGCATCTTTCCATTCTCCAACAGGCAGACTGTCTTTTGGCACTATGGATGAGTTTGTGTGCAGGCTTTTTGAGTTTTGTAATTTTGAAAATCTTCCCCCCTCCCCTTGGCAGTCCTAAATTTACCCCTAATTGAAACTTCATTTTCAGAACAACACACATTTTCAACTATCAGGCGTTTTTAATTAGGATCTCCACAAATGCATTGATTTGAAAGATCATGTTTACAGCTCTGACAGAAACTGATTGATCTTGTCATCAGGATTGTCTTTTTCACTCACACTTACCCAGTCACTGTGCAAAGCCTTTAAGAGATCCGATAGCAAAACAGATTTCAGGACAGATGCCTATCAAGCATTTTGTGCATTAATACAAACACAAACATGATTTTTCTTAGGGGAAAAACGTGAATGATTGCTATACTAGTTATCTTTTTCTTTTTCAGAAATTAAACTCGTTACTGACCTTTCAATAACGAATAATCACCAAGTGGTTCTGTGGTTACCCAGTTTGATTTGTTGGCTCCTGTCTTTGAAGTTGTGGCTGCTGCGGAGGATGTGCAAATCAGCTGGTGTCAACATTGACAAGAGCAGTCAAACCGTTTTAGCCAATCAAGAGCATTAATGTATTTCCAAAAGGTGCTTCATCAATCTCGTCAGAAGCCGGGACAAGTGATCTGCAGCCAATCAACACATGTGAAAACAGTTGATGGCAGCAGCTCATATTTTGATTAAGAGATTGAAAATGTAAAAGTGTGTGAAGCATTGACCTAATGCCTTTCTCATAACTTAAGGGAGATGGACATTATATTTCAGGATATAGTTGGCCTATTTCTGATCCTTGGATAATATGGTTTTGGAACAAAAGGCTTTGTCACTTGTTTGGAGCTGGAACCCATTAAAATGTTTGCAAATGTGTGTATTTCCACAGACATTAAACTATTGCTAAATTATCTATTTCACAATTTTTCCAGACAATCTGTTAAAGGTCACAGGTTTTTTAATAATAAAATTTGTATTCGCATTTGTATTCTTTAGCTAAATAGTAGTTAATTTACAAAGTTTTAATTGTATTATTTCACCAAGTGCCATCAAGTAAAGTATCCAGAAATATGATAGGTTATCGAATTAATTGTGTGTATGTATATTTTCAGAATGATTTAAATTAAGTGTGGAAGAAAAGGACTTTAACAAGTTTGAAAGGAAATTACCATTTTAAATCCATAGTGTCTGAAAAAAAACTATGTGTACTGTATTTTTGTAACTAGTTAATGCATAAGGTTATAAAAAAAAAACATTTTAAAGTAATTACTAAAATCACTGATATATGACTTGGCTAGTTTGAAAGAAATCTATGAATAAACGTAGGCCTGTTTAACAGCAGATTCATTACTGTGAGAATATCACAGAATATATTAGTCACACTTTTTCACATGGACAGAATTTAGATCTATGGATCAGCTTAGGGTAGCTGGGGTAGCCAGTGGGATTTTGCTTACAGGTATCAGAAAATAAAATGTTACACCTGTCTTGACTCATTGAAACTGTATCATCTGTGAACAATTCAACACCAACATTGACAAATGTGTGCCAAATCATGTGTTTGACCTCCTGGCATAGAACATGTTTGCATGTACCAAACATTTGGGCAGTGGACTTTCTTGGAACACACCGACTGTAAAAATAATAATATTGACTGCTTTTCTAATAAGGGGGATACTGTGCTATGAAGAGGATTGCATAAATTATTACCATTAAATTAAGCTCTAATTGCATACAGCCACATTACATAACAGAATATTTTTGCTTTACGAAGCACAGAGAGCTTCAGTATTTTGTTTGCTCAGTGACTGAAATAATGAAGGACACACTTGCCATCCTACAGACTCTAGTTCAGTTCACTCGTATATCATACAGAACTTGAAACTGACCATCTAAAAAAAAGTTTCTGTAATACATTTGAGTTTAGCTTACATAACACAGTCAACCTCAGTGCACCTGTACACTACCTGCACGTTCTGATTCCCGGTTAATATAAACATAAACATCTGAAAAAGTATGTTTTCAAATGTGTTTTCCTCTGTGAAGACAGATCAATATAAAAAAAAAATATATATATATGTGTAGTAATTAAAATTGACATTTTACAAAATGTTAGAGGGAATGTAATTTTAACCTGAAATAATATTGTGACAAATGTGTTCATTTGAGATATGTTCATAAATATATTACATTGCATATAAATTCAGCTGAATTAAATGTTTCTTCATTTTTCTTAAAAATATACAACTAATGCTGGAGAATGTCCAGCATTTGTGAGGTCAGGTGTATATTTTCTTTTATTTGTAAAATAATGTTTATTTTGTGGGAAATCATTGAGCAGTATTAGAATTTTGTTAAAAACATGTAATTTTTCTTTTCACTAAAATAATATATGGGATCTAATTTAAATGTTTGATTCCAGGGAAATGCAGACAGACTTGTTTTTGAGTCTGTTTTAGTTGAATTTTATTTAACATTATGTATTATAAAAATATTATAGCTGCGTTGCATAAATTTAAGGAGCATGCATTTTGTTATACTTTTTTTCTGTATTAATATATTCTTATTTCAGTATAATAACCATTTGATTCAAGTCTGTATGATGTGTGTGTGTGTAGATATATACAGCTCTGGAAAAAATTTAGACCACTCCAAGTTCAGAAATCAGTGTTAAATGGTCTCTTATTTTTTTCCAGAGCTGTATGTGTGTGTGTCTGTGTGTGTGTGTATATATATATACACACACACACACACACACACACACACACACACACACAATCCAGAAATATACAGTTTGCTTGTATTTAACATACACACATAATGTTCTTTCAACAGACTAATATGGACATTTTTACATATTGGATGTGGGAGGCAGGCAATACAAAGGGCTACCAGTGAGCTTTCGATAAAAATTTACAGGCATCCTTAGGATCCTGTGAAGTGAAAGTTGATTTGAACCCAAGAGGTTAATAATAAGTTACATGGAGCCATGATTCTGAGTTGACATACAAAAATTTATTTGTCATGTGCACAAAAAAAATCTGAACAGAACTGGAACAATGATTGAAGCCATGTGGCTTTAGTTATAGACCATCAAAAATCCTTGTTAGATCTGTGACACGTCCCTTGTATCATCTTTACAACTGGAGGAGACCCGTTCCCTCTTTTAGCGGCTGTGCAGTCTTATTTTTTGTGCCTCAGTTTTTCTTTTTAAGGTGGCACAATAGCAGTACCTAACCATAGCGTCAGAGTTCAATAAGAAATATAGCAGTTTATAGTCAAATTCCAAGTGCAATATGATTGTGAAACATTTCTTCTTTCGGAGGAAGGGGCTGCAATCCTTGGTAGCACAGTCTGTCATTTATTGTTTTTCTCTTTGCCATAAGTTTGCGGGGTTATAGGGTCACCTGATTCGCATATAATGTTCACCCAAATAAATACATGAGAAGAGTTTTCAATGCAGGCTTTGTCCAGGATGTTACTCCTTTGTACGCTTTTTATTTTATCCCATTGGGTGTGCGTGTATGAAAAGGCATGCAGACTTGACCACAATGAAATAGGTTGGATGATGTTGTCACTATAACATCTAATGGTCACAAAAATAAGTTGCTTCTACTGAGAGCAATCAAGGAAACGCTGGGCTTTCTCGTCACTTCAGCTTTAACATAGTTACACTTCACAATGAATGTGGAATGGAGGTCACGATTAGACAATAGTTGTGACAAGTTGTGACAGTCGTCAGACTCGGAGAATGTTTTTTTTCTTTTTTCTCTTCATTCTAGCAAGCATATCCGAAAGGTCATTTTTAATTTGAGGGTTGTATTTAACTTGGTCCAGTAATAGAGCCCAGCAACAGAGGAAGTAAAAGAAAACCATTTTCTTAATTTGCATAGTGATTTTAAAACATTGTGAAAACAAAGAGAAATAAACAGAACCAAACTTACAGGTGATGACTACCACTTCTTGAAACCTTTGAGCTGTAGCTCGTGACAATTCCAAGTTCATGCTGTGCTTTATTGTCTTTCTGCAGAGCACAACTAGACTTCAGACACAAATGTGATGTAGTTTTTTTTTTTTTTTTCTTTTTTTATATATCTACAAATGGGACCAGTAAATTTGTACGATACTGCAATGGTCAAGACGTAGGTGATCTTATATACAGAGAAGAATTGTCTTCACATTATACACAAATCATTCTACAAAGCAGCAATTTGTTGCAAATAACATAACATTAAATAATTGCTAGAATTCACCTTTTTGTATACAGAGTTTAATATGCATAATGACGATCTTTTTCTCTGCATAATATTACCACATCAATTTTCAGTGTTGACTAGTTGGTTTTTACTATAATACTGCTTTTACAATGCATACACATACTGTAAATAAAATACTAACAAGAACTAAGTCTTTGGCAAATGTGGTAAAAAGTACATTCACTTTACATTTTTAGGAGCAGTATGAGTGAAAAAAATCCTCACTGAAATTATTTTAATTTGTTTATTCCTTCTTGACTGCGTAACCTACTCTTTCAAAGAGAGGTATAGCTGAACTAACAACAATCGTTTAGGTTTCTTACAGCTATTCTCTGAAGTAGAGAACTGATGTAAAGGACTGTTTTTCTATTAGAAAATATAGTTTGTAAGGCATTAGCTGAAGTCGCACAGTTTAAGACGTAAGTCCTGCTTTTTTCAGTTCATGTTGATATATCTTCACTGACTTTTGTCAGGTTAAACGATATCCAGTTCTATCAGTTCGAAAGGAATGTACTTACAGTTCTTTTTGCAGTAAAACTCAAATTTTATGCAATAAAAATAGACTAATGATGCCCTTGTCTGTGTTTTGCAAGTGATAGGAGAAACCTATGCTTGCTGTTTGTAGATAGAGATATTTAATTTAATTCAGTATTGATATGGCTTGAAGCCTGAGGCCTAACTGACTCCATGTGAAGCAAGTAATGCAATAATAATGTCTTCCACAACTGCCTGTGTCTTAATCAGCAGCCGTTCAGGATGTGACTCATTATTGTTCAGCTTTCTGATCTGGACCTTGTCACAAAAAACATTTAATTGTTTACCATTATAAGTGCAAATAGTTACAACAAACCTTAAAAGGGACATTTTGTCCTCCATTTATACTAAAAAGTAGAAATTTAGACTAAGGCTTGGAAGCTACTGCATATGGCAGGTGTAACAGAAGCTTCAAGAGAGGCCTAAAAAAATATTTGTTATGTGTATGTATGTTTATATTAACTGTAACGACAACAGCATGATTCTGTGAATTTAACCACTGCAATGGCATGGGTTAGCAAATTTGTAAACTTGTATTCAGAGCTTGTTTAAGTGCCAGCTCTGACCAATTGGTATAATTAAGCTTCACACACTTTTATTCTCTAATAAATGGTTGTCCATACTGCCCCGCTGCAGAAAAAGGTAGTTACCGCAAGTGAACTCTGAGTGTTCAAATCCTATAGTGTCAGACCTTCAGATAATAGTGCAAAAACAAGAACAAACAAAGATCAGATATTGCATGGACTTGGATCATTTGCTCTGTCTTTAAAATACAAAAACAAAATGAAACAAATAAAAAATAAACAAAATGATCCTGAATGTTCATACAGACCTTCATAATAACAACAACAATCATAAAAATAATAGAAAAAACTTAATTTAAGAATATATTTACTAATTTAAATTCTGGTTGGTAGAAGACCACGATGTGTCATGGCTTCCTTTATTTTATTTTTTATATTTTTAGTTTTTACATCTGATTGTGTATCACAGGAAGTATGTCCGCGTAATCTTCTCATGGCATCATCAAGAAGGAATATATTTATTTTTATATGCTGTATATGTGTCTTGTATATCGTTTTTTGAATCCATTGACAAAGGGAGTGAAACACCATGCTGCAGCCCGCACCGATTCAGTCGTCTTCACTGCAGACGGCCTCGTACTGTCCTCTCAGTATCAACACACACACCAAGTGGAAGTGTTAGTTGTGCCACGCATCCAGGAAAACCCAATGCAGATTGGCTACTTCGGAGTAAACTACTGCTTTGAAGTCCAGATCCTTTTGGAGATTTAGAGGTGAGATCAGACAAGTAAAGGAATGTATTGATCCATGAAGAAAAAATAAACAAACAAAAAAGTAAAAAACAAAAACAAAAAAACTTCATTTTTTACTTTGCCTTCGTAGCACGCCATGTTTTTCTTCTTTTTTATTTTTATAATATATTTATTTATATATATATATACTCTCTCAAAGTTTCTTGAAATTTTACAGTCTTGCTGATTGAAGCGTAGGACTTGATGTTTAAAGTTTGAAGGGCCGAATAGTGTATGTGTGTGGAGTTGTTGGGTGTCCCTATTAGTCCGTCCTTCATACGTTAAGCAAGAGACAGTAGGATGTTTTGGAGCCGTCTTCCATCCCTTTGCCTTAAAGCCCGATCAGACTGGAACAATATGGAGGCCGTACCCATGGTCCTGCAGTTTGATTTGGTTTCCGTTGTAACTAGTGGCGGTCATAGGCAGTGGCAGCAGTGGGAGGTGCGGAGCCCCTAGATGCGGCACTATAATAATAAGGGGAACCTGAAAGTTAACACAGGAAAAGAATGTACCGGTTGAAAAGACAAAAAGCACAACATAAAAAGATCTGATTCACGTACATTTAGTTTAGATTATATTAAAAATAACATTGTTATATGAATAACTTAAGAGGGATTCTGTCCCTGTAGATTATGATTATGATTATTATAATTGGTGGCAGGATTTTCCTTGAGCAAAATAAAAACAGTCAAATACAAAGACATGCAAGTAATGATCTAGTAATTTATTTGCTTTGATGGACAACTTTGAACATTAATGAGTGTATGCCTTCTGCAGGACCACCATTTCCATTCAGGTAGTCTTTTTCATACTGATTGATTAGCTCTATGAGTTTATTGGCAAAACATTAAAAACTAGCTTGCAGGGAGCTTTCGTTTGATTAGATTTTTCCACTATCAAAATCGATTCTTAAAAAGGCACAACATGTAAAACATGAATGCCACGCTACTTATTGTCAATTCATGTTCTAATTATACAGTATTTACTCTGTAGTTATGCATAATTGCTTTTCAATACATGTTGAGTTGCAAAATAATTTACTCTCCTTTTTGTCTGATAAACTTACAAATTAATTAGTAAAATTATTAATAATGAAGCAAATTAGATGTACACACATACAAATATATATATATATATATATATTCACACACACGCATACACACACACACACACACACATACATATATATATATATATATATATATATATATATATATATATGTATGTATGTGTGTGTGTGTGTGTGTGTGTGTGTAAAAATAATACTCACTTAATAATGCTGGGTTGCTGAATCGCCAGGCTTCATTGTAGGTTGTGTACTGTGGATGGGTGTAGGGGTTCCCTGAAAACTCGCTCCCTAAGAAATCACAAAACAAAATGTATACATTACATTGGGCACACATGTATGTCTTGTCCATACTAACAAATATTGACCTAACTGTGTAAATGTAAGCTTTTCCCCACACTCTGAAAATCACCATCCTTGGTTTGATTATACATTTTTATTTAACTATCTATTTAACTATTTTGTATATAGTATGCATTTGAAATTCAAAGGGGAAAAATGTAAGAGCTTTATAAAGATATTTCTTATACTTCCTCCTGTAGAGGAACTTCAGATAAATGTATTACTCACTGGATCCTTTTAGTAGTGTTAAAGATTTCTCTGTTTTCTTGGATATGAGTTTAGAGTGGTCTTTTTGGCCCAGGCAATCTATTTGTTGAAGCAGCCATATAAACTCCTGGGGCCTTGGTAAGAAAAAGGCTGTTGTATAGATTTTTTTTTCTCTTTCTCCTGCCTTTTTTGTGTACTGCAGATTCCAGTTTCAGGAAGTAACTCAGACCATGTCAGTGAGCAATGCTGTTGGTCCAACACGTTTCTTTCTTTTATGAGACAATAAAGGCAAGATTTTATATGAAGCTGGTGAAGAATGGCTTTTGGTTTAACAGTGTTTGGGGCCTGTCACTAAATCTTAGTCGGTCTGGGCCCGATGAATGGGAAAGCGCACAAAACGTATAGCCTTAGGATTAAGAGGATTTCTGAGCTTCATGTTACTGTGTGTGACTGATGAAAATGAATGTTTGATAAAAACATATTTGATGTACTTCCAAAGATATGTTTGCCAAAAGAATGAATTCTGTCACAGAATTAAATTACCAAAACAAGTATAACTGTATGGCTGTGCAAAGGAAAAATCTATTTGGACCTTGAGATTAATAGTGAAATATGAAAGCAGGTTTGTTTTTTTTACTTTTAAATATAATTTCTGATCAAATAGTTTTCTATCCCGTTTACATCTCAGTTTTACAGAGTATACTGAAGCCTTAAACTTACTTACGCAGCCTACATTTGTTGTAGTGGGTAGTTTTAGTCTTAGTTTTTTTAAGGAAACAAAAATAATGTAATTGCGTTATTCAGTGTCAGTAGTTTGCCTGCACTACTGTGTACTCTAATGTATTTCAGCGTAGGTTAATTTGTACAAGAAAAATGTTGGTGCCCTTTTTGGTTTGAGAGAGGGCATGAGCACAGTGCCAGAATGTGTCCTTGTGGCTGGCAGTGAAACTCTAGCCAGGTCCCTTGGAGAGATAGTGATTTAAATATTTACAGGCCTCCCATGCCTCTGTTTTGTGACCCTTAACTGTTTGCCGTGAACCTGAACTGCAGGTTAAGTAGAGGGGAAAGAGATACGCTCTGTAGCACTGGGGCTCGAGGACGGCTGAAAACAATGTTTATCGACGACTTGTGAAAGTGCGCACACGAGGGGATAATGAGCTTTGGAACTGAAGTGTAACTGAGAGGAACTGTCCTATCTCCTTCCCCCTGATCACTTATCGAGCACATTTCATTTCCTCATCCGCATCGGAGAGTGCGTTAACAGCTCTCGCTTTCTTATTTCAGGTCAATGTTACGTGTCTGGGCATTCGTTTGGGTGATCATTGTTCGAATGGGCTTATTGTTGAACAAAATAATCATGATAATAATTTTAATATAAAATGGAAATTATTGAAAGCAAAGTAACTTGGAAGCAGTGTTACAGTGTTACTTATTGTATATATTTGGCTTATGTTTGAAATTTATGTTTCTGTACTGTTTTTTCCTATGGTTAGAAAGCAAAGAAATTGATGTTTTATATTTTAACTTGTATAAAATTGATTTAATGAACTTTGATGTGAGTTCACTTAACTTTTTCACACAGTCAAAACTATTAATTGATTTATATTATCATATAGGAGTGATGCGTTTCAGTACAGCAAAGAATGGAGTGATGCTCCTCTAAATTAATACTGATCTTAATTTAATTCATAGTCTGCATTGCTTGTTACCTGTGTTCTGTCACTGTATATGAATTTAATGTTTTGCTGTACATTAGCTGGATTTCCTGAATAGCAGTGAGGCTGTCACCTGTCTTCCATATTTGGTCGATATTAAATTGTTAATTCATAATTTATTGATTTTACAATATCAAAAGTTTCATTCTAATGTCCAGTGTTGTGAAATGGTTCATGTCATGTGAAGTAATCATTTAACTTCTATATACCCAAAACAAACATTCTAGCTTAAACATTTTGATTGCCAGCAAATTTGAATATTTCAGGGAAAATACTTCCCCAGACTTTAACAACCTGATTGCATATAATGATTCTTGGATGAATAAGTTGACACCTACCAGGAACCATTCCGGCAAGAGTAGATGTGGGGTAGCTGCCCTGCCCGGTGGGGGGGACGTGGGGGGGGTATCCAGGTAAGGTGGTGCTTGCCATGTCCCGACCTGCATAGGAAAACACAACAAGAAAACAACTGCTTATAGCTTTTCAGCAGAAATTAAGGAAGGATCTGTTTATTCTCATCCGCAGCATTGTATATAAATGCTTGTCTTCATGTTACTGTAGTTGCCATGTTGGTCCATCTACTACCTGGAGATATTCTTGTTTCACAAGTATTTTTAGGCACAGTGTTACTATATTTCACTTTTTAAATTATTAATTTAATTATTGTCCACATTCTTCAAGGGTCTCATATCCAGACATCCCAACAAACAGAAAGAAAATAACTAAACCACCATTTCAGAATCACCTTCGGTCAGTACTGATTCTTATTCCTCAAACCATGAAAACCAGATGATACCTCCTACTTCAAGCTTAAATAAAGAGATATGACTCCCTTTGCTGTAGCTGAGCATCACAAAATGAGAAGTCTGCAGTTTTAAGGGAAAAGCAAACAAGAACACCACAAATAAATATATATGTAGATCACAGGAACTTATCAATCCATCCTGCATCTAAAGCCATTCAGTGTTTCATTGAGAAAGTGGTGAAAGCAATGTTAATATTTACTCAATTCAACAATAGGCTTATTTATTTATACTTCTTATGGTTTAAGGCAAAGTACTATGCAATAACAGGCATGACGGACTGTTTTTCAAAAAATATATTACAGTATGTTTTATGGAGCATAAAATGAATGAAGGAAAATAATTGCCTTTAGCGGTAAACAGTAAAGAAGTACCAAATTAGATCTTAAAGGAACAAAATAAAACCGTGAGGTCCTGTATGAAACAGTAAGCACCAGGAATGACTACAGCAATTCTGAGAGTGCCGGTGATTCACTCGGCTCTATAAAACTGTCATCCTGTCGGTGAATACTTGGCATCATGGAGGAGATCAGCTGGTCTTTGGTACTTAGTCCGGTAGAATCTGCAGTACCACGGTGTTATTATTAAATTAAAGACACTCTCATTATGAAACCGTAAACATATAGTCTAAATGGCATTTCTTGCATGAGCTTATATGATGGTAAAAATATGAAAATATAGACAATTCTCAGACGTTATTTTTCTAAGTTAGGATAACAAATATTACATGAATTTGTAAGGATCATGTCAAGTTTGCACCATTCACTACAGGATTTCACTTTCATGTCCTTCAGTATGGTAGTGAAACTTTGTTGTAATATTTCCCCCTAGTCATCGAAAACCTTCTTAACCCTGAAGACACGACTTTCATATACACATTTCTTCAGCCATAATAGGATACAGATGTACAGCGGGGCCTTTGTGGCACTTGGCCCACTAAATCCTGAGCATCATCTAGGGCTAAATACAACAGTTCCACATTCAGCTCTGTAATTGGTTGTGACGGCTGACTGTCCTATCCAGGCTCCGGGGTGCTTGTGTTGCCGCACGTAGTTCGCGCCGAGCCAAAGACTGGGATTTAGAGGCCCGTAAATGATACATTGTTAGCAGGAGGGGCACCGAGGGTCAGGGGAAAATCATTTCCCAATTGGACATTAATGAGGAAAGCAGCAGTCAAAGTTGTTCTTGTTTACATAATACAACAGCGAATATCTTAACAAGGCATGCTGGGAAGCCTGCTAACAGGAAGATCTGCATTCTACTTCATATATACAAGTGTATGTATATGTCTGTATGTATGTGTGTGTGTGTATATATATATATATATATATATATATATATATAATATATTATATATGTGTGTGTGTTTGAAGCATCATCTCGGCTTAGCATGATTTCAAGGTTAAGATGTTGGTGACATTTTGCAGCCATTGAAATTCAAAATTATGTATCTTAGGTAGTTAATTAAATACATTACAAAAAAGGTGGCACACTTAAAACAAGGCTTCCCAGAAAATGATTGTAAATCCTGACATGATATTCAGATAATTAGGGTCGATTAATGTGAAGGGCGCACATTGAAAAACATTAATCAGTTTGCTTTATACGCAGGAAAAAAAAAAGTCCTTAAAAATTGGGGGAATCTTAAAATCACCTGTTTTCTGTGGTTTGCATGTTTGCTGTCTCCACAGATACAGAGGATTAAATGCTGGGTTGGGCAATAGGTTTATCAAATTATATACATCATATGTATATATTTTTAGGGAATGGCTAATCAGCACAGTATTCTCTCTAGTAGTGGTTTCCCCCACCAGAGCAGAGTACTGTGACTTCAGTAGGGTTGTACCTGCTATTAAGGGTTGGCTTGCATACTGGCCGTAGCTCGGGCCGTGGTGGGCATAGGCACTGTAGGAAGGGGTTGAGGCATCTACTGACACGGTGGGCTGGAAAGGCTGCAGCTCCGCTAGGCCTGAGCCCACCAGGGAGGAGGGGGTGAAAGGAGCCAGCGACGCTTCGTGTGGCTCCTGCTTTACACAGATGGAGGATGAATGGGATTCTGCCGGATGGAGAAAAAAATACAGACAAAAAAATGATGACACACACACACAAACAAAAAAAGAAAAGAAAAAGAAATAATGAGCGAAGGAAATGGAAAAAAGTAAAAATGTGTACTTGGAGAAATACTGAAATGTATGTATGAAATGTCTTTTGGAGGAAGGCGATCTTGCCAATATTTAACTCAAGGTGAGATGTTAGAAGAAGAAGAAATGTAATATTTCCGATACGTATTTGTGAGCTCAAAAATCTCACGAGGTTAAGAACTTCGTGGTGCACTTTCTGCTTCAGTAAGTAAAAATTTGAAATGCCGAACCGGGTTCTGTGAAGGCGAGATTTTACGGCAGCGATATTCTGTAGTGTTGTGCCTTTTAATAGCGCAGCAAGAATGTGTAAAGCATTCCAGTAAAAGCAATTTGTTAACAGGAGTAAAGCGTGCAAAAGGCAGATGACTGACTGACAGCTTGGCTGGAAAGACACTGCAGCTGCAGCAGACGGAGAACAGGTGAAGGCATAGACTCGGAAAGGTGGCGCAGTAATGAACAGGGGGCTCAAGCCGAAATGCCCAAAGTGGGGGTGTGACTGATCTTTTCATATTGGTTGCAAAGTCCTTGTTTTCAGTAAAGCCTTGTGGCGGTTTGTTTTTGTGTTGTTAACGCTCTGGAATCTTACTCTGTAATCTCCTAAACCTATTATGTTCTGATCCACCCCACCCCCATTTTCTTTTCTTTCAAAAGGGAAAAAAAACGTTTGTGTAAAGTGTAATCTCCATTTAAGCAGACTAAATAAACTGCCATGCCATTACACCTTGTCTGATGTAGCCCCTGGATTTCCTTCTTGGCCTAGGCTCCACGGATAGGGTTTCAGGCTAAAAACACACACTACTCACAGTGCTAGACTTCTCTCCAAGAGGTTCAGCCTACTTAGGTAAAAAGTTTTGGGTAATTTTATCAAACTCTTAATAGAAAACTATGTTCTCTTAAGGTCATTCAAGTAACACTATTAGCTTGGTAGGAGGAAAACATCCCAAATGTAAATTCCAGAATTGGTTAAATCTGTGAATGGATAAAAAAACAAATAAAGCCTTTGTCCAGTGGTGTTGGCAGGACCTTGGTAAATATTAAGTAACAGCTGTATAGTAGGTAGTGGACACTGTTCTGGTTTTAAATATTTACCCTTTAAACCTTTTTTGTTGTGGCAAAACGAGCCCGAACAAAATCCCCTTCCACCTCAGGTAAGTACTACATTAATACTTTATAAAATGTATTGATGGATGGGAAACAATGGTCTGTTTACAAGAAAACCCTTATATGATTTGGCATACAAGCTTAACATCTTTTATTTCACTGGATTTTTCTCGGAAACCTAAGCAATCAATGTGCGCACTGTTAGCAGTGTACATGTCCTCTTTAAATTCTTTTCTGTTTGCTCGGCTTGTTGGGAAGGCTCTCAGGACTCCATGATAGCCTCATTAGCTGCTTCCTAACTATTGTTGTTTTACAACAGAATTGTGTGTAGAGATTCCTCATTAAGATAAGGGCTGCTTTATATGAGATGCTTTAGTGACAACCCTCTTAGACATAATGCCAGGAAATCAAGCAACTTTACTGGCCTCTTTCCCACACAAATCAATTGAAAATAGTTAATTTTTTTCCTCGTTTCATTTTTAGAAGCTTTCCTGGACATCAATGGAGATATAAAGCAATAACTGTAAATAGAATAAAGAAAACTACAATTACAATTTAAAACAAGTTTAAAAAAGAAATATATTTTAAATTCTCCTTGAAATGCATATATTTAAATCAGATTGGTAAGGCAGTTTTAGAATTCTACCAAATATTCTAAAAATACTTTCAAATAGTTTTGAATTGATGATGCAACAATTTAATATATGTCAATGTTTTCTTAATTGCACCATTCAACCAAAAAGCAATACAGATATTTTGTTTTATCCTATTATATCAAACAGGATGTTTTCCTTTAAAAACAAAAAACACAACCCATGAATAAAACCCCCAAAGCCAAACATACAACAACAATAAAACAGGTTGTTCAAGGAATTAGGCTAGTGTTTACACAGTGATTGCACAGTGGTTGTCTGACAGACAAGGGCACCATACAACACTGACCTGAGAGTTGTGTTCTAGACCACTGAACTTTGAAACTAATAAAAATGGTGTTGCTTATTGTCCCGGAGACAAGTTACCCTCCAAAAGAAAAACTGTCAACTGCTGATTATTGCGATGGAAGATAAACACAGACCCACGAGGATCCTCTCACAATGCACAGGCTTAGGTATAAGGAAACTCTATACCTTCTTTCGTTTCATGCTTTGTTGTAGTACAGTTTCTCTAAATACGTGTAGAAAACATCCACGACCTTCCTTTTATTTTTAGTACCAAAACAACAAAGTCATCTGAGAAGGTCTCTTTAGGTGTTTAAAATATTAAATTTACCATGACAGGGACACCTTCATGTTCGCAACAACAACAACAAAACATCTTTGACCTCCATTTTCTGTATCCAGGATGTAGCAATTTATCACCAGCCAAAAAACCTTACACCCTAATTAATTACAACTAAGTAAAGAATGTTTGGAGAGCCAAATTGCTTTAATTCCCCATACCCTCGATGAAAGTCATTCATTATCAAATCTTTGCTCAAAGGTTAGTGTGCTATTGTGAAGATGAAATAAACATTAATTTCAGTGCTGGGATTATGGTCCTCCAGTGTACACAAAGACAAGCAGTTTGTCATGAGACCACACATTAGGAACCTGAGGTTAGGTGGCTGATTGTTGTTTGCAGTGCATTAGAGAATGGCAAGCCGTGCTTAAAAACATTTGACTTGTGCACATTGCCCTGTTACTTACACATGGTTTCAATGTATTGTTTTGAAAGCCTCAAATGAGGAACTCTTTTCTTTAAAGATTTACTGAATAGCTCAGACAGCTGCAGAACCACCTCAAGTCCTCAGTATAGCAACACGGGGTGCCCAATGAGACTTTGCCAACCCACTGGCACCAGGAAGCTGCATATTAATAGGCTCAGCTGGCAACATGATTCAAGAATGTTTTACTGTTGATTCATTCTTCAGGTATCTATAAAATGCCACTTCAAACCTCTTGTTGTTCGCTCAGTGTTTTCTGCTGCTGATCCTTCAGATTTAACCAACTTAGAAGTTAATCTTAAAACATTTTTATTTTGTTTCTGCGCCGCGATTGATTGTGAAAATGCAGGGAAAATCCTAAAACAAACCACCTATACACAACAATAACAAGTGAATCCATGCGAGGCAGCAGTGTAAGAATTTTCCCTCTGAAATGGAAATGAAATAGTACTTGGGATTCCTCAGTATTGGTAGAAGTTCAGAAATTAGTAGGCATCTCATTGCTGCAGAAACTTAAATTCTCAATTTTCATATTAGCATATTCCAATTAAGAACAACCATTTCCAAAATGTATATAAACAGAGATAATAACAATCACAAGGCAAAGAAAACAAAACCCACCACAGTTGTCTCTTATCCATACATTGATGATGACCCCTAGTATTCTCCTTGTTGGTATTGTGACCATTAAATACAAAAATAAAAATAAATAAATAAATGCTATAAATCTGCAGAAAAATATTCATTTGAATAGAGGTAGCTGCTTTCTGCTGAATTTCAATGATGTACACAATGCTTTAAATCCCTTTCTTATTTGAACTGCCTACCTACTTTGCAGATACTTTTAGCTGTAATAGGATAAACAGAGGACACAAAAGATTTCTATCTTTCTAGCTTTGCAGTTCCCTTAAAATTCCAATCTCCGCTGGTAATGAAGAGTTCATGAATCATTCATCTTTAATAGATTATGCAAATTTAAGGACATAAAATCAACAAGATCAATAACTGCAGGCATTTTAATTGGCACTAGAAAACATTTTAAGAATGAACATAATCTCTAGCTCTTTCCCCTGTAAAGGCACTATTAATTCAAAATTGGATCCCTGCCTAAATGCAGAAGATAATTTAGCACCTTTTTTGCTTGGCTTCAGTTCCTATCGCTTGGGTTTATCATATGCTAGTAAACCATAATATCCTGCTATTAACCAACCCCCAAAACGCTACACCTGATTAAAATACATTGCAGATTAAGTTATTAGTGTCAACAGTCACTAGGGGAAAATCAAGTGTAAAATTTTAAGTGCCAGTGACTGGGCAATAACCACAAATATAAAAACAAGCCCAGGTTTATTTCTGAATCTAATCAATATATTTAAAACTGGAAACTCACTGCAGAGTTCAGCAATGAAGAAAATCATTCAGCTATTTATGTTTTATTTTCTGCATTTTGTATGATTTAACAACACTAAACTATCGACAATTAATTTCCCTGTTGAATAAAATTGTGTGGAGGACTTTTGAGTAAATTAGCATATTTATGTATGCATTTATATACTTATTTAAATCCATCTAATAGTGTTATGTTTATATATATAAATCTATGCTTCAAATTACATTTTGCTCTCTTGTTTGAATTACTGGTAAAAAGTACATATCTTAGGAACATATTAACATTTAATTTATTTCATGGGAATTTATTTGTCCTTTTTACCTCATAGACTGACAGGTAACCTTTGTTGGGCCCCTTTTAAAGAGAAACTTCCCTTAAAACATCCCAGGTGCAAACAAAGCCACCTGCCATGAAGGGCCTAGCTAAACTGGGCCTGCTTTGATAGACCTGCTCGAGCACAAAGGACAAACACACACCTTTCTTCTCACGAGGCCTAACTTACTAGGGAAATCTACCTCCCACATATTAATGAGAAAAAAAGGCCTTTCTTTTTCACATAACACTGCTTGGTATCATTTGAGAAGGGAGACTGCAATTTTCAATCAACCTGTCTTCCCCCACGCAGAACTCATTGGCTTTGATGGCTCCAGCATAATTATGTGAATTTTAATAAAACCTCACTATATTAATCCTGACCCGACAGTTGGCTATCAGTAAACTTAACCTTCTTCTCGGTAATAACAGCGGCAACTATGAAACAATATTTCAATTAGCAAGGCAGTCGTTAACCATGACAGACAAGAAAAGGAGGTATTGCTAGCAGCCAAAACAAATCACTGTTAGATTTTTAAAAGAGACTTAAAAAAATCGTATTGTTTACACTCATCTGGATGACATCATTTCCCACTTCACCCTCGTGATACTAAGCAATTCCCTGAATAAACCAATCAATTGTGGTGACTACTAATCAACTGTCCGTCAATTCACAATTTCAGGTTTTGATGTCTAAGTCCTGTTGTACAGTTTAAAAAACGCATTTACTTACAAGGAAGCCTCTTTGACGTGATTTGTTTACCTGGGTTATTTTACACAGCGCGACACCTAAGTGCTACAACCGCTCTGATTAGATTTCACAACAGGGCCTTTAAAGGAATATAAAAATCCACAACTTTACAATGTTAAATATATTTATTTTATTGTCTTAAAATTAATAAAATGTCATTTGTTGTAACAACAGCGTAATTACAGCACGATAGTTTACAACCCTCTCAGCATAGCCTGTAGTTGGGCAGCAGTTCCCCAGCACCTTACCTGTCACTACAGGATAGCTTTGTGACACGTTGGGCCCGAGGTCTGGGTTGGCGCTGGCTGACAAACTGGGCTTCACCTCATCGAGTCCGGGGTTCAGTGCGGGTAGCGAATATTCGTTAGTCTGAAAAGAAGAAACAATTATTAAACACTTATAAGAAAAGGAACTGTAAGAATTTTTTTTTTTATTTGACAATATATTATACATGGCTTAAAGACATATATGAGATTTTCTAGAACCTGTCAGTACGTATATAATTCATGCACATGTTTGGAATCTCTTTAAGGAAATAAGCAGATGATGGTGGGATTTCGAAATGAGTGAGAAGACAAGGCGTCAGCTGTCTCTTTGTGCTTCAGTGCAGTCTTACCCCTGACCAGCCAAGGGAGGAAACATTGCTGCTTTGTTGTGGAAGCACACCATGTGGCCTTGTTTGTAGGAATAATTCACCAGCAGATTTTTTTTCTTTAAGTTATACAAGAAATATGAAAAATCGAAGACTTAAATGGCTCCATTCAAACCCCATTTAAATATTAAAAATTGTAATTTCCCTTACTGAGAATAATCTTGTAAATATATTATTTACATGAATAGTAAAAACTACACATAGTAGTGTGTTTGGATCATAATTTTATTCTTTACCTATCTATCTATCTATCTATATTAGTAGTAGTACTTGACTAGTATTAGTAATTAATTTCTTAAGCTTTTAAATGTTTTTAAATGTGACAAATCTAGCATATAATAAGAACAGCGATATAAGTAACATTATTTCCTATTTATTTTTAAAGCCATTTTATGAAAAAGCTTTCTCTTTCGTGTAATGAAGAAAACCCTGCCTGCTGGTGCCTTTTCTGACCCTCTGAGAGCATCTGAGCAGCTCAGTGGGCCGCAGCCCCACAGGGAACGCCTGTGACCCCAGTCTTGTCTGCTTCTGTCACAGATAAAGTCTAATTGTCTGCTACAACTGTTCACTGGCACAATTGCGGATGTTTTCCTCTATTCTTAAGGGCTTCAGACGCATAACAGCCATTTTCTCATGCAGATAAAGGAGAGAAAAAAATCAAAAACAACTGAAAAGGGCGATTTGAAAAGGATGGCCAAATGGCTAGCAGAAGTGTGGGAGGGGTGAATCCATTGAGTTTTGCATTTCCAGAATGGGTTTTTAATGCCCTGCTTTAGACACCAGACACCGGCTAATAGGCCCACCTTTTCAAGAGTTAAAAAAAGAGAAAGGAGAAAAGAATCCATGAAAGGGAAAGTGGTCTGATTAATATTACATTAAATTAAAACTGATTTTTCTGGACTGTTCCAGGCCCTTTTTTCCACACGCCTACCCTTTTCCCTCTCCTTTTTTTAATACCCTCTCTGCCGCTCTTTGTGATTGCAAGTCATTTCCAATTCGTTTTGGTATTGATCTTCCAGTAGAAATCAGTTTTGTAATTAGCTGCAAATTAGGCCTTCTACTAGGGGTGAGGGCTGTCCCCCTGATTTATCACCAGCGTAATTCGCCGCGATTGGAGAGAAATTAAAATGAACTCAATTAGGCGACTGCTTTTGCTTTATGGGCCCGACTTGGAGTTTCAAGGGAAAAATTAATAGTCTCTTGTTGTTTAATAGTCTAATGAAAGTAAATAAAGGTTATCCATTGTAATAAGCCCAGGGCTTATAATAAAAAGTTGTACGTATAAGGCTTCTTGTTGTTTGTGGTTTTGTTGCTTTGAGAACACCTCTTAATTTCGTCCATTATGATGGATAGCTTGTACTGTTCGCAGTGTTAACATCAAAAGAAACAAGAAGCAAATATGCTACTTGATAAAAATCCAAAGCACAGCTCTTTGCAGTATTTACAATTCAGATAACCTAATTTAAATTATAAATCTGCCAACATGAAATGCCTTATTTATATCAACGGAATTACAGTAGGAAAAAGAAAAAAAGCAACCATTGAGGTGAACAACCAAATAAAAATGAAAAATACCGGATAGTGATTAATTACACATGTTGTGTTTGTTATTCTCAATTATAGAGGTTTGAAGGATGCTGTTTTTTTTTCATTTAAAAATCAATAGCATGTGGGAGTTTTTCTAGTGATAACTGCAGCTTTGCCCAAGTTGTCTCATAACGCTGCAAGATTTTTGTGTTTAAACACCAGTATACATTCAATTTGCACTGCTAATTTTGTAATGGATGGAACCTAAGAATGGCATTGACAGTGAAAGTCAATTCTATAGGAAAGTCTCAAGAATTAAAAAAAAAAAAAGAAATTAAAATTGTGTGTGTGTGTGTGTGTGTGTATATATACAGACGCACACAAATTTGTGTACCCCAATAAGAACTTAATTTTGCATCTCTGCTCAGTGCTTCATCTTTGTTAATGCAAAATACTGACCTGCTCTGGTTTGATGTGCTCAGATGTTGGGAAGACGTCTGGGTATGATGGCCGTTCAAACACCCGGTCCAAAGCCTCAAGCTGTTGCTGTGTGAAAGCATCGGCCCTCAGGTGCTTCCGTAAACTGTCCACACTACCCTGAGAATCACTGTTTGGACCAGAACCATCTGAACCATCTACAACAAAAAAATGACATTCGATATTCTAATACGTATAGCTCTTTCCCGGAAGCTGTGTTTCAGTTCAGTTCACTGCATTGCCTTTATATTTTGTTGGTGTCTGTTTGGGTTTGGTAGATTAGACATTTAAAATATACCGCAAGTTGGAACATGTTTAAAAAGGCTTGCAGTGGCTGTGATGAGAGGCTGAGTGTTGTGTCACCCTCATACACTGCATTAGAGTAAAGGCAGACCGGCCCACCACAGTATTAGCACCGCGATGATGTGATAGGTCTGCGGTAATTGATGGATTACCATCAGTAAAAATATTTCTTGCAGAGACCGTGCATTTTACTGAAACCGGGAGCGATTAGGGTGGGTTTTCATTACAAGTCCGGCTAAAGAAGATTTTTCTGGAAATCAAGAGCTGTAATTTAAAAGCACAATTTCCTTTACAATTTAATACTGCTTTCATTTTCAGATTGCTTTTCATTTAGAAAGACGGGCTGACATGAGCTGAATAAAATTTTACAGTTGAGGTGCTAGTTTAATCATTCCTGGGAACATGTTCACAAAATATAAGCGTTTTGCCTGACTTTTGACCCAATTACCCTGCGATTTTGAGAAGGATACCTTTGCTTTTCCTTTGTCACTTGCGTAAGACACCTTAAACCTCTTACAAACCTCCAACCCCCTGGAAACTGCAGCAGCAGTGGCTGCAGCCTCTCCGCTCTGCCGTTTATTCAGGAGGGCTTCAGCTCCCTTACAAATCTGTCATTCTAAATTTGCGGCAGATTATGTTCTCTCTTCAGCGAGAGAGCGGTGATATATGATATGCAAGGCCCCTATTGATTGCCTGATCTGGTGGCAGGAGGCAGCCGAAATGAACTTGAAATGAACATCATGCCTCAACTCATTGTGCGTATAATACTCTACTTAATCCCACATTTTTCTCTGCTATGGAATTCAATTGATCAATCATGTTTCACTGATAGTACCATTTCAGGGCGTTATTGCCATTCCATTCTGCAGCTTGACCTTTTTTCAATGGCTGAGGCCAGAGGATGAACCTGACTTTCATGAAGAACAAAATGTATAGAGGACTGTATACGAGGCTGGAAGTGTGTGTGTCCGTGTATGAATTTAGCATGCAGCTGCTACATTGTCTTTGCTGTAAGCAGCAATTAGGGTAGTACCACTACTGTATTATGAATTGTGATCTAAAGAACAAAACAATACCTATATATTATTCTGATTTATACATCTCTTACATACTTTCCTTAAAGAAATGTGTTGTTCACTTGCTATTTAAATAACTGGAATGTCGAGTTTCCTACAACAGGATGAGCTAAGGACAGTTAATTCATATTAGGTGTATCCCGATTTAATTTAAATATCTTGGGCATTATTCAGTGCTGGAAAAATAGTCCTACTCAAATGTATTATAGTGCAAAATGTCAGTCCATTTTCACTAGGGTCTGAATTACACATGAAAGATTATGGCAGATTTTTTGTAAATACTGTATAGTTAATAAATTCCATATATGAAAATGCGAACTTCAAAGCACTTGCACAACAATATCTATCATGTTAGAGTACTATTACACACATATATGTGTGTATATATATATATGTATATGTATATATATGTAGTATTAAAAATGTTTTACTTCCATCAACTAAATTATTCCCTATTTGATCCTAGTCTATATATTTTTTTACATCCTGGGAGTCTGACCACATCTCTGTGAGCAGGCATCTCTTATGGACAGCTCCCTTGGGGGCCTTTCACACCACTGCCAGTTGTTGCTGTATCAAACTCAATTGTTCTCTTTGGTACTGAAGCAAATAGAGTCATTAATTACTTTCTATCAGCTGGCCTGAGTACAAAACGCGATCAATAACCCGGCATTTGTCATTCACTATAGTGGAGCATGCTTCCCATACGCAAAATAATAAACCTTACAGGGTTTGGCCACAGAGGTAGCAGGGTGGCAATAATGGGGGTTGGAGTTGTGCGTATTTTCATTTTTTTTCTTCTCTAAATTACCTGAATTTGATACCAGGTCGATTCCCATGCAATTGTATACGTGTGTAAAAAGAATATTTATGTTACAAAATTATTGTATGTCTTGGAAATACGTAACTAATATAAATATAAAATTAAAATGGCCGTCAACCGATGATTTTGTTTCTTTCCATGAGAAAGATCGGTGCCTTTCCAAACTCCAAATATCAATTTATATTTGCTCTGTATGGTTTTTTTTTTGTAAAAGATATTTATCAAGTATTGAACCAATTAATTTAAATTAAAGTGCATCTCTCTCAAAAGATCTAAAGCAGCTACTGGGACTTTTCCAGATTAACTGTTGTGTAATATTAATGAACTTTAATCAGGGTAACTTTAGGCCTATATTTGAAAAAGCCTCCCTCTGTGATGTTTTGTTGGTATTTTATTGATCATTGTCACACTTGAGTGTATTCATTTTGACATCTCTCGGTATTAACACCCCAGTAACGAGGGACCAGACTCTATCAGATCAGATAACCAGCTCTATAAAACAGGCTCCTCTCTACGGGTTTGACACCCAGGGGTCACGACCCCCAGCAGGAGGTGGGCTGCAGCAATTCTGTGCTCAAGAGTGCTTGCCGTTTACCTGCATTAGTGAACAGACAAACCACAGAAGATAATATTGAGAAATTAACAAAGAGGCAGCATCCTTGTGGTTTTCTTGTTTGAAATTCGCAAATGAAACTCGATTTTTCAGGGAACACGATATAGTTGTTTTTGTTGTTGTTTTTTCTAAAGCTTATGAGTGGTCTGTTGTGGCTACACAGGTGTTGCTATGTGTACTATCTGTGGGAAGATGCATTTCCTACTCTTACATCCTAATTCATCCTAATTCTGATAAGATCTTATCTCTAAAAGTGGTGTTTTTTGAAAGCCTAATGTCTCACTGTCAATTCATTGATCTTTGTTTGAATTATTTATCTACAAATTCTCAAATCAGGTGTGACATCTTGTTCAGTGTGTGATCTTGCTTCTATTTCTTTTACGAGTGACAGGGACACAGGAGGTGAAATGACGCGCTCAGGGTCACACAAGTTCTCAGTCGCACAGCATGGTTTCAAGGCAAATGCTTTAACATTAAGCAAAGGCATCAATGCAGGGTTTTAGAGCAAGGTTTCATTTAAATTTGGACGCTTTCTGAGTGAAAATTGAATTCTCATTGCTGAGTTTTATTGTAAAAAGCAAACCAAATAAACATTTAAAAATAAATTCTTAGTGTCCCTATTTTGTAATTTTAAACAAAAAAAGTTAAATCTCTATTATAGGATATTAATCTGTTTGAATGGAAAAAAACTAAACAAATGCATATGTGTGTGTGTGTGTGTGTGTGTGTGTGTATATGCATATATATGTATATATACACATACACACATTTAATATGTCTAATTGCTGCTTTTCCAATGTTACTAATCTATTTTTTTACAGAAGAATAATAGCTTGTTCTTTAAATTAAAATATCATGTTTTAAATTGAAGGAGATCAGACAGCTATGTGGAAAACATTAGTTTCTTAGAAGCCATTGTGCTCTCAGTTCAGGATACAAACACACACACACACCAAGGACTGTAACCTCCACTGCTTCTCTAACTATGCTTGTTTTGAGAAGCCTGTGATGCGGAAAGGCTGTACAGCAAACAACTGTATCGAAAGAGGTGGTGGCAAAACCAGGGCTATTAATTTCATGTAATGTTTCTGCATGTTTAAGGGGTTTATTAATTTAATTTTGCACTGCTGAACAGTGCACTGTCTGACAGTGGTGAGCAGGACTCTTTGTTGTTTTTGTTGTTGTTGTTGTTGTGCCTTTCTCATCAGACCACATGCATGACACTAGCGTTCTCCATCATTTAGCGCTGCTGCCTCGGTGATGCTGTGTTCTGGAACACAATTAATGCATTTTTTTAAGCTGGTAATGCAGCGCTCCATTAATTCTCAGCATCAGTGCCCATAATTGACTTTTTTCTGACATGATTTCTCTTTATGTGAAATCCTTCCTTCTATTTTTTAACGTTCCGCGGATCCAGTGGTATCATTTACAGCCAATCAGGTCGCTTAATGACGTGTCTTTTTGAATGCAGATGCACTTCAGAGAATGACAGGAAAAGCAGGCAGTGGATCTTTCTATGCGAGATAAGATGTTGTGTACAGCTGTGGAGCTTTTCTCACCGATATTCCAGCCAACCGCTTTTTCAAGATGAGGATGATTTTAAAAGAGTAATCAGATTGGCAAAGGTCTGCTGTGGAGGTTCACTGCAGTGCACTGTGCCTCTCATTCCTCCTGCTTTGCCTTTTACTCGAGGTGTTTACTAGAACTGTAGGTCAGAAATATATATTTTATCTAGAGATTAGTTACCTTAGATTTTATCATTGTAAGTTTTATTTTGCTTGTCACGTGTCTACTTTACTGTAAAAGAAACCGTATCCATTTTTATGACCATGAAATTCTGTCCTGTCCCTGCACATCATGTGTAACTTGGAACCTGTAACTGCAGAGATGGTTTTCTCAACTTAAATATTGTAGCCTTTGAATCAGTTTGGTATCATTTCAACAGGGCTTCCTGCCTCTTATATCAACCCTTCAACCAATACCCCCACCCCTCCCCTTCTTGCCACTAACTCCTCAAGGTGTCATGACCTTTATTTTTTGCATGTTATTTATTACTAGCAGCCTCCACCCACTCCTCCCAAGAAGCTAAAATCACATTGGAAGCCTTCCAGGATGCACAAGTGAAAGAATTCAAAAAGCTAGGTCACTCCAACCAGCTCATTGCAAACCATGAATACATTCACATTAACCTTTAGTCTAAGAGACCATAATCAGCTAATCATTATTTACAACAAGCGTACATAGTCATGTTAGTTTTTAGACATGTGCTAATCGGCTATTAATCATCATATTGTGGAATTATGTTTTTAAAGAAATGTTTAGATGTTAAGGTATATCTTTTATTTTATGTATTTAGACATGGGATTAAACTATTTGTTCCCCCCCGCTTCCCCCTCCCAGTGACTGGAATAAATACCACTTAATTTTTTTCAAATGACAAAAATTTGCCAGAAAATCAATTCTTAGGATGTCAGCACATTAATGAGATTTTTTATTATTATTCTTCACGGGTTGTCAAAAAACAAAATTACAAATTTCTGTGGTGTAACAGTCCTGCTAATACAAAAGGACTCTTTTGAACAGAGCACTTATAGTATAGTTTTTCCACAATCAACACCGAGGCAATAAGGGGAAAAAGTAACATTGTTGCCACTAATTTAAGCAGTGTCCTTGAAAGACCTTTAGTCATAACCTGCTGTTTCTTTCTAGATGCTGATGGGCATTCCTGAAATCAGATAGCCTGCCCTGACCCTGTAGTAGCAGTGTAAGGAATTAAACCGCCAACGTTGCCATAATTACTATGTGTCCTCATTGGGATGTCATTCTGTAAATAAGTAAAAGTGGACAAGTCACGAAATGTCTCACCCAAGCTTAATTTTCCTGGGCTAGTTATGCATCCAACAGGCAATAGCATTCTGTTTTACATAATGAGATACACAAAGAAATCTGGATATGGATTCAGGGCCTACAATGGAAGCAATAAGTTGAGGCGCATACTCGGTTGCTGAAGTAATTGGTTTATATATCTGCAAGCAGTGATACCAATCTTTACACAGATAGAACTGAAGCCCAGTCTTCTCCTCTAGGCTATTTCTTTTGTCTTTTCAATAGCTTGCACATCCGAGAGAGAGGAATAGGGGGGGAAAAATGTTAATTTGCGAATTAATAGCTTTTCTCTGCGGAATTGCAAATTCTCTTAAATGTCACTTTGTACAACGTGCGGGGGGCTATCCACGAAAGAAACAATCATGAGAACTACCCCCCCTCCTCCTCTACTGCCAACGCCACCAATAGCCGGCAAGTGTAACATGCTACTTTTAATTTGCAATAACACATGACAATGGCAGATTAATGGCTCTTATGACACCTGTGTCCCTGAAGCTCCTCTTCCGAAGACCTGGTGTACATAACGCATGTCACACTACATTATCTCAACATCCTTCTTTTAATGGGGACCTTTTTTAAGGGCACTGCTGACTTGGAAGTTAGGAGATACAGAATCCCAGACTGCTGCACTGGCATTGAGCCATAGCAGGGTTAAAACAAATACCCGTCTCCAGACTTGTGGCTATATGGACTACCAATCTATCATACTATTACCACACATTGCTGCCTCTGACCTGGTTTATTCCATGTGTTGGTATATTTGTGTATTTCTTTTTTAAATAGCTGTGTATTTTTCAGTTATTACTATCTAATCAAGATGAGATATACCAAGCCAAACAAGGCTCAGGTAGCCTAGGGCTACTGTGCTACTATGAAATTTAAACCATGTATTAACTGTCGTACAGCCTCCCTGATGTCTCTGTGTGAAATAAGGACTAAGTTTAAATAAAGCATAGCTTTTTAGACAATTGGCAGGGGCTCAAATAACAAGCCTTGAAGTCTTCATTAGGGTCTTATTATTGAAGTGAACCGTTTAAATGATAGGTGGAGCTCTATAGCAGTGACTTATATCCACTGTTTAATGCAAACACATTACAATACATGAAAATATATGATTGTCTATGTTATAGTTTTGATAACAATATTAAGGTCAAACATTCAATATTTTAATTAAGTGCCTGTTGTCAGGGCAATCATGAGTAATTAAGGAAAATACAAACGTATATTTGTAGTATTATTGTAAGTATTTGAGGAACGAGGGTTGTTGGGATTAGTGTTGCATATTATCCTCATCATGCATTATGTAATAATAACAATATGTATGCATGTTAAAATATTTAAATTAAAAAATATATTATTATTGTAATTTTATACATTATCTTGAATAGCAAATTGATGACTGCTTCTGGAAATCTAAAGTACACAATTGACTTTCCTTCAAACAAAACAATAATACAGTACGATTTAAACAGGTACAGGAATGAACTGTAATTATGTAAATATAATATATTGTTAAACCTGTGAAATGTAGGTAACTGTACAGAGAGTAATGCTGGTGTAAACAAGTTGCAGAATACTGATACATGCAATGCCCACATAACAAAAGCCTCTTTAACAATCAACTGATCTTGAGTAGCTCTCCACAAGGGAGGCCTTAAGCAGATTTTTGAACAGAGATAAAACATCCACATGCTTATGTTTTAGGTGCTGTCTTACTGTTCTTTATTGAAACTGTAATTGTTAAATAAACCATCTAAAAACTACATTTATATCTCCTTCACTGTCTGCAAGTTCACATGGACGCAGCCCAGACATTTAAATCGAGGGAAATTGCACATTAGGCGGATAATTTGAAACAGAGATGCGGAGGAAACATGTGGTCTGTCATCGAGTAGACCTCAAAAACAAAAGCCAAGTACTCTCTGAAATCATTTCACACCTTCACTTCTAATGCCTTTGCATGCCCTTGCTATGTCAATCTTAATCAAAATACAAGCCGAGTTACACTCAATGACTGGCGTCTGACGAGGAACGTACTAATCTCCCCTGCCATTCACCTTCTGACCAGTGCTCCTCCCTCTGGGGTTTGAAAAAGAAAGCTTTTTCAGTTAAGATAAGTCCATAAATTCTTACAATGGCTGTTATACAGCCATTTGACTTTGGCCACTATGTTTTTATCAAGAGAAAAAAAAGCCTTTGTTATGGTCAGTTATTCCTATTTTTATTTTGGTTCCAGGTAATTTACCACAAAGCTATCATTAGTCATATCCTTACTCACTTCACCCCCCCACTCCACAAACACAGTAGTCTCTGAAATTCTGTGATTGACCAAGCAAAGCAAATGTTTTGCAAACCCAACTTATAATATCCTATTTTCCTCCCCCGAGTGGTAACCCACTCCAGAGAAGTAAAGAAATGGAAAAAAAGAGAATCAGGCCACCCGCTTTGATAAATGGTGGTTTTAGAAATAATTTCCAACCAGATCAGCCCCTCGCAGAACTCTGGTGTTACTACACCTGCTCAATTTTTCACTAGGGAGATGTTTATTCAATAGCATTAAAAAGCCTATTGCCTGCAAAACCGATAATCTATAAGCCCTCGGGCAGCCTGTATCCACTCACTCACTCACTCAAAAAAAAGAAAAGAAAAAAAAATCATTCTGCTTTGAGTTGCTGAGTTGAAATGTCTTCTACATCAGCAGTGCTTTCTCCAGCTGACCTGGGTGGTTGGCTACATCATTTTGACATGTAATTATCCTAACTCTTCTTAATCATTTCAGTTCAGATTAATTGCTGAAGACAACACTGACAAAAGTGGAGGTCAAGTATTGAAATAAAAAAGGAGTTTGGTTCCTTAGTCTCTACTGTGTCTTCCATCTGAATGGACTGGGAACACGACAAGCATTATTTAAACAGCGTGAAAACTAAGCTAACTTTACTGGAATCATAATAAAAAAAAACATATTTTGTAAGAAGGGATGAAAATTGATTAAGCAGGTGACAATTTGTAAAGCTTTACTTTCCTTGTATCTCTGTGTCACATAATTGGGAAATTGATGAACAATGACATTAAATGTCTTCCAAAATTAAAAGTAATTAATATATTGTTGTCATTACATTCACACCCCTTTGATTCTTTTCTATTTCTGTATGCCTAGTAATTATTATATTGCTGTGGTAATCGTAAATAGAGGTTTGAGTGCATGATCTCTAGTAATGCTATGTTAATGAGCACAATTTAATTTAGACGAGATTTTAAATGTTCAAGTGCCCCCTCAAAGGGGTTCTGTACTTATACTATAATTCATTCATCTTAAATTAAGATCTGCAAAAGTATTTTTTCCACTTCCTCCTTGCATCGGAGTGATCTCTATGCGTGGAACACTTTAAGCTCTGGTGCACAGCCATTCAAATGATCTCTCTATGATGCCATCCATGGTGCATGCTGTCTAATAATTTACACTTGCGGGCATATCACATTACACCAAATCAAAAACCAGTGTTAAACCATTTAAAAAACGTGAATCCAGACCTGTAGGAAAGCTAAGATGCTTAAGTGGGAGGCACGTGGGTCCCATAGTTAGAAAAGCTAACCATTTCTGCAAGTGACAAGACACACAAAAATAAATGATAGTGTCCCTGCTCTTACCATCGTCTCGTTTCCTCTTTTCGCCGTTCGACCGGGGAATACCCAGAATGCCGTTGATGGAGTAAGAGCCCACTGGATCATTGGAAGCACTGGATACAGGCGGGGAAGCGGTGCTTGGTACTGAGAGAGAGGGATATATGATGGGAAATAATTGTAATCGGCTCAGGAGAACAATCTGTTATAAAGTAGGTATCACTGCAGCTGACTGGAGAAGACTTTGTGAACTCCCCCCCCCCCAAAAAAAAACAAAAAACAACTTGACTTAGTATATAAGTTAATATGTTGTGTGAAGGGGGCTCTAATTGTATATCTCATCTTGTGTGAGAGGGAACTGGCTGCACAAACCACGCAAAATAACATCTCTTATAAAACAGACACCCTTCACACAACATATTAACTTATATGCTAAGGGCTATCTTTGCACTGTCTTAACTAATTTTAAATCATACACATAAGCACTAAACACAAATATCTTTAGAGATACATATATATTTAAATTTAAATATAACAATCAACCTCCTTTCTCACCATCTAAAAATGATTTGGTCCAGGATGCGCTGTAACTGACCTACAGTAACCGATCTGTGTTGTATTTTCATGCTGGTTAATTGTAATAAAACTATTGTACATCCTGTGAAACTGGCACCCACTAGCATTTAAGTTTCTTGAATTGTCATTGGTAACTGAGGACCGTTTAAATCCTGATAATTCTCTGCACAGGATGACATTTATCACAAGATAGGAGGTACTGGAATGTTTGCAAATGCTGCTCTGTGATTGGCTGGTTCCTCTTATGTGATTTATGATATTACATTTAAACACTCTTTTGAAAGTGTGCATTTTAAAATTAAGAAGCCCTTGTTCTGGCAGCTTTATATTGCAATACTCACAGTGCATCTTATTTATAATATTATACTGTATAAACTCAAGGAATATAGATTTTAATCTTTAGTATTAAAACATGTTGTATATTAGCACATAAATAGTAGAAAACACAATAACATTTGCAGAATGCTGTAAATATTGCTTTTCATTTGTAACCACTTTAGCTTTTATCTTACCTATGGTGTGGCCGGGTGTTGAGAGGGGAGTTCCTGTTCCATCAGGGGATGGGTGAAAAGGCTGCTGAACTTTGGTCCGTATAATCCTGCACAGTAATATTTAAAAGACGGTTAATAAATTGTTCTTCTACCTTTACTTTTTTTTTGTGATAAAGTAGTTGATTTAGAGGAGTCGACATTTGTTTGTTTATCTGAGGCCAATGTACGGAATATAGTAATTGTTTCCCTGAATCCTATTCTTTCTGCTAATCATATATTTTGGTTTTGTGGTGAAAGGAATACTTTACACCAGTACGAAGAATTGAATAGAATCTATCCATGAGAATGTTTCTTATCAAATTTGATTCAATTTTTTGTATTATTGTAGAGTAACTGTGCCTTTAAGGTGAGATATGGGGAAAGTCTTCATTGCACTTTGGTCTGAATGATCTTGCAAACAAACCATGAAATCACATCAATTCACCTCAATGATCAGCTTCACTGACTCTACCTGGCCCAGACTAATCAGCTCTCTCCTCCTCTCTCTCCCTTTCTTTCTGGAACAGTTACAGGAGTACCCGAGACTCTTGGCTTCTCACTTCCCAGATCAAACATCTCTGTATAACTCAACAGCCCCAAGTGCCAATGCGGATGAGGATCTATTGATCGGGGCTTGGGGATAAAAAGTTGGGGATTAGTCACACGCAAACAGATGCAAATAGAAAGCTATAAATTATATGTGACAGGAAAGCAATAGTGCCTTATTGCTTTGCACAAGCTTACTCCGGCACTAGATTCCTTTAATCTGAACGACACTTTTGCAAGAGGAAAAAAAAAACAGAAGCTGCCACAATAATTTGTAAACTTTTAAACTATTTATCATGAATGACGGTGTCCATTTTCAGTTCCCGTTCCCGTTCCAGTAGCACCATAGAGCTGTTTGATAATCTTATACTGAGGAGTTCAAAAGGATAATCTCAATTTTTCTGTAGCTTTGTGTCTGAGTTTTGCATTCACAGTGTTACCTGTGCATGCAGTTTTCTGCTGTTTGACATGAATTTTGTGAAATATTTTTTTATTTAGTGCCAAAATGAATTTATTTATCTATTTATCTTTTACTTTTGTAGAGATAAATACATCATCAAAAAAGAACAGTCTATATAGAATAACACTAAATAATTATGAATGTTGCATTATATGCTCCTATGATATAATGGACCTGCTATTTTAAGTTACATATTTTTATTGACAAATGTCTTGTTGTAGCAGGCAGCTAAGAGTTAATAACCAAAGGAGTCTATATACATCAAACCTCCATTGATTTCAATGACTTAGGCAGCCTCCAATCTCCCTCAATGCACTGTCCTTGGGGCAAGGCGACAAAAGCTACAAGCCTTTTCTAGAAAACACATATCAATATTTTATTTGGATTTTTAACTTCCCTCCATAACAATTATTTGACCCCTTGACTCATGTGAGCCACATAAATTCAGGGACTTTATTTGGAATCCATGTTCTTGATATTGAATAAGCAATTTGGGAGGGTGAATTAATGACTTCAGCTGTTGCTGAAAATTCCCTGAAGAAATATTAAAATTGCTTTGAGTCTGAATCGATAGCATTGAAAGCCATTGAGGACCTTGGCTTTTTTAATGTCTACAAGCAGGTACTTGGTGGTAATTCCTTGCAGCAGCTGAGACACAAAGTACAACCTCATCTCAGTGTAATCTTTAATAATTCATGCAGGTAAAAAGTGTTTAAAGCTAGAACATCCTCTTTTGTCAACAGACCTCAGGTCAGTTTCGTTACAACATAAACCTAGACATGGCGTCTCTCTTTTCTTATGTCTAATTTATGTTGTAGAGTTAAACCTCTTAGCACTGTAATGCTATATCAGCTTGTTAATAAAAATCACCCTTAAAGCAACTATATTCCCTGTGTTGGAAGATATTGGGTCAAACTCTGCGTGTTCAATGCACATTTTCCATTGCTGTCATGCCAAGTAACTGAAAATGATTAATTATGCATTTTACTTTGTGAAATTGTATTATCAAAACTTTAATATATAGAACAACAAAATTGAAAGCTATGTTTTGAGAACAACATTAATATTTCTGAAAATAAATGCAATTCTAAGTTTAGGATTCTAGTTAGTTTAATATGCTGCATAAGTATATCTTTTCTGTGCTGTGCTATTGTTTTGCTCATTTACATTTGTTAGAGCTATTCCAGACAATAAATTAAGAGCTACCTGAAATTGTCATTATTGACAACAAGCTATTCCAAGCTTTTGATCAATCTTAGCAAATAAAATGTACATCTTGATCAATTAATTCCTTTTAACTAATCAATATACACAGTAATATGATTTCCAGTAGAAAAGTCTGCATGTGTCTCTTTGTGTGTCAAGTTGTTCTTAAAAGTTTAAAGATTAAAATAGTACTCTGCACTATGACTCAAAGTCTGCTTACATAAAGAGAAGTATTCAAAGATAGCTGCTCTTTAGTCCATTGATGAAAATACCAAAAGATCCTTCAACTTCCTCTGGTAATAGAAATAAATTTCTTTGTATTTGCATTTTAATTTCCCACATAAACAAAGGCCCATAGAGTGCTTCATTTCTAAATCGCTCGCTTGAATTTAATTAGAAATGAAAAGTTTATAGGGGTCTTTTAATACGATTAATGCACATTTAAAATTTATCACATACATGTGTTGGAACCTGCTCAAATTGCCCTTTTTTAAGCAATCACGGTGCATGAAATGAATTTTTTCAACCTTTCTTTTTTTTCCTTTTTTTTTTTTAAGCTGTCTTGTGTGAGGCTGCCCATGCTCTCCAATCAGCTCATTAAAATGTAATGCTGATGCCAGCTCTATGGAAGACTGCCTCCTAAGCAAAGTTCATTACTTGTGTTCCCGGGTAGGGGGTTTTCTCTTTACCGTGTTCTCTTTCCCTTTCTGCTTTCCCTCCTTCTTGGTTACTTTGTTTACCCTTGTACCTTTTATAGTAAAAGATGAGGGTTTAGATGAGATTTGCTACTCGTGTTGTTTGTTTTGTTTGTTAGGATGTATTTCCCCCACCAGAGTAAGAGGCTGGAGCTGCATATAATTATCAAAGCTTTACCTGAAAATAAATCAATAATCTATCCATCTATAGATTTGTTTTTCTTTAATCCATTACATTTTTATATTTCGCTTAATAAATAATGAAATTTAGATCATAATCAACATCACAATTGATACTGTAGCCAACCACCACAAACACAACTTATGTTTATTTTTACCGCTCAGTTCACTCAGAAAATGCACAGAGACAAATACATCTTTGACAAATCTCACTTTGTCTTCATTGTCTGCTTTGTGGGATGGATTTCCAGTAAAGTTCATTTCACCCCTCCCCGTGTTGCGGTTTTACATTTTAGAAGTGAGAATTTATATATATATACCTTATCATAAACTTTTCATAAGACAATGTATGATCGCTTTCAAGCTTTTGTTCCATTAATTTCCTTTTCATAATAAAAATTGAGAGGTGTCATAAATGGTTATAATAGAATTGTAATTACTTTCCAGTTTTCATTTGTTTTTGTTAAATAAAACAGAATCAGTTAAAAGGAAACCTTGACTACCATTTCTGACCAGCTTTACACTACCATATGAACTAAGGCATTTATTTTCAGTAACAATAAAAGGTTGTAGCTGTAGACTTATAACTTCTGTAAACTGAATAGCTGATACAATACTTTTGTTATGTGCTGAGGTATATAGTATGGTTCCCATTGCTATTTTCCTCACTTTTTCAGATATAGGCCACTCTGGGTTTATTTGAAAACATAACTATCACTTCACAATGAAGAAACTACCTTTTCTAACACATTAGCTCTAGTATTGAACTATTGTGCTGTGTATTTCCCGGTGCCAGTGGATCTGGTTACAGAGTATTGATCGGTTTTCATCCAGACAGATGTGATTTTGGTGCTCTCAGCTTTAGATCTACTGCTGTAAAGGCTGATTGTTGAAGGATTTGGGATTGAATTGCACTATAGAGACCACCCTCGATGAAAAACATTATATATATATATATATATATATATATATATATATATATATATATATATATATATACACACACACCCACACACATGCAATATCTATGTTTATGTACGGAGAACGGTCTATACGTGTAAGGATCACGGATTTTCACTGATTTGTAGGAATCATTTTACCAAGTACTGGATAAAATAGCGCCTCATATGCCTTTCAATTATAGGCTACGGGTCATTTAATAAAAGTCGACATATATTTATAATTATCTCCCGACTATTCGACAGTGGTTTATTTAAAGCGGAATGCATATTTTTTTCACTTTGATTATTAATCAATCAATTCACAATCACCTGTGATAGGGATGTTGAAAATGTAGTTTAAATGATATACTTAGTACAAATAAAATACTTTTAGATCCTTACATTTGAAAACATTCTAGAAGTTCATCGTTAGCTCGGAAAACTGCCGACATTTACTTGCCTATACAAACTATTCCCCTGATGAATAAGTTTTAAACCATTTGAACTTTTCCCAAATATGACTAGGGAGACAAAAACAAATAAAAAATAATGCGTACTTTTCCCCTCCAAAATATGCTGTACCAAATCCACTTTGTCTCCAACAAGTGGCTATACATTGGTGGCATGATATCAGTTTCTGTTCATGCACTTTCTTAAAATGGATTACTATTATTATAATCAAATCTGAACAGAATATATTTTCCTTATTCTGAAATGTCACCATTATTATTATTATTATTATTATTATTATTATTATTATTATTATTATTATTATTATTATTATTATTACTGCAACTGTGGTATTGATCATGCACACTATTATTATTATTTTTGAACATGCAAAAAAAAACATATATATATATATATATATATATATATATATATATATATATATATAATAGAAGTTCATTGTTTCATGTATTTGGGTAATTTGCTTGTTTTACCAGTATGTGGTTCGAGTTTGGCCTGTGTAACTCTATAGACCCATGGTACATTATTTTTGGTTACAATGTAAATATATTTTCCACGTTGATCGATTAAACGTTGGGTGCAGTTCACATTGCCGTACATGACTGATGCTGCTGTAACCTTCTCTTCTATATTTTAGTGTGATAATTGATATATGTTTTACCTGTTGATGGAGGACACACTGGGGACAGTATCGTTGTCGCAGATGCCTTCTGCCAGCAGCCGGTCTCTGATCTCCCAGGCGAACATGGTGGGGTTCTGGCGCTTGTATTCTGCGATTTTATCCACGACTTTGGGAGTCGCCACTTTGGGTTTGGATCCCCCAATAACTCCGGGTTTAATGCTGCCGGTCTCGTAGTATCTGCAATGCAAAAGAGACAATAATAATAATAAATAACACTAATAAGTATCAGTATAAGTATATAGTCTATATTATTTTTTAAAGAAAACGAGAAATCCTCAATGGACAATTTCAAATAGCCTAACACCTATTTCAACCTATTGCAGAATATTATAAAAGTTATGTATTTCCTTTCTTAATTCCAGTTGCAGTTTGTCAAAATGAAAAAAATACAACTCAATTCGGATGTTTTTAAGAAAATGCAAGTACACAAAATAGTGCGTTAATCCCAAGGAAGCGGATTTTTTTTTTTTATTTAAATCTGGGAAGTAGTGTAATCGATCACAATATGTGGTTAAATTCGTGAATAAAACAAATATAAAATCGCGAAAGACAGTTATTTCTGATACTGAAATTGTTTCATTGAACAGTATTCCCTATACTTCACACGAAACTAACGAATAAAACGGGATAAAACACTGAATCAAAGGGCTAATGTACATCTCACACGAATTAATAAAAGTACCGAATGGGTTAAATGATAGCCTACATAAACAACAAACTTAAGAAACATGCATTTAAAAAGGAATACATGCTACCAATTGAAATCATCTTTCAGAACATTTTGGTGAAACATTCCAAATGCATAAAATAAAATACCTTTTAAAATCCTTTTGATAGCTGAAAAATATTTCAAAAACATTCAAACTGCCGTATGTAACATGATCCCAGTACAACACTGATTTTTTGTTTCTCTTCACTTTCTCATTTGGCCATAATAGACTATGTGTTTGTGTGGGGGGGTGAATACCATTAAACTCTCGGTGATATTGCAGTTTTAAAATGGATGTACTAATAATGCGTATTTTACAGCATTAAATGCGATGTTTTTTAGGCATTGTCTCCATGTTTAATATATCAGGTCCAGGGTGTACAAAACAAATGCATTCAAACACTGTTCTCAAGCTGTCCGTGTGTTTTGCCTCAACATCATGTAGTTTGGTGGGTTTTCAGATTGGGCCCTTTAATTGAATATTGACTCACCTGCAGCCACTGTGCACGCCTGTGAATTGTGTTAACACTTCTAGGTCCTTTAATTTGAAATGCCCCTCACTGTTCAGTAAGATTGAACCTGAAGCCTCGATTATTATTATTGTTGTTGATTTAATTAGGCTCATTGACATGTTTTTTTTTTTTTTTTGGTTCTAGTTAACTTTTGTGTAGTGCAAATATTTAGGTTTGCATGTACACTACTATTGTGTGCGACTGTGTCCTCTTACCTGCCCAGGATTTTGCTGACACAGCCGTGGCTGACCCTCAATTGTCTGGAGATGTCGCAGGGTCTCACTCCCTGGTGTGCGAGCTCTACGATTCTCTGCCTGACCACATCAGGTAGGGGTCTGCCATTCACAAACACCCCGCCTAGCTGGTTGACACCCCCATGCCCTACATGGGAGACAACACCACAAACAGAGAAACATAACATTACATACATGGAGTGGAAAAAATAATTCAAGAACAACTGTTGCAGAGAGCTATACAAACTCAAACACTTTTGCAGGACATAACAGAAAAAAAATATATTTGGGTTTTGACATCACACCTGCATATTACCATTAGAGTAGTAAGTGGGTTCCTAATAATTCATTTCAACATCTTAATAATAATTTCTGCAATTGAATATGTAATATGAGTTTTCTTTTCACAAATAGATTTGATCTTCATAAACAAAAAATACGTATATCAACACCTTGCACCTTTAAACTGTATTTAATATCGCTTCTTTACCTCTGTGTTGAATTTCCAAAGTTATTTTTATATTATATATATATTGTATTATTATTATTTTTAAATATATGATTCTGTCTCACTTGATATTATCCACGGTCAACATCCAAGCTTTGTGTATACGCAAACTAAAACGTATTATTAAGTATACATATTGTAAATAGTGGCTTTTAAATATGTATAATAAATGCCGTTGTGTTTTTTCTCTCGGCTGTATTGGATTTAATCTGTCCAAATACAAATTATTATGTAACAACAATCAACGCATAAAATACTAAAACATATTTAATATTCTACTAGTTAGATTAATATTCTCTAAAATAATGTATTTGTGATCATAACTTGAACTGTATAGAAATGGAAAATTAAAGGAAACCCAATGCAGATTATATTATATATCAATATGTTTGAACTAATACAGTAATCATGGTCCATTTAATGTATCTTTGCACTTAGACACATTTAAATTAACCTATTTTAGGCCTTATTCCTTTAACGATAAACTCAATAATTCCCAATTTACATTTTTCGAGATAGATTGATTGCTGAATTGTTCTGCTTCGAACAACACCAATTCATGACACAAAAATGTCCATGGTAATCCAACTCACAGCTCACCAATTTATTTGTAATGGCAGAGACTAGTTTTATTTTCCTATACTGTTCAACTCCAGCCCAGCACATGTCGTAGCTATTATGTTACAAGCTGTTTAATTTTCCCAGTACATTTATTGTAAATAATTAAAAAGAGCTTTGATAACTCATATTACAGATTATTTAGAAAAGGCAGAGGGGGAATAAATAGGGATTAATTATTTAAAAATTGAATAGACTTATTTGATAGGCTAACATGCGATTTGCAATGATTGATTTTTTTTATATTTATTTGTTATATTATTCTACTCCTGTTGGTTTCAGATTTCTACTGTATTCTATTTTACACGTTTTAAACTTCATTCAAGTTTTATTTTACACCCAAGACAACGGAGAGTGCAGTTGTCCCAATTGTTTCACACACAAACACACATATACACACACACACACACATACATACACACAGACACACACATACACACACACACACACACACACACACACACATACATACATATATATATATATATATATATATATATATATATATATATATATATATATATATATACACACACACACACAGACGCTCTCACACACTTATTGTGTGTGTATATTCATTCATCACATATTCTCATCCCCCATTTTTGAATACACCTCTTCACGGTTGCACATTCAATTTATATTTACGTTGCTTGTAGATTCAATTATTTCAATTAATACCACTTTTCTATTTTAATAATCGCGTATTTACTGAATCAAAAGCAAAATGTAGCAATTTTTATTAACGCATCGTCACGAATTGCACCTGACTGTAAGAACACAGATCGTTAGCTTTTGCAATTATGCAACAATCTGAAATACATTTACATTACACCTGACACAGACAGTAACATTGTATATGTGCTGTGTAGTTTGTGTTGTTTGGGGGGCGATTTGGCACATCGGTCCTCCATTTAGCAACTGAAGCACGAGAAACTGCATATACACACGCGTACATTTGTCCACGCGTCGCATGGAATCGGGTGATCAGGCATTTCTTCCGTACAAACTGACATGTGAAATGCATTGCATGCTTCAAATCTGTATAGGCAACAACGATATCCAAATCAATTAAACATGCGTGTCTACATTGTGCATATTTCTGCAAAACACTTTTTTTCTACTCACGGTGCATCGCTGAGAACGGGTCTGCTTTGCAGTGAATATCCATGGGATAGCAAAGAAAAGAAAGATAATCAACTGAAGTCGCCGTTTCGCCTCGGGAATGCAGCTTAAAATTCAAAGAAACGAAAAATGACTACAAGATGCCAAAAAATAGCAGTCTACCCCCGAAACCAATCGATCGGTAGGTAACTTCTGAAAAAAATGGCAAAGTTCTTCTTTCGCGTTTATCAGTCCTTGCAACGCAGATATAGAGATCTGTCAGGTGAAGAACATGACCAATACTTGTTTTTAAAACGTATTGTGAGATCAAATTCGCAATTCGCTGCTTGTATTAGATGGTTTGGGACCACATCATGACGAGATAAGAGGCTCGGTTCTGCTCAAGGAGTCTTCCTGTGTCCTCTTTGGAAACTGCAGTAGAAATTCCTCCTGATGGTCTCGGTCGCTGTGGTTGGCAGGTCTTGGGTTTGATCAGATATGTACAGAGATGACAGGGAAAACATGGACACACCGAAAGTGTCTGGTGGTCTTTTTTTTTCTAGAGATGGGATGTGCTTGCTAGAAGCTTTGGATTGAGAATGAAGCCCCTCTCCTTGTGTGTCTGTTTCTAAAAGCTGCATTCAACCCCCCCCCACCTCCCTCCAGATCCCCCCCTTGCTCAGAGATGGATGACTTGTCAGACAAAGGCAATAGATTCCAACACTTTGTGATTCGCCAACGCAAAAAACTGGAGCCCAAATGAGGAGGTCCCTTCATCTGACACCTCGAAAGGGGAGGGAAAGAAACAGGGAAATGATTTAGAGTTGGGCATAAGAAAAAGGGAAAAATTAAAAGGACAAGAGAAAAGAAAGCACACACATTGATTGCAACCGATCTCTTTATTTGGACTCACACGTGGTTGTGTGCTACATAGAAAGTTTAAAAGGGCAATTTTAAACATTTTCATAATGTTAGCTTACAATCAGCAACATACATTCTACTTTAATAATAGTAGTAGTAATAAATATAATGCAGTGTGTATATCTGTATGTATGTATGATATATATGTGTGTAAATATCTGTATATGTCTATATATATTTATCTCTATGTGTTTGTGTGTATTTATATATATATATATATATATATATATATATATATATATATATATATATATATATAGATAGATAGATAGATAGATAGATATCGATATATATATATATATATATATATATATATATATAGATAGATAGATAGATACATATATATATATATATATATATATATATATATATATATATATATATATATATATATATATAGATAGATAGATAGATAGATATAGGCCTGTGTTTACATATATTTTGATATATATGTGTAAACACACAAACACCCACACAAGCCCCGTAAGTTCTACAATGTACATGTATGTGTATGATTTTAATAATACATGAATTGTGTATCTGTTTATATATCTATGTGTTTACTTGTCTTATTTATTTGGAGGCGGGGGTGTGTAGTTGGGGCTGGGGTTAAAGAGCTGGGCTCCTAAGTGTTTTGTGTTTCTCTGTTGTGTTTGGTATTCTTCTGTAGATGGCGCTCCTTGGTTTCATTTGTCTTACATCCTTAGATCTTCCCGATAACAGTCTCAGAAAAAAAAGTTGGTTTAACTTTAGACTGCAGTAGTAGTAGTCTCATGATAGCCGGATTTAAACGAAAATACGCGAATGTAATAACACAGTGAACTAAATATATACCTGAATTATATAAACTAACAAGTATGGCTTAATCAATCAAGAAGTGAAAAGAAAATCATGGCTGTCTGTCGGCAGATTACTTGTCATTTCTTGTTATTGCCATTAAAGTCAAGAATAATTCAAAAGGCTTTTTTTTTCAGACGCAGAGAGTAAGTTCAGTGTTGACTTGTCATTTACAGAGGCTCGTCATTTTTTAATAACCAATTAAAATAATCCCCAAAAATTAAATCATAAATATATAGATTTAAATATGCAAATATTCAGCTGCAGTGAGTCATTACCAAGGCCTTTGTTGTCGTGTAGGTTTAGAAAAATACATGACATGAGTGAAATGCGTGTATGTATGTATGTATCTATCTATCTGCACATACACACACACACATATACCACCTGGGTGTTTTAGATACTAGGTAATATAAATAACTTTCATATTATAAAGTACCTTTTAAATAATATTAATTTAAAATAATTAAATATGAATTGGACTTAAGTTGCTTTTTGGCTTGTTCTGATGCAGAAGTGTGTATATGTTAATACAACTCATAAATGGAAAATAAATCTCGCAAGGTTTCAATTTGGGTACCCGGTTCATAATTAAACAATCACCCTGTTTGCTCACTTTATATGTAATCTGTACTTAAAGATTCGTGAGCAGCACAGAAAGGGACAAGATATACAAGATTGTTAAAGTTTGGAGAGGAAAGTAAAACAGGTTTAAATCCTCTATCCGTACAGCTTCTAAGTAAGGATCCTTGGAGGAGTTTCATTAACCTTTATAGAAAGAAGCCGCCAGAATTTACACTTCAAAAACCTTGCCCGCCCCTTAAAGGAAATTAAAGAAAAATAAACTTTTCTCTCTCTCTCCACCCCCCCCCCTCCAGATACTTATCTCTGGATTTGCGTCATTACCTCACCAATACAATTGATCAATTCAATAAACCTACAGGTAATTTAGGTAATCTGTAATGCCACATGGTCTTACACGAAGTCTTATTTTCTTATATTGAATCAGCTCTAGCTCTACTACTAGTTGTTGTTGTAGTAATAATAATAAAACTGCTTGCAAGTATGACCACTACTTATCTGAAGGTGTTGGTGCGTATGTTTTTATTCAATTCAATTCAAAATAGCTTTATTGGCAGCACAAGATGACATGTATTGTCAAATCATTGAGAGAAAATAACTAAAGGTAACAAAGATGAAGTACAAACAATAATATTTATTCCACTTCAGTTATTTTCCATTGTATAGGCTACCGTAATTGTAGGATGATTCGATTCAATCATCTTTACTTTCGACTAATACATAAAGTGTAAACAAAATATCTGCCGTTTGTTAGTGGATTGGTTTAAAATTGTAAAATGTAATCATTTCATTGTAGTACTACGTGAACTGTGTGTCTCAGACGTGTAAGTGACTGAACCTGGGTGTGTATGCATATATATATATATATATATATATATATATATATATATATATATATATATGTGTGTGTGTGTGTGTGTGTGTGTGTGCGTTTGATTTTTGTTCTGAAACAGTCATATTTAGACACTGCAAACTGGGGAGATTTCGGGGTATCTCATAGGGAGCAGGAGGCCACTTCCAGTGCTCTGCCTTCTGGTCAGGTTTGGGGATGATTTTTCTTTTTGTTACTGTTTTTGGAGAGAGCTTCTGGTACAATATGTAGCACCATGGGCTGTAATTTCACACTCCACTGCACATTTCCCCTAAAGCTACATTCCTTTTTTTTTTCTATAAGACCCCCTGAAATCTTTTTCCCCCTCTACCCTTCTGCACTGCGATATTTGGTACTAGCAATGCAAAATAATAGGACCAATATTGTTAATACAAAATTATTCAGCACAAACCAGTCACGCTAAAGCTGTTTGATGTTGTGTTGAAATAGTTTGTCGTTGTTTTGCATCGGCCTGTTTTGAATGTTAATGGCACACGTGTAAGACTTTCTATTCTCAGTTCGACATCTAACCCCTCTTCTTTATGATGGACCCGTCTATACAAGTCCGACACAAGGCGACGATTCTATAAAGCACCCCAAATCAGTGATGGGTTCTTGCATTTGTTGCTCAAGTGTGTGACCTGGTTGTCATTGCATTTCTTAGAAGTGTATTAATTATTTCTATTATATTAAGAATATGTTGCGGAAAAGTTGGGTTGGCTATATGGTTGGATGCAAAACGCGCATATGGGTGTACACCACAGACACTGTTTTATTATTGCGTTAGTATTAGTATTTTTTTCTAGTACTTTATTATTATTATTATTATTATTATTATTATTATTATTATTATTATTATTATTATTATTATTATTAATTGTTGTTGTTCCTGTTGTTGTTGTCATCCCTACATTCACCACCCTCTCTTGGGACTTTCATACATGACTGACACTTAACATTTTATTGAACGAGACGTGGAAATAATATATATAATGGTGTTTTTGCTAAAACAGATTAGAATATAAGATGGAAGGAATCAGTATACCATATGTCTGATTTAGATTCATTTTATTTTTTATTTTATTTTTACGGAAAAACATGATATCTGACCTCCAAATATAATTCTTGATTTCCACTGTATGTATGCGAATAACGCAAGAAGAAAACGTTAACAAAAGTATTAATATGAACACCCAAAACATTGCACCCAAAGTGCTTATTTTTGCAACACTAAAGCAAAACGGAAAACAAATAGGACACCATAAAGCAATATACCGCAGTTAAACAGTTAAAATGTTGATATATATTGATGATGCATCCAATTTAGATAACCTTCTCTGTGTGAATGGGTAGGTGAATACAAAACTTTTTGTCTGTGTGTATCAGGAAATAAATAAATAAAACATAATTTAAAAGCTGCAATACTACTAATTTTTGTCTCCAGACTATCTGATGTACATGTGCAAAAAAACAACAAATATAGTTATAAAACAAAGGTAGTAAATAAACTGAGCAGTTTGGAGTGATGGGTGGGATACCCACAAAGGTAGGATTTGATCCTAAAAAATATTGAACCTTTTTTTAAAGAGAGTTGACGCCTAATTAAAAGAGGTTTGTTACAGTGACAGAAAGCCATTCATCTTTAGCCTCAGCTGTTAATGGCCTGTGGATTAGTGGGATTGAGAATGAAGGCAGAGGGAGAGAGAAACAGGGACAGATCCGAGGAGCTCAGGAGCCACAAAGCCTCCAGTCTGTCACACCACCTTGTCCAACACTAAGTTAGCCAAGTGAACAGTAATGCACTTCCTATGAGAAGGGGGGAAATCCGTGTTTCTTCAATTTTCTGCAGCCTCTGGTTCCTGTTCCCATTCACCTTAATATTATCATGCCAACGTCACCAATCGATATGGCTTTTCTCCCCTAGACCTGCCGTGCACTTCAGTTGGGAGCTGGCATCACTGGGTGTAAGTTGAACATCAAAACCTTCTAGATGTCTGGAGAGATTATTTCTGTCATCCTAAAATTGAATGTATGGATTTAATGTTTCCGAGTTGCTTATTATGGATGTAGCATTAGTGATTGCGAAAAAGAAAAATGTATATTTGGAAATGTGGACGCTTGAATTTATATCAAATTGTAAAGTGCATGTGCGGAATAGACGATTTAAACGTAAAATGCATGTTATGTATATATATATATATATATATATATATATATATATATATATATATATATATATATATATATAATTTTGTTGTTGTTGATTTTTAGTGTCATACTTTTTGTGTGGATTACTATTTTTGTTTTCATCGTGAAAGCAACCAAGATATGTGTCCTTCAATCGTTAAGTCATGTCATTGATTTCGTTAATTTATAGACAATTTAAAAGGCAAGGCCTGTAGTCGTGTGAATTACATGTATTACTCGTGTTAACAGGTTAGGTACTAAATTATAAATTAAAATATAATGTTAAAAAGTCAAATGCAGCTATATGTGTTTTCTCTCTCTATATATAAAAAGTATGTTGTAGTGTCTATCTTCTTGTATTTAATGTACGTTAAAAGCTACAATCCACGTCTAGAAACTCAATCATAATAATACATATACACGTTCAGTAACATTTCGAAAGCTTTTGACTATATGAAACTATACAACTATACGGGAAATTAAACCATAACTAAAATAAATTTATCAAAATTTATTTTAAGGAGAAACGCTTAAAAATAAATGTCTACATATCAAAGTCAAACCCATGGTATGCGACCACATTTCAATGGATTTTGTACGTTTTCATCCCAATTGACCTCAAAAGAATAGCCAGGTCATGCAAGAAGAAAGTATCGCAAAAACGTCTGGGTTTTATTGTATTTATTTGATAGTGATCGGTGAACACCTTAGTTAATATGATGTGTGAAGATTTTAAATGACATTTTGTAATACATAAATACAATTTACAGGGCTTGTAACTAAAACTCTCGGTTTCCAAGACCCTTTCGTATAGAAATATACTTGTGTATCGGGAATACACCTGTCAGTCATTAGGATTAAAGCTAAAACTTGTGTCAAACAATTAAACAAACGAATCGTTTTTTATTATATATAAGGGTGGATACATATAAGATTGGAAAACTGCTCAGAATTGGTTTTTAATCTAGTTTAAAACGTTAAGCTTCCCTCTATTAGCTGCGTCCTTACATTGCTTATTCATAGTCTATAGGGCGAACAGATGGACCATCAATTTAATTCTCTCCTCGACACCATCAGAGATTGATTTTGTACTTGCTTTTAATTTTGCCATAATTAATTAGATCATTACAACTGTTTTTCATTGATCTCCCCATTCAAACCTAAAATGGAAAGGTGAATTACTATGTGATCTGTGTTTTCTATTATATGAACTGGTTGGACGATGTGTGTGTTTTTTTGTGTGTGTGTGTGTGTGTGTGCGCTTTTTTGAGAGACACATTGACACAGACCAACCAATCAGATGTATTTGTATTTATATATATATATATATATATATATATATATATATATATATATATATATATATATATATATATGTGGAAATTACAGTATTACAGTAACTGAAAACGTATAATCTTAATGTTCATATAACAATATAGTTCTAACTGCGGAATAATATTATAGTTCCTGCTTGGAGTTCAAAATAATTACCCGGTGTGATGGAAACATCTAAATTGTAGGTTAAAAGGATTCAACAAGGGTTAACAACGGTTGTCTATGCACGTTTCCCTATTCATGTTAAGACTACAATGACCAAGCTATCAATAATAATAATAATAATAATAATAATAATAATAATAATAATAATAATAATAGTAACAATAATAATTATAATAATGTTACTGTATTTTGTGTATGCACTATAACGATGACATGAAATAATAATAATAATAATAAAAAAGTATAAAACCTCAAAAAGGCTATAATTGTAGAGGCAAAATGACACCACAGAAGCAAAACAAATACATTATGGAGTGTTTTCTCTGCCCAGACATTGTAAGATACAGGCTGCTATTGTCATATGTGTTTTTATATGTAGTGAAATTCCAATATTGCTAAATATTTTATACATCAACCAGCTAAACAAACAACGTAGACCTTTGAAATGGGGGGAATATATCAATATTAATAAATAAACAAACCCAGATGTTATTAAACGTTGTTACATTTTACATTACAAATCCTCTGCCAACGACCACTTTAGTTTTCTTGATAAATTGTTTGACCTGATTTAAAAAAAAAATACAGCATTAAAGCCCAGTTGTATGAATTAATTATGTAATTAATTAATCCGGAGAACATTGCCCACACAGATTGGTTGAGATATTTTAATTTGTTCTGAATAGATGTAGAAAATTAAAAACAGCACCTGTTATTATTATATATGACCAATATCTGTAAACTATGTAAACATTAGCCTATTCAACGCCATATATAGTAAATCGTGTGCCACTACCGAAATGGTGATGTAACTAATATCTCATTAAATAAATATGTACAATTACATAAAAAATACAATAACACTGTTTTAGGGGCTGCAACAACATAGGTCACCAAGGCTAACCTCTTGCAAAGTAAACCCATGATCTTATCTTGCAACAGAAGCCAATACTCCTCTCTGGGCAGCAAACAAACTCTCTGACACGGTTTGTGAGAATCAGGGGGAGAGAGAAAGGAAATCCTTACCTGATCGCCCAATGCTGTGAGCCATGGCCGCTCCCTGTCTAATGGTCCGTCTCTGCGATGCAGCCGACTAGATCTGTCCGGCCTCCTGCGCGCTCTCCCCGGCTGGACGTCTCGTCTTTCCCCGCTGGCTCTCCGAATCTATGAGCGATCATCCACAACTAAACGGTTTAGACGACAACAAAAAAGAAAAAAAGGGAAGCTCACCCTGCTCTATTGGGCTGGGGATTGATAAAAGAGAAAAATAGCAATCAAAGCAAATAAAGCGTTTCAGGTGTTGTATAAAGAGAAAGAATAAAACTTGGCTGCTAGAAATAAAGGACACTTTGTATAGGGAGGTCTGTCCAGGAGGCTATTTCCTTCATTAGCAGGGAACTGAAGGTAGGAGCTAAAATGCTGCATATTAATTCATACCGTTAACTATGAAATAAAAGTGTTTTTAATTTCTTACATTGATTTTCAAATGCTGTCTTCCTCAATAACTTCCTTGAAGTTTAAACCCAAAAGTTCAATGAAAGGTTGGGTGTTGCACACAGTCTGATCACAGAGGGGAGCTGCCTATTGGCTGAACCCAGCAATGAACCTGCAGCCGAAAGTAGGAGGATCTGTTTCATCATAAACCTAATACACTACTAATAATATCGGAGGGATAATTTGTTTCAGAAAATATCTGATATAATGGTCGTTACGGTAAGAAGAGGAAAAGACGGATCGTGAGACCAACTAATTGAATTCTCGGCTTTGCGGTCGAGCTCAATTGAGATGCTTTAAAGTTCCTTTGTTAATCTCTATCTATCTATCTATCTATCTATCTATCTATCTATCTATCTATCTATCTATCTATCATCTATATGCCTGTCTCTGCATGTTTGTCTATCTGTGAATTTTAATTTCCTCCGATATGAAAAGTAAAGTGACCTATATTCATGTGTTTGTTTTTTTGTTTTGAACAATTGTTTAGGAATTTGTAAAAGATAACTTGATTTTTTTTGTTATTATTAATGAGGTAAATAAAAGCATGCTGATTATAGAATTTGTCACATGGAAATGGTACAGAAAATGTATAGGAGCAGAAGACAAAGGAATGTATGCCAAATATGAAATTGTTTACTTTCGAAAACAAGATTCATATTCTTAAAGGCAGTTTATATTAATTTTTATATACATAGTTTGTTTAATCCGTCACACTACACCAATTTGCAGTGTGAAATAGACGTATTTGTCTGACAAAAACCTGTTAGAACTTCCTAAACTGCAATTATTGTGTTACACTGAGACAAACAAACACCCAGACGCTGATTTATGGCAGGCTGTGAAGTAAAAGATGAATACAAAAAATTAAAAGAACAAACACACCAAAAAGACGCAAAAGCATGCGCCTCATGAATAGCCACTCATTGTATTTACAAAGGTCTGAAATTGAATATATCGGACGTATTAAATAACAGATAGCACTGTGATAAGACCCAACTAAATGCATTTGCCGAAAAATAAAAACTAATGTCTCAAATTCAGAAAGATAATTCGATTTTTTTTCAGGTTACATGGGACAAAACAAAAAATCCCGCAGAATCTGACAAAGTTTGAATTCCAACCCTTCTTGCTTAGGATGCTAATGACAGTTAACATGTAACCAGAAAATGATCACGAAAGAATTAGAGAACCAGTCCTCAATGGGTAAAATAACCAAGGTTTTCCAATAACTGCCTTTTAATATGAAAATGCGGAAAATGTAAGATGAAGATCTGGATGAGTGGTAAAACATAAGAGTTTTACAATTGTTATAATTCAGATCATAAAATTTATATTGGTAGTATCTGCTTATTAATTTATAGCTGTAAAACGCGCTACCTCTCTTTATCATATGAAATCATCTAACAGGAGAACAGGAATACACAAGGAATACCTGCTCTCAAAGTTTTGATCAAAGTTAGGAGACTTCTGAAAAAAGTTAGAGATTGCTGGAAAATTATAACGCCGTTTAAAAGATAATGAAAGAAAAATAAACTTCAACAGTTATAGAAAAAGAATATCCTATGGGTATTTTCGATAAAAGATCAAAGTTGCCTTTTATGTTTTTATATTTAAAAAAAAAAAAGTTAAAATTGAAAATGTTATGGGAAATGAATTCAGGTTAGATCATCTTAATTAGAAAATACTTTAAATTACTTTTTATACCCTGAGCGCTATATCAGTCAGAATTTAAAGCTTTCCGAGTTCTTGCAGCCCCGGGTCCAGCAAATTATTAACCACAATTAACATCTCATTTGCAATTTAAACACATATCATCACACATGGAAATCTGAAGAAAGATTTTGTACTTGTCTCGGCTCTACGTGTTGTTTGTGTGTGTGTGTGTGTGTGTGTGTGTGTGTGTGTGTATTGTGTTCTTGGAATTGAATGGTTTATTATTTTTATTTTAATAATTATTATTCAGGTACTTCCTATACTCTATTTTATTTGACCATTTATTGTTTTTTGCTGCCAGAATGTCTTCCTTTATTTTTCTTTCTTATTTATTTCCCTTTTTGTGTATTCTGTCAATGTTCTCTAATCTTTATTATAATACTTAACGAGGCTATTACATTACAATTAAACACACTGCAATTTCTAACCATACTAACTTAATCCTTTCTACCAGAAGGGGCAGTGCAATTCAAGAATGCCCTGACGCACATACCACAAGTTTCTATATATATTGATTAAAAACGGATCGTGGCCAAGTTTTACGTTCAGCATTATTCTTTGTTAATTCGCAGATGGAGTTAAGGGTTAATCAGGCTTTTGGCAAACAAACTCATTTGCACATTTTCACATGAACTGCACATTCTGGGGTACACCAGACATATATAAAGTTGCATGTGGACAGAATGGATAAGCTTGCGTCCCTTTACGTTTCCAAGACATACCTTTACTGAATCCTGTTTGTTGGCAACTAACGCACTTTTGCACCCGTGCATCACCATCCCTAAAAGATTCAAAATGAAGGTCAGACCTTAGGCTTCACTGTGACTTTGCAGTGATTTTACATGTCTATCGCAATATGATGCATTGTTCCGTTTTCCAAAAATAGGCTGGGAAATTGTTAAAATGGTTATTATAGCGTGTGGTATTCAGTCGACGTTATTTATGGTGTTTCACAGGGGTGATGCAGCACGTGTCTTATATACATTGTGTTCCGCAGATGTAAAGCTGTTGATTTTATACCCATAGAAACCTGTAGAGAATAGCTGGTAAGCCAACAGCCTTAGTGTGGACTTGCCTGTAGAGCAACTTTGCAGGATAGAGCACTGTGCACTTTCTACTTCATTAAGCTGCGTTTGCTTTGCACCAAACGAACTTAGTCCTGGCTCGCTGCACCTGAACCAGGGCTGCAAATAAACAAATCATAATGCATTTCAAACGCATGTGGATGCGTGTCTGTGTGTCTGTGTGTTTGTTGATGTATGTACACACGCAGGCATACTGGGAGGTGACCCTCTATTATATACTTACTTCAAAAGGACACTATATATAATATTTTAGACAGTATTTGGATACTTTTAAATTAATATAGACATACAGATTTAATTTCTAAGTCCAGCTGTTGTGACAATTTAAAGACGGTTTTGTATTGCATGTAAAATACGACAGCTGAATTAAGGCTGACAAATGACAACGCTGAAATAAAAGGTTCCTATAAGACTAATGAGCTATAAAGTGCTATTATTTATTGTAATAAGTTAAACTTTGGACACATGGAGATGGTGTTTTACGTTTCTACGTATTCCTTTAGTGACACTAATAATCTATAAGGCATTTAGGTTCTATAAAATATCGAATTCCCTCTATATATGCAAAGACAAATAAGGGTTAATTTTGTGGATATCCGTTATACTTAAAACACCAAGGAATACGACATAATTAAACACACAGACCACGTTCTGGCAGTTCATAAAATATGCAGATTTTTGAGTAATTATTAAATTTGCCCTGCAGTAGATGATTAAAAATAGGACTGTATTCATATTTGGATTTCTGAAATGTTCTGTATGTTTTATTGTAATAGGAGAGACTAGCTCAAATACCTGGCGAAACGGGCAAAGACGACCCCCCACCACGTTTACCTTTCCAGTCGATCAGTCAAAGGTCTGCTGCCACTGGATCATGAAACTAGTACATATATATGGCATTTATATAAAAAATAAATAAAAGTGCAGATTTCTATCACTGTTTGTGGATATGAAAACTTTATTTTACTTAGTCTTCTTCAGAAATGCATGTATTAATGTATTTAATCTCAATTTCCCGTTTGTTTTGCATCAGAGAAAATAAAGTTTTTCTTTTTTTTCTTTTTCTTTTTTAATCTCTGGTTGGTTTTCTTAAAAGAAAAACGCCATTAATGAGCTATAATTAGACAGATTATTCACCCAGCTTGTGTAAATGTGTTTCACTCAGGAAGACCCCCCAACACACACACACACACAAGCAAAATATCTATCTCTCTATCATTTATTTACATTTGGAATCAATAAGCCTATGTGAAACTCCCATTGTGATTTATTACTGTTTTAAATCTTATACTTTATTTATGAAGAAGCAACCTGTTTGATTTTAATAGCAATTCAGAGAACGTTTCAGTAAAACACCATCATAGAAATACCTCCTACAGAAGGTTGATTTTGTCTGCATTTGAGTGGTTATGTAGGTATCTATTTATATATATATATATATATATATATGTGCGTGTGTGTATGCATGTATGTATGTATGTATGTATGTATGTATGTATGTATGTATGTATGTATGTATGTATGAATGCATTATTCTGGTAACTTTTACCTTTATTGATCTCAACATATTATTTTGTCTAATTTCATATTATTACTACTACTACTACTACTACTACTACTACTACTACTACTACTACCACTACTACTACTACTACTACTACTACTACTATTTTATGTCTTTAAGGTTTGTTTTTTATGCAGTATGTAAGCTGCAGAATATTACTTTACATTAAAAGTATTTTAAACATGAAGACACAATACATTCTTCAAAGATTTCATAATTAATCTAATTAATACCAATGTCACAACATATTTATTTGAGAAAATGGTTGATCATTAAACCGTCAATTATATAAACATGTCTTAGTTAAAACCAACTATGTGGATTGTGTGTGTGTTTTCTATATCTAATCAGCAAATCTTGCACAGCTTTTGCTAATTTCATTAGCTGTAAGTGAAACTAGGATCAAACTTTAAATCGCATTAAAAATGTCTACGTTTTCTCCCAGACGTATTAAAACGTGACTTTATTCTTGCAGCCGTTTTCTTCAAAAAACAAATCATATTTAATTTTGTATTATATAGGCAGTGCTTTAAACCGCGCAATTCTAGACCTTATCAGTTGTTACCCTTCAAACTTAGTTTTGGAAACCACGCAGGGACTTTTTTATTCAAAGGCAGGTATAAATACATGATATTTGGGTGCACACATGCATAGTTTTTGCTAACCTCAGTGGAAGGTATGTGCATAAGGCATAGGACTGATACACAGCCTCTCCACTAGTATGTTGCTGTAGCTCATGTTTCAGAAGAATCAGTCACATTGTATAAACTTGTTAAACACTTTGCTTGGTTGCTCAGACTTTTTGCTATTTCACATATCTTTAACCTGTGAAAAAAAGTAGTTCCATACAAAATGTTTGTTAACTAGGCTATATAGCCGCTATAAGATTTTAATGTTGAATTTTATAGCTCTACCACGCTCTGCCGTTCTTGTGAATATTGTAATATTGCATTTTTTACAAGTTACTCTTCTGTTAATGTTCCAGTTAGTAAGTTTTATAATCCTCCTCTGATCTTTTTTGTATTCTTCCGCGCTGTTAACCTCTATGGTGAAGTTTCAAGTTTAGTGCAACGTTTTAGAGAAACGTTAGCTGCTTAACTGAAACAAATATAAAAAATAAGGAAATTATCATTATTCCATTTATACGCCACGTTGTTAATGAATTTTATTTTATTTTATTGAGTTTTAGAAATTTAAAAGTAAATACGCTGATATATATATAGCCTTGCAGATCGAATTGATATACTGTACTACTTTTTGACAAGACACGTTTGTGATATGTTTACAGACTATTTATTGAGTGTTTGTTTTCAAGTACACACAGTTTTGTGCTGATTATACTTTATGCTGGACGAGGAGGTGTAAGTGGATTCCTTCTAATGGACTGTGTGAATCCTATGATATATATATATATATATATATATATATATATATATATATATATATATATATATATATATATATATATATATATATATTGTTTCTTACAATCATTTAAAATGTATTTTAGTATTTTTTTCTAGTGGGTATCCATCCTTCTATGTTCACTAGCAGAGGTGAACTATTCAATGGTTTGATAATATTCTTAAATAAATATTTCAAATATGAGATGTGAAGAATAGCTTGGTTTGATTTTGACAAAATCCAAACATTCTTATTGTCCAGATACAGAAGATAAGGATTCTGGAAAAAGTCAAACTTGTGATTTGAGTGTGTGATGTATTCATAAGTTGTCTGTATTTGAAAAGGAGATTTGTTATATTAAATTATATATCTGACAGTGCCTGTCTATAATATATTTATATTTTAAGTAGTTAATTGGGTTAAACATGCTGAATGTGAAAACAAAGGAAATATAAATGGTTCTGATTTTAACAAAACAGCAAGAATTACCCTTTGGTTCAAATACCATAGTTCTATAGAAAGGGGGGGAAAAAAAATCTGAACTTCCATAACAGAACCAAAAATGATGTCACGCAACACTTTTACCTGTAATATCAGCCAACTTAACATATGAGCAACACCATAAATCTTAACTGTTCCTAAATATATTTTTTTGCAGATGATTAATGACAGACTGTTGACTAGCCTGAGGCCAAATAACATTCCTGACAATTTCCAAAAGTTCATTTAAAGTACGTGCCACTATATACATATTGCATGTTTAGTATTGGTAATAAATATTTGAATAATCAGTGACAACTGGAACTGTATATATTTAGCATAAGGTTACATGTAAATCTCTAGGGCTAGAACATTCTCTTTAAACTTGTCAATCTTCTTTCCACACAGAAAGAAGCAGAGCTGACATTTTCTCTCAAAGCATCTAATTGATTTGAAAACATTGCTTCACTTGTTTCTGTGCTCCTTGCTTGACATTTCTTAAGAGCCTGTTTCATGCGTGCACGATTTGGTGAGGTCAGAACTAGGTGAAGTTAATAAAAAGAAAAAGAAAACCGCAACACATAAACAATTATAGGATATGCTAGTTTCATACATACTTTTTTTTTTTTTTTTTACTGATATGAGCTTTATATATTTGTTGATCTTTAGTTTTATATTTTTGTGCAAATACACAATCATAATCTAGTTCCACACCATTTTATCCCACTTGTCCCTTTCAAACAATATCCTTGGCCCACAGACTTTTTATAGGAGCATTATATCACAAACACACACACATTTATACTGTACGTGTATGCACACACACACTCATCTCACTTCCAGTAGTGATCTTCTGGTTATATAACCACATGACTACATATATGTGGACATAAACGTGTATTATAATTGAATAATTTGCAATTGATGTGTGAATTTATTGAAACATATTTTGGGAGAAGGACAAACTTACTGAACATGAAATCAGTCTCATGCCTGATGCTTTTTACTAATGATATATAAATATATAAAATCATTATAAGTGTACACATCACATGCAATGCTTGAAAACATAAATTACTTTAGAATTTGTTTAAGTTGTTAAAATGTTGTAAAATTACATAAAAGACATTTGTATACATAAACACGTTTTTATTTTCTTGTTGTACTATCTTTAAAGATATTGCGATCTTTCAGAATTGTCCGAAGCTGCTTCAGCAAGTACAGCAATATATAAGGATATTTAAAGGCATTAAAATAGTAAAATGTCTGAATATCATAATGTTAATAATGTGCCATTCAAAATTATTCAAAGATTAAAAAATGTTGACAAAAGTCAGTCATCAGCTTATATATTCTTATGCATTTAATGTCTGTGATACTGTGAATTAAAATCTTTGATCTATGACTACCATAAATCCACCATCTTGATATTAGCCCCGCTTAGACGTCCCCATCCCCCCATTCCCCCATTTCCTCGCCTGCCCCTAAGGTAAAATGTCTACAAATTCCCAAAATGAAAACCTTATTCATTGTACTTAATACTGTATCGCACCTTGGTCATTAGAAAGTTCCAATTGATGCATAATCTCTGTATCTGTGTGTGTTCGCCCTGAGGCTGCCTGGGGGTGTTTTGTCCCAGCTGCCACATTTAAAACCAGACAGGAAACAGCTTCCACTAACATGTCAGCAATATGGGAAACAGTGCTTTTTCCAATGAGCCCATGGCACATGTTTGTCTTTGTGTGCCCTTGGCATCTTGTAGTGTGTTTAATCTGGTCTATGCTTACACATAGATAATGACACTGACAATTGAATTGGATGCTTCAGTATGTTTTATTGTGCTCTGTATCTGAATCAATGTTTCCCCCCATAAGATACATATTCTTAACAACACAATACCAGCATTAAGATCTTCATTTACTTAATTATATTTACTTAAAAATGAAGTGTTCTGGAAGAAGCTGTGTAAAATACAATATGTTCTCTTTTTGTTTTGGGTTGCTTACAATTACAGGCAAAAAACAACAAACAAACAAACAAGCAACAACACCCTCTCTGTTGATTGTGAAGGATTCCCTTAATGAGCCAGACAGTTCTTTATACTTAAGTATGGTTTGTTGCCCACACCATCACCCCTCCCTCCCAGACCTAAAAACCTCAGGTAATAAAAAGTAACATATCCACTGGGGAATATATCAGAGAAAAACATTGTTATCGCAGTCTGTATGAAATTATTTTGGTGCAATTTATTCTCAATATTTGATGTGGAAAGTTCCTTTCAAACAGATTTTGCATGCCATGTTATTGTATATTGATATAAATAAGCCACTTCTGTAGGTAACACTTCCGTTGCATATGAAACCCTTGTCAACGAGAAATCGTCACATGACGGGTATTTTGGTGTTCATATTGACTAAAATGTATTTTGTTCCATTTGTACTTTCTGGACTTGCTGTATAGGTGTATTTGTGTAGATGCATTTGTGTATGAATATTTATGCGTGTATGTGTGTATATTGCCCTCCTTTGAAATCTAACGGATGAGCAGCTGCACACGAGCTCCAGATCACTCCAGTAAATGCACCCTGTCACCTTCAGTGGCGTAATGATCATGAAAATTGTGACCTTGATCTATGGAAAACTATAATGTGGAGTGATGAAGCCCCCCCACATACTTCTCAATCCTGATGGCAGGGCCTGAGTGTGGAGAAAACCAAAGGAGGGACTCAAACAAGATGGTTTAGTGACAATGAAGGCTGGTACAAGGTCTGGTGTGATTCGTACATGCTTCTGACAGTGTGCTTCTGCTCCAGTTGATGGCAGAAGACATAGATGTTGTTGATCAACACAGTGCACTTTTATGTGTTGCAGGAATTGTTTATCTGTGCTTTCGGGACATTATTATACTTGGCCTTCCTTGGACTACCAAAAGCAACAAATGTATCTTCTCTGAACCACTTTTAAACGTGTAGCCCCTACTGCTATAAGCATTAAATAAGCATTACTATCTCCTCTCAGCAATGAAAGGCACTTGGGGGCTTTGCACAATGCATTTTCCGTTTACTTGGACTACGATCCTCTTATCCATGTGGAAGGGAAAATTGAATGTACAGAGTTATCAAACCATGTTGGATGACCAAGCAATTTCGATAATAGGCCTTTTTGGTGGAGTGATAGTTGCAACAAATAATATCCTGGCACACTGCAAGGTTTCAGAATGAGTAGTACAGTGATAATGAGATGACCATGTTGCAGAGACCAGGTTATTGCCCTCATCTGAATCCCATTGAGCATCAGCGAGATGACAGGAACTAGTGCGCGGTGTGAGAAATGAAAGTAAATTCTGATTGAGACATGCGAGAAGCTTGCTGAGAGGATGTCAATCAGGATCTCATTTAACTGATGTCTGTGTGAAAGAGCTCTATAAACAGTAAATAAAATTGGAACTGTAGTGCATTGAGAACTCAGGGGGGAAAATATCTGAATACATGCCTTATCAAACCTCAGTAGAGAATTGCCGTTATGAGAGCTGTACATACAACCTTCATGTATTGCTGTAACCAAAATATGTATATATTGTGAATAAAGTTTACTTTTTTTTCTTCGGTGTGCCTGCTTTGAGTAGCTGTTTTAAAATCCACCTGAAAGAACTGTGAAAAAAACAACAACATTGTGATCTTGTTTCCACAAACAACACTTACAGTACCATACATAGAGCTCCTTGTGTATGTAAAGCAGTTAAAATAAAACAATCCAAATTTAGTTTAAAGGGACAACTATTTAATTGTATTGTAAGTATCTGCATTACCATCCTTAAATCTTTGTTAACCCTGCACTGGTCACAAACAGCTACTAATAAACATGCTTAAACACATTTATATTTATTAAATTTTGTTTTAAATAAGCATGTAGCTGAATAGTTAATGTACTGTCAATTAACTGTATATATAAACTAGTAACATTTTATTACTAGTTTACAAATATATATATATTTTCATATGAATATTATTTTACCCTATATAAAGTGTCATTATGCTCCTTATGTCATTATTTCATTTAACTTACCTTGATCATGTCACATTAGTTTAAATACATAATAGTGAAATGATTTTACAAAGTATTCCATTATTGGTGTGTGGATATATGACATATAATAACCATAAGATATATACGCATATCTTGCCTCACACACAATCTGCACCAATGTTTCCCAGGGAACGCACAAACAGACTATTCCAGTGTTGTTTCAGACCCTACACCACTGAATATTATGATCTTACCCTAGCCAGCTTTTCATATTTAAAGTGAGTAAAGGTTTAATTACCAAATGATGACAGTGTCATATGGTGCCATGATGGTGCAGGGTGTCTAATGAATGCAGAAGAGCGAAGGATATGTGAGAGACACTGAGTGACAGTGGGAAGCAAGAAAGCAAAAAAATACTGGAGACAGTAAAACATCTGTAATTTGCAATTCGCTGGTGTTCAATGGTTGCTCATGGATTAAAGATTAAAAACTATTGTCTGGCAGATGGGAGAGGGAAAGAGGGGGGAGATTTCTAAGCAGCACATTTACATTCGTATATCAGCACTGTTAGGATAATCACAGAGAAAAAATAAACTGTCTCCATTACACACTCAGGGCAATGCATCCATTACTAGTTTTCCAGAAGCAAAACATTAAACAAGGTTTTCCCATTTAAAAAAAAAAATGTATTTGAATTCACGGGGACAGCTCGTAGATTGTAACAGCTTTGTACATGGTTCACACTATCTATCTCGATATCATCAGAAGACAGTTCTGAGCACTGGCCCTGGATTTGCTCACTTCAGAGTTAATTGCACCACAATATTGATATGCACCAGAATATAGCATTAAAGTAATACCAGTTAGTATGCCACAAAAAGATGTACATGCTTAACGTTGCATGAAACCTTGCAAAATGACATCATATTCGTACTTATTTCAGACTGGTGGTTTGTCATTAAAATTCAGCACTACAGCTTCAGTGATGAAAAACCTTTTAATTTTAGGTGCTCAAGAAAACATTAGACATTTTCTACGTAGACGTATATTTGAAAAACATACCAAAATTATTAAATGTAATGCTTCAAATTCCTTACATCACTACATTTAATTAAATGCATTTTTAATGTTAATGTATTTTTTTATTTATTTTTTACCAATGATCACAATTTATTTTTTCTTTCCATTTTAAGAAGGAACGGGGATATCTGGGTCCATTTTCCTTACTGTTTACCTGAAGGCAGAGTCCTGAACAATGTTTTTCATTTATTTCAAAAAGCACATTACTAATCAGATCTGCTTATCTTTTTCCCCCTTTAGTAATTATTAAGTCTTTAATTCATGAGTTTGCAAAAGAGAGGTGCTGCTTCCTTTGTTGAAGTGCTAATCGTAAAAATATTAAGAGTGTCCATTCTTATCAACTGTAGTAATTATCTGCATTGTCTCCACCCTGCTGTGATGTAGTGAGTGTACTCGGCAATGAAAAGCAGGTTAAATGGTACCTGCAAAAAAAACCTGTTAAATGAGAGCTTGTGAAAGGCTGAATTTAAATATAACATTGCAACACTTCAAAACACACTTTCATCATGTGTTTATCTTAGACATTTTAGGATAAAGAATAATTATTTTCTAGTCATTTATTTGACAATATACATTTATAATCAATGGTGTTTATGGAGATTTTTTATATGAACTTTACAAAAATAATATTTATAGGTTTACCTTTATTGTAGTCTACAGAAAGGAAAATGCACATATCTTCATGATTATGGTTTAGATTTTTTTGTGTGGTGACCCACCTGTGAATTGCAAATTATGGAGTTTTTTATTTTGGTTTATATATCGTGTAAAGTGGTTTCTAAAAATAAATTAAACCACAAAAGGCTACAGATTTGTACTTTGTGATTTGCGGCTAGGCCAGAGTTTTGATTTGGTCTAACCCTTAGTTACAAAGGTTATGTTTTTACATGCTATATAAACTTCGTGCCTCAGATTATTTTTGAAAAGTCTACATGAAAGAGGGCATCTCGAGAGCCCACAGATTGCAAATGTTTCTTAAACTAATGCAATGACTGGCTATCAGTCAGGGTTAAGACCTGGGCATTCAACCATTGCAACCCACCTGAAAGTTGTTTTAGGTCTTGCACAGCTATGTGACAAGTGCCTTCTAATGGAGGGGTTGTGCGTTTGACTTCATGAAAACGATTTCAATCAATGAATCAAGATACTATTCAGTAGAAAACTGTAGGAACCGATTATGCTGTCATAGGCTACTTTAATAATGTATTCACTAAGGAGAATGCAGAGATAATGTAGTAATATTTCAGAACTGTTTGGTTTGAGACAAAGACCAGTATGAGGACAAAATTGGACATGAAGACATTCCTTTAGGTAATATAATATATGCAGAATTATGATTTTGCAATTATATACCACAATGCTGACACTATATTTCCATTTACTTCAAATGCATATAATTTAATAATAATATGAACATTTGTTAGATCATTTAAGGGGAGTGTTATAGAAAATAAACTACCACCAATTATCTAAATCAGGAGAAGCAAACTTTATTGCAGAGAGAAGGATAATTCCACAAATAAAGAAATCTCCTGAAGTATATTTTACCAGACGTCTGCTGGTATCATCGAGGATTGCATATAGATATAAACAAAATAAAGATATGTATTATGAGTATTGTTGTTAGGTGCTGTGACTGTTTGCATTGGGGCTCCCCTTGGAAATCTAGATTATGATAATTTTTTTCCAGAATCACATCTGTCATGGTCTCCACCGCGTCCTTTCATGGTCAGAGCGTCAGGTGAAGGTGCTGCATGTTATCCTCACGACATGGCACACATGGGTAGCTCGAACAACACTGCTCATTAAGTGGCAAACAGGCAGAAGCTGAGCAAATTGTGTAGCATTTCACAGGGATAATCCCTGCCAGATTGCTCAGATATCAGAAGTGACATCACAAAGCCAACAAAAATTAACATCCCTAATCATCTGCCAGGCAAAACATTATTCTTCATGATCCTGATTAGCCATGCCTGCCCTCAGCTCGTGGTGCATCTCTACTTTTAGTTGGGCCAAAACCGAGAGAATTTTTGCTGTTTTTTTCCCAGCACTTACGCAATACTAGTGACAAACAACACAGGTCAAAATAGAAGCCATTTCAAAAGCATGCATAATGAACTCAACCCCCCACAATAGTTCAGAACTTACACACAAGCTGTTAAAGCATGTATAGTATTTATTAATTTATTTTAGTAATCCCATCTTGTTTCGGTAATCATTAATCTTTAAATTGTGTCAGACTGTGAGAGATTTATTTTGATGAAAACGGCTCACATAGTGATATATATTATAGTGATGATAATTCAACTTTATTTTCGTGATATTAAGCCAGTTTTTCCAAGCCTTACCAAAGAGGGGTGAGTCTCTGTGTCTGTTTCTTTGTGGGGGGGCAATTTATTTAGCACGGTGGAGGTGGAAGAAATGTGTCTGGCGTCTTCTTGTACCAACCAGTAATAAACTCTTTAACATGAAGAGAAAGTGAAGTGAAGAAAGATCAATGGGAGGAGTAGAGAAGCTTGGCAGATTTAATTAATTGCTGCATATTAAAATGTTTGTTTACAGAAATGAACAGCTACAAGAGGTCTGATGTTAATTAATTTAAAGCGTACTTCCCCCGGTCCCCACAATGTGTCGACAACAGCAGAGGTAGTTTCATGGCAGGTAAGCCTACGTCTCATTGGATTTTGATCAACCGCTTTGAGGTGTGTTGGAAAGAGAGAGGCATGCTACGCAAATTAGGGTGAATGTTAACATGATTGCATATTAAGAATTCTAATTAGTATTCACAGTACTGCAAAAAGAAGAACAGACTAATATTATTATAATTTATACATTGTGTAAAGGCTTCTCCATAATGGATTACTTCCATTGGATTATTAGAGAGGTTTCCTCATATGATTTTCTTGCTGTAAATCATATTGTGAGCTTAAAGATCATCACACTCATTTGGTCTCTGCTTTGGAAAAACAACATATTTTTTCCAATTCGACCTCTAATAGGTTTTGATATTTGCATCTTGGAAAACAATGTATGCATTTTTTGGTATAGTTTAAAATGATAAAGAATCAAAATGAAATCAAATAGTCTCAAAAATACACTTTTTGTTTTAAAGATGAAATTTTTACTTTCAGTGTGTTTGGGAACTGTGAGAGCTGCTGGAAACAATGCCTGGTGCTTTTATTTGTGTCACATTTATCATCCTTGTCAGGCTTAAACCACCTGCTATTCAGAAGTGTTAAAGGGTCTCTTTTTACAAGTGAAAGAACAATAAAATGCAATAAAAGTCAAATAAAATGCAAAAGCAAGAAAGACATTTTTTCTATACTTTGTGATAAATGTATTTTTCCTTCTTTTCCTCATGCTAACAAATTACTTAATCAGTAGGGATTAAATTGAACAGCGGAGGCCTGTGTTTGATGTTCTCGTGGTCTCAAGAGGTCCTTCTTGGACAATGATGTATATAAGCCCCTCTCGAGGTCAGCTGGACTCTGTCCAGGACATCACCTGCAATCAATAGTGTTGGTAAACCAGGCACAACTGAGCAGACATGCAGTCTCAACTTATAAACACATACTGAGAAAACCGTATGGGCCATTGCACAGCTAAAACTGCAAGGAGAATGGCTGTAGACACACTGCCATTTTAAGGGGAAAAAAAATACCATAAGTAGTGAAACCGCAGTTGACAAAATCCTTTTAAAGTGTCAGGAAGGGAGAGCAATGTGACAGGAGCATTTGGCTGTTCAAATGTTCCAGTGAGTAACATCCTTATGAAGATGAGGCTGCGGAGAGGTGCTCATTGAGGTGGAGGATGACTGTGCTAAAAAGGACATGTATAATTATTTTGCTTCATAAAGTCATTATTAGGCCTACACTGAGCTGACAGTGGTTAAGGACTTTCATCCACAGGCCTCTTTGAATTAAGCAGAAGTGTAACATTTTAAGTAACAACTAAACATGTGTTTTCCCTAAATGAATGCTTACCTCTGATCTCCATTGTCAAACTTGGGGAGACTGTTGTTATAGCTGGAATTTTACCACACATAACATGTTTACTACACGTCACATGCTTTCAACACAAAAGCCTTTTCATGTTAGTTTAACTAAGCCGACAGCTAGTGTACGGATTGTCATGATAAAAATCCTACCGGAAAAAAAAGCGTATTGGCCTTTATCATATAGTCTTCCGAGATATTGTTTTCATAATTTGTTGTTTTATTTGGTGAGTGTGAATTACAATATAGATCCTTTCTTGGCTCAGTGGCTATTTTGAAATCTATTTTTCTCCTTAGCTTTAATGGTGGAAGAAGGTAACAAATGCCTGCAGATCTCTTTTCTTAAGGTAGTTTCTTAAAAGTGTGTGCTATTTCAATCATAGCTCTCAGCATCCCTGTGAAGAAACTTGGAGCTCAGACAATAAAATCAGAGGCACCAGTGTGTCTGGTTTAAGTGGGTTTTGAAGAATTGGCATAGTCATTTGAGCAGCACTTCACATCCCTCACAAACAAATGAAGCCCCAGAGCTTCAAAGTGAGATTGATATCTCCTTCTGAACTTCATACAAAATATTCTGAATATTGAGAGAGGTGCTTCCTCCCGTGGGAGCTCGGCTGCGCTTCTTCGTATTCTCCACTGAGGGAAAAAAAATTGCACGGTGGGTTTTTCAAGTTCATCAATATTCACTCATTCATCGCGAATCCTGGCAGCTGAAATTCCAAATTGTATTGCTGGATGGATGGCCTTGGGTTCTCCTTTGTCGCAGTAAGGATGTCTGAAATTGAGTTCAAAATTAAAATAGAACAATCCCCAATTTTTATGGACTTCAGGCACAGCCATACATTTCACTTAGTGACTGAAAACTTTTCAATTTGCTGTTTGGGTCTTTAGCAGTACCCAGCCATTAAATAGGTCAAGGATGGATGTATCCTGCATATTCCGCTCTCTGAATAAAGAAAAAAAAACTCTCTTTGTTTGAGGAATACACTTGTATTGATCTATAAAGTTAATGAATTAAAACCAAAAAAATCATCATAATAAGAATAACTGGTCGCTCAGAAAATGGACATTGGAAATATTGTCTTTTTAGGTTTTCTGATTTGATGTGATACTTCACAAATTAAACTGTATAAGAACACAAAATAGAGCTATTTATTATTTTGGTTACACGTATGAGAATACCACAACATTTTGCATATTATTTTACTTCAGGAAAATTAAGCACAAGTAGTGCCAAACAGATGATAGTCAACTGCAGTCAAGCTCTTTGCCTGTACGTTTAAAAGTCAGCGAACCCAATAAATGCACTGATAATATCACTCTGGACTGAATTGGTCATTCTCTATCCCTCTGACCTGTTTTCGCATGGGTCACAAAATCTGCAAAACTCTGTGACATAGAGGCAGGGAAACACTAATATCCGTCTCTGTCAATTTCTAGACTACTTGAAGAAGTTGGTTCCTATATAAAGGTAGTAAAGGAATATATTCTTTTCCACCTAATTTAATTGCAGCCAAAGGATTCACAGAATAAACAGCACACCTTTTGATTTTAATTAGCATATATCAATATAGAAACAGAAAATATTCCACCAATCGCAAATATAATCCTCATACCTCTGTAAAGCATGGAGGTGGATCTGTTTTGCTTTGGGGTTGTTTTTCATCCTTTGGTCCCAGTGTCCTTTTAAGAACTGAGGAATAGATGATATCCAAAATATACCAGGATATGTTAGCCAATGAACTTGGTATCTTCATTCAAGAAACTCAAGCTTGGTCACAAATGGACCTTCTGATATACATCTACATTTACGCACAGAATGCACACAATCAACATTGTCCAATACAGTTTCCAGACCTCAAACCAATAGACAATTGTGGTATGAACTGGAAAGCCAGGCAATGTGGAGGAGCTGATAAGGTCCTGAATAGTGGAGTGGCAGAATATCCCTCTTGAGATGACTGCCTTTTGAAAAGTCTACATGAATCACCACCCCTGCTCTTTGGTGTGGTTTTAGCATCCATAACCCCACAAAAATCATGGCAATATTTAAAACATAAGAGAAGATTCAAACGTGTCAGGAGAACATTTTAATCAATGGATGTGTTAGCTAGACAGCTTCTTGAGATCCATTTGCCTTTCTGGAAATCAGTGATTACTGAAACATATCTTAAAAAATTTAATCCTAGGCGGAATGTTCAATAATTGGTTTTATAATTGGCGCAAAACAAAGTGGGTTGTATACCATTAATCATGTGTCTGGTGATCCTATTCAGTCGCTCATTTAGGCACTATTAGCAGCAAAATAACATGAAAAAATACTCTATGGAAACTGACTGCTTGCCAGTGCAAGTATTAAAAATTCAACAGAATACTTGGGTGTTCGGAATCAGATGTGAATTTGCTCATACTTTTTCTTCTGATATTTGTACCGAGCAGAGACAAGAAGGTGATCAAATTAACAACCAATTGCTGACAGAAGTTCAAAGTGATGCAATGGAGAACATCACTTTTTTAAAGATGGTTACTGTAGCTCCAAAAAATCTGAAGATCAACTTTCCTTTCAAAGCTTTAAAATGCAATTTACTGTTAATTTCTATAGTACATAGGTGTTGCCTCTGGTAAACGGTGTTCCTAACATTGCTTCAAAAGCTTTATCACAACAATACATTTGCTGTGAAGAAATCCTTTCAGAATAACACTGATTTTCTGCTATCAGACAGATGTGAGTTAAGATTGCAATTTCATGGCAATGTTCGGAAAATATGAATCCACCTTGAAATGACACCCCTTTTGTACATGAAAGCGCATTTTTCTTTCCAGACCTCTCCAACAGTTTTTAATTTTCTTGAAGATATATGCTGCTCTGCCTTATTTAGAAAGATGCTGAGATTTATATGGGCATAATAAAATAATGGTTTTCCGATAATACTGATATACATCCTAGTCCTGTCCTGGTAGCAGATTATCTTACCTGTCAGAAAATAAAGTCAAACAGTGCCTGGACCCAGTACTTCATTCTGCATGGTGAAAACAAAGTGGATGGATTTGACATATTTTTTGACATTTTTAGATGGGCATAATTATTTAAAATGAAAAGATATGTATGAGTGAGTCAAAACAGATAGTGAGCCATCTCTACCCTTAATCCACATCTACAAACTGGGTGTATAAGCAAACATTTCCAAAAAAAATGTATACATTTTTATGTGTGAAATAATAAAATGTATAAAAAATATTTGAATATGTACTTCACTTCAGTGATGCTTAGTACTGCACAGTAGATACTAAAATCATACACATTTCCTGTATTGATAAGGTTGTGTAGCACTGAGAAAGGACTTTTTTCAAGTTGAAGTTTAGTGATGTTTCCCAGGAGTCCAGAGATCTCTCAAGTCTACATTCCTTTAATCTGGCAAGAGTTTTATCTCCTTTTATTTAAGTGTAAAAATGTTGATTCTGCACATGAAGGGAGAACTCAAATACCAGACAAAGAGCTTCTTTAATGATCAAACTGAAAGGTAAATCAATTATAGAATTGTTACAAAAGAGCATTTTATCATAAAATGTTAATTAGCAGGGGTCTTGACCTCCCTTTTGGCATTCAGTGTCCCCCATCTGAGGACCGGGGCATGTCCAGTGTTACTACTTAATGACGGTAACATTACACACTCACTGAACATTGTCGCGCTTTTGTCTTCATTCACATCGAAATGAAGTTCTCTGGGCCGCATTTATCAATCACTGTGGGGCTCCAGCTGTTCGCTAGTCTTTGGCCCGGCTTCAACAGCCGTGCTTACAAATTGTCTCTGAATAGCGCGGAGCAAGCCCCCCTTTTTGTCACTGTCTTCCAACAAATGTTTTTCCACAGCCTTTCCCAGACACATCCTTCCCCTACCTTCTGCTCCCTACTATTAAAAAGAGGGTATTTTGCATTCTCATATGCAACTAAGGTTTGGGAGGCTAGTCTGCCAGCCGCCTTCTCCCAGCTCTCAAATCGTGCCAAATACAATTATATAACACATTTTCCAGATTACATTAAATTCATTAGCATGGAAAGTTTTGAAATTGTGCTTTATTCTTTAAACTCTTAGAAGCCACTATGTCATTTAGTACAATCGCTGCAATTTGTGTATGACCACAGTAGTCTAGTTGAAAACATATTTTAATAAGGACCATGATTTGAGTATAATATGCACCCAAATAAGTGGGTGGTATGCTCCACTGACATCTTACACACCAAATAGGGAAGAATCAGGAAGTTAAGTAGTGAGACATGATGTCTGTGATGTGCTAAACAGCTATTTGCTTTTATCTTAATTTTTTCGGGCTGCCATATTCAGTGGATACTCATTTTCTCCATAGGATACTATCCTGAAAATTTTATTTTTGTTTCTCCAAAATTTGTAGCAAGGGATTGCTGCATCAGGGAAAAATATAAAAGTGTTACTGTGGATAACAAAATGGAATTGTCATGGCAGAATGAATGAATTGTACAGTTTCTCTTTTGTAACCATTTCAGAGGAAATAATTAAGATAGATGGGCAGATGAATTAGCTGTCCTCCAAGGTCAAACGCTGATTGCCTTATTACTCTATTATTTCACTGTTGTGGAACTATTACCACTGACACTTTTTCATGATATTTTGTACATCCGCAAAAAAAAAAAAAAGAGATACAAATTGATTGTTTGGCGGCCAAATCAGTCATAGTCATCTTCGGCGGATGGATTAATGGGTTTGATGGCTGTTGCAGGTTCAGGCAGAAAGACTGGCTGAAAACAAGAGAAATTGGTTTGGGCCCTTGGGAACTGAATCGATGTGAGTTGCATGTAAGCTGTGTGATGTTGTTTAGACGGAGGGGGGTGGTGAAAAAAGGTGGGTGGCGAAGTTTTGCTTCTTAAAGATGCATTTTTTTCTGTCTCTTCTCAAAGGGTAGTGTGTCTTCAGTTAACATTTTCTGACATCTTTCAGGACAATTCCTACTATTTTGGGGCTGTGCCTTTTGTTTTCTCAATCTTGTTACCCTGATCAAGAATTAACTTGAAAAATCCAGACAGCTGCTTTGCACTTTACGATCTACTTTTAAGGTTATATGAACTGATCATGTAACTGTTTCAGTTATAAAATATCAAAATATTTCCTGTCTTCTGTGGGAATTTAAGGTTTGTTTTGGTTGTCTTGTGTGATGAACCTTTTTATCCCTGGTTTACAGAAATTACAGTACAGGAATCGAGAGGTAAGCATCACAGACCATTGCTGCTTAGATGTGTAAACATTTTGTCAGTGCTTGCTTACCACGTGAATTTGACACTTTTATTAAACGTCTGACAAAATCAACTTCCACTGTTCCTTCTCATGTCTGCGTCTGGGTTTTCTAATTTGTAGATCTAATTAGATATTATAAAAAGTAACAACTCACGTTCTGCACCTCATCCACGTTATATAGTTCAGCTGCAGATCAGCAGCTCCTGTGAAAACAATTATTAGGACTCTATTTTGATATCTTTTGCCCACAAACACAGTTCTATGCCCCATCCTGGCAGAGGGAAGACAAACATGATTGGTTATTACCTGCAGTTCCCCCTAAACCAGGCCAAGCCCAAGGTGGTCTCCAGCTGGTCCTGTCTCTAATTCCATCATTGACAGCGAGTCTGACGAGCCAAAGTGCCCATGGTGGTGCGTTGTATTTGTGTTTCTAAAGGCTAACTCAAGGCCACTGTACTTCATGGTGTGAGAAAGGTATAGACAGGTATTTGGAGTTGAAGAAGATTAACAGAGCAGAAATTATTTATATATTTTTTTATTTTGATCACTTTACATGTATTTGCCTTTTATAAAACATAACTCCCAAGTTATACTTTTGTTTAAAAAACCTTCTTCAAGAATATGTGAGAAGAAGTAAATTGTTTTCTCACATTCTATGCTCAGAATTAAAGCCTGCAGTAACTGCGTAAAATAAAGCAAAAATGTTAGTGCCAGAGGTATCACACTGTACAAGGCTCTCTTTGTGTTTTGAGCTGTTGTGTGGCTAAATTCAATTAATTACCCATCCTCATCTCAATCAATTTTAAGGCCTACCCACTGGGATATTCATGGTAATGATGAATCCTGTTTTTTTAATGTGCATGATGTGAAATAGAAACAACACCTTATGAGCATCTCTCTCAAATCCAAGCAACAGAACAACTTTGCTGCTGGCATCCTCCGATACAAGTTCTGCCATTGCCAAAGCTGGGTAAACAAAGTGGCTCAGCATCCTTAATCATGTTAACAGGCGTTGCCTGTTCCTGCCATATCAGAGTTACATACACACCATACTCAACACTGTTAAGGGGAAAAGTATATATTGTGAAAATATATATATTAAAATGATAAAACTGAAATATTATAATTGTTAATACTTAGTGGAAGCAGCTTTGGCAGCAATTACAAGTGTGAGTCTGTTGGGATAGGTCTCTTCCAACTTTGTACAGCTAGATTTGCAAATATTTGACCAATCCTCTTTAGAAAACTGTTCAAGCTCTGTCAAATTAATCTTCAAATCATGCCACAAATTATCGATTGGATTTAGGTTGGGACTCTGCGCCACTCAAGGACATTTACCTTTTTGGTCCTTAGCCACTCGAGTAGTTTTAGCTGTGTGCTTTGGGTCATTGTCATGCTGAAAGGTGACTTCCATCCCAGTTTCAGTTTTCTGGCAGAGGGCGGTAGATGTTCTTCAGGGACTTTTCTATACTTTGCTCCTCTGACAAGTGGTGGTGTTTGGGTGATGTACCAAACATAACACTTTGCATTTAGGCCAAAAAGTTAGACCACAAAACTTTTGCCTCATGGCTACAGAATCTCCTGAATGTTTTTTTTTTTTGCATACTTCAAATGGTGTTCAAGGTGGCCTTTCTTGAGTACCATATAGCCCAGATTTGTGGAGTGCTTGGGACATTGTTGTCTCATGCACACTTTGACCAGTCTTGGTCTGTAACCTGTAGCTAAGTTGCCCACTGACCTTTTGGGAGCCTCTCTGATCAGTCTCCTTGCTCGGTCATCCAGTTTGGAGGGGTGGCCTGATTTAGGGAGGGTCTTGGTGGTTCCATATACCTTCTTCCACTTCTTAATAATCATCTTGACTGTGCTCCAAGGGATATTCAAGGCCTTTGATATTTTTTCATACCCATCCCCTGATCTATGCTCATGGTTGAGTCTTTGCTTTGAAATGCACTACCTAGCAGAGGAAACCTACAGGAACTGATGAATTTATCCTGAAATCATGTCAATCACTACCATTTAACACAGGTGGAGGCCCCTTAACCCAGTATGTGATTTTGAAGATGATTTGCTTACAACTGAGCTAATTTAGGATTGCTATTACAAGGTGGGTGGACACCTTATATGAATGTATGTATGTGTAACAAGAACAAGTGGAATCCTTTAGTTGCAATCAAAAGTGGCCCAACAAGAACACAGCATTCTTAACACTGTGGCTACTTTTGACCTTACCACACTTGATTTTATTTGATCACTTATTTCCTATTATTGTGGTGCCTCTTGGTCATGACATTCCTTTATTGTTTGGGAGAGCACATTGATAAAGTAAAGTAAAACCTTTTAATCTCTTTATAGTTAGCATCCTGAACGTTAACAGCAACCTTATGTTATTTTTATTCTGTGTTAAGTTGTTTCCAGTTAATTTCATTTTCCTTGTTTCTTTTCTGGATGCTGGCTAGAACCTGATCAATAGAGAATTTGTGTTAAAAAGATGCTCACCAGCCGAGGTAAGTGATGTGATCGACACCACTGAAGAGGTATTGTACAACAAGAAATAAGAAAACATTTTAAAGCAGTATGCATGTTATATCTGACAAAAGACAGGCACAGTACAAAAACCTCTTTTATGGATTGAACAAAGAGGCTAAGCCTGACAAAATATGCTCAGTCTGACCTCGGTGTGTGCTTAAGAGCATGTCATTGTTGTGACTAAGTAGAGCTGAATGTCTTTTTGCTACAAATTTGAAGGAAATCCGAATCATTTATTCAACATTAAACAAGCCTGTTAAGTAGACCTGGAAGCCAGCTTGTAGCTTTGTAGTATGGGAAAATAAATATGTGATTGCAGGAGAAGAAAAGTGACAGTAGAAAAGTAGTGTTTGCAATCTCTACCCTAGCAGGATGAAGGGCCTCTGTGTATCGTACTCTGTTATGTTAATGTGAAACCTCTGCACACTTAATTGTTTTTGTCCCCTTGGGCAGAACCATAGGACTGCTTACAAAGCATTGACAAGATAAAAATAGTTATTGCTGATTTCTACCACACCAATGAGGTTTAGAACTCTTTATTATCTAAGGCTTTTAAGTAGCCCATACTGATTAAAAAAGATTTGGTTATATAGTTATTATTTTTCTCTCAAATGTTCTCAGTCAAAACTCTCCGATTCTACCCTATGAATCCAATAACTTTGCATACTTATTTCAAAATATAACAGTTTAATTGGCAATTTATAATCCAAACAATCTATCATATTGTAATAAACCTTTTGTAGAACTATTAGTTTTTGTTATTTCATTTAGATTAGTAGACCTGTGTAGTTTGTTTTTCTTGATTGTGTTTCCTTTGTTTAAGACATTTTAATATTTTTATATGAATATGTATCTATCTATCTATCTATCTATCTATCTATCTATATTTATATATATATATATATATATATATATATATATATATATATATATATATATATATATATATATATATATATATATATATATAAATACATTTAGTTTTTTTGATTGAAATTATTCTTAGGCAGTATATCATCAAAATCCCCTTTTAAGACTAAATAACTCAACAAATTATTGCATTTAGATTGAAAATTGATTACACACATTTCATCCTTAATTTTAATCAATGTATGTGAAACATAAATCAAATTTCTTATGAAGATAAATCAAATTCCTAGGGTGTTATGTGAACCCTGATTATTAACCCCTGAAGGGTCTGTATTTTGTTCACCTTATAACAATTAATAAAATAGCATTTTCAGGTATATAGAACTGGTAATATTCCAAAGACCTGCAACAAAACATATGACAGGGATCACATATATTTTGTTTTGCAGGCTGTTTTGAATTTGGTTTTAGATAGTGTTGAATAGGTGATATGTAATCAGATTTTGAAATGGCTAAGTTGGGGGGGTCAAAGACTGCTTTCTTCCCCGCCAGGCCTACATTATCCTCTGCGTGTATAGGAGAGAATACACAACATGAGAAAAGATGTATCCTATACGTACATTCTGCAAAAGAAGTTTGCATTGGACACGTGCTATGAAAATCTGTACATGGTGTTTAGTTCAATGAAAGTGCAGGTCAAGTTTTGTTTATTGTCGGTTCTTCTTCCAACATGCTTCTGTCGTTCTTAAAATAGAAAGCACTTACTTATTTAGCATGCTCAGTTTATGTAATGAAATGCTATTTGAAACTTGTGATTTCCCCCTCTCTTTTGGTAAGAACCCTGTGAAATTAATCAGCTTCCCACTGTAATTCTAAATATTTGCCGCATGTACTGATTGGGGTCAGTGCCTCAATCCTACATCAGGAAAACGAGTGCTCTCGTAATGATTTATTACCAGCCCGGCCGCACATATTATTATGAAATGAGTTTATTAGTTTTAAATCTACTAGTAATGTGGTAGTGTTTTAAAACCTTCATGCAATTTTCAGGGAATCAGGCATGGGTGACGAAGGCCTGTATAAAACACTGGGTGTGAAGGTTTTATAGTACAACACCCATATATGCTTAATCTGGTTGGAGGTTTCATTGCATCACAAATGTTACAGTGATAATAAAACGGAGTAGAACAACAGAAGAGCTTCTGCTGCTGTTTGATACTTAATGTGGGGCTTCAAGGTTTTAGGGGAGGAACTGCACAGGCTTTTCAGAATATTTAAAACACGATCTTAAGTGGGGCATATATTTAAATCTTGGACAAGAAAGTGGCTTGAAATAGCGTGTTGCATGGTGCACACGGTGTTCAATGACTTCAGCTGTTTTTCTCCCTTGAGTAGAAAGTGCTAATCTGGCAAACAGTTGTAAAGTTCATTCACGTTATCTCCTACTCACATACATTAGACACGTTTTCACCAATATAGCGCATTGTTCGAATTGATTTATGTATTTGCAACCTTTTAGTTCATTGTGGTTAAACCAAAGTATAGTTGAAGCATACTAAAACATGGAACATTTCCAAGACACAATTTTTCACTAGATATCAATTTGAATGCAATTTGAAGGATGTCAGTTTATGATTCTCTATATGTATTTTTATGACTATCTCTATTTCTCAGATTTTCGAAGACAAATTGTAAATTACTTTAGGATATGTTCTACACATTACCTCTTTATTGCCGCTGCTAATGTGTGTGATGCAGTTCTCATTAAACTGTATGCTACCTAAGAATTTAAGGGATGTCGCAGTAGAATTGATATGCAGTAAATAGGTTTTAACTTGCTGTTTTCTTAGTCACAGGAGGATGATAACTAAACAAGAATGTAGTTACCCGATAATGAGAGCCAAGTGACAAATCATGGGTTTTCTCATCACTATCAACTGAATGACGGTAGATTTTATTTTTCTTTCCCTCATTCCTTTTGATGATCAATTAAATCTTATAGGATATCCTGCTGTGTTAGCTGTGATGACACTCATATCTTGTTTGGTGTATTAAACGGAAAATACACAGCATGCAGAGGTTCTGTGAGATATGTTTACATTAAAGGCATTTCAATTTACACCTAATTTCAAGCTCGCTCCATTTTGGGGGTTTCAGGAATCCAAATTCCCTCAGATCATCTCATTTGAACTTTTGCAGCAAGATCCTCCTCTGGAGGACCAACAAGACCATTGATAGTAGGAACTGAGAAAGGCCATAATAGCCATTCAAGATGGCTATTCTTAATATTTATTTTGTGAGGTATTGCCTAGATTGTTTTGATATAACATTCCTTTGGATAAACAATTTATGTAGGCTAGCTTATATATATATATATATATATATATTCTAGGACAGTTTAAGCAAATTTACACTCTGAACTTCAAATCCTGCAAATAGCAAACACAATAGGTATGTAATAACTTTTGAAGCCATAAATAAATGTAAAAAAAGATGCTGCTTTTTTGCATTTATTATTGTTCATTGTTACCAGTGAAGCGTGTGTTTTGTCACAAAGCATGCTCAATTACACTGTAAGTTATTATACTTTTTAATTTTACTGACACTGAATTATTAGAGTTAAATTATATTGGAGCATAGAGTAAATCGCATTCTTTGCTACAGATCTGAAAATATATCGTAATTACCTTTATGCGATGATAAATGATCTTTGTAGTCATTTATATAATTTTGCAAATATTTTAATCTTAAGAGACATTATGCTTCATTGAAACTTTGTTGCCATGTGTACATTTGGAAATATCATATTTAAAATTTGAATACTAATATAAACAATTCTGTAAAACATTATTGGGTCAATCAGAAGTATCATTAAACTAGTTGAAGGAATTTAAAAAGGCTTTGGAATAATGTATAGGTAACAAAAAATCTCCTTTCTGTGCCTCAGCAAAACAAGCCCAAGTTATGTTACCACCTATATGTTTTACTGTGAGTTCTCTCTGTTTCTGGTTTCCTTCTTACATACCAATTCCTCACTGAGCTGAAATGTGCAAAACAGTTTCAAGTGTCAAAAACACTCATCATGTGCTCATTTGTCCCAACTTTAACTTAAGGTGCCCATTGTTCTAGTCTCTCTAGATGACTTGCTCACATGATTTAAACGTCTTGAACTGAAATGTTCGATACCCTCTTCTCAAATGGATCTCTTTAATCTTTTCTTTGGAATTGATATCAGCTGATGGTTGTGTTCTGGTTCTTAAATCATCAGCCTTTGAGTTTATTAATTATTCTCTCTCTCTTCTTTAGATATTTTCCTTTTCCTACCAAAGCATCTTTTGTTTTCATAGATTTAAGTTTTGCTATATTATACTTTTTCTATATTTGTTGACTCTTCAATATAAGACATTGATTATTGTTATAATTTCTATCACAGATTACCCTTACTTGTAAAACATAACTAAGCCTACATGATCATTAAATTTGATCTTGCAACCATGGTAACTCACCATACTCTTCAAAAGGCATACTAGTTTCATTTGGAATAAAATGACAATAAAACAGTTCCATAGTTATAAAAATAAAATATATATATTTAAAACGTGTATATATGTGTATGCATATATATATATATATATATATATATATATATATATATATATATATATATATAATGTTCTTTGAATTAAACTAAAATTATATGCTGATTCCAGGTCTCTCAGATGGTAAATGCACATTTCTGAATCAGTCAGAAGGAAAGATCCTGGAAACACTGAGCTGCAAATGGTCACCCAACAAACTAAACCACTATTCATTCCTTTTCTATTTCATACTGTTCAGTTGTTACATATAATCTTTTGACACAAAAGCCTGATCAACTTCCAAGGCTCCCGCTTGTCAGCTGGGGAATATATAAAGATAAATGATATTATGTTAAATTCCACTTAATGACAAATTTTTAATTTTCTGAACATGGTCATTTTCTGGCTAGTGAATCAAGTGTAAGGAGCTAATTACATGAGGATCTGAGCAAAAATAACTCCTCATTTTCAAGGATAATGGAAGAGAAATGTTGTAGATTAATGGCACTATTTATCTTTTTTAAATTTCTATCTTTCTCTGGTGATAGCTGTGCTCCCCAAGGAAAATATTCATAAAATGAAATTGAAGTCGTAACTTAATAGGTTATTAAAATTTTTGAGTGCATATCACTTCTCCTTTCGCAGCGCTGTAAATTTAAATTGAAGTTTGCAGCGTTCGGAGTCACCAGCGGAGTTTTTTATGATGGCACAATAGAGGGGGAACATGCATCTTTGTCAGGAGGTATTTGCTATTCTAATTTTATGGCAGGCCAGATTATCAAAAAGGAATGTCACAGCGCGGGCTGCTGACAACACCTCAGCCTTCAGCCATGTGTTTCCATTAGGGGCCTGAGACGTCCGGGGGTTTGTTCGGCCTATTATTTTCCATTTCAGTCTTTTATCTTGATTTAAAGTGAGGGTTGCTGAATATTCTTCTCCTGTCATTTTACTCTTTTTTAGAGAATCTGAAATTCTGTACTGTATGAGGTCTCAGTAGAGGGACTCGAGCTCTCCAGGGGCAATTTGTAGATCGGTTCAAGGTGGAATAACTATCTTTAGCCTGTGTGTTTGGAAACATGCAGGGAAGAGGGGCTGGAGTGATGGAAACAGAAGGGTGCAGCATTACATGTCTGTGTACCCGTGTGCTTTCCAAGGTCAAGGGGCAAATGTATTTGTCTCCCTGAAAGTCCTTTATTGTTGTGAGCTACATCACTCCATCATCATTTCATCTTGGTTAATAGTCAGTAACTATGAAATATATTTTTTATTTGGCCTTCAAGGACACAGTTTTATATTTTTGTATGATTGAAAAGTGTGTTAAATGTGATGTAATGTGACTTTTATTTGCAAAAATGTTGTTGAATTGAGGTAAATATAATTATCTACTCAACGAGGAAAATATAATTACCTCACAAAACTATGTACAGTAACATGACCCTTGTATAGCATTCTGCATTTACTGCACTGGGACATGGGGTTGGGGGCAGGACTGAATAAACGTATTGCTAGTGTAATTAAAATGCTTATTTTATTCCACAGACTGAGCAAAAGGCAAACCATACAATTATTTTCCACAAATACTGCGGAGCATCCTCATCTGAACTCATCTTCGAAAAACAGGAGAGTATTCAACAAGAGCACAGTCCTGTCTGGAAGTGAACCTAGTTTCATGGCAAAGACACAGGTCTGAATACTATTGTGATAATTATCAGTGTGCAGTTTCTCATATATTTTGACATGAATTTGACTTGCATTGTCAGCAATATTTCCTGTCCTAATGATTCACATAGAACAGAACACTGTGGTTCATTAGGAAAAGGCTTTCTATTGTAAATAATGTTTTGTCATTATTTTGTATTTATTGGCTTTTTAAAGTCACCTCAGTGTTGTGCAATCAAGTAAATGCTGTGGTGGCCCCCAGCTACCCCCCACCCCCCTCTGTATAGTGTCTCTTAAGCCCATATTGATATTCCCTGGTGACTGGTCCTTTGTAGTTCATTAATGGTCAATTACTAATAGCTGATTGGCCTCATTGTGCTATCAACACTGAAGGCTGCGTCCATCTCTGCAGGCCTACTAACACTCCTGGCAAAGCTGCCAGCAGCATCACAACATCCACAAACAACATAACCTCCAACTAAAACTAAAAACTGCTGTCAGCTGGCTTCTCCAGGATAATAATATTAGTTACAGTCTGAGAGACTGTTATGTGCAGGTCTCCTGTTGGTTTGAAATTAATAACATTTTGTTCCCCCATTTCAAAACGTACACCGTGCAAATTTATCATTTCAGAGGCACAGGCCTCTGTAACATCCCCTCAAGGATTTTTTCTTTTTTCAATTTCTACTTAGAAATTCTGCATGCTCAAAACCTTAAAGTATAACATATTGGAACGCTCAGACAATCCTGACCTGTTTATGCGCGTAAACTTGATAGGCTGTCAGGCCCCCAGCGAGCAGGCCAGGAATGAAGCGAGCTATCCTTTAAACTGGTGGGGTGATATTTGCAGATAATAAAAGAAATAAATCAGACAATAGGGCTGAATATTTCATTTGTTATCCATATTCCTTATGGGCAAAAAATGATACATAAATGTAAAAACAGCAATTTCCCTTTTGCCCCTACCGGAATTGTAACATTCGTGTTCTGTTTTCATGTCTAAAGACAAACTGTATCTTTGCATTGTGCCTTGCATGTTATAAATTGCTAAGACAGGGTACATATTTTTAGTTTTAATGTTATGCAGGTTTAAGTCAATCAAGTTTGGCGGTCTCGGAAGTGTGTTAGAAATGGGTATCATATAAATGGCATGGGGTTACTATACTTTGCCAGCCGCTATAACCACTGATTACTTCATAATGACTGTCATTCAGCATCTTTCTTTCTGATTTTCTCTGAACCAATTTTGCAGTAGTTGAAGTCGTCTAATAGTCAGGAGGAAATGAGCTAGCTAAGTGATTAAAAGAGAGGGATGCAGTAATTTAGAACCTAGAAATGACATATCTTAAATATCCAGGGGAAAAGTATGCTACTGGCAAAAATCCCAAGGAAATTACTAGCAGAAAGGAACCTATTTTTATTCTGATAACTTGATTTTGATAATGTGAACTTAATCAGCAGGTCTCCGATGAGCCTTATGATATTTCAATAATTGGAAAATAAAATTAAAAAGGCCATTGATAATTATGAGTATTATACCCCAAAGTCTCCACTATGACTAATTGTCACTTTCAGTGTCCCACAGCATAGCAAGGTACGACTGGATGTGCTTTGTAGCATTTTTCCACAAAATGTACTGTGACAGTATTTTTTTTAAATAATATTTTTTTTCCTAAAATAATTAAAAGCTTTATTAGAAAAGGCCCTTTGGTATTTTTTGTAGCAAGTGGGAACTCTGGGAAAAACTCACTTAAAGAGAATCTTCCAGTGGTCCCCCCCACCCCAGTCAATCCCTGCTCTGGCTGCTCAGTGTGTAGTTCTGCACTTTGCTAAATTATTCATATGCATCAAGATTGTGTCTCGAATGACGCAAAAGTATGTAATTGAACAACCAATACCAAAATAGTTAAATTAATTATTTATTGTAAAGATAAATGTAGAATTGACAGTTGTCTTCCCTTCTTATGCCACCCATTTGAAACCAGCTGCTGTTTAACCTCGTCTGCCACTGCTCTGTACGGGCCGTCAGAATCAGAGCCTCGCACCTTTAGCTTCCGGAATGTGTTCGGTGATTCTGAGAGAGACACTTCTGTGCCAGTTGGAGCGCCACTCCCAACTGTGCCGATACCCCTCAGTCAGTGACGCTGATCACTGTTACGCAGAGATGGACACTGCGTTACACCGTCGCCTTTCACTCTGCCACTCGGGGCTGCGGAGGGCAGTTGTTGAGTGGCACAGGATGAACTAGAAGCTGCCATGTCCAGGAAGTGGGACTCATCCTGATCTCGGGGTGAGGTCCTATTGTCATTTCGGGAATCACTCAGGACACCCCCCCAAACCAAATGGAAATAATAAAGTAAATGGAATACTATGTGCATATACTTTCAAAGTACTACTACTACTAATCATACTAACAACAACAACCCCACAAAGTCTATAGGATAATGCTTTTTCTATTGCATATTCCATGATGTTATCTTTTTTTTTGGTGCGTCTCTCTCCTTAGCTCTTATCTGATGACTGCAATACAGCACAAGCAACCGTCTCACACAGTGTAAACTGTACGTGAATGTGACCAAATTCTCCCATTTCTGTACACAGCACATTGTCAAGCAGGAATGACAGACATCCTTTCAATAGGCTATCATTATACTTTTAAGGGTAATAACAAAATAAGATCTCAAGAGCTGAAAAACAATGCAGTCTAGATCAGTTAAAGGGTCATTTTTCTTTTCAACACAGTCATGTACTAATTTTCATGCTGTTCATTCATATGTATGTCTTGTATTATGCTTTTATTTGAAACATGCAATTGAACATGCTTTCAGTTTGTGTAAATGTATCTAGAATAAATTAATTTTGCTCTTTCTCATTAAACTGGTACAATGCACAGTATATTTCTTTTGAGTAGTTTTCAGGTAAATTATGCATCTGATATATGTCCCACCTTCATCATTGCACTCCAGAAAGTCCTAACTGTGCATGCTGGCATTTGACCTCTGACTTGAGGAGGCAACGTTTGTTTGAACATCCTGTCTGTGTGCAAAACCCTTGACCAGCAAGGCTTATAGTGTGACAAATAACAAGACTATCAGGAGATTTATTCATAGTAAAATGTACCTGCTTTTCTCTACTTCTTATTTCTTCAGTCACACCTTGAATACAGAGATTTTCCAAACAATGTCACCAATATCGGCCTGTTATGAGGATTGAAAAACTCCGGTAGGACTGTGACACATGCGGAAGATCAAAACACGCATTCATCAGATTTTGTTTTACTCTTGAAGAGCCGAATTAAAATCAGAGGGAATCATTTGATCTTTGATAGAAAACTTTAGCCTTTGTTTTAGTGCTGTGCTGGGCCAGCTGACTCTAATGTATTGTCAGCTCCCCAGCCTCAGTCCCTCGTTAGAAAGAAATTAAAAGCCACTCAATTTCGCCTAATATTCCTCTATAGACGTCTTCTCCACCTGTGACGAAGACATTCACAATAATGCCATTTTAGCAGCAAAGGCTGTTAAGTGGCCTCAATTAATATGGAATGAGTGCTTTGCCTGTATCTGCGCTGCTCTCTTGATTATTAATGATGGTCGGACATAACAGCGCTTTGGTAATTCATGAATAGCATGTGTGCTGGGAGCCCGGCCACGTCACACCCTGGGGTCCCACAAATTTTACACTTGTAATTTCACGCCTTTGATTATTATCGCAAGTTGTGTCTCTGAGCTGGGATCCTCCACCCCTCCATTTTGTCCCCCCAGATGAGCTACTGTTTTAACTTTTTTTTTCCCCCTTAATCTTTATTTTTTAATGTCCACCCTCCCTGGACCAGTAATGTGCTTTCTCATTCCTTCTTCTCCCATTTTCTGTTAATTCGCTACCATCTGCCTTAGCATCTGTTTGAGGAGCAAAAAAAAAAAAGAAAAAAATGCTCACAATGAAAAAAAAGTCTGCTTTTTTCTCTTTCTTGTTTGGGTCTCACTTTTCTTGCCATTTCCATGCCAGCCACAGTATCTTCCTCTGTCTTTGTCTCCGGTTGGGCTCCTCCCCTTTCCGCTTTGCCCTTTTTGCATAAGCTCCCCCAACCCCTTTTTTAACCTACATGTAAACCTGCTGCCTGCTTCCTCTCCTGTCCAGAGCAGCCAAAGGAGAGGGGGGTCATATCCTCTCCATGTCCGACTGCTTAGTTAATAACCACTGTCAACAGGAGAGCACAAAAGATCAGAAAAGTGCAATTGTGATGCTCGGACAATAGCGGGGAGCTTTCATAAGGACAGACCCCGAAAGGGACATTCACCCCCTCCTTCCCCTCTTTGAGGCTTGCCGACAATAGCCAGGCCCACTGCATTGCTAGGCAGAGCCACGGGATCGCCACAATCAGTCCGCAGATTACAGAAATTCTTTGGCAGGGCCAGGGTTGCTGCGGAGAGCTCGGGTCCATGCATCCCTCAGAGGCGAGAGGAGCGCCTCAGGCCGCCTTTTCTTTTTTTTATTGTGTTCACACGTTTGACAGACACGGAGCCTGTAATAATCTCTTCCCCACAGGGACCTGCACCATTTGTTTAGCAGACCCTACAAACTGTTTCGACCTTTTTTCTTCTTCATCCTCATTGCTGTGGCGTATCAGTGTCATTTAATTAATTCAGCCCTGCTTTTCATCTTCACTTCCTGTTAATTGTTTGATTCTGTTTTCTCTTTTTTTAAATCCTGGATTAAAAAGTCAATGGTTCCATTGGTAATCGTATGTACTACACTTGAGCGGTAGGGGGAAAAAAGAGAACTACTTTGCTTTGAACTTTAATTATAGGAGATATATATTCCTTTAAAAAAAAAACACCCTGCCACAACCTTGAGGTGATAATATTTAAATGGGTCTTCCGGTTTCTGGTTTGCGGTTAAATGTGGGGTAAGGTACGGCCCATTTAAAAATCTGAATAAAATACATTTGATTAGGAATGAAAGGATTAACTGGATAATGCTTTAACATAACTTTAATTAGTTACATATGATTTCATTTTGAATTACAAATTTCAGTGTATTTCCACTGTATTCATTAATTTTGAACTCTGTGTTTAATCTGCATTCCCCAGGAGGTATACTTATATGCACTGCTCAAGTCTCCATGTCTGCTGTCCTCGCCGCCAAATAAATAGGTGTAAGAGAAAGCACTGGGGAATCAGATGGCTGACTTTACAACTAATCTCTTATCCAATACAGTGTATTATTTTCAAGGTCCTGGTCATGTTTTATTTACATATTTTATCTATATATAATACCAACAATTAATGTAATATTATCCCCCCCCCCTAATAATTTATTATCCAATCAATGTCATTAACATTAAGTTTTAACTGTGTAACCACTAAACTCCACTTGTATACAGACTTTTGCAACTGCTTTGCACTGGTCAGTATAGACATTTATTGTTATTATTTTATCAGCAATAAATAATTATATTATGATTTGCTTGTTTATGCACTGTGGCCCTCTCAATTTATAGTAGGATAGATGTTATTGCACAAATCTGAACACAAAGATTTACTTAATGAATGGATACATACTAACAACTAAATCCTATATGGGACACGGGTGGGTTTTTAGTTTCCTAGGCGGTGTGCTGAATTGTAAGTAGTTACTGAGAATTTAACCTAAGACCTCGTAGACATTAGAGAAAAGCTTAATACCTCTGAAATCTCTTACTATAATCTCCATATCACAATGGTTCTTGTACAATTAGGATTTTTACTGCCGTATTTTGACAGTTAGCTATATATGACCTTTGATGGTTGGTTAGTTAGCCAGTGGTAATGAAGACAGCCAACAGACCTATTCAGAAGTATTAACTCTGTTAGAAAACTTGCACTGTGCATCTTTATTAGATCAGCCATCGCATTAAAGATACTGGAATCATTTGACATACACCTTCTTCTTAAAGCATCGCAGAATTGAAACATTAGACACCAACATTCAATTTGAGTGAAAGCACTTTCTAATTTGGAATGTCTTTTATCCATTTTAAGAAAAATCTATGTGTATGTTTATATAGTGTGTGTGTGTATTTATTTATGTATTTATATTTTACATACTGAGACTTAATTTTAACCTGTATCATAAGTTAAATAGTATAATAAGCAATATGGTACGTTTCCTTTGTCTGGAAATAGGAATGAGTATTGAACATCATTACAATGAACCCTGGGCATTATGTAGTATATTCCCATAATGTATATTCAAATATACTATATAAGTGATCTATGTTCCATATTAATAAATGTGCCCCAGCTACCCTCAGCCTGTAACTGAATGAAAGAGACATGTTGAATTTTTCAGCTTGCTAATAAGGTTTGGTCTATTTAGAACATTTCTGTGAAAGATCATTAAAAGATTTCAAACATCTAAAATAACAATTAATACTTTTGGAATACAATTTGATGTGAACAAGTCTATCAGTATATAGTCAGGTAGATTGTGGGCCAATTTCTTCAGAATCTGAAAACATAATTAATTTCTGAAGATATCATTTATTCTTGTAATTCTTAACATATATAAAAATCTTCAGTCTATTTATTTTTTATAATTTATCTTGCAAAACATTGTTAATATCAATGCATCATGCCATGCATAATTGTGTATGACAATAACAATATATGCACACAAATGTTTGCTTATGTTTGTGTGTGTATGTATATATATATATATATATATATATATATATATATAATATATATATATATATCTCCTTGTAATTCTTTTTGTCATTCACTATCTCTTTTTGTTTATAAAATCAAGCTCTTTGAAAAACTATAATTTGCTCGCCTTACATTTGCGCATTATTATTTTCCCCCCGGTGCCTTCCACTCTCTCTACAGGGAGCACTTTACTGATAACTTGCCGCATTACACGCTAACTTTTCGGCAATGGCAACGCGTTTTCTTTCTTTATGGTCCAGGCTCCTAATGGTTATCTTGAAGCGCTGCCTCTGGCAATCATGTAGCAAATAAATAGAAGCTGACACAGTAATTTACTCAAATCTTCTCTACAGTTTTGCACCATTTTCCTCCAGAGATTACCCCTGTAACAACAATTATTTCAAATGTCATTGATTCCTGCCTGCAGGCTACAGACAAATGAACATTAAATCTATTAACACGGAAAAAATTAAAATGTTTACTTTTTTACCCAGCAAAGGTGAGCTGTAATGGACAACAGAGACTTGTGTTGCTCGATTATTCCCTTCTTAGATGAGAAATAAAAATAAGCAGGGTTTAATGTTCTTCCAAATTACTATTAACCTTTATCTAAGAGGGGCAATAGCTCTCATTTAGGAGGGAGAATCAGTGGAGGATACAGCATTCCCTTTCAGTAGATGCTTGTCAATTTAACAGAACTACAAAGATAAGAAGACAGCCACCCTGCATTGGGTTTCCTCCTTACTGAATAATGCTTACACATTAAAATGAGCAGAATGTTTCAAGTGTAGTCCGGTTGTGGGTATGGATGTACATCTCCATTAAATAATAATAAAGGACCGGAGTTAAAGGTAGACATATTAGGACAGATACGTGAAGGTCAAAGATGCTATTGTATTTATTCAAATTATCTCTCAAATTATCCGGTTATGCCGATGACAGTCTGATGCTAGTCTGATGATTGAAGTATATATATTATTTTCTGAATTCAGCTTAGTGTTTAACTTTCTAACTTTTCTTGTGTGGGAAGCTTTGGGGGCAGGGGGACGGGGGGATGGTTTGCCTTGTAAGCTTTGTCTGTCCCTCATTTCCTCTGCTCTTTTTATTTTGCATTACTCAGTTCTGTCGAGTGCATCTAAAGTCATGTCACAGAGACACGGCCAGTGTCTGTTACCAGTTCCACATGACCTCTCTCACCCCTGCTAACCTCTCCATGTGCCTTCAGCATCCAACTTCAGCTCAAGATATAATAAAGATATTTCAGTCTTTGTTTGGGTGGAACTGGTAAACAGTAACATGCCGTATGGATGTCTGTCTTTTTTTATTTTTGTTTTTTAAGTCCCTGCAAAGCTCACTGTACCATTTTTTCTTGATCACATGTAATGATACCACAATGTGCAAAGACTTACCTCAGAGATCAACAATATGCTTCTCTCAGTTAAGGCACCAATTCAGTTCTTCTAACCGCTTTCCCAAATGGATAAAAAAAAGAAATCTCCTTCATACTGGATAATAATCTCGTCCATCACCCTTATCATCTCCCTCTTCATACTCTCTGTATTTTTTTACCTTTGGCCCAAGAATAATAAATTCAATCTTGTCTTTCTGATTTGGACCACTGACCACTAGAAACTGGTCAGAGAGCAACACAGCTCACATCACCTTAGCCCTCCATTCTCCTCACCGAGATTAGTAATAGCAAAAAAAAAAAAAAAAAAAAAAGATAGTCTATTTTCTTGGCCTTCAGTTGGGTGCCAATATTTTTCAACACCTATTGAGACAACTGGCCTTACTGGTGTTATTTAGTGGACTTATCTGTGCAGGCATCTGAAGATATGGTTTTAAGAATCTGTCAGATCTTGTTATATAGTATAGCTGAATTAATCCTCAGAAAAATGTGAAATGAAGTCATATGGCCACTATATGTAATTTTTCTGTGTTGTGTCATTATACGCTTAGCATACTTCAGTATAATTTAAGATCACTGCCTAATAGGCAAGACAGCATGCAAACTGCTGTGCAAATAAGTGGACATTTGCACATTCCAGTTTCTCTTAAGTATTTGAGTTTAACCTGTTTTTTTAAATTTATTATAGTTCTATTTCTTTACAGATATTATAATAATAATATACTAGCATTATTATGATGATGATTATTAATAATAATATTAATACAAGGAGTAGCAGTGGTAGTGTGTTTCATTTTTAAATTCCAGTTGATGTTTTATGGCATTCATTAATTCCCAGGATACCATAAATAAGTATTTTATTCATAAATGAATTGCTTAATTGATTATTTGTATATTTATTGATACATTGCGACATAGTACAGTTCCAGGTTACAAAGTCTGACACAACTATACAAATAGATTTTGTCGTAATAAACTATGTAATGTATTAGGATGCTCAGAACAACAACTAACTTCTCTTTAGATTTTAAAAGGTGTACTTTACTTTAAAAAAAAACCTGTATTAAAAAATAAGTATGTGAAGCAGCTCGTTTCCATTTTAATTGTAAAACTGATAAGCACTAAACACTTCTAAAAGTAAATGACTTCTGAGTAATTACTATCTATTACCTCTTTTCCCAAGGGAGCAGTTTAGGGAGCCCAGATGGCTACCAAAATAGGATTTAGGAGGAAAATTGAAGACATTATTCACAGTAGCATTATCAATTACCTGGATATCAATTGCAATAAAGTTAAATTTGAAAAAGGTTGCTTAGAATCACCATTATACTGAAGGCATGGGCATTTCATTGTCTAATGATAATTAGAATTAAAGATATTAGGTGCACGGCTATCTTTATTTTTTGTAATATATTTTTTTTGCTGAATTGTTTTCTCGTGCAGTAAAAGTAGAGGGGGCGGGGTGTTGCCATACCTTCACCCCTCAAGCAGAAAAGACTGAATTATGATGCACATTATGCATAAAAAAAAGCATATCAAGGGTAATGTAGGTATCATTTGTAACCTGAGTTGGGTGAGCAATTGTGATGCCTATACATTGGGTATACATTTTTTAATCGAAAGTGATGAGCATGTCATTGACCTGCATGCATTAGCACGTTATGGTAGATGAAATAAAGTGCCCCAATTTTCCATATGCATTACTCCGATAATACATTAGAGAGCTCATTGTTGGCTTCATAAAGGATAATAAAAAAGCACTTGAGTCAATACAGGAATCTTGCCTGCGCTCTCCATGTTGGCTGCAGTTCATTTGTGTATTTTTAATACTCCTCCAATTCAGCTCCTGAAGATTACAGCTAAAGTACCAACAGCTCTCGGCTTTGCTGGAAAACCGCCGCCCTCCCGGTGACGGGCTCCACCTCTTGTTGCAATGAAGAACTAACAGACTCGAAATGTTCAAGGCTTGAATGACTAAATTGCCCTTTCAGAGTTTTCTAATATCATAATAATGCTTATAATGAACAAAACTCAGGAGGTGCCATTATATTGTATTAATCTCCTAAATATATTGCTAGGTGTTTGGTTTTAATTAGCAGTAAGTGAGTTTGCTGTGATGGATATCAGGTGAGCCTTAATTGTGGTTACATTGGGGTTATTTTCCGTGTGATGTTAAGAATGTAAAATTAATCTTAAAGTAATTCCAGATTGCCCCGGAACATGCTTTCACGGCACTTATATTAGGCACAGTTTCAAAGCCCTTCCTCACGTCACACAATGCATTCGGTCCCCTTGATCAGGTCCCCTACTAAGTGTTGCCTGTTGTTTAATGTTATGATATTAGTATTCAGAACCCAATACAGCATTGCCCTTGTTTGATTCTCTATTGCTGCTGTTCTTCCAGCGGCCTGCACGTGGACATCTTTAACAATAATGACATTGACTTTTCTGTCATTACAGACCAGATTACAGGGTCATAGAAAAAAACATTTAGCAGATCTTCAAGTTCAACAGAAAACCATTTATAAGTCTCCAACATCTAAAGAAAGAAACCTTTATCGTCAGAGAATTCTAACTCTGAAAGGCGTACAGTGTACATTGTAAAAACAATAGGTATTTCTGATGTCTTTAAAATATAGGTTCTCTCTCATTGCAACTTAATTATGAAATCTTTAGGATCGAATGCACTCTCATCACAAACTGGCTGCTGCCTCACTGTCTTGTGCAAAGTCCAAAAGAGTCCCTTGTCCCTTAGTTTTCCTCCAATTTGGAACGGTGTCCAATTTGAATGCCAAGTAACTGTTGTTTAACCAAATCAAGACAGACTAATGACTGAAAGATTTCCACTGATGTCAACATTTAGCTGTCCCTTTGACCCACTCCCCCATTTTCCCAGCTCCTAGGGAATGACAACCTGTTAATGATATCTCTCCTTGCGTGATGTGCATCTTTTAACAGCAACGATGCAGCAATGATGCCAGATTGCATCGTGTGCTCTAAGTAACTTTACACATGAAAAATCCAGTCCTTGCATGGTATGTGTTTTTACAGTTTGGTCAGTTTAATTTCAGTCATCTTGAACAGAGTACATATGTCTTCCTAATTTCATAAACTGTATTTCTGGGACTGATTGAATAATATTGAGTAAAATAAAATAATCAATTTTTGGGATGCAGGCAAACGCCCTGTGACGTCCTGCTTCTTCATATTGATCTGTCTTCTTTAGGGGAGACCTATCCCAAAGAGATGTGGGAAATCACTGGCACCAGCAACAAGACGACTCCAAAGACTGACACCCAATTGCTGCAGGGGGTCTTGAAGGAGGTTAATACATTCCTCTTTTACTTGTTACTTCTCAGTTCTAATCATGTGGGTCAAAACTAGTATCAGTTGGTTGGTTTGCTATAGCCTGGGGAGATGACAGACACACACAAAAACAAACAAAACACACAAACAAACATGCTAACAAACATGTTTCAAATGGAAGGTTCCAAAATGACAATATCAGACCTTTTACAAGTTTTTTTTTTTTCCAAGTATCTAAGGCAAATCGTTGCAATAGAATACATATGCGATACTTTCATGTATTTATTATAGATCTTTGTTGAGTCCAGCCATGTTTTTAGTGAAACAGTGAAAAGTGAAAAAGACACTGAAACGTCTCTGTAATGTCAGAAGGGAGAAAAGTTATATATTTATTTTCACTCTGAAATCCCATGCATTTATAGCTTTTCAAATTTACCAACTTAATCATAATTCTTTTTTTTTCTATCAAAGCTGTAAAGTTTCTTTTAACATAATTAAAATGCTTGCTGTGTAAATGAAAAATTCTGAAGCTCCTGTGACAGTGATATATTCTACATAGATCATCCTCTGTGATTTTGACTTGCTAATTAATCAACATTATTTATGCAGAAAAACTTTCTAATGAATAAATTGCTTCAGCTATCAAGGCATCTTCAGCACGACTAAACTCCTTTACATTTCTTGGAAATATATTTGTGTATTTTTTTGTGTGTGAAAGTGCTACTTTTGAAACATAATTGCTTACAAATTAGCTTGAGTTCTTTATGTGTGATTAATAATCTTTGAAAACAGAAGGTAAATAATTAATTAATTTTCATTTTAGGCCAATTAATAACCAATCCTCCCCTAACTCCCAAGACCACATTTTCTTTCCCTTATTATTTATTTCAATGGTTTGAGGAGTGAAGACATTCGACAAATAAATAAATAAATACAATCGTTAAGGATTAAACATAAATGTCATCGTGACTTGTGATATTAAAGCTTTTTTATTATGTTATATTAAGTAGCTTAGTCTCCATCGCTTTGTGTTTGTAGAGTATTATGTCTAGAATAATTAAAATGACTTTGGTGTATTTATCATATTTTTTCCTATACAAAAATATTATCCTGATTACCTTTATCATTGTGGCTGTAGGTACAGTACAATCTATCTTCTCTTATAGCAATCACAAGACATTTTCATCTTAATGGATGAATGTCTGCTCATGAGAAATCCAGAGCCCTCTCAATTGTAGAAGGCATACTGTGAATTAATATGCAATCTTAAAATTATCTAGAGCCAGAGGCACTGGTTTTGGCAGAAGTATAAACTTGGCAAAAATTACAAAATGAGCATTTATAAAATCATGAGAAAATAAATGTGTGGTGGATGCTAATTAGCGCAGGTTAGTTTCAGGTCTTTGCAACACAGCGATAAAGGTCAGAACACATTGGATTAAGGGAAGATGTTCTCCAAAATGTAGCTTATTGCCAATAACGTAATCACAGTGGATGCCACTGACGTTGTTAGTGGTTTTGGGTGGGAAAAAGGTAACTGTTTTGAATGGGACAGTTTTTCAGAAATCCAGTCAGAATAATTAGAGTGAAACAACACAAATGAATATAATCTTTATCATTGTTCACAATCACCACCATTCTCTTCTCAAACTGCACCAGTTCCGTTATTTTAGTATTGTTGATATTTAAATACATCAATATTGTTCATTTATTTGACCTTAAAGCCCAGTTATAGGTATGACATTGAACATCTAGGTTACTACCATATCCTACACAGAAAATTCATGGATTAGGCCAACAGTGAAAAGCTACTTCATGGGATTAAGTGATTTAGCAGTATACCTCCTACTGTGTCCTTAAAGTTCAAGACCTCAGTGTGAAGGTGTCTGGAGGATAGTGTGTAATCTGCCAACTGGGGGGGAAATAAGGATCCTCCACTTTGCAAGCTGGGATGAGGTTGTGCAGCAGACATTAAAAGGAGCCCATTAATCTAATGCATCAGCAGGTCCATATTTGTTTTAAAGCAAACAGAGAAAAATACTGCATTGCATCTCTTGGGAAAAGAAGCTTAAAATTCAGTCTAATGATAATAAATGATAGTTAATGAGTTGTCTAAACATAACAAATGGAAAGAATTAAAGGCTTAGAACAAACTCAGTTTCATTAAAATACAATAAAACGGAAAGATTAGTTTTATATAGGAAATAACTTTGCTCTTATAAGTTATTGATGAGAATGAGAATGAATTATCAGGGTCATAAAAAGGGGTCAGTGGTCAGTGCAGGTACAGAATACTTCTTGGTGTGTGCTATACCCATTTTTTTGAACCATCATGCTAAAGTGCAGAATGTAGCTTACTTTTTTACCTTTAAAAAAAAAAGCATTTTCACCCACAAATAGTAAGATTAATTCTGACTGATCTGACGGTATATTTTAATATACTAATTGTTGTTGTCTGAAAGGTGTTAGAAACTAAAATCTTTTTTATATGTATAGTATCTGAATTGTTTTTAAGGGTTTTATTTTGCTTTTAAACTTGACATTGATACAATTTTATAAATTATTAATTTTTTATTGTGTTGGTGAAGGAAAGATAATCTTATTACGTAGCAGGTGACCATTCCAGCCCACCATCTCAATAAATACGAAATTCATTAATAGTATGATATTCTTTTCCATTTAAATCAGCAAAGCATTCTCAAAGCCATTTTCTTAAACAATAATCAACTGCACAGTTGTTTTCCTCCAAAGTGACCGAAAAAGCCTGTATATATACAATGTGTATTCTTTTACTAAAATGACCTTGCCTGTGTAACAGTGCTGTTAGACTTTGGCCTCGGGCATTCAAACACACTCTCAATCACCCTTGTAACCCCTGAAGTCAACAGTTGACTGCTGCAGCCCTTTGCTACAGTCTCAATTTGTATGTTGTCTCAAACTGTTATGACTTGACATAGTAAAATTAATGAATTCATCTTTTTTTCTCCCTCCTATCTCCCAGTGTATTGGTCGTTTTCAGTAGAAGTCCTCATGCTTTGCTCGGCTGATATTCTAGAGCTCTCACACACTGTCAAAGGTGGCTTAGGCATTATGGATCAGATATGGATTTTCCCTCTTTACGTCTCATGCCAGCCTCTTTCCAGAACTTTAAAACTTAATACATCCTTCTGTACAGTCTGGAGCCTTTCTACATGGGTTTAGCTTTTATTCATAAATTTGAGACATGTTGTTGCTTAGTTATTTGCTTGGACATGCTTCCCCCAGGATGTCCTAAAATAAAAAATAAAAAATGTATGTATAAGTATAGACGCAATGTAGTCCTTGCCAATTGTTAAAATGCTCAATTTGCTGTGAAGACCTACAAATGACACACCTACTACACATTTTTGTGCAGCACCCCAACCCATTATCAAGTAAAACACAAACAAATTTACATTGGTATAGATCTGTATAGGCCTAGCTTGAATTTCTGGTGTTGGTTAGGGTTGGGATTCAGGCTATTGCTTGTGCCTAAAATAGGGTAGGCAACCTACTGATGCAATACAGTGCTGTATTTGGTCAATGCTGTGAATATAATATAGGTTTCAGGCTAATTTATTGAGACATTAACTACGTATGCGGGTGTTTTATCTTCTGAGAAGGAAAAGAAAGAATATCTGAAATGCTGATTATTATTTAAATGTAAAGTACATTTATTTCCATCCTGCCATGAACTTAAACTTTAAAGTAGGTTGGTTACATATTGAGGTAATATTATAAAGCCACACCCCACCCATTTCACTTTCAAATATGTTGTGGAATATCAGTCTTTGTTTCATTTTGTCGAGAACTTATAAACCTTAAATAAATTAAAATATTTTTTTTTCTCACAACTTAATATATACTATATCAATATAATACTGTGGTTCACTTGTTCATGCTTGATTGCACGTTGGTTATGGTTATTTATTTCATTATGACTGATGAATGATTAAATACCTAACCAGAACAACCATTGTGTGTTTAAGTATGAAAGTATATACATATGTATGTATACACATACATGTACACATACATATGCTTATCTTGACAGGTATGTGTTGACAGTTTAACTGAAAAATAAATATTAGCACAGTCCCTCAGCTATGAGGTGCTGACAGAAGCCCTAGTAATTCAAGAGCGAGCCCATGCCAAGCAGTCTGACCAGACACATTTAAATAACGCAGGCCTCGTATTGAAATTTACTGTGCTGCGTAGTCTTGAGCTTGTGAAGCTCAATCGAAAAGGTACTCTGTTTGAATAGTTGTAAATAAAAATGGTGTACAATGCCAATCTTACACTTATGGCAAAATAAATCCTCTGATGGGGTTTGAAAAAGAAAGGATATGAGCAGTCACTAAATCATTCTGTAATCAGCTTTCTATGCAAACTCATCCATGCATGCAGAACACTCCATTCTGGAAGGCCCAGCACAGAATGCTCCAACTGACCCCATCTGTATCCCATCTAGTTTTGCATTATCTGTAACCTATAAAACTCCTGAACAGCACAAAAGAGTTAATGATTCCTTTTGTTTTGTTATATGGAATGGGACTAAAGCAAATGACAACAACAAATCCATCAAACTTAGCAGCATTGAGCACATCAGCAGTTTTCGCCAGCCCACCAGAGGCCTGCAATGCACATATTGCATGCCGGCCCCTTGAGCAGCAGGCGGCCAAGGGACTAGCCAGCCCCTCGGTGGCCAGAGAGGACTTGATAAATGACTAGAGCAAACTTCTCTGTCACTGGCAAGGGAGGAGCCCCCGCAGTGAGCTACATCACACTAACAACGTTATTCTTTTCATACTCGTTGTCGATAAACTTTCCCATGATTGGCATTGCATTCTGCTGGGGTTAAGTGGAAGCCTGAACTGTAAAATGGCAACAAAATCTGAGAAAGTAGGCTGGAGAATCACATACATTGAATATTTGCACATCTCTATACAGGTAAAATTTAAGGTTAGTGCCCTACATACATACATACATAATGAATAATAATCTGTAGATGTGTTATAAAGGTTGATGAAGAAGATACATTTACAGTTGATGAAGAAAAGATACCTTTTACGTTAATACAGCTAGTTGGGAAGTTAGTGTAATTTTGTTGTCTGTGGTTAATGTTTGACAAGCACAGGTCTGTTCAGTCATTTTTCTTATTAATCATCATTGTAACAGGACTGTACACCAATCCTACAGGAAAGGCAACACTAGCTAACATTATACTGAAAGTTTAATTCGTGTTTAACAGTCATTAAAAAAATGATCCCATGGAAACATACATGTTTACCTCCTGTAGTCGTGTTTGAATTAAAGACAGAAGCATATACAGATTAATATGGGCATCTTGTATGATGCAATTATTAATAAGTGTCACAGTACAAGATAAAGCATCATAAGTTAATGTCTTACCAAAGATCTGACAGTGTGGATGTCTATGGGACTGAATGCAAAACGGTATGGATGTCAGAGGAAGATGCTGTATGATTTGCAGTATCAGAATCCGAGATAATCACGTGTCAGATATGCATCCTTACATTTCAGATCTAATAGTTAAATAGTCTAATTTTCTGTCTTAATTCTGTGTTAGAGATATATATTTCTCATTCATTCATAATGTGTTGATCCAAGAAAATGAAAAGAGGTTATCTATTTTTTGCTCTTTTTCATGATCTCAGCAGACACACCTACATTATTAATATAATGTAAAGACCATAATGGAACATAGTTGAAATGATTGAAGGACAATGGATCTATAGCTGTCCTAAAGTATGCTTTTGTGTTACAGATTTATCTCAGACAATGTATCGGTTTTAAGCAGTCAAGTTCTCTTCTTTATAAATGATGCTGGTTTGACCATAATGTTGTTTTTAATGGGAAAACGCAGTGGTGTAAATTCACAGATCCTGCAGTGATCGACTGCAAATGATGCCCACATTAAAGCTATAGAAACCTGGCCACCACAGATGCCTGCTACAAGTATATACCCACACAATTAGTCAGAAGCGTTCACTTGAGCTTCTTCACAGTTTACATAATTATACCATCTCCATTAAATTCGGTATTTTCTGCATTTAACACAATTAATAGGAAGTTTGAAGTTTCAGACGCTAAAAAGTTCAGCAAGACAATTTAAATGTATTTGCGTGCTACATTTTGCTAACTTAACAGTACAAAAATGTATTGGGATACAAATATAATTACTTAATTTTAACTTGATTTTTAAAGTTCAAGTATATTATTAATTATTATATTATTTTATCCAATACACACAATAATAATATTTTTGGCACATGATATACATTTTTTATATAAATAATTGCTGAATTATGATATTGTGTAACATATATGTATTTATCTACTTTATTTATGCATCTATCCTCTATACATAATGTATTTTTTCGGAAACAGCAAGAAGTATGATGTGTCAGACGCATCTGAACCCAGAGCGTTGAGGAGATGTGAGTGTGTGGAGGCGGTGATTGACCAGAGGTCAATCTGTAGGACAGTGGAGAAGCAGCCAATTACAGGGGGATGGACTGGTCTGCCTTCACATCAGTATAAAGAGAAGACAAAATGTGATTGCCTTATTGACAGATTAATGAGGCACAAAACGATAAGACTATATAAAATCCTAAAAACCATTGCCTAAAAGCATTGATTAACGCATTTCTTAAATGTAATGTTTCCCTTGTCGAGAAATATACCACAGCTAATTTTCTGCTTTATTAATGTTTATACTTAAGGTATGTTTAAGATATTTGATCTGATTTTACAACATCATTATTTTATTAAGTTTAAAGCCATGCAGATTTTTTCATTCTCCATAGCTGGTAATGCTACATATGGACTTTCTTATGCATTGAGCCACACCACTTGAAATCCCATAGATCATTTATAAGAGTTTACTTGTATGCTTTGTCAGCATTTCATCATATAATTATTTATCAGGATTAATCTTATGTTTGAACAATAAATGATTACTGTTATTATTATGCTTTTCAGGTGCAGTTTCATATTTTTAATGAATTTATAGCATTTTAAGGAAATTGGATGCTGCCATAGTTGACTAACAGAAATTGTTGTAATGCTTATTATACTTAAAATGGGCTTTCATTTGCTCCATAATTGTGAAATCAAATACAAAATGTATGAATTCATCAATCTGTTTATATTCATTATATATATATATATATATATATATTTTTTTTTTTTGCTCAGTATGCTGCAGCTTCTACATAAGCACTACCTTCAGCTAACAAATTAGTTTTTATGTTTTGTCTTCCTTTGACACTGTATGATTTTCTGTGCTGTGCATCTTGTTATTTTTCTAAACTTTCAATGTCAGGAGTGTATTAATGGCCTCCGATTGAAATCTCATTCCAAGAAACTCTAAGTGAAATACATGTTGTGTTGTTTAATGGAAAAAATAATTACACGTCAAGCGAAACAAAGCATGAAGCACAGTAACCAGGAAGAGTGACTACCTACACAAGTCTGCTGTGAGGTCAGCTTGTTCGCTTCCCAAACACACACAGGCATCTGCGGGGTCTATTGATTTAACACACATCGGCACGCACTCTGGTTAATTGGATATGTTTAATATGACTTCTGATGTATCTCGAAAGAAAGTTTGGGATCTGCTATTGCTTGACAAGAAATAGACCAGCTCTCAAAAAATGCAGAAAATGAAGAGCAGAAATATTTTTCTTCTATACATTCAACTTAATATATTGAGAGCTCAGGGCCCATTTGAAATGACTTGTGTGTTTAGATATCCAACAGACTTTTTTTTATTTTTTATTATAAAACAGTCAAGGAAAGGATTCAATAAGATATGATGTGGAAGTGCGTCTGTAACGGAGGGTGCCAGAAGAAATCATTGCATGTGTACACAACTGGAACTGATAACAATAGAAGGCAGGAAAATTAATGGCTTCCATTCACTAATAATGTAAATGCAGATCTAAACCAGGCACAGTTCCTGAGCATTATTAAAAAGAAAGTTACAATGGATTTAGGTTTTACTATAAAACCAGAAATAGGGCTACATGTATCAAAAAACAAACTACTGTTAGTTTTTTCAGTTAGAAAATAAATATTAAATAAATAGTTTAATGTGCTGATTTAACACTACACATGAGTTGCTTTGCTGTTTTAATGTTGTATTTCTTTTATGCAACATGACCATGATTGCAGCATCATAAACTGATGCTGACTTACTTTATTCAGATATATTTTCTCACTATTAATATAGATATTAATTAATAAAGACATATTTTGATTTTGAATGTAAAACATGTATCACTATTGTCAGGTGTCAGGTTTACTACATTTTCACAATGCTTTTCCCATGTTGCCTTATCAAACTGGGATACAAATTGTTGCTTCACACCCTTAATGAATTAAAAAGGGTTTTAAGTGTACGTTCCTCAACAGAATGATACCCTAATTATTGCTTGTATCGTATCAGGTGGCATTGTGATTGATTGGGTTAAGCACAGCCCCGTTCATTGGTTAGATTTTGGCAATGTATGCGTTCAGAAATTTATGTTATTAATTTAAATATTAATAGCAAACGCAAAGTGACATTTTACAAGAAATGTTTACATAGCATGAATTATTGCTGATGTAAAATGGATTCTAAGCAATTTAATACATATCCTTGGCCTAACATTTGCTGTTGTTTATAAAAAATAGTTTTTTTCTGGCTTTTGGTGCTCAGCCAAGTCCAGATTGTTTCAGATGTACTGCGTCAGCATAACTGTGCAAAACAAAAATAGCAAGAAAATAAACAATTCATGATTGTCAATAAATACGATACATCATTTTATTGTTTTGTTTTTAAACTGTGCATTTCACTCCTTGAAGAAAATAAAATCTTGACACTAAAGGGTTTTTAATGTGTAATTTAAATACAATACAAGTAAGATTTGTATTGGAAAAGTTTGATACATTATTGAGTTATTTGCTTGAGAATACATATTCCAATTACATTATATTAATCATCAAGGAGATTTCTGAGAATATTGAAAGATCGTGACTGATAACTGTATTTATTGTTACGTACAAAGTTTTGAGGCAATACTTCTGAATGAGTTGTAAGTTTCACAAGGTTAGATACAGTGATCAGGTCATATTTGGCACACTGTACAATCAGATGAATCATACAGAGATTTTAAGAACCAATTTTGATACCCCATGGAAACCTAAAACAGCTTTAACTTTGATTATAGTTACCTAACAATATTTATTGTCTGACATTTGCTTTGCTTTTTCCTTCTACAAACCTATATGAAGTAATTTAATAAAACTTGTGTAATATAATTCAATATCCAGTATTTGCTGAGATTTGGTTGGGAAACATCAGTGTGATGTGGGTGGGATGGACAGGCAGGGTAGTGAGGAGCAAGTCTATAGAGAAACGAGTCACAAGGAAGGGATCAAGGATATTAAGTGGCACACTGATCTCTATGAAGCACAGTACACGTAAAGCTCGGGTTTCTTTGTCCAGTATATAGTCAAGGATTGTTTATGTCTTTTCCTTTTGGAGTTGTTCCTCAATCTTTATTGGAAATGACCGCACCCTCCGCAAAGCCTTCAGTATATCCTTGAAATCAGTCTGTGCTTCCTTCTAGTAAAAAAGTATATTTATAAGGGTAAATTGACCAGTACATCCGTGATTGCATTACTGTTTCCTTTCAGTCCTTTCTTTATCAAGGGCTTCAGCCAATGGCTTTTGGGGTCAAGTCAGAACTTAATCTTTTCCAAAGGAGTTAGCATCTCATTAATTAATGCCTATTGTGCAGGTGCAGCTTCAAACAAAGTTTCTATCTCAGAATGTATATACGACAATATATGTGTCCAGGAGACTAATGGCTGCGGAAGCTGAAAGTCATTGGACATACAGATGGCTAATTATGTGTGCTGTAGACCCATAGACAACCACAATGGTCCTTGTATTCTTGTAAACCAGAATGGATGGAAGAAAGCTGCTGGTATCACTGTATGTTGCCGAACAGCATTCAAAGGAGGTTCCTCATGTAGTGTAACAAACATCAAAGCCTTTTCTTGTCTTATTTAATGTCAGTCCTGGTTTGATGAGATTCTTCCACTAATGGTTGTCAAAAACTCCTCTTCCCTGTCTAATCACATTTGCTGGACAGTGGTCTGAATTATCATGTTGGACAGTAGATTGGAAAATATGCTTCACATGAGGTCAGTCTTACTGATTTGCTGAAGACTCACATTGAATCACATTGAAAAGTAATACACAGTTATAATTTCAGTTTACATGCTATTACATGCATGATATTTCTAAAGTAATACTGCTATATTAACCCAAAATCCTACAGTCCTATATCCTATCCTATCCTTTGATTCCAGTCATATGCTTATGGGAGACAGAGGGACACTTATGTGATTGAAATTAGAAATGTCACTTATTTTTCATTTAATGAAATTCATTCAAATCAGATAAGTAAGAGATAACGGGAAGTTCGGTTAACTTTTGTTTTGTACTCTTTGACTGGAGCAGAGCAAAGCCCACCAGCCTGCATGTCTGGCATCGCTTGCCATGCATGACAATTGTGTAGCCTCCAGAGGTCCTGGATAACTTTGCATTTTTTATGAAACATGTTTTTGTCACAAGTTACAAAGTCTTCGTGTCCAGATTGCCGTTTATTGGCAGAACTCAACTGGGCAGTGGTGTTCTGTTCCATCTCCACTCCAGCCCACAGCCCTCACATTACCCACTTTTTGGCTCAGACAGTGGTCAAGACGATGGATTAGCTTGCCAGATCACCAAGGGAGGTAAGACATGCTGTTAAGAATTCATACATCAGTAAACTGTTAGTGTTTGGCATATGCAAGTTTGATAAAATACATTTTAAATGGTTTCTAGAGACCCGTTTCAAATCAAATTGTTGTTGAGCAACAAGTCTGAAGTGTTGCTTGACTTAATGCTGTGTTTGATTGTGATGGTTAAATGGCTCATGGGCATGAAATCGTGTGTTTCGGCAGGTGTCACTATTACTGTGGAAAATCAACAATAAAGACCCAAAGCATTTTTTTAGGTTACTGGAGACAAACCTTACTAAATCTCAAATGCCTTTTATCCATATATATTGTCACATGCATTGTGTTGGAGCAGGTCCAAGAGTATGTAACCCACAATTACTGCCTCACCAGTGGTCTGGACTTTTGGCTAAGTGGTAGTGTGTGTGGCTGTGGGAGATCAGGGTTTGGTCCCCAGCACCAACTGCCAGGACTTTCCAGTATATATTGAAGTGATGTATAGGACATAGCCTTACAGTCTAATATTGAGTAGATGTTATGTTATGTAATATTATGAAAATAATAATAATATGTACAAGTATTTCTTATTGAATGTAAATCTGCAATTCTATTACATATTTTCTCTGATCTGTTTTGTGTAATGATCTTATACAGTGCTTGACCACATTTTCTACAATTGTGCAATTCAAATATTCAATAGTTTTTTTTCTCAGCACATTTTCAAATTTTGAAGGGTTTAAGATCATTTTGGTCATGAGGATATGGTATGGTATGCTGGTTCTGCTCCATTTTGTTTTATTGTGGAAGACATCAGAGAAAGAGAATATCAAAACCTTTAAATCACTCATAACCACTGACCTGTTAGCTTCTCAACAGTAGTTTTAATCTAACAGTTGAATCACAGGGGGGTTATATGACTTTGAATGTGAGCTGCTGTGTACCTTTGTCGAAAATAACAATTTTCAGTATCACTTAGAAGCGATGACATTGGTGCTAAGAGTACCAGGTTCAGAAATATCAATGCCCGTGCATGTGGCTTAAAGCTGGTGCTGATATTTATAATTACAAGGGCTTGTCAAAAAGGCAGTCCAAATTAAATTGATGTAATGTAAGGTGCTATTAATAAAATTCTGGTGACATCCCTATTAATCACTCTGACTGTTTTTTATCAAAGGAAGCCTGGTTATCCTTACACAGAATGAGATCACTTCAGCGAGGAAAAAAAAAGAAAAGAAAGAAAATAAAAATAA